>NW_025999815.1:637360-1274720 GCF_019419815.1 Pyrus x bretschneideri | reverse complement strand
TGAACAGTTTGATCTGTAGCTGTAAAAGATTGTTATATTCTTCTGAATATGCTAAGCTAAATAGCAATCAACCTGCTTTATGTCTTTCTTTGTCAACGATGAGCTGATACCTTTATTTTATGCAGAGAATAACATGCATGCTAGCTAGTTAATTTGAATTGTGATTTTGACCTATATTAATTATTGTTAAGTAGCACTGAGTAAATTGAAGTCATATCAACAAGTTGTAAATTTTGTTTTAATGTCCCCAATTGGTATAAATTGTTTGAATTGTTGGGTGGATGTGTTGTTTGTGTATGTTATAGTTTTAGGGGAGGTTCTGCCGAATTTTCAGCAGAAACTAGAATTTGTCTAATGTTCACTTTGTTTATTTGGTAGGTCAAAAAAAAAAAAAAACCCAGGGGCCCTTGTAAACTACTTAAGACGACATAGACCACTCGCACCACGACCGAGAAGATCACCATTATGTGGGATCCTCAACACCGTGCAGTTGCAATAAATGAGCAGTATAATGCGTTGGCCACCGATGTTGGCTTGGTTATTAGGAACTATTGCCCCCTCATGTGGGAGTCATGGAGAGTTGTCCTAGAAGAAACCAAGGAAGCTGTTCTTCATGAATTATCGGTAAGTATTTTCAACCTCAACTACTAAATTTTTATTAAAATATACAAAGACTATAAATTTTAACTACTTTTTATTTGTTGAGTTTTGTAGCATCACTATGAGCTCTCCAACCTCGATGTCAATCAAATGCAGTGCATCAACGACCTTTGCTCCAGTAGGTTCACTCAATGGAAGAGTGACCTCCACAAGTATTATGAGCTATATGACGGTCCGGGGGTCGCTCTAGAAGTTGGGTGCCATATCGAGTTGGTGGACCGTCGGGATGAATGGGAATGGCTTTGTGGCCATTTTCAAGACGAGAAATACCTGGTACATATAATATATATTTCAATAATATATTAATAAAAAAATTTACAATTTTAAATAAAATTTTCATTTTTTCATTCATTTGTTATAAATATCTAAACTAATACATTTTTTTAATTCAACAAAAAAAAAAAGTGAAGGCAAACTTAATCAATCAGTCGAAGAAGAAACTTCTTCACCGATCTAGCTCACAACGCTTCTCTTCAAGGTTGGAGGAGCGATGTAAGGTAACCGTACATTTATTTTAAGTTTTCATTTGTTATACTCTTTATTATACAATTGGTAATCTATGTTAACACTTTTTAAATTTTTTCAGGGGGGTCAAAGTTTCCTGAAATTGACATGTTCAAGGAGGTGTACATTCGGCCCGGGGATGAGCTAACGGAGCAGCTTTATGTAAGTTATTTCAAATTTTTAATATTCAATTAGTATTAATATTAATTACATGTATATTCAAATTAATTTGTTTATTTCATTTTTCTAGTCCACCATGGTGGAGAAGGGCCAGACCGTTCTGGAGGAGGTGGTTTCCTAGCTTCCCCTAGAGACCCCAATTGAGGAAGTGTTTCCCCTTGAGGATGCTGGGTTTTAGATCATGACAGACACACTTGATCAGACCCTCAATCGTCGGCATGGGAATGTTCACCGAGGGCTTGGGAAAGCTCGCCTTCAAGACCCGTCTGCCTTATCCTCTAGGCAAAGAACTGAAGAGGTCCAAATGATGACATCTGAAGTGGCGGGCTTGAAGGATCAGATTGTGGCCCAAAACAATTTGATGAACCCAATATGTCGCGCACTTCAAATCTTTGGCGTTCACTTCCCCGACGTTGAACCACCTCCAAAAACAACCTCCCAGCCCCCCGACACAGCAACACACCATTAGCCGGCGATTGTGACGTCAAGGACTACTTTTTTTAGTTTTGTTTTAAATTGTTTTCAAATTTAAAAATACTTTTTCCATTGTATGTACATTTACAATAATTTTTTTAATTCAATATTCTTCTTTACATTTTCTATTTTTAATTTCATTAAATTCATTTTTACATAAACGAAAAAAATAATAATAAATTATTTAAAAAACTAATTTAAATATAAATAATAAATAATTTAGAAAACTAATTTTAAAATCTTACTGTGATGGCCTTTATATCTGTCGTGCAAGAGTTTGTGGGTCGAACCTGTATGTTCGTCGCGCAAGTGTTTGTGGGTCGATCCCATATGTTTGTCGCGCAAGAGTTTGGGGGTCGAACCCCAGTTTCGTCACTCGCTATGCGCAACGACCACCAGATCTGTCGCTCAATGCTTGACGTCATGAGCTTTGTGTGACAGAATTTGTGCAACGCACTTTTCGCCACCCAATGTTTCCGAGGACGGTTTTGGCCTTTACGCGACGCTTTTCCCTTCGTCGCCCAAGAAGTTATTCCTAGTAGTGATCTTAACCAATCTAATTTAATTTTTTTTTTTAACAAACGATATTGTCTACACTAAGGAGGAGGGGTAGCAATATTGTGATTCAAATTTGTCTTTCGCGAGAGTTGAACCTAAGGTCCTCACTTACAAGTAAAGAGGAATACCACTAGACCGTTATACTAAGTGGTGATATCATTTAATTTTTAATCAAAGGGTGTATTGTGTGACTACTGTGACTCACTTTTGAGGGCTAAACCGTTTTCCACTGCTTGACAATGAAACATTGAAGAGCAATATGCGTACCTTTGAGACCATTAGTGAAGACTTTATGTCCTAAAAAATGTGTTACATACCTCTCAAATGACGGAAAATTGGATGAAGTTGGTTATTGAAACATTTAACGTGGTTTAGCTCATATTGTGCTATGATGACGAATTAATCAAAAGAGATTTCTCATTAATTTTTCAATTAGTTAAAATTTCTAGATACCATTAATTTTGAAGCATTTATTTAGTAAATTTTGGTATCTGTTTTGTCTTCCTTGCTACTTTAGGTTTGTGGTGCAACTGCCTAACTGGTAACCTAGAGTCTTTTATAAAAATTAGGCATTTACTCATTAATTAATTTGGACAAAAATTATGTCCCGTCAATTTCATACAAACAAAATATTAGTATTTGATGTTTGTTATCTACATATATCTTTCTCGTGTTCAATCATACTACATTGAAAAGAGACGCTTCCATACCACACCACCACAAAACATGCATGGAGACAAATGATCACTAATGTCATACGGAGAGAAGCTAAACATATACAGGGAAACGATTTCCGTCTACTTTTTTCTTTATGTGTAAGCTTATGTTTATTTCTAATTGTTGGATTAAATAAAATCAACAGAAAATCAAGGTATAGAAATTTACTTGAGTGAGCATAAGGAGAAAATAAGTGAGGAATCACTTCTTTGACGATATAAGCTCAATGTTATAGCATATAAAGCCGTAATTATATGATTACATTGTTAAACAAAAAGAAATTACAATAGTGCTTTAAACAAGCAAATGTCAAGGAAGCTATTTAAAATAATGCTAATTTTGGCTTGGGAGGATCAACCAAGCAAATGTCAAGGAAGTTATTAATGGAAGTGTACTTGTAATCAGGATATAATTATGAGGCCTCTAGGTCGTTTGCTGAGAGTTCAATCCTCATCTGACCTTTGATGAATACACTGTAAATGACAACCGCACATACATTGTCTAGGGGAGGAAGGGCTGCAGGAAATTGAAGCAAAATTCTTCAAACAAAAAAATAATAAATGAGATCATCACCATCCATATGATTCAAAAAATCAAATGAATTAGAATTATAATAGGTTCATCTTCGTTTTTCTCTAACGTAACAAAGAAAAGGTGAAATTAAATGTTTCTTTTATCTATTTTTTTTTTTTTTTTTTGTTTTTTTTGGTTGTTGTTGTTATTAAAACTGCAAGAACATATTCTGAGTATCCATAGAGGAAGGTATGATGTATGAACCAACTATCTTTACTTTAATATACAGTTGTATGTAGATTAGAATTATTCTTACTCTTAGAGTGCTTGAGGATTTCTTGTTCTGGGATAAGAATCCTTCTAAAAGTCCGTCCGGTCTTCTTCTTCCAACAAGAAATCAAATCCAATTAAGATATAACGCTTCCTTGTGGTCTACAAGTGAGGACATGATTGGCTACCCTTGGATTTGTTGCTACTTTTATTGTGTAGGTAGCTATATCTTCCTCATAATTCAGCACATCTATAGGCATCCAAAAAAGGAAAAGAAAAAAAGAACAAAGAACGCAAAGAAAAATAAGATTATTTTTTCGTATTATTGGGTTTTCAACTATAGATCTCCTATGTAACATAAATGAATGCAACAAAATAACCTTTTTTTTTTTTTTTTTTTTTTTTCTCCTATCGAAACAATGATATAAATTAAAACAATAAAAAAGAAAAAAGAATCTCCATTCGACTAAAATGTGTTTACTATTGAGTGATGTAAGATTCTAATAGAGACATGTGGCATATCTTGATGTTGTACATGTGTCATAATCTCGTGAGTTGGGTAGTTATAAGGTTGCTTAGTCTGTAAGCTTTGTATGTAGTATTTATTGTAAAGGGAATATTCATTTGTAACTAATCTGGTAAATTTTAGTAAAAGATATTATACAAGTTTTCCATTTCTGGTTCTTGTTCGAGGTTTCTTACTCTTATTTCTCTCTCTTGAGATCTTCTTCTGCTACTGTTATTTTGGTATCATGAGCTTAGGTTTTTCATTGAATCTGAGTCTCAGTGATAATTTGTGTTGAATTGTGTAATTCGTGTATGTAATTTCAAGATTCTAGGTGTTGTTGATCGGTGTTCTTCGACTATGGCGATGGTTGCAATTCAGGTTGTTTCTCATTGAATCTTTTATTTGTAGCTTATGATTCTTTGATATTGAATCTTTAATTGATGATGAGGCACGAAACCATATCTGTTTGACTATTTGTTATAGATCTGAATTGTGATTGATGTGAAAATATTCTAACACTCAAATTAAAACCCTATGATTGTAGTATATGAAAGTAGGGATCGTTTAGGCCGGGAATTAGAAGGGATGCTAATCAACACAATTGAGACTCAAAAACACTAAACCGGACTCTATAGACTTTAAACTAACTTAAAACACTCAAAACAACAACAAACACTCAAAAAGACTCAATTTTAGACCTGACAAGTGTTTTGGACGAAAATAAACCTTAACTTGACTCAAAAGACTCAAAGAAAACATATTTTGACTCAAATAACAAGACTAAATGAAAGGAGGATTGTTTTTGACGAATTTAAAACTTAAAACAAAACCTTTGTAGAAAACACTTTGCAAAAACGAGTTTAGGTGAATTAAATGGGTGAAACGCTAGTTAGAGGGTTCTTCTCCACACATGATATATGCATATAAACCAATTTCCAGTTATTATTCCTTTAGACTATGAATGACAACACCCCAAGTTAGTTGCATCGCACAACTAACCATCAGATTTTCCTTATTTCATTGAATTAGATGGAATACGCATCTAAACCAAATTATCTTTCTCAAGTTCCCTATATGAAACGCATGATAGAGATACATGTCAAAAGTCATTAAGTTCTATGAAAATCATAAGCATTGACAAGGCATTCATCACTATGAAACGCATAAAACTCATACCAAGGATTTACTTAACACGATTGTGACTAGCAACCTCCACTACTTGTGAATATAAGTGAATAACTATTACGTGAGACCCCCTTATACTCTAGCACCAAATTCATGCATGCAAATTAAGTGTCGACCCCCAACCCACATACATAAACAAGTTTTAATAACTTAGATAAGCAAATCACATTCATGCCTTAAAAAACAATAATTGGATGGAATCAATTCATATAAAACATATAATCATGGCTTCGAATTCACCTCCAACTAAAAAGAAATTAGTTCCACATGTTCACAAAACAAAGATAATTAAACTTAAACATTAAAAACAAAGATAGAATACACCTAGAAACACTCTAGGTGGCTTCTCCTTCCTTCCTTATTGCCAACAATGGGGATTTGTGTGAATTTAGGCTCTTGAGGTGTGGTGGATGGTGTGGTGTGAATTTGTGGTAGAGGGTGGCGGTTTTTGGGTGTTGTGGCATCATGTATTTATAGGGTGAAGGGGAGGCATGAAATTGGGCTGAAAAAGGAGAAGAATTAGGACTCCAAATCACCAAAGAACAAGGACACTTTCAATCAAATTCCAAAGAGGACAAAGAATGGTCCTTATGGCAAATTCTAGAACTTCTAGAAAGGTTACATGTGGCATAAACTTAATGCACGAAAATAGGGCTTCTAGAACTTGATATTTAGGTGATTTAATGTGAAAATGAGTCCTCTTTGAAGTTGGAATTAAGGTAGGAAAAGATTAGGATAGGATAAGATAAGATAAGGTTGGATAAGGTTTGGATAAGATAAGGAAATTTGGATAATATTCCTTCTTTGTAGCTGATTCCTTATCTTCATGAAGGAAAAATTTTGTCCTAGCTAAGAACATGTAAGAACATTTGAATACATATGCAAACTAATAACACCTTAAAGTAGGCATGCATTCAAAAAACAATTCATAAAACCCATGACTTTCAAAGCCTAGTATATGGTGAACCATAAGACTCTTTAACAATATTAAAGAGAATAAGAATTTAGAGATTCTTTACCCTTGAAGCTCATCCTTGATTGCACAAGGGATTCACCCAAGTGGAGGGCCTTCAAGTCACCGCCTTGCTCCTTGGATCTTCCTTGTGATTTCCTCCCTTTTAGTGCTCATTTTCTTCTTTGAGGATTTGAGGATTTGTTCTCCAAAACACCAAAGGTTTGGTGTCTCTAAGTCTCCACACCAAAGATGTAGTGTGAAGATGAAATGGATGACTTAGGGAAGAAAAGATTGCTAGATGTTCCTCCCCTAAGTGGCCGGCCTCTATGTAGAAAATGAGAGAAAATGTTTCACCCAAATTCTATTAGAAAACCCTAATTAGAAACAAAGCTATAAAGATGACTTTATACTTCATCTCTTAGGTTAGTGGCAAACTTGCAATTAAGCAAAAGTTCCCACTACCCTTCATATGGCCGGCCTCCATTTGTTATTGGGCTTAATTGCCCATTTTGTTTTAGTTGTCATACAACTTAAACATAATGGACCTTGTGGACCAAAACGTTTTTGTGCCCCGAAGCCCAAAACTAACTTAAACGCCCAATACGAACGTTTCGTATAATTAATTAACTATTTAATTAATCTTGACCATTCTTCAATTAAACCATTTAATTGCTTATCCATTTCATATAATTTCTTCACTTATATCCTTACTCGGTGTACGATCCATTAGGTTCCAATTAGCGAGGTAGTGGGCGATGTTACTCTTAACGATCGATTGTGAATTGAAACCACATTTCAATTCTCCCTTAAAATTAGTGTTTGCTAATCTTTAAGGCTTCCACAAACCATGGGTGACGCCTAGCAGCATGTCATGGTTACCCAAGCTAAGTAGAAGTGGTTGGAGAACCTATCCAGTTACAACTACAATGCAATACGGTCATTCTCTAATACAATACTCTTAATCACATTGTTTAAGTGATAGTTTGTTTCATGTCTACTATCCAATGTGATACTTCTCTATATGATTCAATTGAATAAGATTTGGAACAAGCTTCCTTAGTCATATTCATATGCTTTGGCCAAAGACTCTCGAATCATATCTTAGAGTATTCTCCTTCCACCATGGAAGGTTAGAGATCCCTTGTTGTGCATTCATATGCCTACATGACTAGATAGCTTGACCCCAACAATGCCGTGGACACTCCAATGGAATGCCGTTGACATAATCAAAGATCAAGGACCTAACCATTAGACATCAATGATGCCTCAGGTCAAAGGACTACTTTGCATATTGCAACTATTGAGTTCTCACATGACATGTATGTTCGAACTCTCGTTTGATCGTTGTTCAGTGTACTCGATTACTCTTTCGAGCACCTATGTGTTTGCCTTAGTGTCCAACACCAAATGACTTGAGACTAGTTCATACTCACACTTGAGTCGACATAACACATACTAACCTTAGCGGATTGTCAATGCCCAATTGGCAATCCTATGGCTAGGAATGTTTTAGGAATGAACATAAGAGAAAGGTCTCATTAATTTAACTAACTTAAATCACTTGTCTCTTAGATCAAATACATTCCTTGGATTCCCTTATTGCTTAAACACAAGATACTATAAATAGTGATTAACAATAAGCTTTGCCCTCTATTAAACATATAAAAGTTTAACACAATAAGTATTCCAAAAAGCTATTACATCAAATGAGTGGCTTTGTGGGCATACTTCCAACAATCTCCCACTTGCACTCAAAGTCATCTTCCCATGTATCTAATACCCATCTTTTCTATATGACGGTCAAGCTGGATTTGAGACATTGGCTTTGTCAGTGGATCTGCTACGTTATCGGCTGAAGCAACTTTGAGGATGTTGATTTTCCCCTCGGCAGCATATCTTCTAATGATATTAAAGCGCCTGTCAAAGTGCTTGTTCTTTTGATGTGCCCTGGGTTCCTTGGCTTGAGCTATCGCCCCACTATTATCACAGTACAAAGTTACTGGTGATGTAATGGTTGGAACCACTCCAAGTTCAGTAATGAACTTTTTCATCCAGAACGCTTCTTTGCCGGCTTCAGCTGCAGCGACATATTCAGCCTCTGTCGTGGAATCGGCAATTACACTTTGTTTCTTGCTTTTCCAGCTGACAGCCCCACCATTCAGAGTGAATACATATCCGGAGTTGGAACTTCTATCATCGACGTCAGATTGGAAATCTGCGTCTGTATAGCCTTCCACTCGCAACTCTGTCGCTCCTCCATAAACGAGGAACATGTCCTTAGTTCTTCTTAAGTACTTAAGGACCGTCTTAACAGCTGCCCAGTGTTCTGATCCTGGGTTAGATTGATATCGACTAGTAATGCTCACAGCATATGCGATATCAGGCCTTGTGCATATCATGGCATACATAAGACTTCCTATGGCGGAAGCATAAGGAATCATATTCATATGCCGTATCTCTTCAGGAGTTTTAGGTCCCATGAACTTAGAAAGATGAATTCCATGTCCTACAGGAAGAATACCTTTCTTAGATTGTTCCATCTGGAACCTACTTAGCACCTTATCAATGTACATAGATTGGGATAATCCAATTAATTTTTTGGATCTATCACGATAGAGCTTTATCCCAAGTACATAAGATGCATCTCCTAAATCTTTCATGTGGAAGGTTTTGGACAACCACACTTTTACAGAAGAAAGTACTGCAGTGTCATTCCCGAATAGTAATATGTCATCTACATATAACACTAGGAATACAACTGCTTCCCCAACGACCTTTTGATAAACACAATTGTCGTCTTCGTTTTGAGTAAAACCAAACGATTTGATTTCAGTATCAAAACGAATGTTCCAGCTCCTGGAGGCTTGCTTAAGTCCATAAATGGACCTCTGAAGTTTGCATACCTTAGTCTTTTCAGACTTGGACACGAAACCTTCGGGTTGAGCCATATAAAGCTCTTCCTCTAGGTAGCCATTCAAAAAGGCTGTCTTCACGTCCATTTGCCAGATTTCATAATCATGGTACGCAGCTATAGCAAGCAAAATCCGAATGGACTTAATCATGGCTACAGGAGAGAAAGTTTCTTCATAGTCAATCCCTTCTCGTTGCCTATAACCCTTGGCTACTAGTCTAGCCTTATAAGTCTCCACGTTCCCATCAACGCCTATCTTCCTCTTGAATACCCATTTATTTCCAACAGGTACTATACCTTCTGGAGGGTCTACAAGAGTCCAGACCTGATTTTGATACATGGAATCCATCTCGAATTTCATGGCCTCATGCCATCTCTTTGAATCAATGTCGGACATTGCTTCATTGTAGTCTCTAGGGTCCTCCTTTGTGTCATTGTCACCTAGAAGGTGCAATTCTGCAAAGTCATTGTCTAAGCCATACCTCCTAGGTGGCTTACTAACCCGTTCAGATCTACGTGGAGCTAGGGGTTCAGGAACAGGGTTGTCAACTTGTCGAGTGCTTGTTTGTGGTTCATCATTAATCTCATTAATTTCCTTCAATTCTATCTTGCTAGTTCCTTTAAGAACTAATTCATCCTCCATGAATATAGCAGTTCTGGCGACAAAGACTTTCTGGTCGTCAGGGTGATAGAATTCGTATCCATAGGTTTGTTTAGGATACCCCACAAAATAACATTTAACGGATCTCGCTTCAAGCTTTCCAGCATCTTGTTTCTTAACGTATGCTGGACAACCCCAAATCTTAAGATGTTTAAGACTTGGCTTCTTTCCATACCATATCTCATATGGTGTTTGTGGAACAGATTTAGAAGGCACTGCATTTAGCAAATAAGCTGCTGTGTGTAGTGCATATCCCCAGAATGATATTGGTAGATCAGCGGAACTCATCATAGAATGAACCATGTTCATCAAGGTTCGGTTTTTCCTCTCAGAAACTCCGTTATGTTGAGGAGTTCCTGGTGGAGTCCACTGTGATACAATTCCACTCTTTGAGATAATCTAGGAACTCGTTACTCAGATATTCACCCCCCGATCCGATCTTAGGGTCTTTATCTGTTTCCCAGTTTGCTTCTCAACTTCATTCTTGAATTCTTTGAACCTTTCAAAGGATTCTGACTTGTACTTCATAAGATACAAATAGCCAAACCAAGAGTGATCGTCGGTGAATGTGATATAGTAGGAGAAGCCTCCTCTCGACGTAGTAGACATAGGTCCACATACGTCAGTGTGGATTAACCCTAGAATTTCAGTGGCACGCTCTCCTTTCCCAGTGAATGGAGATTTGGTCATCTTCCCCCGTAAACAAGGTTCACAAGTTCCTATGAGGTCATTACCTAATGGGCTAAGATATCCATCTTTCGACATCTTGCGAATCTTATCCTGGTTTACATGTCCAAGTTTAAGATGCCAAAGTCTAACTTGGTTAACTTCTTCTCTAGCCCTTTTGGGTTTTGAGGTATTCCCGCTTTCAATACAGTGCATCCCACTATTCGTCTCTTGGTGAAAAAGTCCCTCTATCATATTACCATGAGAGATAATACGACCGTTCAAGTATAAAATGCAACTCATTTTGTCAAACAATACTGAGTGCCCATCTCGTAAAAGCTTAGAGATAGAAATCAAATTCTTTATACATGAAGGAAAATATAAACAATTTTTAAGTTCCAAGACTTCCCCAGAGGGTAGGTTAAGCATGTAGCTGCCTATTGCTTTTGCAGAGATTTTAGTGCCGTTCCCAACTCGCACAACTATCTCCCCATTGCGCAGTGTCTTGCTCTCTGCTAGTCCTTGCATCGTATTACAGATATGTTGACTAGCGCCTGAATCAAATATCCAGGAATTGGAGCTCACTGTAAAAGCACTTTCTATGACCGAAATAGTCTCTTCAAAAGTTCGTGTCATAAGGCTCGCAATGCGCACCCTGTATTTCTTCTTCCAACGTTCATCCTTTCCACAATGAAAGCATGTTCCTTTGGATTTCTTTGCCTTCTTCTTATGTAACCTTTTCCTTGTTTTTGCATTCTCACTCCCACTATCCTTTTTGAAACATTTTTCAAATTTACAGCACATGTCAATCATCTCGTTAAAAGTATGATCGAATCTATTCACTTTATAGTTTACAATAAACTTAGTGAAATCATCCGAGAGATATGCAAGGAAAAAGTCTTGGGCCATTTTGTCAAGTATAATGGTGGGTAGTATTTTAGGCATGTCGTTAACTACATAACATAACAGAAATCGTATTAGATTGTTGATTAACTACTTGATTGGGTCTTGAATCAAATAGTACCACCCACTATTTTTGGCAAACTCCACATCCCTCAATGGAATTCGAGAGTTATATTGAACTCTTAGCGGGGCATGGGAGACTCACCATTACCAAGCCCACCTCAGAATTATATCATGTTGGTTAGCAAAAATAATGATGAGAGAATAACACTTTAGTCATTTACAACTCTTGTAATTACCCATCTAGTTTGGCCTCTAGAGAATGAATGCCTCAGAATTATATCATGTTGGCACCATTGCACTTAGTTAAGTTATTCCCACCATGCTTAGTTTATGTAGAGGTTCAAGCACAACCTCAGAATTATATCATGTTGGTCATACTCGTTGTCTACACTCACCTCATCATATGTTTATGGACTCCTCCTGGATGTAAGCACATACTTTGTACTTCCCCATTATAGGGTGAAGCCGGTGCATGAGTCACAAACGATTGGAGCCCACCACGGTGGAAGGCATACGAAGAAATGTTCAAAACATCTCTCGTTTATCAACTTAATATTCGTTTGTTGAGGGAGTAGTTTTGCGCTACATCAAAAACATTTTAATCATATTAAAAGAACATGGCCCTATCATAACTATTGGTCCAAGTTAATATGATTTAGTAGCATATAATACTCCCACTGTTTTGTTGAAACAAGCGAGACTATATGGAACTACTAACGAACGCATTGCATCCTTATATGGACTATATAGTCATATTAGGTTTTAGGATGATTATGAACCGTTTGATTTGATCCAACACGAGCCTTGTGTTGGACCTTGGGTTTAAGGTAGATAGTTGTTGATTTTAGTTACGCGTTTAATCCAATTAAACCGTTATTTCCTATTGGGTGTTGGACCCAACTATTCCAATTTGCATACATATAAACAAAGAGGAATACATGAAATAATAAGAAGGGCTTATGCCCTTTTACAACACAAATAATGGGCTTATGCCTTTTACAACAAATTGAAGGACTTATGCCCAATACAACAACTTGAATTAATCAAATTACATTCAAATCGACATTACTTAAAAACCCAAGCATTCATAATGTAAATCGGCCAATCACATAGCTCAATTATCGAGGCCTTTGGTTCATAATCACCCTTTTCTTAATTAACTAAATTAACTAAGAAAGCAACTTTAAACAATTGGTTTTTGGATCCATAGAATTGATTTAAATGGAACTAAATATAATGAAAATCAAATTCTCATTAAAGAGACAAAACAATTTTTGTTCTCATTTTGTTTTGGGCCAAAAACAATGACCACAACAATTTGGGTCACTTTGTTAAAACAAAAAAACTTTTGGGGTCAAAATGCAAATACACAAAAGTATCAAAACTTTATATAATTGCACAAAAGTCCCTCCAACACCTTTTACCAAAGGTGGCCGGCCATAGTGTTGAAAAATTGAAAAAATCTAAAGTTTTGTAAGTGGTTTTTGGTAGGTGAGACAAAGGTGACTTTGATGGTTTGTAAGAAAATGTTTTTTTTATAAAACTTTAAAATTCTTTTAGTCACATCTCACCAATAACTATCACCCACCATTTGAAAAACAAAACTTTATGAAAAACATAAAACTTTTGAATCAAAACTTCAAAACTTTTTGTTCTTGGTAAGAACTTCAAGAAATATGAAGAACATACATGAAAACTCATAATAGCTCCATGGATGTTTTCTTTCACCAAAAACTCAAATTTTCACAACTCAAAAGAGGGTTAATATCCTAGGGTACTTAGGGGTTCCAAAAAACACATTAAAACCATTTTAACAAGGCTAACAAGAACCCAAAAAATCACCCTTTGGATTTGGCCGAAAATCCCAAAACACTTGGCACCAACTTTTAGTTCCATTATTCATGCTTTAATGAAATACATCTACAACATTTGAGATGCTAAATTTTCAAGCAAAATTTATATTCAAAGCAAAAACAAAGCTTGTAACATTTACAACACTTAAATCACAAAATATGAAAAATCACAAAACCCAAAAGGATCCACCATAAACTAGGCCTAGGCTCTTGATACCACTTGAAGGAAAAATTTTGTCCTAGCTAAGAACATGTAAGAACATTTGAATACATATGCAAACTAATAACACCTTAAAGTAGGCATGCATTCAAAAACAATTCATAAAACCCATGACTTTCAAAGCCTAGTATATGGTGAACCATAAGACTCTTTAACAATATTAAAGAGAATAAGAATTTAGAGATTCTTTACCCTTGAAGCTCATCCTTGATTGCACAAGGGATTCACCCAAGTGGAGGGCCTTCAAGTCACCTCCTTGCTCCTTGGATCTTCCTTGTGATTTCCTCCCTTTTAGTGCTCCTTTTCTTCTTTGAGGATTTGAGGATTTGTTCTCCAAAACACCAAAGGTTTGGTGTCTCTAAGTCTCCACACCAAAGATGTAGTGTGAAGATGAAATGGATGACTTAGGGAAGAAAAGATTGCTAGATGTTCCTCCCCTAAGTGGCCGGCCTCTATGTAGAAAATGAGAGAAAATGTTTCACCCAAATTCTATTAGAAAACCCTAATTAGAAACAAAGCTATAAAGATGACTTTATACTTCATCTCTTAGGTTAGTGGCAAACTTGCAATTAAGCAAAAGTTCCCACTACCCTTCATATGGCCGGCCTCCATTTGTTATTGGGCTTAATTGCCCATTTTGTTTTAGTTGTCATACAACTTAAACATAATGGGCCTTGTGGACCAAAACGTTTTTGTGCCCCGAAGCCCAAAACTAACTTAAACGCCCAATACGAACGTTTCGTATAATTAATTAACTATTTAATTAATCTTGACCATTCTTCAATTAAACCATTTAATTGCTTATCCATTTCATATAATTTCTTCACTTATATCCTTACTCGGTGTACGATCCATTAGGTTCCAATTAGCGAGGTAGTGGGCGATGTTACTTTTAACGATCGATTGTGAATTGAAACCACATTTCAATTCTCCCTTAAAATTAGTGTTTGCTAATCTTTAGGGCTTCCACAAACCATGGGTGACGCCTAGCAGCATATCATGGTTACCCAAGCTAAGTAGAAGTGGTTGGAGAACCTATCCAGTTACAACTACAATGCAATACGGTCCTTCTCTAATACAATACTCTTAATCACATTGTTTAAGTCATAGTTTGTTTCATGTCTACTATCCAATGTGATACTTCTCTATATGATTCAATTGAATAAGATTTGGAACAAGCTTCCTTAGTCATATTCATATGCTTTGGCCAAAGACTCTCGAATCATATCTTAGAGTATTCTCCTTCCACCATGGAAGGTTAGAGATCCCTTGTTGTGCATTCATATGCCTACATGACTAGATAGCTTGACCCCAACAATGCCGTGGACACTCCAATGGAATGCCGTTGACATAATCAAAGATCAAGGACCTAACCATTAGACATCAATGATGCCTCAGGTCAAAGGACTACTTTGCATATTGCAACTATTGAGTTCTCACATGACATGTATGTTCGAACTCTCGTTTGATCTTTGTTCAGTGTACTCGATTACTCTTTCGAGCACCTATGTGTTTGCCTTAGTGTCCAACACCAAATGACTTGAGACTAGTTCATACTCACACTTGAATCGACATAACACATACTAACCTTAGCGGATTGTCAATGCCCAATTGGCAATCCTATGGCTAGGAACGTTTTAGGAATGAACATAAGAGAAAGGTCTCGTTAATTTAACTAACTTAAATCACTTGTCTCTTAGATCAAATACATTCCTTGGATTCCCTTATTGCTTAAACACAAGATACTATAAATAGTGATTAACAATAAGCTTTGCCCTCTATTAAACATATAAAAGTTTAACACAATAAGTATTCCAAAAAGCTATTACATCAAATGAGTGGCTTTGTGGGCATACTTCCAACACTTCAAAGTCTTCAATTTAATTCTTCTAGATCTTAATCACATTCCTAGCCTTTCTTGATCTTCAAATTCGTCCATCCACCTTGCTCCATGCATGTGCAATCTATTCCAAGCCCAAAACTAATCTAAAATGCTCCAAATTGCACTTCTTGCCAACTTTGTCAATTGAACCTAAAAACACACGAAAATAGCTTAAAACACTCTAACAAGTAGAAATTAGCTATGTAAATGCAAGAAAACAAGCTAAGTCGCATAAATATGTTCCTATTAGTGATGATTCTTGATATGAATTTGGTAATTGTTGATATGAATTCTGTGAAAATTGAGCATGAAGAGTTGTGTTAGGGTGTGTAGCCTAAATTGTTTAAGAAAATTGAAGAAATTAAGTTGTCTAGGACACAAAGCCTTAATTTTTCTTGAAGTTTGGACTCTGTGAGCACAAAGCTCTATGTTTGTTGCTTATTCTTGGAGAAGTTTGGAGTTTGAGAGAACGAAGCTCTATAATTGAAATTGAAATCTGTGAGCACAAAGCTCTGTGCTTGTTATTTTTCGTATACAGAGTTCATTTAGTGATTTAGTTCTAGTCTTTCTATCAATTGTATAATTTTGACTGTGAATTGTTTCTATGACTTCTTAACCATTGAAAATTGATGGATTACTTGGTATGCTTACCATTCGATTGAATGATAACAACTTTGCAAAGTGGTCTTTCAATTTATATCAGTTCTTGAAGGTTATGATCTCTTTGATTACTTTGATGGATCTAATGTTTGGCCTCCCAAGTATGTTGTTTGTTTGGAGAAAGGAGTTACAAAAGAAATTCTAGAGGCATATCGTGAGCAGATAAAAGTTCATAAAGCTACTTAGTCTATTGATTGTTACACTAGGTGATGAAGCAATTGAGTATGTAGTTGGAAGCAAAATAACTTATGACGCTTGGACTCAATTAACTGATTGCTATGCTATTGTGTCTTGAGCTAAGGTTAATCATAAATGCGATTGATTCTATTAAGAATTATCTTCTTGGAATTAGGCATTTGAAAGATCAAGGCTTGGCTGCAAGAGAAAGTGCATTTAAGAATGATTTGATTGTAGCTGCCTTAGCTAGATTACCTGCAGAATATAACATGATCAAGGCAATAATAGTGGCTAGCGAATCACCAATCACCCCAAAAGAATTTTAGGCTCAACTTCTCAGTGCTGAGAAGATAGCTAAAGAGCTCCAGCTACATTTCCTATGGCTAGCATGCTTTCACAAGGAGAATCATCTGCAATGGGTGCACAGAGACCATTTTATCCACAAGAGTCCTTTAATTATGGTTCTCCAATGCAGTTTTATCATGGAGAATCATCCACTCAAAAGTATAACAATTTCAATGGTGGTACTTGTTTTATGGGACAATATCCAAGGAACAATGGAAATGGTAGTGGGAATAATGGAGGGTTTACTTAGAACAACACCAGCTCCAATTTCAATTCTAATAAAAGCATGGTGGTTTCAATGGTTCTAGACAAAGGTTTAATGGAGGAGGTAATGACACGTTTAACAACAAAACTTTTAGTGGTTATTTTAATTAGGCTGGTAATAATTCAAAAGGGGGATCTACTTGGAATTTTTGGAATGGTAATAGTGGTAAAAGAAATGAACCATCATCCTTGAATGTCAAATTTGTAGCAAAAGAGCGCACACTGCTCCCAATTGCTTCTACAAGAATGATTAATCTTCTACTTCTGTTGCCACAGTTCCTAAGTGACAAATATGTGGCAAATGCGGTCATACAATGTTGAACAGCTTTTACATGAATAACTACGCATTTCAAGGTGCTTAACGACCTCCTTCTCTCATTGCTATGACAGCTAATGCTTCCGCTAGTTTTAAGCTCAATCATGCTTGGATAATGGACACTGGTTCCATACATCATATGATTAGAGAGATGGTATATTTGAATTTGTATACACCTTTTGAGGGAGATCAAAAGATTGCAATTGGAAATGGAGAGTGTTTTCCAATCAAGAGCACTGGTTCAACCTCTATTAAAAATCTTTCAAAACCACTAAATCTTATTACAGTTTTGCATGTTCCTGCACTTGCTAGTAGTTTATTTTCTGTTTGTACTCTTTGTAGGGATAATAATTATTTTGTTATTCTTGATGAGTTTGGCTTTTGGGTACAAGACAAGGCAACAAAGAAGGTTCTAATGAGAGGAAGAGTAAGGGAGGCCTGTACTACATTACTAAGAGTATTTTCTTCAACTACAATAAGCTACTACAACCAACTGTTTTTCTGGGACGAATGGTGAAAGCTTTTCTTTGGCATTATAGACTAGGTCATCCTAGAAATGAGGTCTTGAATAGTATGTTATCTTACTCTAAGGTTCTTTACCAACCTGATGTAAATAAGCATGTTTGTGAATTTTGTATGTGTGGCAAGATGTCTAGACAACTATTTTCCTCTAGTCCTCATACTTTTGTAAAACCTTTTAAGAGAATTAGTAGTGATGTTTGGAGACCATCACCAGTTGTATACACTAAAGGCTATAAATACTATGTCAGTTTCATTGATGATTTTACTCAATTCACTTGGATTTTTCCTATTACTTATAAATCTCAAGTGTATTATGTCTTTGAGAAGTTTTATGCTTTCATTAAGAATCATTTTCAAGCCTCTGTGACATTCTTTCAATCTGATAGTGGTGATGAGTACATGAGTAATGCTTTCAAGAAGTTGTTAGAATCTAATGGGATTAGACTAATGGGATTATACATATGGTTTCATGTCCTTATACCCCTCAACAAAGTGTGATTGCAATTACTTTGGTAACTACTACTAAGTGACCTCGCAACTTTTGGTTTCATGCTTGTTCTCATGCCATTTTTCTCATAAATAGAATGCCATGTAAGTCTTTAGATATGCAATCTCCATATTTTAAGCTTTTTAGTTCTCATCCTGTGTTGAGTTCTTTGAAAATATTTGGTAAAATAGTTTATCCCTATGTTAGGCCCTATATTTCTACCAAACTAGAGACTAGATGAAAGAAATGTGTACCTTTGAGGTATACCTTAGGGTACAAGGGTGTTATATGTTATCACAGAGGGAAACAAAAGTTGGTCATTGTCAGGCATGTTGTTCATGTTGAACAAGTATTTCCTTTTCATACAAATTCAATTGTTCCCAGTTCTTAGAATGAAACAACAATTCTATCAAGACATCTAGTCATCGTTCCCTATGTTATTCCTCTATTTGTTGAAAATACTTTTTATGTTGACACTACTAAATGTGTTGATAATTATGCCCAGATTGATAATGGTTCTTTGTCTCTCAATGATGTTTCTAGTTCAGTACGATCTTTGAATGGGTCTACATAGGTTGTACCAGATATTATGGTTCAGGGTATTGGGACTAACTTTTCTTCATAAGCCTCTTATTCTCAAGTTTACACTCATTCTCTCCAGCATTCTGCAGAACCTTCATGCCCATCATGATGCTCAACTTGAGGTAATTCTCATTTTTTACCTCTTCCAGTGATTCTAATTCTTTTTCTTCTCGAAGATTAGTATCTTCTTCCCATCATATGCAAACTAGACTTAAATTATGTGTGATTTTTAGAAAAAGCTATGGTTCTATAGCTGTCTCTGAGTTTGACTCTTCTTAGTTCAATGTTGGTTCTTAAAGAGAATCTGATAACTTGGTTGGTTTTGCTAATGATTTAGCTTCTAATCTTAGTATTCTAGATGAAGTTACTTTTAAAGGTTATAATGCAGTATTGAGCATTGTGGATTCAGGTGAACCTACTTCATTTAAGGCTGCTGTCTCTTAGTCTCATTGGAGAGCAGCTATGACTGAGGAGTTTCAAGCATTACAGAAGCAAGAAACTTGGGAATTGGTTCCTGCCCCATCCAATAGGAATATTATTAGCAATAAGTGGGTTTATAAGATTAAGAAGGATCAAAATGTAGCTATTTCCAGGTATAAAGCTCGTTTAGTGAAAGGGTATAGTCAAGAGCAGGGGTTGAATTATGATGATACTTTTAATCATATGGTCAAGCAGAGTACTATTAGGATTGTCCTTGCTTTAGTTACTACACATAAATGGTCCTTAATGTAGTTGGATGTCAAAAATTCCTTCCTCCATAATGATTTACAAGAGGAAGTCTATGAAACAGCCACAAGGTTTTCAAGATCTAGTTCATCCTCATTATGTTTGTAAGCTTGTTAACTCGCTTTATGGACTTAAACAAGCCTCTAAAGCATGGAACTCCAAGTTTACTACCTATTGCCTATTTTAGGCTTTGTTGTTTTAGATTCAGACCCAAGTTTGTTTCTCAAAGCTTCCAATATACATGTGGTTACTCTTCTTCTATATGTCGATGATATAACCATTACAAGCTCAGACTCTCTTCTTGTCTAGCAAGTTATTAACAGTTTGGGTGAAGTATTTGATGTGAAGGATATGGGTCATTTAACCTTCTTTCTTGGTCTTCAGGTCACCTATAAGTGTAATGGGGATCATTTTATTTCTCAGTCAAAGTACGTTCAAAAATTGCTCAAAAAGGCATATATGGAATCCTACAAGTCATGTCATACTCCTTGTAAGCCACATACATAGTTGCTAAAGGATGAAGGTAATCCTGATCCTACTATCTATAGAAGCCTTGTGGGTGCCTTTCAGTATTTTGTTTACCCATCCAGACATTGCATTTGTTGTGAATTTTGCTTGTCAGTTTATGGCTCATCCTACTAATGCACATTTTCATCTTGTTAAGCGCATCTTTAGATACTTACAGTGTACTATTGATTGTGGTCTCACTTATTATTTTAATACTCGGATATCCACAACAGGTTATGTTGTTTTCTTGGATCATAACGTTATTTTCTGGCGAGCTAAGAAACAAAGTAGTGTGTCCCGAAGTTCAACCAAGGCTGGGTACATGGGCTTGGCTAATGCAACTGCTGATATAGCCTAGATTCATTTGATTTTGAAGGATCTGCATGTCTTTCTTCCTTAGCCACCATTGCTTTACTATGATGATATTTCTACTCTAGCACTCTACTCGAATCCTGTTTTCACACTCATATTAAACATTTGGATACTGATTTCTATTTTGCATTTTGTTCTTGAGAGGGTTCAAAAAGGAGATCTTCAGGTTGAATATATTGCCACTGCAGATCAAGTTGCCGATGTTTTGATCAAAGGTCGTCATGGTCCAGCTTTTGTTTGTCATTGTTCCAATCTCAAATTAAGATTTCCCAGTTGAGATTGAGGAGAGATATTGAGTGATGTAAGATTCTGATAGAGATATGTGGCATATCTTGATGTTGTACATGTGTCATAATCTTGTGAGTTGGGTAGTTATAAGGTTGCTTAGTCTGTAAGCTTTGTATGTAGTATAGTAAAGCGAATATTCATTTGTAACTAATCTGGTAAATTTCAGTAAAAGAATATTATATAAGGTTTCCATTTATGGTTCTTGTTTGAGCTTTCTCTCTCTTATTTCTCTCTCTTGAGACCTTCTTCAACTACTGTTATTATATTTACAACCATGAATAGTATTATGTTGACTAGAATTATCAAATTACCGTGGCATGATCATATATGTTAACTGCTCATCGTGCATGCTACACTGGTGTTAGTACTCGCCCGGGCTAGGGCCAGTCTTCATGTGTATTTTCACATCACACCAGACGTTTACTTTGGATCCATTGTAGGTGCCAATCCTGTCCTAGATTGCTATAGGAAAATAAGACTCGTATGTGACCCCTTAGCGCCAGCCTTCATGTGATTGTAGTACTAGAGCGTAAATCATTATTACATCCGGTCCTATTCATGTCAAAATACCTTTGCATGAACCCATGTGTTAGCATATATCGATGAGCATCCGACATTATTTGTTTGTCCATACAAGATATTGTCATTATTGGGTGTTATATGTTCTACATGTGAAATATTATGATTTACCATATTTCTGAAATATTACTGTTTACGGTAAGTGTTTTCATACTATATGTAATATATATATTTGGAAACTATACTTGTTTGATGGCGATGGGTTATATGTTTTCAAAAAGGTTTTTATAACACTTTATTTTCAAAAAGGTTTTTATAACACTTTATTTTCGCCCTTCCAGGATTCAGTGACAGAGCTCTTGTGTCGACGAGGATTTCTAGCAAAAAATTGATAGAGGAGATAGATTTAATCCCGCTCACATGCGCACTCTTGCATTTAGTCATTTTTAGGTTTAAATTTATCCACATTTTTCACATCACCATAATTTATGGCTTCGTCACCTTCTTGGTGTTGGCCAGTACAACTCAATTTCGAAGTCCAGTAGGACATTCTAGATTGCGGTGTGTCATACTAATTTTCACTTTTTATTTTTCATTTTTTTGAAAATTGAAAATAGTACTAAATAAGTTTTTTGTTTATAAATAAGTGAAAACTAAACAGCGAAACGGTGCGAAGCAGCGAGACGAAGGGAAGCACATTGTCTTAGCAATCCAGTGGTTTTTAGGAGGGGTTGGTCTTTTTAAGGCCCTCTAGTGAAAGACTTAGTCTAGGCGAGTCCCACTAAATCTCATTAATAGTCCTTGTGTGCAACAAACACAGGATTCTCTAACTCTTAATCTAGTCTAGTCCAGTGAAACTTAGTGAAGTTAAACAAACACACTATAAAACTATAACCACCCTTTTAATTTTACTATAATTATAACCAAAAGTTGATACAAAAATATTAATATACCCTTTTAACCATGAGGGAAGCTATTACGCCCACCCTTGCTAAGATTAGAGTTGCAACCGCAAAACTCGTTTTGATCTTATCTGATTCCAACACTTTTTCTTCTAGAAATTGAATTCCCAACAATGATCTACAAAAAGCACAATCTTTTTTCTATAAATCTTGTTATAGATCGAACCCAATTCGATTTTAACGTGTACTTAAATACAATTCAATCTTCGACAAAGAGAAATGCAAGATCGAAAGAAAGGGGGAAACCTTGTTGCTTAGTGGTTACCGACAATAAATGAGATGATTGTCTTCCAAAAAAAAATTGTAACGTTGCATGAGGCTCTTGATGAGTCAATTTCATATTATATATTTCACCATATTCTTAGTATGTTTTGGTAATTATTTTGGTAGAATTTTGATACTTTGCTTTATATTTTCAATATAGGACATTTGACTTCTTTTGGAGCAAAACGTGATCAAATAGATGAATTTTGGAGTGATTCAAATTGGAGGATGCTCCTGTGTCTCTTGGCGTGTTCTTATCAAAATTTGGGATTTTTCTACTAAGCGGTTATTTTCTGGTGATGGAATAAAGGAGCAATTCGCGGGGTTGGAAAGTGACGTTTCTGGGCTTAAAATTACATTTTTTGGAGCCCAAGCTGACCTCTGATGGGTTCGTGCCCTTCTAGAGAAGTGCTTAGAATATTCCAAGCTTTAAATCTAGCTATTTTGGGCCAGTTTTGGTGCAGATGTGGGTCCAAAACGTGGTTGTGCAGATTGTAGGTGAATTTTCCCTTTTAATTTAGGGTTATGTTTCCTATTTTATTTTATTTACTTGGTTTCCTAGTTCGAGTGGAAGATCTTTTATTAGGAGGATTTATTTTAGTAGGTTAAAAGAGCTTGGCCGACCCTAATTATTGACTTCTTCTCCGTACGTTCTTTGAGAGAGGAATTTGGTCAAGTGTAGAGATTTTCAGACTTTTACATTCAAGGTGTTTTCGATCTTTTATTATTTCAATAAAGAACTTTTTCATTTTTATTATGAATATGCGCAACTAATTCCCTTTTTGCTAGGGTGAGGCCACCAGCCTTAGCATGAATATGTAGTTTCTCTTCAATTTGCTTGTGATTATATGCATGTAGGTTTTCAAATTGTTAATCACCGGTTTATACTGTCTAAGAGTCTTGAGGATTCGCAACCATTAGGATGTTTAGAAAAGTAATTTGATGCAGTTTTGGTCGGAGGTCGGTCCCTGAAATTGAGGAAGGCTTCTAGTGATTAATATGTGCAAGTTCACTTAGGATGAATACCACGTCTTAAGGGTTGCATGGTTTTTCAAAAGGTTTCACAAAACTTAATGAGTTATGCATGTTTAGATTTGATCTGAATACCACAAACGGATTGCATGTTTGATAAACGCTCTATATTGGGGATCCAAGTAGGCATATATTAGCAAAACCTAACCTTTGAAATATGCATGTATCATAAGTAATTGAGAGGACTATATATGATTGTTAAGGTGACGACGGATCTCTAGTGCTTCTTGATGCGAAAATTACTTAACACACAAATTAAACCCTCTTGTTGACAATTGTAGTAGATATGTAAGTAAGGATCGTTCTTAAACCGGGGATTAGGAGGGATTGATAAACACTCTAAACTAACTCAAAATCGTAAAAACAAAGTTTAAACACTAAACTAGACTCAAAGAATGCAAAACTAAACTATAAAACACCAAAACAAACCAAAAGACTCAAAACAGCAAACAAACACTCAAAACTGCCTTAAAAACACTTTCTGGCCAGTTTTGAACACTATACTCAAATCTGGACGAAATTAGGTTATCACTTGACTCCAAACACTTAAAAACATCAACTAAATTGATTTCTAACTAATCTAACACTTTAAATTAATGGGGGAATTGGTTTTGACGAAAATTAAGTAAATTAAGACAAGGACAAAGAAAACAGATTCTTTAGACTAAATTAGGTGAATTGATGAATGATGGGCTAACTAGAGGGTTCTTCTCCACACATGACACACTTGCATTCAAATTGATTTCCAATTGCTTCTTTCAATAAATCATGAAACTCAATACTCCAAGTTAACCGTGAACAGCACTTTTTTAACTTTCAAGTTATCCTTAAGTTATTGAATTGGATGGGAATGCGCATACAACAACTCAAAACATTCTCTAAAAGTCCCTTACGTGAAAAGCACAATAAAGGTACAATCAAAGATCATTAAGTTTCATGAAAACTATAAGTATTGACGAGGCAATTGTTACTATGAAAAGCATGAAACTTTTGCCAAGAATTCACTTAACGCGATCGTCGATAAACGACCTCCACTACTAGCAAATATAAGGTTATAACTATTAGGTGAAATTCCCTTATATTTTAGCTTCAAATCCCTGCATGAAAAACTAAGTGGCCACCTTAATCAACACACAAGAATGAGTTATCAATCAAACAGTTAAGCAAATTGAATTCACAACTTATGAAATAACAATTGGATGTAATCAATTCATCTTGCAAGCATAATCATGGTATTGAATAGCCCCCTAGCCAAAAGGCTTAGTTCCTCATGTTCACAAAACAAAGGAAAACATATTTATACATTGTAAATATAATAAATAGAACACCTAAATAATCCAACGATCCAATGTTGAATAGCTAGAACCTTCAAGCAATCTTCTTCCTCTCCTTTGCTACGGCACAAGAGGTTCTGGTGAGTTTAGGGGGTTATGGATGATGTAGAATGATGGATTTAGGTTTGGGATGGATGTAGGGGACGGCAAGGGTTGGTTTTGGGCAGAAAATATGGAGAATGGTGAAGTATGGATGTGTTAGAGGGATGGGATGATTTTCTGGCGTGAATGGTGAATGAATGAAACTTTGTGGCTGCTACAAGGATGTTTCTTTATAGGATTTCAGGAATTAAAACCCTAGGTTATTTAGGTAAACAGAAATTAAGTCAAAAGCTTTTAGAAATAGGAAATCAAATCAGAAATTTAAAGGAAAGTAATTAAAAGTTTGCAGCAATGGTATAAAACACAAAAGGAATGTGTTTTAATGCAAGGAAATAGGAAAGAACCATCTCCCTTGCACGGCAAGGAAGAGGAAAGGTCAAGGGAGGTGCGGATGTGATATAGGAAAGGTTTAAATGTCCTAAAACTAAAGGAAACAAGGTTCCCTTGCACGTCAAGGGTTTGTAAGAAAATGAATGCTTTTTATTTCTGAAATTAGGCAAGAATTTTGGAATAGAAAAGGGTATGTGAGTTATGGCTGAGCTTGGTATGAAAAAGGAATGTGTTTAAATGGTTTAAAACAGGAAACAAGGCCCTTCCTTGCACGGCAAGGAAGGGAAACACAAAGGGGACACACGGCAATGACTTTAGGTTTGCAAGGGACATTGTTTTATCACCTAGAATAGGTAGGAGCCTTTGATATTGCTGAAATATGGAGTCCTTAAAGATTAGGAAAGATTAAACCAAAATAGGAAACCTTGGCTTAACTTTCCTACTTCAAGTAGGAAACCTTCTTTGACTAGGAATCCTCTTGTGATTAGGAATCCTAACTCAATTTGGTCTTCAATTTCGTCCATTTCTTTTGCTCCAAACATAAGCTATCCATTCCAAGTCCAATTTTGCTCCAAAATGCTCCAAAATGCACCATTTTGCTTCCTTAGCCATATGAACCTAAAAACACACAAAAGACGCATAAAGGACTAAAATAACTAAGGAAACACAATGTAAATGCACGAGAACAAGCCAATTAAGTCGCATAAATATGCTCCTATCAAATTCCCCCACACTTAGCTTTTGCTAGTCCTCGAGCAAAACAAACAAACTAAACAAAACGAAACAAAACAAAACAAGCAAAAGACACTCTAAACCTTCCAACGTTGCCTCAGGGATTTCCAATGCACATGACATGTTAAAATTCATTATCTCCACAGATTTTAGTCATCTTCACACTTAAGTACATTCTTAATCATAGTCACCACATACTAGTTCACAATTAAGCAATTAAAACCATGTTTTGAATGTAGTAACATGCCTTAGAGAATTTGCTCAATTCCTTACAAGATATGCACTTAATTTTCACTCAGATTTTCTAACTACACACCCTAATCTAGTTATATGTGAGAAGATTGATGTAAACATGAAAACGAACACTCACATATATGTATCACAAAGAAAGCAATTTCTGGAGTTAATAAGCATGTTTAGATATGATCTCATGAATGGAATGCTACTACTTAGACGTGAGAACCAGTGACACCATATGCTCATACCCAATTCAAACTCCACAAATTGAAACACATAACACTCAAGATTGAAGTCAAGGGTTGTAATGGGGCTTGGGGTATTGGTTAACAATGGAAGGATAGGGATAACAAACATTCTTGAAGCAATAGCAAGCAAAGTAATGAATTTGAGACTTAGAATTCACTTTAAAACACAGAAATCAACTTTTAACACAAAGGGAAGATCTAAGCAACACTCAGGGCCATATTCAACATTTTGGACCCTTTCTTCAACTACCATAAACATGTGAACTTATTTTCATTTATTTCATACTCTTTTTTCTTTCTTTTCACAACCTTTTCTTTTCTTTTTCTTTTTCCACGAATTTTTTTCTTTTTTCCTTTTCCACCCGTGCCTATGGCACACTAACTCACATGAGAAATACTTCCCCCACACTTGTTTTCTGCCATACATTAATCAAAAGGAGTTCAATTCAAACCATGCTTTGCTATGCTTCAAGAATAAGGGTATGGATGGTCCTAATCTAGGCTAGGTGAGGATAATGTGGGTTAACAAAGAATGTAAGCTTAACAAGGCTCAATGGGGTTAACTTAAACATATAATGAAGTAGGATACACGGCAATTTGGCTTTGGTGGTGGTCACTACACAACTTCTTCTTGAATATGTGTTATGCAAATCAATAACATGCTTCGAATGAAATGGGCATGAGTTCTAACATTTGGAACTATATGATGAAACGCCTTCTAAGTAGTAACCAAGCAAAGAATAATGAGATCATGCAACGACTTTAGAAAACAATAATGCACAGATTTTAACTCTCCAAATAACGTTTAGGCTCAAGTCTCACAAGGTTGTAGCGTTTGTTTGAGTTCCTTCCTTCAAGCATGTTACAAAAACTAATTTTTCTTTTATGATTGCATGTGAAGTCATACATTATAACCATAACCAAGCATATACCAAGAGTAAATCAAACTTTTCTCCATGTTTATAACTCTTTTTAACAGTCATGCAATTAAAAACCAAATCCTCATCATTGTGTTGGAAGGTACCCTAAGACACAAACACACAAAAACGACTCAAAACACTCTTTTTAGGCTTTTCAAAACATGTTTTTCAAATTTTTATGTGATTTTCGGAGTTATAAAACAAAACACACTAAAACACTCCAAAACAGCTTAAAAACACTTTAAAACAGCAAGGAACAACACTTGAAGTTATGGGTGATAAAATCCCACGAATTTGCATCAAATATACTTTGTTACCACCCCCCCCACACTTAAATCAAACATTGTCCTCAATGTTTCAAGCCTAAAATCACACCAAACAAAAGTAAACACACAAACAGCAACTAAACACACTAAGCATGGCAGAATGTAAATAACAAAGAGAAGAGGTTAGGGACGCAAATCTGGTTATGGAGTGTAAATGCCATCCTCTCCTTGGTGATTGCATGGGTTGCCTCCCACGAAGCGCTTGCTTTAACGTCGTGCAGCCGGACGATGGTGTGCTCATTCCCCATTGGAGCCCACGGCCTACAATGGGATCTCCTCCACAACATGCCCTTCAACACCTTCATAATATGGCTTAATGAATGGGAGGGGGTAGTGATCCTCCCTGATGGTGGTGTTTTGGTTTCGAAAGTCCATGTAAATGCTCCCACCACCTTTAAATCGGTTGGGCACCTACACCAAAGAAGGTAACAACCTATTAATTGAAATGGGAGTTGAAATTGGGATTGAAGACTTATAAACATATTGTGGTGAAGGCTCAAAATCGGCAGCCCTATCAACAATGTCACCATGGCTACTTTCGGCCATATTGGGTGGTTGCAGGGCAATCACTCCAAGTTCTTCTCCAATGGTGGTTCTTGATACATCCTTCGTGATAAGTGTGGATCCTTTCGGCCCTATGTCCTTATGCACATCTATGAAAAAACAAGAATGACTATCGTTAGGATTCTTAATAGAGTCATAAACATTGAATTTAATTATATCACCACCAAACTCCATTGTTAGTGCTGCCTTGGCCACATCAATCTTTGTTTGGGCTGTTTTCATGAACGGACGGCCTAGCAAGAGTGGCAATGATGGAGCATGGCTCGAATCCTCCATTTCTAAGACATAAAAATCTGCAGGAAAAATGAGATGATTGACCTGCACTAAAACATCCTCAAGGACTCCCTTGGGATAAACATTAGAACGATCGGCCAATTGAATTATAACGCCATCTTGTTTTAACTCACCAAGGTTCATAGATGCATAAATGGAATATGGCATGACATTAATAGAAGCACCTAAATCTAACATGCATTGTTCAAATCTAGTGTTTCCAATTATGCATGGAATAGTAAAGCTCCCTGGATCCTTATATTTTGGAGGTAACTTTCGTTGCAAAACCGCGGATACATTTTCACTTACTTTCACAACTTCTTTGTTTGAAATTCTTTTCCTAGTTGTGCATAACTCTTTTAAAAACTTTGCATACCTGGGCACTTGCTTAATGGCATCAAGTAAAGGAATGTTTACTTGGACCTTCCTAAACGTCTCAAGAATGTCTTTCTCATGCTCCTCCTTCTTTGTTTGCAAAAATCTGTGAGGAAAAAGAACATTGGGTGGAATGGGGTTAGAATTAATCGAATTTGAACCCAACTTACCCTTGGTGGCCGAATTGGATGAGTTGGATGCATTAGGGTACCTAGGTAGTTGCGGCAAGGGTGTTTGTACCCTTGTCGTGGGCTTGCTTGCATCCTCCTCCTCATGTTGCAGCTTCCCTTCTTCATTAGGACCTGTTTTGGATGGTTTGGATGTAATGCCAACTTCTTTTCCACTTCTCAAGGTGATTGCTTTGGCCGTTTCGAACCCTCCCTCCCTTTGGGTTTGGAATGGTAGAGCTTGGGAGCTTGCCTTGGTCTCGGAATTGCCCTACAAAATCTGCAATCTGCCCAATTTGTTTCTCCAATTGATCCACCTTTTTTTCTTGATTTTGCATTGCTCTGGCTTGATTCTCTTGCCCCTGAGACAAATTAGTTAGTAACTTAAGAAGTGTATCATTGTCTAGGGACGTACCTGAATCATTTGGGGCAGATTGTTGTGGAGCATGTGTGGGTGCGTATGGCTTAGTGAAGAAACCCGGGGGTTGTTGTCTAAAGCCTCCTTGTTGTGGTGGTTGTTGGGGCTCCCTCCACTTGAAGTTTGGGTGGTCTCTCCAACCTGGATTATATGTGTTGGAATATGAATCATTCCTTGGTTGATTTTGGCTTTGAAATCCAATTGCATTCGCGGTCTCCCATCCACCATTCTCAATAAGTTGAGGACACTTGTCAGAAACATGTCCTTGGATCGAACATACTCCACACACCATTGGTCCTTGGATCTTCATACCTTCGGCCATCTGAGACACAATAGAAGTAAGATTAGCTAATTGAGATTGAATATCGGATGAAGAGCTTACCTCATTAACTTGTGGCCGTGGGTTATCCCTTTGTCCCATGCCTTCGTATTGTTGTGCATTCAATGCACGGTTTGCAATGAGTGTCTTGGCTGCCATGGGTGTTTTATCTACCAAAGCTTCTCCCGCCGAGGCATCTAGCATTTGACGTTCGATTGGTAAAAGGCCTTCATAGAAATATTGAAGGAGCAACTCTTCCTTCATTTGATGCTATGGAAAAGAAGCAACAAGTGATTTAAAACGTTCATAATAAGTAGGAAAGGATTCACCTTGCTTTTGTTGTATGCCACTTATTTGTTTCCTCAGGAGAATGATTCTTGAAATGGGGAAAAATTTCTCCAAGAACGCTCGTTTCATACTTTCCCAAGATGTCACTATCCCTGGTGCTAGCTCATATAACCAATCTTTAGCTTTGTCCATTAGAGAGAATGGAAAAGCCTTCATCTTTAAGATGCTACCATCGACATTGACAGGGGTCATGCTTGAACAAACCACTTCAAATTCCTTCAAGTGCTTGTTAAGGTCTTCCATGGACAGCCCATGGAACTTTGAGATGTGGTGCAACAAGCTAGACTTCAATTCAAACTCCTCGGTCTTGCCTTGAGCTGCCATGGGATATTGAATACATAAAGGTGCAGCATTGTCCATTCCCGAAGCCGAAAGCTCCTTGATTGTTCGATTGTCGGCTGCCATGATGGGTACTTCCTCCAAAGTCTCTGCCGTGCCCCTTTCTTCCTCTTCTAAAACTTGTTCTTCAAGGTCAGGTTCAGGGCTAGGTGGGTTAGACTCTTGCTGGTTCTTTTGTCTTCTCAAAGTCCTCTCAAAATCGTCGTCAAAGTCCAAAATATTCTTATGAACAGGTTGGGAACTTCGAGTCATACACTAGTACCTAAAAACAATGAAACAAACAAATCAGTAACTAAGATAGAAAACAAACGAAAAATAAATAAAAAGAAAAAACGAGGGATTTGCAAAGTTGCTAATCCCTGGCAACGACGCCAAAATTTGATGCGAAAATTACTTAACACACAAATTAAACCCTCTTGTTAACAATTGTAGTAGATATGTAAGTAAGGATCGTTCTTAAACCGGGGATTAGGAGGGATTGCTAAACACTCTAAACTGACTCAAAATCGTAAAAACAAAGTTTAAACACTAAACTAGACTCAAAGAATGCAAAACTAAACTATAAAACACCAAAACAAACCAAAAGACTCAAAACAGCAAACAAACACTCAAAACTGCCTTAAAAACACTTTCTGGGTAGTTTTGAACACTATACTCAAATCTGGACGAAATTAAGTTATCACTTGACTCCAAACACTTAAAAACATCAACTAAATTGATTTCTAACTAATCTAACACTTTAAATTAATGGGGGAATTGGTTTTGACGAAAATTAAGTAAATTAAGACAAGGACAAAGAAAACAGATTCTTTAGACTAAATTAGGTGAATTGATGAATGATGGGCGAACTAGAGGGTTCTTCTCCACACATGACACACTTGCATTCAAATTGATTTCCAATTGCTTCTTTCAATAAATCATGAAACTCAATACTCCAAGTTAACCGTGAACAACACTTTTTTAACTTTCAAGTTTTCCTTAAGTTATTGAATTGGATGGGAATGCGCATACAACAACTCAAAACATTCTCTAAAAGTCCCTTACGTGAAAAGCACAATAAAGGTACAATCAAAGATCATTAAGTTTCATGAAAACTATAAGTATTGACGAGGCAATTGTTACTATGAAAAGCATGAAACTTTTGCCAAGAATTCACTTAACGCGATCGTCGATAAACGACCTCCACTACTAGCAAATATAAGGTTATAACTATTAGGTGAAATTCCCTTATATTTTAGCTTCAAATCCCTGCATGAAAAACTAAGTGGCCACCTTAATCAACACACAAGAATGAGTTATCAATCAAACAGTTAAGCAAATTGAATTCACAACTTATGAAATAACAATTGGATGTAATCAATTCATCTTGCAAGCATAATCATGGTATTGAATAGCCCCCTAGCCAAAAGGCTTAGTCCCTCATGTTCACAAAACAAAGGAAAACATATTTATACATTGTAAATATAAGAAATAGAACACCTAAATAATCCAACGATCCAATGTTGAATAGCTAGAATCTTCAAGCAATCTTCTTCCTCTCCTTTGCTACGGCACAAGAGGTTCTGGTGAGTTTAGGGGGTTATGGATGATGTAGAATGATGGATTTAGGTTTGGGATGGATGTAGGGGACGGCAAGGGTTGGTTTTGGGCAGAAAATATGGAGAATGGTGAAGTATGGATGTGTTAGAGGGATGGGATGATTTTCTGGCATGAATGGTGAATGAATGAAACTTTGTGGCTGCTACAAGGATGTTTCTTTATAGGATTTCAGGAATTAAAACCCTAGGTTATTTAGGTAAACAGAAATTAAGTCAAAAGCTTTTAGAAATAGGAAATCAAATCAGAAATTTAAAGGAAAGTAATTAAAAGTTTGCAGCAATGGTATAAAACACAAAAGGAATGTGTTTTAATGCAAGGAAATAGGAAAGAACCATCTCCCTTGCACGGCAAGGAAGAGGAAAGGTCAAGGGAGGTGCGGATGTGATATAGGAAAGGTTTAAATGTCCTAAAACTAAAGGAAACAAGGTTCCCATGCACGGCAAGGGTTTGTAAGAAAAGGAATGCTTTTTATTTCTGAAATTAGGCAAGAATTTTGGAATAGAAAAGGGTATGTGAGTTATGGCTGAGCTTGGTATGAAAAAGGAATGTGTTTAAATGGTTTAAAACAGGAAACAAGGCCCTTCCTTGCACGGCAAGGAAGGGAAACACAAAGGGGACACACGGCAATGACTTTAGGTTTGCAAGGGACATTGTTTTATCACCTAGAATAGGTAGGAGCCTTTGATATTGCTGAAATATGGAGTCCTTAAAGATTAGGAAAGATTAAACCAAAATAGGAAACCTTGGCTTAACTTTCCTACTTCAAGTAGGAAACCTTCTTTGACTAGGATTCCTCATTTGATTAGGAATCCTCTTGTGATTAGGAATCCTCTTGTGATTAGGAATCCTAACTCAATTTGGTCTTCAATTTCGTCCATTTCTTTTGCTCCAAACATAAGCTATCCATTCCAAGTCCAATACTGCTCCAAAATGCTCCAAAATGCACCATTTTGCTTCCTTAGCCATATGAACCTAAAAACACACAAAAGAAGCATAAAGGACTAAAATAACTAAGGAAACACAACGTAAATGCACGAGAACAAGCCAATTAAGTCGCATAAATATGCTCCTATCACTTCTTAATTTGATTGCTCCAAAACTGTTTCCTTTTTCCTCATCTTTAATATTGTAGATTTGTCTACTTTCATTAATTAAATTCGTTTTTATTAAATTAAGTCATAAAATCAATCATCTCAAATCTTTGCTTTACAATAATTAATTAGAATTTGGTTTATTTTGAATTATTTAATAATTCTTATGGAGAACGATCTTGCAAGAACCATTTATACTACAATATCCTTGTCATTCTTGCAAGTATTATAGGTGTTTTTAACCTTTTTGCGTGTGTCGTAAAGTCCCTATTAGCTCCAACCTCTGGGTTTTGCTGTGATGGGAAGGAGATGACAAAGATTGGGACTTTTGAGAAATTTAGAAAAATAACTGTTCAGAGGAAATGGAAAAATAACATAGTGTTGTGAAATTGAGGATATATGTGCAGTGGAATATAAAGTAAATAAGACACAATATTTATGAGGTTCGGCAAGTGTGCCCAAGTCCTTAAGGCAACAGTAGTACTTTCTTTCATTATCTAAAATAATAGGAATACAAAATAACCTCACTATTTTCTCTTTTCTCTCTAGCCTAGCTCACTAATATTTTCTCCTACATACCTCTTATTTCTTTTCTCTCTTATTTTCCTCTTTTCTTTCCTTTCCTTCGTATGTCTCTCCTCTCTTTATTCTTCAATGTTTTATAGACAAAATGTCTAACAAACCTATCAAACTTTTCAAATCTACCAAAGACTTTTTCTTTGACAACAAAGTATAGTCATATTTAGTTGCTTAATTATTACAATGGGCATTCACACCTCCATTTACAACATTCCCCCTTAGATGCCCATATCGGTTGCCTCGTTAAAACCTTGATCTGTTTTGGATGCTACCCCTGATTTCAAATTCTTCAATTTGACTGATTACAAAGTTGATGTAATCTGATATTATGTACCAACTTCTAGAATGTACACTTTGGTAGAGATTTAGTGAAGAAATCTACCTAGTTATTGCTAGAACAAATTTGTCTGACTTCAATAACTTTGGCCTTCTAAAGCACATGTGCATTGAAAAACTTTGGAGTTATGTATTTCTGAGAGTAATGAAGATGTAGCAATGAATACTTACTTCCTTGATAGTTGTAGGATCAATCTATTTCCATATGCAACAAATCCTCTCTATGAGCGATTTGTATGCAAGCTTGAGAGATATTCAAATTTTGCTTGCCCAATAAGACCATGGTTATTAGTGAGTTATTTGGAATAGAACAAGTATATGTCTATAATTTCCTGGAGTTATTAATAGATAAGTTTCACCTCATACTAGTACCTATATGTTGGTATTGTGCTTCACTGGAAATGTAACATTTGATTCAGTGTACTCGGCTAAATATAGTAAGGCACATACTTCACTAAAATGTGGTACTTTTGGATCAAATATCAATTCATCATTTCCCTCATGATAACGAATGATCTTTCTTAGTGTCTAAATATTAATTAACCATTGAGTGTTCAACTCATGATCTTCAATCCATATGGTTTTTTAATACCATAAACATCATGGAGAAGACTTGTGTTGCCATATTGCTCAATATGCAGCCCGAGACAATATTCGTTTCAACACTTTATAATCTTTCTAGACTCTTCATGAATCTCAATCTAATATCAACTTTTGCAAGAGATTTAGTATGTTGCAACAATATCATAATGATAGTACTCACGAAGGCAATTTATACCATCCATTGGTATTGAGTACATAATTTATGCTTTACCCTTCCACGGCTTTCTTCAAGCAATTTGAATCCTTCAGAAATTATCTACACTTCAAAACACATTCTCTTTTGGAATTTATACATAGCAACTTGCTTCCATGTATACTTGAGGGATTTACCTATGGAGATATCCTTTGAGCATTTCATAAGCCTTCGTATAATACGTATTATTCTCCATTGAAATGAACAAGTTTCACAATAGGAAATCAAGTTTACAGGACTGTATTAAAATTTCAGATTTCAACTAGGAACCTTGTGTCATACCATGTGAGTTTACTACATTACATATGCCTATATGTAACCTTCTGGGTTCAACATCATTTGGCGATTTGTACTATAAGTCCATTTTTCCACGTTCTTACTAAATTTTAATACAATTGCCTTTCTCCATTTTGGCCAATAAGTTTTCTTTTTGTTGACGACCAAAAGAACGTGGCTCAATATTAACACAACTCATTGATGAATGTAGTAGCTATTGTAAAATCAAAATTAACATTGGTAATCATCAATTTGTGATCCCATATGCGCATGCGCATGCGCATGCATATTTATAAGCATTTCATTACTTTGGATATCATTGCCTCTTTAGGAGCTTTACATTGTCTCTTCTAGAACAATCATCTCTTATTAGATTAATTGTTTAAACAATTTGGATCATAACCTTCTCTAGAGCGTTATAGAGCTTGGATTTTTTTTAATCTCCACTTCTGGGGAGTTGAATCATTGGAACCTATACATCCATCATGGTTTAAGCATAAGATATATTAAAATCGCCATGTCCATGGATTATCCTTTTGGAACTTGAATCCATGTGGCAACTGTCATGCTTCAGTAGTGCCAAGTCTATGGATAGTTTTAGTGAGACTTCAATCCGTGCAACATCTCTATAAGCTGTAATTAATTAGTAATTTTCAAAATTTGAATTACCTTTTTGTACATCATGTGAATGATATAAACTGGTAGAGTTTGTTGGGGCTATGAGTAGGATTCCTATCATTGAACTCTGGTTTTCTATTCACTTGGTCAACACTCATTTTTTCTTTTGAACTTCTATAGGTTCGTCATTGGTCCTTCAACTTTGGCATTCTACACAACAGAAGTGGTGCACAACCTTTACCTTTGAATGGTCCTTCAAAGCATCACCTCTTGGTGACTTATCCATACTTGGCAACTTCAATGTAAAGAGCCAAAAGCATACCAACTATTCTGCGACGTTCGTGACTTGAAACCCGGCTCCAACAACAGTTCAAGATGACTACTTAAGAGCAATGCAAGGTAAACAACCAAGCAAAGGTTCAAGGCAATCAGTTCCTGATCGGAAGTTTGATTTCAGGTTTCAAATGATTGCTTTCTTTGTCCTTGTCTTGCAAGTAAGAGCAAGGGCAAAGGAAAAGACAGGGAAAGAGCATGATATGATACTCTTGCTCTCAACCCTGAAGATATGAGATACTTTTATTCTTGAAGAAAAACAGTAGAAGGATTTGATGTTGATGTAAAGCTTCTCGATCAAAATTTCTGGCTAAGAAAATAAGTTTGTCATTTTGAGGGACTTGGTTGAAGAGGTATTTTCAGAGAGGAGGAAGATTAGGTATTTTGTGAGGCTTGGTTATTCTCGGCAAAAAAAAGGGTTAGACATTTTTGGAGCTCTGCTTTGCCATGGAGGATGAAGGTCAACATATATAGGGATTTCCTAATAGCAAGTAGTGCTGCTGTTGGGACCATCTCCTTCACGCTTGTCAGCAACAGTGGTGTAGTTGGAACAGTAAAATTCACGTGTTTCAATTTTGACAGAGTTGTCCTTGATATCCAGAAAGCTGAGATTATGTCTGAGAAGTGCCAACGAAATTAATTCAGGAAAATCCGGCTTTTGAAATCCGGAGAGTGATGTCTCTTTGATTTTTGAACGAGTGGCCGTGTTGCCTCTCATTTTATAGAGGCATCAATGGTATCCAAAAGCATGCTCGGAAAGTTGTCTTCCTGTGAAAATAGCCTCTGAGATTTCACTTTATCTGATTTCCTTTTCTTTCATTTTTTCTAAAAATGGCTTGCCCATCTGATCATCGTTTTAATTTGAATGTTATGGAAGATAATGATGTGCCTCTTCAAGGCAACATATGGCACCCATCCTTCTTATCATTTAATGGTCCTCTTACGATTGGGGACTCTGTGATGAAGAATGATATATCTACCACAGTAGTAGATAGGAATCTTCTTTCTCCCAAAGACAAAAGAATACTTTCAAAAAGGTATGATGAATTGGTTGTTCAAGACTATTTGGATTTCAGTATTCAGTGTGTGAGCTCTGTATCCAATATGGGCCAACGTCTACTAGTTGGAACTTGCCAAGTTGAATCACTAATGGCTGAGGTAACAAGCCTTAAACAAGAAATTAGAGGGCCCACACATAAGAATAGAGAGTTGCACATGCTTGCAAATAATTACTCAACAAGCATGAAGAGAAAGCTCGACTAGCTGTAAGAATCCAAAAATCGGATTCAAAGTAACCATCAAAGGCAGTCATTGCCTCCATCATCTGGAGTTCTACCAAGTACTGAGGTTTCAAATAATCAACCTTCGGTGCCCCTTTCTTCTAGCGTTCTGCCAAGTATTAGGGTGTCACATGATCAATCTCCAGTGTCTCCCCCTTCCGAGATTCTGCCAAGTACTGAGGCTTCACATAAGCAATCTTAAGTGCCTCCCCATTATGGGATACTGCCAAATACTGAGGCTTCACATGAGCAATCTTTGTGAAGGCTCCCTTTATTTGTTTGTTTCTATAGTTTTAATTCACATGTATGCACGTGTATATATATAGAAAAGTTTTTGCTCTTGTAGTTTCGAAAGAGTCAAAACAGTTCCCATAAGTTTTGGAGTCAAGAATAGTATCTGCAACTTATGAGAAGATCAAACTGTTAGATTTGACTCAAATTTTAGTATGAGATGGATAAGAGGTTATTGAACAACTTTTGATCTGTGCTACTGAAAATGGATTTTTGGTACTCATAAGATGGATGTCCTATGTTCTGTGGAATTGGAAACTGCGTTGGTATTTCTAACATCTACGACGATCGCACTGTTGGAATTTTCAGAAATTTCAATATGTTTTAGGTACTAGGCGGACAGACAACATTTCAAGAAGGAACTATCTCAATTCGAGGTTAGTACGTTCCAGTTCAGAGGTTGTTTACATGGTTGTTAGATTTTCTGCCAATAATAATAATAGTTATATTACCAAATGTATATTTACTGTCAAAAAATTAGTCATACATAGATAGGCTTTTTAGCCAAAATGGTCCCTAATATTTTCATAACACATCACTTTGGTCCTTGAGATTGAAAATCAATAGAAATGGTCTCTAAGATTGTCCACCATCCATTATTTTGGTCATTCCGTTAAAAACTCTTTAAGTGTCCCAGAGTTCTTGGTCAAAAGTTAAGGCAATTTTCAAAGCTTCGTTTCTTAATGAAATTCAACCTATAATATATCAAAATGAAGATAGGAAAGTGTAGAACAAGATTATTCCTATTTAAAGCCCAATGGTTGTCGGAGATGGCCAAAAAATAGCCTGAAAGGTGACTGGTCTGCCAAAAAATTGGAAAACTTACCGAAAATTAGGTGAACTTTAAATGTTCATAACTTCTTCAATACTGAATGAAATCAAGTGATTTAAAAACGAAAATCATACTTATCAACAAGACAAAGAGACTGGTACCTTTCTCGACAGCTAATTCGCTGTGGTTTAGCCAAAAAACGGCTCGAAAGTGGCTAACTCAAGAACAAGATAGCCAATTTCGAGCCATTTTTCGGCCACACCACGACGATTTAGACATCTACAACGGTACCATTCTCTTCGTCTAGTTGAGAAGTATGATTCTCGTTTTTAAATCACTTGATTTCATTCAGTATTGAAGAAGTTATGAAGTTTAAAGTTTACCTAGTTTCCGGCGAGTTTTCCAGTTTTCTGGCGACCAGTCACCTTTCACTATTTTTTAGCCATCTATGGCAACCATTAGGCTTTCAAAAAGGTAAAATCTTGTTTTACACTTTCCTATCTTCATTTTGATATATTATGGGTCGAATTTGGTTAAGAAACAATTGAGTTACGAAGCTTTGAAAATTGCCCAAACTTCTGGCCAAGAGCTCCAAGACACTTAACGGAGTTTTTAACGGAAGAACCAAAATAATGGATGGTGGAAAATCTCATGGACCATTTCTATTGATTTTCAATCTCAAGAACCAAAGTGATGTGTTATGCAAATCTCAGGGACCATTTTGGCTAAAAAGCCTACAGAGATATGAAGATGAAATGAAAAGATTTTCTTATCTATGAGATTCTAGCCGACATAGGTGAGAGGTAGGTAGTGTTTTACCAGATTTATGGCGTTGTGTTTTCCACCGACACGAGAGCTTCTTGTGCTAATAATGTGTTGTGAACACTCCTTTTTTTTTTTTTAATTTTTAATTTTTTATAAATTAATCTTATTAAGATAAAAATAGAAATACAAATGAGGGGGACATAAAGCCAAACCTCACTGATGGAAATAACATAGCAAGTAACACGATAAGGGAACCCTACTTACAAAGAAAACATATGAAAAAAAATCATTTGAAACGATAGCTGGTAGAAGCAGAAAGATCATGAATATAAGCAAACGTTGCACAATCACATTCATATTCTAAATATGACTGCAACACTCCCCCTTGAGTGTAGAAATACTCAAACAAAACATCACAACAGATCTTCAGCAGATAAAGTAGAACAGTTGATGAAGGCAGCGGCACAACAGGCGAATGCGAGTCTCTAATATAAAGAAAGCATGCATAGGTAGTAAAACTCACAAAACCTCCTTATGGTAAAACCTAAGGTAGGTGAAAACCTATAGACCAAGGAGAAAAGTGAGAAGTATGCATAATGTCTAAAACAAACGTCAAATAGGACGAAAGTAGTGAACTCAATGAAGTATGATCATCCTAAGATGGGTGCCTCATCAAAACCTCATTAGGTAGCAAAACTCAGTGGGAAAAATGCTCCTAATTGTAGGAAAAAGAGTACATAAAGATTAAGTGAGTATGCTTCAGGATACTGATAGGAGCATATTTATGCGACTTAAATGGCTTGTTCTCGTACATTTACGTTATGTTTCTTTAGTTATTTTAGTTCTTTATGCTTCTTTTGTGTGTTTTCAGGTTCTAAGGGCAAAGTATGCAAAAGGATGCCTTTTGGAGCCTTTTGGAGCAAATTAGAGATTGGAATGGATATAAAAGGATGGACGAAATTGAAGACTTGAAGTAGGAAAGTTAAATCCTAAAAAGACCTCATGTTTAAGCATCATTGAAAACTCCTACGCATTTTAGAACACAAAAACAACATTCCTAGCAACCTTAGGACATTGTCGTGTGTTTCCTTGTGTCTCCCTTCCTTGCCATGCAAGGAAGGGCTTTGTTCCCTATTTTAAATACTTAAACACTACCACTTATCATTCACCACATATCATTCACCACTTATCATATCATACATTCATTTATCACTTATCATAATCATTCACTTATCACTTAACATATCATACACTTATCACTTATCACTCATAATCACCTACAACATCCACCTACTTCACCTACAACATCCACCTACTTCACTTACAACATCCACCTACTTCACCTACAACATCCACCTACTCACCTACAACATCCACCTACTTCACCTACAACATCCACCTACTTCACCTACAAATGACATAGCCATATGTTCCCTCCACTACTCCTATAAATACCCTTGCATTCATTCATTCATTTCGGGATTCAATTCACATCTCATTTTCATACACAACACACCACAAACACCTCCATTCTTGCCGTGCATATCCCTTCATTTTCTGCATATTTTCTCTTCATTCCAACCACTCCTCATCCCCCAAAAACTCACCTTAGACCTTGTGCTACAACAACGAAGAAGAGAAGAGTGCCTAAACGTTCATACAATTCAAGTTTGAGTTGTTGGAATGTTTAGGTGTTTCTTTGATTTCAATGTTTAAATTCAATTTTCTTTGTTTTGTAATGGAAGAGAAGAGTGCTTAAACGTTCATACAATTCAAGTTTGAGTTGTTGGAATGTTTAGGTGTTTCTTTGATTTCAAAGTTATGAGGAACTAAACCCCCCTTTAGCTAGGGGGTGATTCAAAATACATGTTTATGCTTGCAATATGAATTGATTACTTTTGGTTGGAATTTCATAAGTTGTGGATTCAATTTGTTTAACCGTTTGAATGAATATGACGCTAGAATATAAGTGAGTTTCACCTAATAGTTACGAACTTATCTTCACAAGTAGTGGAGGTTGCTTATAAACAATCGCGTTAAACGAATTCTTGGCATAAGTTTCATGCGTATTCCATAGTAACGAATGCCTCGTCAATGTTTATGATTTCTGTTGAACTTAATGATCTTTGTTGAATGTCTCTATCATGCGTATTCCATAGTTAGGGACTTTGATTAAGAATAATTTGGTTGTAATGCGTATTCCATTCAATCCAACGAATCTAGGGAAATCTGAAAGTTAATTTAAGCGGACCTAATTAACTTGGAGCATTGAGTTTCATAATTTATCGAAAGACCAACCGAAAATCAATCTTGTATGCAAGTGTAACATGTGTGGAGAAAAACCCCTTAGCTATTCCATCATCCATATTTTCATCACATTCATCTTTACTATCTGTTTTAAATTATAATCTGTTCGTTTAGTTTAATCTCGTCCAACCACAATCCCCCCCCTATTTTGTTAAGTCTTAATCATTTGATTTGTCTTATTTTATGTTTTTAAGTATTTGGAGTCTTTTGAACTTGTTTTGAGTCTTTTAGTTTGTCTTAGTGTTTTAAAAGTTAGTTTTATTTATTTGAGTCAAGTGTTTAGCATCCCTAGTTAATCCCCGGTTAGAACGATCCCTACTTACATCATCACTACAATTGTCACAAATAGGGTTTAGTTTGTGTGCGTATAATTCTCGCATCAGATACTCCCCTTGAATTAGACATAACTTCCAAATAAGAGAACTACAAGCAATTCAACTCAGATAATTTACGCATAATGATTCCTTGGACGAGCTTCTAAAAATTAGACTTGGGCAATTACTTGGTAAAGAGATCCGCCAGGTTGTCCTGGGAACAGATTTGCTTGACTTCAATATTCTGATGTTGTTGTTGCTGGTGAGAATAAAAGAACTTTGGCACTATGTGCTTAGTGTTGTCTTCTTTGATGTATCCCTTCTTTAACTATTCGATACAAGCTGCATTGTCTTCAAAGATCATCATAGGAAGATTAACGACGGTAGTAAGACCACTAATGCTTCAAATATGTTCCATGACTGCTCTCAACCAAAGCCACTCACGCGATGCTTAATGCAAGGTGAGGATCTCAGCATGGTTCAAATAAGTCGCAACTAGCATTTGCTTGGTAGACCTCCAACCAACGGTAAAGACATAGCCATTTGAGAACATGCCCTGTGTGGGTCAGACAGATAACCAACATCTAAAGAGGGAATCAACCTGATAACCGACAGGGGAAAACAACTCCTCTCGAGGATTTATGGGTGTAGAACAAACCCAAATCCATCATACCCTTGAGGTAGAGGAAAATGTCTTTAACACCATTCCAGTGTCTACATGTAGGCGCATTGTTGTATCTAGCTAAATGATTAATAGTGAAGGAGACGTCAGGTCTAATGCATTGAGCCAAGTACAATAAAGCACCAATTGCACTTAGGTGTGAAACTTCAAGCTCAAAAATATCTTCCTCATTAGAGCGTCGTAACACCTTTTAGGTGTAGTTCAATTGATGTACTAGGAGTTCATCCAAACAATGCTCGACCTCCAGGTCGAGACACTATCGAGTTTTTCCAAGATTTTTCATCTCAAATTTCGATTTCAAGTGAACGACAATTTCCTCAAGCTCTGCGAGAGTTCCAATTAGGTTCATGTTGTCGACATAAACTGCAACAATTGCAAATCTAGAAAATCTAGAATTTGACTTCTTTGTGAACACGCATGTGCATAGTACGTTGTTCACATAACAATATTCACTTAGACGATTATACCATATCCGCCCGGATGTTTCAATCCGTAGAGTGATCTCCTCAATCTAGTAGAGAGAGTGATCCTCATAGAGATATGCGATTATCACGTTCATAAGCTGCATATTCATTTTTTCAGAAACTACCAAACTGATATGGTAGTGGAACATTATGACATCCATTATGGGGGAATACATCTCATCATAATCAATCATAAGGCATTGAGAGAAGACTTATGCTACGAGGCATGCTTTGTATCTCACTATTTCATTCTTCTAATTACGCTCTCTTACAAAAACCCACTTGTAGCCCATGGGCTTCGCATGTAGTGGACTAGGAGTTACAAGCACAAACACCATACATTTCGCAAGCGAATCTAGTTCTACCTGGATTGTTTATTTCCAGTTTGACCAATCCATTTGACGTCAGCATTCATCAACGGAACGTGGTTCAATATCATCGCTAAGCATGATTTCAGTAGCTACTGTGTATGCAAATGCATTGTCGATGATCATCTCATCCCAATTCCAAACCTTATCCAATACTGCGTAGTGGATCGAAATCTCGTGATTCCCGGGAGGCCCAGTTGTCTCATCTAAGACGTCACCGTAATCTAGAATAACCTCATGCGTTGGAACATATGAGTAAGCGATGGTCAAATTTAGACTAGGGTCACTAGTTTATGTCGTTTTCCTCTTCCGGGGTTGTGAATCCTTTGAACTAGGGGGTCTGCCATGCTTCAGGGTAGGAGTAGATGATTGGCTAGCCGCCAATGTACTGAGCCGCATTGAAGGTGTGGCCGCCCCACCCTTAGGGACTGTTCAGCCTTCCCAAGCAGTATTATTGCGTACTCTAGGTACGTCGATCCTTGCAGGAGCGTTTGCAGCAGGTATATATGAACTCGTCACTTTTGCTAGATTAATAAAAGCATCCAGCATGCTTTAAGCAATGCTCTGAAGATCTAGAATACGTCGTACTTCAGTTTCAGATTGGGCAGTACGGGGATCTAAATGAGACATAGTGGGAGCATACCACAACAATTCATGGTATTCTACAGGAACGTTAGCATTCTTATCTCCCCCTAACGACTAGAAGACTGTCTAATCAAAGTGACAATCCATAAAATGTGCGCTAAAGAGATCTCCTGTCAAGGGCTCTAAGTAGCGGATAATTGATGGCGAATCATTATCGACATAGATTCATATTCTTATCTGATGACCCATTTTCATACGTAATGGCACTGCTATTGGCACATAGGTTACACACCTGAACACACGTAAATGTGAGACGTCAGGCTCGTATCCAGTAACCAATTGTAACAGTGAAAGAGGTTGGGTAGCGGTAGGCCTCAGGCAGACCAACATAGTTGCATGCAGTATTGGATAGCCCCAGGTAGATACCGGCAGTTTGGTTCGCATAACCAAAGTCCGAGCTATCAATTGAAGGCAGTTTATGTAAGCTTCTGCCAAGCCGTTTTGGGCGTGAACATGAGGTACAAGATGTTCAACTTCAATCCCAACTAACATGCAATAGTCGTCAAAAGTTTGTGATGTAAACTCTCCAGCATTATCCAGTCAAATCGAATTGATTGAATAATCAGGGTGGTGAGCCCTCAACTTAATAATTTGTGCTAGGAGTTTCACAAATATAATGTTGCGTGTGGACAATAAGCGGACATGTGACCTGTAGAAGTTCTGTGTTCTTGCAAACGAGAGAGAAAGAGAGAAGAAAGAAGAGAGAAGAGAGAGAGAGAGGTTTCTTAAGTATTAAGATATCTGTGTATTCTCATCATCTCAAAAGAATAATACAATTACATATATATAGTCTTTTGACTATTTACATTTAGCTAGTCTAAGCTACCACATAAGATAAACTCATTACATGAATGACACCTTATACAAAACTAATAACTAATCAACTTTAGTTATGATATAGCATCTTCATCTTTACACCCCCTCAAGCTAAACTTGGAAGAATTTAGAATTCCAAGAGAAAGCTTGGACTGCAAAAACTGAAACCGGTTTTTAGATAAGGCTATGGTGTGAATATCTGCAATTTGATCCTGACTGCACACATACTTGACTTCAACCAGATTGGCAAGAACTAACTCACGAATATAATGATAATCAATCTCTATATGCTTAGTGCGAGCATGAAAAACAGGATTGGAAGCAAGAGATAAAGCAGAGATATTATCACACCAGAGAGTGGGTTTGTGAGAGAGAGGAAAGCCAAAGTCTTTGAGCACCTTGCAAATCCAAGTAACTTCTGCAGCAGTGTGAGCCAAGGAACGATACTCAGCTTCAGTGGATGATCTTGCTACGGTTGATTGTTTCTTGGCACTCCAGCTAATTAAGTTGGTGCCCAGAAAAACACATGAACCACTGGTGGATCTTCGGTCATAAGAACAACCAGCCCAATCGGCATCAGAATAGGCTGACAGATGCAAATCACCTTTCTTAAACAAAAGACCATGAGTAATAGTGCCTTTGAGAAATCGCAATATACGTTTGGCTGCTTGCATGTGAAGAACAGTGGGTTGATGCATAAACTGACAGATTTGATTGACTGCAAAAGAAATATCAGGCCGTGTCCAAGTTAAGTATTGAAGAGCACCAACAAGTGATCTGTATTCAGTGGGATCAGCAAGTAAGTCCCCACTATGATCTAATTTAGTAGAGCTGAGTGGTGTGGAACAAGGCTTTGCACCAGTCATATGGGTTTTCTGCAGCAGATCAAGCAGATACTTGTTTTGGTGAAGAAGCATAGCATCTGTTGTATGATGAACTTCTAGACCCAGAAAGTAATGCAGGGGACCTAGATCTTTAACAGGAAACAAAGTGCTCAATTGAGCTATGAACTGATTGCAGATGTGAGCATCAGGACCACTGACCAGAATATCATCAACATATACAAGGACTATAACCAGAGTTGGAGCATGAAGAACAAAGAAGGATGCATCAGATGAGGATTGACTAAAGCCCAGAGAATGAAGAGCTTGAAATAATTTGTCAAACCAAGCTCTAGGAGCCTGTTTTAGGCCATAGAGAGATTTTCTGAGCTTGCACACATGAGTAGGCTTGCTGGGATCGTGAAACCCAGGGGGTTGAACCATGAACACATCTTCTTTTAAGTCACCGTGCAAAAAGGCATTGCTGATGTCCAGTTGTTTGAGAGACCAATTAAATTGGACAGCAAAGGATAACAACAGTCTAATAGTAACCGGCTTTGCAACTGGACTGAAGGTTTCTGTATAGTCAAGACCTTCCTTTTGGTGAAATCCCTTAGCAACAAGTCGTGCTTTGTATCGCTCAATGGATCCATCCGGATGCTTTTTGATGCGAAAGACCCACTTGCATCCAACTACATTTTGAGAGGGTGAAGAAGGAACCAGTGTCCAAGTGCCAGTGGATAAAAGAGCATTGAATTCATGTTGCATGGCCATTCTCCAATTTTCAAACTTAGAGGCTTGAAGGTAAGTATGAGGAATGTAATCTGTGGATGAAGGAAGAGGATGTTTGGTAGCTGTGAATACTCTAGGTGTATGAATACCATTTTTGGATCGAGTAACCATGGGATGCAGATTAGAAGCAAGTGAAGGTTGAGGGATAGGTTGGTGGACAGGTTGAGAGACAGGGGGATGGACATGTTGATGGATAGGTGGAGTTGGAGACACAGATGGAGGGGAAGAGACAGGTTGAGGGACAGGTTGAGAAGGAATATTAGATGGGGAAGAAGATGGTAGTGAGGGTGATAAAGACACAGGTGCAGGGGGTATAGGTGTGGGCATGGAAAATTGAAGATCAATTGATGAAGGGACAGAAGGAGACTGATCAACAGAGGATTGGACAGAGATGACATCTTTAAATGGAAAGGTGGCCTCATCAAAAGTAACATGCCTAGAGACATAAATCCGATTATGTTCCAAATCCAAACACCGATAACCTTTGTGTTGCAAACTGTAACCCAAGAAGATACATCTCTTACTTTTCCCATCAAGTTTAGAAGAAATGTAGGGCTTTAACCATGGATAACAACTACACCCAAAGACCTTAAGTTTGGAGTAATCTGGATATTTGGTAAACAGCAATTCCCACGGAGATTTAGTATTTCCTGAGATAGGTAGTCTATTGATAAGATAAACAGCAGTGGTAAAGGCTTCAACCCAATAGAGATGAGGAACACTAGATTCAACTAATAAGGTCCGAGCAGTCTCCACAAGATGTCTATGTTTCCTCTCCACACAACCATTTTGTTCTGGTGTGTGTGGACAACTAAGTTGTTGAACAATACCGTGAGTATGAAGAAAAGCTTTAAATTGTAAACTGGTAAATTCACCCCCAGAATCTGAACGAAGGATCTTGATTTTATTACCAACAATATTCTCAACATAAGCTTTGAAGAGTACAAAAGTAGAGTACACATCTGATTTATTCTTTAAAGGAAAACACCAACTGTACTTGCTAAAGTCATCAACAATAAGAAAGTAATACCGAAAACCACTCACTGAAGTTACAGAAGCAGGTCCCCACAGATCACAATGTAATAGCTCAAGAGACTGAGAAGTGGATGTAGTTGATGAACTAAAGGGTAGTTTATGATTTTTCGCAATAGCACACTTGGAGCAAAAGAAGTCAACAGAGGATGTACCTTTAATAGCAAGCTTATTGCTGGAGAGTACTTTTCGAAAGATAGAGGAGGAAGGATGTCCCAGTCGACTGTGCCACAGTTTGACTGAACCTTGAGCACTGACAAAAGCATAAGTGCATCTAGAAGAATGAGGAATGGAAGGACAATTTCGCAGAGGATAAAAGCCATCTTTAACGGGGCCCTGCAAAAACGTCATCCCCGTAGTACGATCCTTTAGAACAGATCCATCAGAATCAAGTGTTAAGGCACAATAGTTATCTTTGAGGAACTGGTATGCAGATAACAGATTGTGTTTCATTTGAGGAACATGAAGTACATTACTCAAATGAAATTTAGCATTAGGAGAATGCAAAGAAGAAGAGCCAATATGATGGATAGAGAGATCGTTACCATCACCGACATAAACTTTGTCCTCGCCAGTGTACGGTGTTGGTGAAGATATGTTGGCAATGTCATTAGTGATATGAGAGGTGGCGCCAGAGTCCAATAGCCAAGATGGAAAAGATTTGGAGTTGTAGTGAGCACACATGGCTGCAAGTTTTGCAGGAGGAATCTTCCCAGAAATGCCAGGATTCATGCGATCGAAGCAATCGATAGCTTCATGGCTATGAGAGCCACAGATTTGGCAAGAAGCATGAGAGCTGCTGGAAGAAGAATTACGAACACCTTGTGGATGACCACGATTGTAAGAGGGACCTCGATAATTGCCTCTATATCCACGATTGTTGTTATACCGACCAGAATTGGGATAGTGATTACCACGATAGTTATTTCGACCACGATTCGAGTTGAATCGAAGAGATTGTTGAGATTGAGCAGCATATGCTTGAGGCGGTGGAGTTGGAAGAAGAGGCGGTTGAGACTGAGCAGAGAACGCTTGAAAGGACTCAGTAGAGGAAGAAGAGAGCTTCTTGCGACGAGACATGGAAAGCTCCTTGGTAAGAAGAAGGCCGTGTAACTCATCCAAAGACGTGGAAGAGAGGCGTAACATTACGGAATCAATAAATGATTCGAATTCATCAGGTAATCCAGCAAGAGTGGCCGCAATAAGATCTCGATCAGAAATAGGTGCACCAGCAGCAGAGAGAGAATCAGAGATTTCTTTAAGTTGTTGAAGATAATCCGCCATGGATTGAGCACCTTTTTGAATTGCTTGAAGACGAGACCGGAGTTGATGGATGTGAGCATCAGAGACACCACCAAAACGTTGTTCCAGCTTGATCCAAAGATCACGAGCAGAAGAGACACCAACAGTAAACGGAATGACATCTTCCGATAGTGTAGAATTCAACCAAATCAACAGGTTCTGATCCTTTTCATACCAGATCTCAAAGTCTGGATTAATTGATTGATCTTGAAGAAATGGCGGTGGACATGGCTCAGTACCTTCAACCAGACCGAGAAGTTTGTAGCGGCGGAGAATCGGTGCAAACAAAGCACGCCAGGGAAGATAGTTAGATCTCTTGAGCTTGATCGGTACCATGCTGCCAATATTCTGAATTGTGAGAGAAGCATACGAATTTGACAAATTAGGGTTTGTCGAAGGATTTGGGGCAGAATTCTGAAGAGATCCAGGAGATGCAGAATCGGACGGAGACGCCATGGTAATCAGAAACACAAATTGCAAGAAATGAACAGCAAAGATCAGAGAAACAAAGCGGAAAAATGGATCGAAATGGCCGTGAGGCAAGCGGCGAAGGATACCATGTAGAAGTTCTGTGCTCTTGCAAACGAGAGAGAAAGAGAGAAGAAAGAAGAGAGAAGAGAGAGAGAGAGGTTTCTTAAGTATTAAGATATCTGTGTATTCTCATCATCTCAAAAGAATAATACAATTACATATATATAGTCTTTTGACTATTTACATTTAGCTAGTCTAAGCTACCACATAAGATAAACTCATTACATGAATGACACCTTATACAAAACTAATAACTAATCAACTTTAGTTATGATATAGCATCTTCATCTTTATGACCAACGTGTTGATGCATCAATTAACACCATAAAGCATCTAAATAGTCTGCATATTGGTTGGATAGGTCCACAAATATCCCACTCTGAAGAAACTTAGGAGGGTTGTGAATAATCTTTGTAATTGAGGGTTAAGTATTTAACTTCCCCAAAGAGCAAGCTTTGCATGGCGGGAATCCAACGTAGGGAGGTAAATGATGTCATATGATGATTTGAGGATACGGCGCATCATGTCTCATCCGGGATGTCTTATACGATCAGGCTAAAGCAGCAAAGTGCCATGGAACTCGGGCTCAGGGCTAGCCATATGGTAGGTCTCTATCCCACGAATGGTTGTGATGTACAATCCACTCGGGAGACGTTCCAGCTTCTCGTGAATACACTTCTGGCTATACTCGTAAGAAGTGATACAAAGAAATTCAGAACCATTCTCTTCAGTGGTTTCAACATGATATTAATTATCTCGAATGTCTCTAAAACTCAGCAACATTCTTCCAGAACATCGAGAATAGAGGGCATCTTTAATGGTTAAGACAATACCATTAGACATTATTTGAGCCTTTTCATATCCTTAAATCAGGTTGGATAAGCCTAAGATGGTTGTCAGAAGTGCATTCTTAGGTACGAAGTTAGTAAAATAGTGTTGCTCACGCAATATGGTGTGCTTAGTAGCATTATCAGCCAGACAACTAACTTCCCCACTGGTCATATCTAGAAATAAATTAATTGAATTAGTCACATACATAAATATAATTCCATTCATTCAATTAACCAATCGAGAAATAATATCCATAAAATAATTATCCATAATTCAAAACAAACCAAAACCAAACAAATTATTCCAAATACTATAGAAAAATTGTCCAAAAATTAAACCATAAACCTAAAAATAAGTGGGTTTGGCCACTAGGAGTAAAAGCACCCTAAAAACATGTCTAGAAGAATAAAGCTTATTCATCCATAGGGGCATATGCCTCCTGAAAATCTGATATCTCCAAGGATGTAGTAGTATCTTCGAGATGTTCCACGTTGGCAAAGTTAGACTCATGACGGGAATGATACTTAGCAATAGTCTCGGGGGTAGCTATGTATACATGTGACCAATGATCCTTTGATCCACAGCAGTAGCACATGTCCATTTCAGTGGAAGCCGATTTAATGGTAGTTTTTCCCTTGTTCTTGAAGTTTGGGGCCTTAGGTACAAGGGGTTGTCACTTCTGGCTCATATTTCCTACCTTGGGTGGGCCTTGGCTCTGTTGATCTTGGGCTTGTGGGTGGACTTTTCGTCCATTATCATGGCCACAATGGCTTTTCTGTCGTTTGTGGCTGCTAGAATTGGTCGCATGTGCTTTAGGCAGAGCGTTAGAGCCAGTGGGTCAAGCTTGATTTCTCATCAAAAGCTCGTTTTGCTTTTCAGTGAGAAGTGAAACAGAGATCAAATCCAAAAATTTGGTGAACTTATGTGCCATATATTATTGTTGCAAGACAATATTGGTGGCATAGAAGGTCGAATAGGTTTTCTCCAGAAGATTTGCATATGTTAAGTCCACTTCACAGAACTTAAGCAGTGATCAGATTCTACAAACTTCAAAGTTATATTCATTCAATGACTTAAAGTCTTGGAAGCGTAAATTCTGCCAGTCGTGTCTTGCTTCAGGCAAGCAAATGTCTTTCTAGTGATTAAAATGATCAGCCAGAGCAAGCCAGAGGGTGTATGGGTCCTCTTCAATGACGTACTCAGTCTAAAATGCATCATGGATGTATCTTTGAATGAATATCATTGCAATAGCTTTTTGAGCTTCATCAACGGGTTTGGCGTCGATAGGTTCCTCGATGGTGGCTCTAATACCCATTGCAGTAAGCTAAGATGAAGCTTCACGTCTTGAACCCATAAAACATGTCCCTAAAATGGAGGGTACAATAAAACATGGTTAGTCATATGGTAATCTATAGGCATACATAATAGAACATTCGGATTCTATAGACATGTATTGGTTTAATTTAAACAGAGGATAGTCTCCCTCTATCCCAGCGTTGTTGTAAGTTTCAATGAAATTGGTTATATGTTGTTTAGGATTGCCATTTCCATCGAATTGCATGAACTTTGATAACCCATTGGCTTCCTTAAGGCGTCAATCTTCTAGGAGTAGGGCTCTGAGTACAGCACGGAGTCATGCGAGCTTCTTTGGTACTACATCTTGATGGTGCTAGTGATCATCTTCTGTAGCTACTGGATAGAAAGAGATCCCATGAGCGTTGTTGCTTAGTCCAACTTGTCCTCCACTTTCTCCACAAGAGGTTTTTCCTTTTCGTCAGTTTCATCTTTTGGTGGATCAACCTTCGGGTCCATTTTATCGTCGTGCTGCGCCTCTAGACAGTTGACGAATGTAGCAATTTGCAAGTCATTCTCCTCCACCGTCTTTGTTAGCCTTGCAATTTCACTCATTTGAGCCAGCTGCTCCTCGATGGAAGTCAAGCTAGTAGTCATGACTTGCATGGCTACAGGACATAAGCTGCTTGAGTTGGCGTCATAAGTTAAAGACTCAGAGGACCTCCTCGGACTTTCTTCGCTTGGTGCTCTTAACAAGGCCAAGGTGATCATAGGTTCATGCCTCAGGTGCTCTTTCTCATTCGGTAGGGTTAATGGAGGGGTAAAAAGCCCGGTAGAGAGAGTTTTTGCCTTGCTCCGGGTTGTGACGCCCAAAGTGCCACCACTTGCGGCAAGGATGATGCTCTTGTTCTTTGTGTTGGTAACGGGAACAGCTTGATCCTTTCTTGTTGTCATTTGTGCTTTTTGCGAGTTTGAAGACAGAGATGAGAGGTAGAGAGGTCCCACCGGATGTGCCAAATTTGTAAACACAAAAATTCTGTAACGAATGAAATGAGAACACGTGTACAAAGTATATATGTATTGATTTGAATTTGTAGGTTATAATCTCTATCTACACCTTTCTTCTTATTCGGTCTTCAAATTTGATGTAAATGCTTGATTGTTCATCCAAGGGTCACGATGACTTGATCTCAGACGAACGGTTAAATGATTGCTTCAAGTTTCGAGCTTGCAAACAATGCGTAGATGATCTTCACCTCAAGGGTGCGGCAAAAGGTAGTGTTTGATGCAGGATTTCATTGCTTCAAGGGTCTTGGCGACTTGATCTTGAAACAAACGTTGCTACAAGTTTAAAAGCTTGCAACAAAGTCTTGAAGGAATCAACACAAGCGCTTGTTGATTCTTCAAGGAAGTGCTTCGGCTTTGGTCGAGAGAAAGCTTCGGCTTTGGTTTAATGTTCTTCAAAAAGAGCTTTGGCATCGTATTAGTCTTCAAAGGTTTGGCAGAGGTTTTTCTGTGTAGAGATTTTTCGACCCTTATGCTTGTGTGAGGACCTTGTATTTATAGGCTTTTCAAAGCTTGCCTTTGGATGGATTTGGCTTTGATCTGTGTCTTAATTCATCCATGTGAGAATTTAGGCATGTTTTGTGTCTTAATTTTAGCCACTTTACTCCCTTGGCCGAAATTATGAGGTCTTGCCTATTTTGTGAGCAATCTTCAATTCTTGCTTGTTTTATGAAGATGCCTTAACTTTCTTTCTGGTTTTGAGAGTATTTTGATCCCTTGCCGAATTTAAAAGGGATTATCCCTTGTTTGCTGAGTTTTAGGGGAAGTTTTTTACTTCCTTTGCTTGATTTGTGCCACATATCATTGATGACTTGGCCATTTATGATGAGTCATATGCCATGTGGAGCTTTGTGATGCATCATTTGTATGCAAGAAAATTTACATGTCTACATAGTCACCCAAGGCCGATAACCAATGCCTTGTATTCGGTTTGGTTGTTAGTGCATTCAAAGTTAAGTGTGAAGGCGAACGACCAGCGCTAACGTTTTGGTGACTAAATGACAATCCCAAAACTAACCAATGTAAATGTGCTCGATCCATCGAAATGCATTATCCAACAATTATCCTGCATCTGGACCATACTAATTTCAACTTCATCACCGCCAAAATCATAAGGTAATGGATGTTGCGCTAAGAAATCGGCCAAGGCCTGTCATTTAACAACCTTTTAATGAACATATTGTAGAGTCAATTTTGATAGCTCCATCATCCATTTACCAATTCAGCCTTTTTACAATTGGTCGAGTAAGTATGTAGCAGATGACATCAGTCTGAACAATGACCTAAGTAATCGATGAAAGCATGTAATGGCGTAACTTGGAAGCTGCAAAGAAAAAGGCCAGGCAAAGTGTTTCAACGGTCGTGTAATTGATCTTGGTTGAATTGAGGTTACAGCTAAGATAAAATATAGCATGTTATTATCTTGGGCCAAAATGGCACCTAATGGATTCTTTAGCCATCGAGAAATAAAGCTTCAAAGACTTGCCTCACTGCAGTGGTAGCAACACTGGTGGGCTGGTAAGGGACATTTTGATATGATTGAAAGCATTTGATGCTCAGCCCACCATTCAAATTGCTTGTTATCCTTGAGTTTGAGTAGGGTAGATTAGGCCTTCATTTTTCCGGCCGAATTGGAGATGAAACAACAAACAAAATTGATCGTTCCTAATAAAGATTGCAACTACTTCTTTGTTGTTGAAAGATGAGCATTAATGATTTCACAAGCCTTATTTTGATCAACCTCAATGCCTCGGTAATGGATTGAGAAACCTAAAAAATTTCCAGCCGAAACCCTAAAGGCATATTTCTTAAGGTTTATTTTCAACTAGTGTTAACGCATACGGGTAAAGGTTTGCCAAAGATCAGCTAAATGTGACTATTGCCGTTTGGATTTACTATGATGTCGTCAATATACACTTCTACACATGAAAAATAGTACTCATGGCACGCTGATATATGGCACCTGCATTTTTCAGGCAGAACAGCATAACAACCCATTAATAAGTGTCAAGTGCCTCTGGGCATCAAAAAGTTGTTTTGTGTAAATTAGTTTTGGCAATAAAGGTTTGATTGGATCCAGCATGGCCATTCATAAATGAAAAGATTTCATGGTTGGTTGCAACATTGATTAGAAAATCTAATCTTGGAATTGTATATTAATCTTTAGGAGTTGCCAAATTCAAATTGCAAAAATCAATGCAAATTTGCAGGGTACCGTTCTTTTTTAACACTAGATGGATATATGTCAACCATCTATGTGCTAAGCCATCCGAATGAAACTGGGTTTTAATAGACGAACAATTTCTTCTTTGATCCAGAGTTATACTTCGGTCGAGAATCGACGTGGAGGTTTCTTGCAATCTTGCTTTATCTTAAGTTCATGCTCGACTAAAGGTCTAGGTTGGGCATCTCGTGATAACTCCAAGTAAAACAATCTTTGAATTCAAGAAGTAAGTTACAAAGTTTGGCCTTTATGGGCTGAGATAATAAAGTAATAATAAAAAGAGGCTAAAGGTCATTGGCCTTTCCTACATTTATCTCTTCTAAAGTGTAACAACTCGTCCCGATTAAATTTACAAACTCTGGAATGAAGACATTTTGGACTTTTCACAGGTAATACATTGTTTATTTGTGGGCCTTAAATGGTGAGCCGGGTGGGGCCCTTTTTGCTTTTTGGTCCCCAGCCTCTCTTATTGGCCTGCCACGTCGCACCCTCTCTCCTTCATTTTCCTCTCTTGCTCTTATCTCCCCCGAGCTCTCTCTTTTTCATGGCTCACTCCCTCTTTCTCTCTCTCACAGACCTTTCTCCCTCGGCTCTCTTCCCCGAGGTGCCAACCCACACATACACACTTATACACACCAACCTTCGAACCTAAGGGCCAAGACACCAACCCTCGAACCCCAAGACCGAAAGGTGTAGCACCATGGAAACCGGGGCGAAGGTTTAGAGAACCCGATGGCCTTGGAGGTAGTTCCCGGCCAACTTCGGCCATGATCAAGGAAACTAAAGGTACCATCTTAACCTACGTTCTTTAAGCTTTAGTTTGGTAGGTGAATTAAGTCCTAGGGTTGAGCAACGACATTGAACGGAACTCAGAAAGCTCTGGCTTCCTTCTCCGTCGAGTTTGGCCGGCCCCAACTCGTTGGGCCTTGAACCCAACCCAGATCCTAACTAGGTTTTCAAGCCCAACCCCATAAAGTCCAACCCAAACCTTTTAAACCCAAAATCCTTTTTAACCAAGGCTTTTGGGCCATATAGGACTCGGGCCTTAAGCCCGTTAACCCCAAACCCAAACCCTATTTTAAAACCCTCAGAACCCAGGCATTTTGGGCCGAGCAAACTAGGGTCTTCGGCCTGTTGAAACCAAGCCCAAACCTTTGGACCCAAGCCCAAACCCAACTAACCCGTACCCCAGGGCGCGTGTGAAGGTGCGTGAGCCTGCAAGTGAAGGGTCACCAATGCCGACGCGTGGAGCACAAGCGTCATCGTGGACGGCGGCACCAATGACTTTTCCCAGCGAGTGCAGTGGCCATGGGGGTACCCAAGGTCCCGCCTTATGTTTTCTGACATCCTGAATCCGTTTATGACATCCGTTTCCCGAGATTCAATCGTTTTAATAGAGTTTTGTTAATTGGACCCTTTATGTGCATAGGTGCATTTATTAGCGGCGATTTCGTTCTTTCTATTTCGCACGGCTCATCGACGACAGAGTATCTATGAGTGGACCCCTTCTAAAATGCATGTTTTAATAGTAGAAATGCATCCATGAAAAGCATGATTTAATGGTTACATTTTATGAAACATTTTATGAGTAAATTAGATTTACACTTTATGATTATCATGCTTTACTGAGAATATTTTGGAATACCATACTTTATCGAATTTATGTTCTTTGTGGTATATATGAAGGATGGCTATATATTATTTATGAACATGTTTTTACACTCATTGTAGTATATATGATGAATGACTATATACTATGAAGATGTTTTGAGATGTATGTACCTATGTTTGGAAAGATTATATTCAATGTTTTTGTGCGCATCTAGTGGTCACTATTCTGCCTACTGGCGATGAAACTTATTTGGCCTACGGGTCAGGTGATGTAAGGGCCTACGGGTCGAGTGATGTAGAGGCCTACGGGTCGATTATGATACCACTATTTAACACAATGTATATACAAGACAAGTTTGATGAAAGGTTTTATGGCATACTAGGGTTTTTGGAAAAACCTATTACATATTATACTATTGAATTTTCATAAAACTTTGGGGGTTAGTATGTTATTGAATAACTGTTTCAGTATTATATATATATATATATATATATCAACTTGGTCCACTCATGTTTGTTTTGCGCCCCCTCAGGACTTAAAATCAAGGTGTACAATCCCTGCGTCAAGGCATTCCTACATCGGCAATCTTTAAGTCTTATCGGTGTAAGACCCATCCTCTTGTTCATTCAATTTTATATTATTCTTTTTAGTGTTCTAGATTAGTTGTATGCTCTGAACACATTCATCATTTGCATATTAATTACATTTAATTTATAAGTATTTATTAATATTCGTTAGTCTCATGCATCCTAACATAGCTTCGTCACCTTCGAGTTTCAGCCAACACGTGGCTGCCCTAGTGTTCGAGGAATGTCAGGGTCAGGTATGTCATAAAGGGTGATGGACTTCGGGCTAATCATCTTCGAGCTCGGCTGGAGCTACTTTGACCTTTTTGAGCAGAAGAGTCATGTCGTTTTCTCCTTAAGTGAGAAACTCAATTAAGTTGATGCCAGAGTTAAGGTTCTTTTGAAATGGTGTATGAATAGGCTAGTAGACATTCCACAAGGCATGAAACTACAACCTGTCGATTGCTAATGGTTGTATTATTCATTGGAAAAATCGACAAGATCAGCCAATTTAAGTCTCATCAAATCCTGTTAAATGATTTCGATGCCAACTTTGATGGCTTTTTTAGCAGAGATCTGTGTCGGCCATCGCAAATCATTGAAACCTTGAAAGGTAATTTAACTACATGTTCATCATAATAACTAGTGTGAATCATATTAGTTTCAAACGGCCGGTTGTCAGCCAGATGAACCACAGCTGACTTGTCATCCCAAAAAATAAAGACCTGGTAAAGAGATAATGGAATACAACTATTCTAGTGAATCCAGTCATGGAAAAGCAAGGCATTGTACTTGGTCTTTGAATCAACAATGAAAAACATCGTCATGTGAGGACGGCCAACAATTGTGACTTCTAAAGGTAGAACGCCTTTGGTTTGAGGATTGTCTCTTACAAAGCTAATCATGGTGATGCTAGATGGAATGAGCTCGTCTTTCAAGCAGCAAAGGGCCTTCATGACAGATACTGGATAATGTTCACCGTTGCCCCACAATGGACGAATACCTTTGAAATCAGGTAACCTTTGATATGTGCAATGAAGTAGGAAGACTTTAGATGACGGAGGTTGGTGGCCGAGCTACATGAGAAGAGTTCAACTAAGGCAGCCTTAAGTTTATCTTCATGGCTAGCTGTTTTTGGCTCTACGACCATGACAAATTCAACTTGTGTCTATTCTTCGACTGTCACGTCCCCTTCTAAGAAATTTGGCTAATGTGCTACTGGTTAGAACTCAGGGGAAAGAACATGGACCATGCTGATTTCCATGTTGTCGAGGACTGAAGGCCCCATTGTGGTAATTTCCTCATCAGCCAAATTGGTGTCTGCCCCCTTGTCTCCATCTGACTCATCGTCATTCGCGGGGACAACCGTAATCCCTGTAACTATAGGCATGACCGAATCGTCTAGGAAACTAGATGCAAATGTAGTACTAGCCTTAGGCATATTGCCAGTATTATCAGTGGCAAACTCTAGAATGGCTTGCTTGTCGGTCAGCCTCTAGCTAGTTTTGACAACTGCCGCTTGGGCTTCCTTAGAAAGTTGTTGTTGGAAAGCAATCTTGGCATTTCAAACATCAAGATATGATGCAAACGTTCCACTCACGTTGTTTCCTCTGTAGTGAGGCCAAACAAAGAAACAGCTGAGAATACTTGAAAATGACCACGAAGATATTGCAAGTCATCCAAAGAGAGGTAGTTCTATGGGGTCTAAGTCAACATATGGATCTACCTTGAATCCCAACACCCTGACTTCTCGTATGTACTGGAACCTGGCTTTCATGGTCGAATAAGATTCCTTTTGGATGATTTGCTTAACGGCTAGGCTGGTTAAAGCCAAATCAATAAATTCTTGGCATTCTTTGGGAAGGTCGTATAAGTCATTAACGGAATACTTCTTGAGAAATTCCCTCATGTACTCCAATGTTTTGCCGAAAAATGGTGGATGCCTACTGCGTCAAGTCTTTGCATTGGAGACGCTCTTATGAATGTCATTAAATTCCTTTATATATATATATATATATATATATATTTAATGATGCAAATTTCAAACACGTCATTGTTATATACATTAATGACATGTTTTTCTGAAACGCCATAAAATTTGTCATTAAATATCATTTTTCTTGTAGTGTAGATACCAAATAATATATTCCTAATGAACCGTTGATTTTTATAATGCATTTAGATGACTAAACAATGTCAAATTCGAATGATTTTTTGTAGAAATGATCTTCAAATGAAGATTAAGAGACTGAAAAGTTACGATTATGAAATTTATACGGTAAAAATAAGTTATTTGCAAGTGAAGAAATATTCGCATCCCCAAATGAGAATGCAAGCATTATCAAATAAAAAATTTACCAAACTTATTTTTATACTACGTGAAGCTTATTGACTCTCCGCACAATTCAGATGGAGTGACGTGTGGGGTGGGGTGAGATGAGTATGAGATAAGTGAATAACATAAGTTATTTGGATCATTATTGTTGATCACATTGATGATCATCTCTGTAATAAAAGTGAGAAGGGATAGAACTCCGAGTTTTAAAATAAACTATAGCTAGGATCGATTTACCTTACTTGTATTGCCTCAATCTGTCATCATACGGTAGTTTTTGTCATGTATATTACGAACAAGTATATGTTAAAATTATGTAATGATAAACTTACTATATTTTTTATACTATATTTTTACCACCTCTCTAATAAAAGTAGAAAGCTAGAAGACATGAAATGCAGGTAGATATACATTGGGATCAAGGTATACCCGGAGTCCGAAAAATATACATGTGAAGGTCTTCTCAAGACCCTTTGAATGTTTGGTATGGGTTTCTTTTGTGCCCACCAAGTGTTGATTTAATGCCTGCTAGGCAAATCTCAACAGCACTCGGCAAGTTGCGCTGAGAGCACTTGACAAATTCTCTGGATAACACGCATCAATATGCTTCAGCATATGTTGATATCTGTAATTGGCAGGTGCAGACCATGGTTTGCCTGACGACAACAAGTCTATCAAGTGTTCAACGAAATGTCTCAATGAATAACTGAAATTTTTTTTGCACACTTCAAGTTCTATTTTTATCAAAAAATTTAGACCTTTAACAATGTGACCCCCCAATATTCAAATTCTGGATCTGCCACTAATGCTTAAAGAAAATAGCCAAATACCTAAACTTTTTGAGCCCATAGAGCCTAGTACAAGCTCAAAGATGGTGGGAGGAAATGGTGGGGAGTATTTCTTGTCGTCAAATATGGCTGAGGTGGCAACCATAACACAGGGTCTGGAGATGTGTGTTTTAAGGGGATTTCATGCGTCCGGGGAGGCATTGGAGGTGGAGTCTGATTCGAAAGGTTTGGCTCAAATGTTAAATAAGGAGATTCAAGCTGATGTGTTGATGGAGGTCTATTTAGTTGATATTTGGAATATGATGCAGTCATTCCAATCGGTGAAGTTTATCTTTACCCCTCAACAATGCAATCATGCAGCCCATATGGTGGCGGTGTACATTCTTAAGCATAGTGGGAACTTTGGTTGGGATGAATTAGAACTTGAATTTTTGTTTAATGTTCTAGCAGAAGATGCAAATGTTTCCATTCCTATTTGATTATTAATACATTTCTATCCTTTGTCAAAATAAAAAAAATAATAACCAAACACCTGAACTTCCTTAGCAACCAAACAGAAGCTAAAATAATAACTAAAAACTGGCCATACATGGGATTTCTCCTCTGCACATTTTTGTAAGCCTTGTGAGGCATAGAAAGACAGACCGAGTGGGACAAAATACCTAGGAGGGAGAAATCTTACCTAAGATGGATAAACCCTGATGTCATGAGGTGTCAAGAAGGCTAAGCATTGATGGTGTGTAAGTGCCGAACATGACCAGAAAATCCATAAGTGAATTTCGCTCATGTTGCGAAATTCACCTATGAATAATTTCCGCCCATATAGTATTGCGCTTTTGTGCAGGGCATCTTTTGTAAATTGTTTTTACATTTGGAATTCATAATTCATAGCAAATAAGCAGTAAATATTAATATAAAAACAAATAAAGTACCTTCATCATAGATAAATCCAAGTAGCATAATATATAAACCTTAATATACTTCCGTTAGATGGTTGAGAGCTACTAACAAACTCATTCCAAAGACTAACTGACTAGCTAAATCCGACCTAAACCCTAAAATTCATAACAAAAGCAGATGATAGCAACAAAAGTTGACAAGTGCCACAGATCAACGATAGGATGTTACTCCGTATAAGGAAAAACATGATCCAAAGATGAGAATTGCGCTGCATAATTATTTGTACTGTAAAGGCTATGTCCAAACCCCTTCATGTCGAACATCATGTCATCTGGAAGTATAATTGATTCATCTATATATCTATAAGGCCCGAGAACACTCTCAGAAGACATCGATGGAGGTCTAACACATAGTGGTTGCGAGTGCTCCATATTTGCATAGCAGCTAGCATTCATAGAGGCTGCATCAACTGATTGAATTTGATTATTGCAAATCATGTTAACTGGGATCCTTCCCCAAATGTTTGGCAGGGATGCCATATGGGAATATGCTTTATTTGAGTATTTGTGGTCATACTCCAGTGCAGGATCATACTCAGGTAAAGGATCAACAATATCGCCCCTCATCTCAGTCTCCATGATTTCGTCATTCATTCTATGCGAAAATGGAGAAATCATTTCAGCATGATTTCGACTATCACATCTTTTGCCATTTTTGTCTTTCTTGTAAATTCTACAGAGTACCCAATTATCCAACTGCAAAACATGAAATGTAGTTTTATAAGCACCAAAAATCTTATATAAGGATACCGTTCTTTTTTCCGGGTACAAAGGAATCCATGTTTTTTCATTATACTGACTTTTAATACGAGTCCCTTGTATATTTGGTACATGCATTTGAAGATATATATACGCACACATATGGAATGCAGGTCCAAAATTGTATGATGCTTGTATATTCAAAACATTGTGAACTCAATTAATATAGAAAAATTGAGAATTTACGTACCCTCATGTCATTCTCACCCCTTCTTCTTCGAACAGGAGAATCCTTGACTCGAAACTCGTGCATGATCCAGTTGGTCTTGTCACCCTTTGGGGGTTTGCCCCTATAGAAAACCAAAGCCTTTCTCCATCCAACAACAGCTCCATCAGATGATTTCACTCCCTTGTCAGCTCCAGTCGCCTTCCAATATCCATCCCCAGCTGCCCTCTTTGGGCGACTTCCATTGCGATACTTCCGGTCCCTTGGAGTAAAAAAATACCATTCTTTCTCCCCATATTTCTCATATTTTTCTGTTTTACACAAACCGATGCAGATTTATTATATGGTAATCAATTCTGATCATCTAAAAGTTTCACCAATTACATAAATATATCAAACAAAATTTTAAGTAAACTAAAGTTTAATCAAATCTCAGATTAAAGTGAAAAGTTTTGATGTGTTAATCAAATAGTGAATGACAAAAAAAACAAATTAAGCAAAACTAACATGAAGAAAGTAATTACACTTTAACTAAAGTAGTACTATAAGGACCTTAATCAATTATAACATTCAAGTTTAAATGCATAGCAATCGTATATCAAACCTTTGTTAAAACAAGTAAAGGATGACAAAGTAGTACTAAATAACATTGATCTGGCTTCCCAGCAAAACTTGTTCATAAAATCTCTCTCGCATATATATACACCATTTGAAAGATTATTAATTCAAAATATAATTGAACCAGATATATTTATGAACATATACAATACCAGCAAGCACTTCGGGATTGTGGCGGTATAGGTTAACTTCAAAGATCCGGTTGGGCGGCAAGGGCAGATCCAAGACTTTTTTCATGAGATAATGCACAACAAGTTCACCATCAAATGGGTTGAACCTATAGCCAGGTGGGAAGGAATTGAAAAACTCATCTTGATCCTTTTTCAGGTTGTTATTGAAACTGTTTGCCTCGTCTTCTGAAAGATCATGATCCGCGCCATCAGCGGCAGCGGACACGTTGGTTGTCAAAGAAGCACCACTCTCGTTCGCCGGAGTGAATTGACCTTGATCACCTTGTGCAGGTGACTGCTTCTTAGGGCTAAGGCTATAAGAAGCCACCTGTTGAGTAATAGTAGCAACAGAAGCCTTGTGATGCGGATGACTTTGCCCAACAGGCACCATACTTGGACTCTTTGAGGGAGAAGACATTGACAAAGACGTAAGTATGACTGACTACTTCTCTCTCTTTTAATTTCTCTCGTTGAGAAAATGTGTTTTTGCGTAAGAGTTCTGCTTTGGAACACATTTAAATAACAAACTCCTGTTTTTACTAGATATGTTGAGATAAAACCCTAGCTATAGCTCTGATTGGTCATCAGAGGATATATTTTCGAAATTGAATTTAGATATGTTGAGATAAAACCCTAGCTATAGCTCTGATTGGTCATCAGAGGATATATTTTCGAAATTGAATTTTTTTATGATAATATATACTTTCGAGTTTCGAAAATAAATTTTGATAATAATTATGAGGTGTATATAGTTATGATTACTAACGTTTCAATTAGTTATAATATATATATCCGTTGTATTGCCGAATACTTATCTTTGCTGATAATATATTATATTGAAATGAAGTTTTACATTATTATCCCGATGGGAATTCTAGATGGGAGATCGCGTATATATTGATTTTTTTTTTTTTCCTGGATGGCAGTAATCTTTAATTAAGGTTTTTACTAGTCTTTAAACGAAAAACATAAGAAAAGCAAAGAGAAATGATTGGACATGTGAACCATACGTTTCTAGTTTTTCAAATGCATCGTAAATCTTTTTCTTTTAGTCTAATACGAAAACTATCCTGTTAAATACGATATTTGATTAATATGAATTGTGATATCCCGTTTCAGATTTAATATTATTTTATTCTCTAACTTCAGAAAATTAAGATTATGTTCCTGACGGATGAAGTGGAATTCCTACGTAGACATTCGAGTCCTTGACATTCTTTGTTCCTTTGCACATCTTTTTAGGTAAAATGAGTTCTTACGAGCATGTAAGCACAAACGAACGTAAATCATACTATTTATGCACGTTTCCCAATGAGGGGCAAAATAATAATTTTCACTCTCGGGAATTTATTACTTTTTAATCAAGACAACAATGAGGTATTGGTATTGCGGGCTGGAGACCGTAACATCTATAGCTTATTTGTTGAGTTCATTAAACAAGTGGGCAAGTAGGCCCGTCTACGTTAATATTTTATTAATTAAATCTCATGCCTAATTAATTATTGTTTGGGCTTGACCCAAAGATACACACATGTATACTCTCATAGTATTTGACAATACGAATACATAAGTGCAAACAGAATTGAATTCGGGACTATAATGAAATTTTACAGAGCACCGAATACCAAGGACAAATTGATAATTTCATGTTGGAAAGATATTTTGTGTTTTGTTTTGTGAGCCACATGGCACACATCCCACTCCTGCTTTGTCCCCATGTCCCCTTCCTCCAGAACTCTCGGGGACTCTCTCATCTTTCTCAACTGTCTCTCATTTCACTCTCAGTTCTCTTTCTTAAAACACTCCCTCCTTCTCTCTTAACTCTTTTGTCCCTTCTCTCTCTGTACATAGACGCACAGCAGCACCACCTCACCTACTTTGGCGAGTCCCACAACCCAGACATCCAAATCTCTCTAGCCACCTCGAGAACCCAACTGCTGCCGTCGAGCCAAGGAGCTCCAGCGAGGAGCTGTGGTTTCCCGACGAGGATCTCGTTGATTCTAGTGAAGGTAAGGTTCGAGAACACTAGATTTTAACTGCCTCTCTTCGAAATTGTTGATGTGTTACTTAGTTCAGGCGTTTTGGTGAAGGTTTGACGTTGAAATAACTCGGAGGAAGAAATTCCCCAGTTTTTCCAGCAAGAATCCGTGACCATCTGGCCACTTTCAGGCCATTTTTCCCGTCAACTCCGACCATGAATTGGCCTCGAATTGGATAGATCTAGTCCTTACATTCCTACCTTAATTTTGGCTTTTGAAGCATTGATTTTGGTTGAAAATTGAACTAGAAATCAGCTCTGGAAATCGACCTAAAAAACTGGCAAAACCTGTGGTTCGCAAGGAAGGCGAGTGCGCCTGAACTCGTAGGCGCATGGGCACGTGTGGGTGGTCGGCGCGTGCAGCCATCTTGTGACAGCGTGTGGTGGAACCCAAGGTCCCGCTTTTTTTTCACATTCTAAACCCGAATCCACCCTCCCTTTTTCGAAATCCAATTGTTTTAAAATACTTCATTTATTAGTCATATTTTGTACGAATATGCAAATTTACATTAGTACGTTATATATTTACGTAAATAGTTTCGTTTCTAGGTGAATTGATTCAATCTTGCACACATGCACTCTTACATATTTTCAAGCAACCATTTAATATACTTTACTTATGCTCTGATGCGCACTTTTGCATTTAATATACTTTACTAATACAATTTCGCCACATGCGCATTCTTATTCATATTTTACTATACTTTACTTATGCTCTAACATCATATGTAAAATGGATTCAATTCCGCTCACATGCATACTCTTGCATTTAGTCACTTTTAGGTTTAAATGTATTCATATTTTTCACATCATCACTTTTTATGGTTTTGTCACCTTCTTAGTGTCGGTCAACACAGCTGGATTCGAAGTTCAGATGAACATTCTAGGTCATGTGTTATGAATGGCATCAACAAACATATGATTTAATTATTAAAAAATAAATTAAATTATGGTATCAACGTTTTATGTTTTCAGCTGGAAAAATAAATTGAGCTTTTGAGAATCAAGTCTTGGTATTCAATATAGCGAGTATCTATTCCAATCAAATTATGAACACCGGCTAGTATTAATTTTTTTTATTAATCCTAGTATTGTTGTTGAGATCGAAAGTTAGAATTTTCATAACACGCATACATAATATATCTTCCTTACAAATAAAGTAATTATTACTCTCTTGTACATTTTTTTTTTTTTTAATGTGTGAGGTTAAATGAAAGTGCTTTTGAAATAACATTTTTAAATTATCAAAAGCGGTTTTTGTGACAGCCCGTTTCGAAAATTTTTAAAACGTACGTGTGAAAAGACAATTTTTCCCCTAGCGTGAATTTTTACGTTGTGTGGTTGTTTTGAGCTTGGTGTGGCTGGTTTTGCACCACACATTTTTCCCCACACCTTCCCTTCACCCTTTCCCTTATCCCTGCACCCATCCCGTGCCATTTCGCTTCCCATTTTCATACCCATGTGTACGGACACACTCCAAAACCACCCAAATTTTCACAGATCGAAGAAACAAAGTACATATCCATGTTCATGAGGTCCATTGGAGTTCAACCATACCCATTTCAGGTAAGGATACCTTCGTTTTCACGTCGAACTCGGGATACACGATTTTTGGTACTGTTCATGCACACGTAAATTCTTATGTTTTTGGGAATTTCAAGCTTGTAGGAAGCTTGGTGAGGTCCTTAGGAGGCTCGGGGTGGTTCGTTTGAAGGTTTTGGATGTCGGGATTGCGAGTTTCGAGGTTGGCCGGAGTTGGGGGTATTTTCCCGGCGAGATTTCGTGGATTTTAGCACTTGAAAGTGGTATGATTTTGTTCCTCTCGTTGTAAGCTTCAATTTGGTACCAATTTTGTGAAATTTGGTTGAAAAACGAAGAAGATATAACGATTTGAAAATTTCCCAATTTTCCGGCGCCGGAGCCTCGCCGGAGAAGACGACGGAATATTCCTAACGCCGTTGACGGAATCCGTTAAAGTTAACGGAATATTCCTGATGCCGTCAGCGTGCCAGGCACGTGCCTGCGCGTGGCCGGCGCGTGTGGCCGTGCCTTGGCCGGCGCGTGTGGCCGTGCCTTGGCCGGCGCGTGTGGCCGTGCCTTGGCCGGCGCGTGGGGGCACGTGCAGCGGTGAAAATTTTTTCTAAAAATATGGGGATTTTCCTGAGGTTGAGTAGATCACGTTGGTGTATTCATACACCCCATTTGAGCATTGTATGAGAAGTTATTTCTTAAGATTGGTTATGTGCTTTAAAATTAACGTTTTTATAGTTGTTTCGCACATAGGTGATACCTATCCCAAGGACGAGCGTGGTCACTCGAGGCAGGAGGGTTACGACCCTTCCACATACCAGTGAGTGGGCTTTTGGTTTTCCGTATATACCTATATACTTATACTTTTCCCAGAAATTGAATTAGAACGTTTATTCGTTTATATGCCATGCCTAGTTTGCCGTTGTTTATGCATTGTTAATTGTTTATATATATATGCATGTTTAGTGCTGCGGACGCACAGGTAAGTGCCAGGTGAGTTGTGATTCATGTTTACTTTCCGTAGTGATTTGAGATACATGGAGAGCTCATAACCTGCACCCCTGGTGTTAATGCTCCCGCCCAGAGTTGGGCACAGTCCTTCACGTGATGTTCACCTCCCGCACCACACGCTCAGCTTGAATCCAAGTTAGGTGCACAGTCCTGTCATACAGACCACTTTAGGTGGTTCCGACTCGTAGGTGACCCGCGATTATTCGCCCAGCCTTCACGTGATTGTAGCACTTGAGCGTATATATATGTTACACCCAGGCTTGTCGTACAGACCACTTTAGGTGGTTCCGACTCGTGTGCAGGTATAGCTAGTGAGATGGAGATTTGAGCTCTAGATTCAGCCGTACAGGTCACGTTAGGTGACTTCGGCTGACAGATTATATGATATTGATGCGATATTACATGAGCACTTGCATTTTAGTTTGAGGTTTTGGCATAGCATATTCCTGAGCATGAATTATATATATATGTATATATTCTATTTTCTGGGAAGTATACAGGTTTTACGGCGAGGGGTTAGAACTTATTTATTAAATGGTTTTCGAAAAGCTTTGTTTTTGCCCACTCACGCTTTTGTTTTGCGCCCCTCTAGGTTCTAGTTGGCTAGCACGTTTGGTGGTTTCCCTGAGGATTTCCCCGACATCTCTGACAGGCGATCACCAGTGTAGGACCATCTTCGGGTGTGCTTTTGTTGCGTCGTTTTCTCCTGGACTGCATTAGGCTTTCATGCTCTGAACTTAGTGTCGCACTTACGCTAGCACTTGTTTGTTATTACTTTGTGTAAAGCTAGTTTTTATTTATTCGTACTATTTATATTACTATTTTATTAGCTTCCGCACTGTGTACATGGTTACGTCACTTCCACGTGACGGCCAGCATACCCTGATCTCGATCGGGGTGTGTCATTTTGGTATCAGAGCCTAGGTTTGGCAGTCCTGTACTTTTGTGAGTGTTCTAATGGTTTTGGTGTCTTCTGTCAGAATTATGCCGCCTCGTCGGGAACCACGTCGCTCTGCTGAGCCTAGTTTCCCCGATATTGCTCAGCTGGGGGAAGCTATTGCTACAACTATTCATTCGGCGATCCACCCTCCCCAGAGGACTCCTCTGGAGACTATGTATAATTTGAAGTTGGATAAGTTTGAAGGCAACGAGGGTCATGAGGGTGCGGAGCGATGGTTAGAGCATATTGAGAAGACTTTTCGTGTTTTGCACAGTCAGGGGAATCTCCCTGTCGAGAAGTGGGTTGAGACGACATCGTGGTTTTTGGGTAAGAAGTCTGCGTCCTGGTGGGAGCAGGAACTTCGTCGCTTAACTCTAGCTGAGAAGACTGATTGGGATGTTTTCCGAGAGTTGTTCAGGAGAAGGTTTGTGCCTCCTGAGTATATTGACGCAAGAAGCAGGAATTTACTGAGTTGAGACAAGGGAAGTTTCCGTTTAGGCAATCCGGAGGTTCACTGATTTGAGACAAGGGAATTTACTGAGTTGAGACAAGGAATTTACCGGAGGTTCACTGATTTGTCTCGCTATCATCCTGAGGTTGCTGGCAATCTGGCGGAGATGCTTCGTCGTTTCCGTTTAGGCACTAAGAAGAAGTGGCGTTCGATGGCGACCATTACCCATTGTGACACCTACCAGGAGTTTTATGAGATTCTGCTGAGAATTGAGGATTCAAAAAATATGCCGAGCGAGAGTGAGGAGGAAGAGAAAGATGATAATCAGAGGAAGGATGATAAGGGTAAAGGTCAGGCGTCGCTTGGACCTCGTAGGACACAGAACTTCAAGAGGGGTGGCACTAGTTCTAGCTCTTCTAGCGGTGGTTTTAGTGCCACTGGTCAGGGACGTGGAGGTAGGTTTGCTGGTGGTGCTAGAGGCCAGAGTCAGGGTGATGCTAGTAGAGGTAGGGCCCCAGTTTGCCGCAGATGTAATAATCGGCATTTTGGTGAGTGTAGACGAGGTAGCAGTGGTTGCTTTACTTGTGGGCAGATGGGACATCGGGCTGCAAATTGTCCCCAGAGTCAGCAGCAGAAGCCGCATCAGACTTTCTTGCCACCACCTGTACCGATTCAGCAGATTCAGGGTCCGGGTAGTTATGGGCAGACAGGTCGAGGTGGTGCCTACTACTATCAGGGCGATGTTGTTCCTTATGCCCCGGGATAGTATCAGTATCCCCAGGACCCATATTCTCAGGGTGGTTATCCTCCGTATTCTGGCGGCTATATGTCGTATCCTCCAGTTTCAGCAAGCGGTTCTCAGTGGTTTCAGGGAGGACAGATTCAGCAGGGAGAGATTGCTACGAGTAGTGCGGGGTCTTCGAGGCAGTCTGGTCAGCCCAGTCAGGGGTGTGGCACTCAGAGTCATGGTAGCCAGACGAGCAGAGGTCGAGGTGGACGACAACAGACCTAGGGGCGTATTCATAATATTTCTCTGCAGGACGCTCAGAACAATCCAAATTTGATCATGGGTACGTTAAATATCCTTGGTTATTTTGCTAGAGTATTAATTGATTGTGGTGCTACACATTCTGTGATTTCTCATACATTTGCTCAAGTGACGCAACCTCGCCCCACACCTCTAGGGTATGATTTAGAGTTCGCTATGCCTGAAGGGAGAGATGTATTGTAGTTCGTGTGTACCCAGGATGTCCAGTGATAGTGGAGGATATTGTTATGCCAGCTGATCTTATCCCGTTAGACATTGTTGACTTTGATGTGATTCTGGGCACGGATTGGTTGCATTTCAATCGTGCCAATATTGATTGTTACGGGAAAATAGTTACGTTCCATCGTCCTGGACTACCTGTGGTTACTTTTGTGGGCGAGCAGAGTGGGGTGAGACATGGCGTTATTTCGGCCTTGCGAGCGAAAAGGTTGTTATCTAAAGGTTGCCAGGGGTACTTAGCTCATGTGGTGTTGGATGAGGCTGCTCCTAGCAGAGTTGAGGATGTGAGGGTAGTCAGACATTTTCCCGATGTTTTCCCTGAGGATTTACCTGGTTTACCACCAGACCGAGACATGGAGTTCAATATTGAGTTGCTTCCAGGTACTAATCCTATTTCCTTGACTCCTTATCGTATGGCTCCCGCTGAGTTAAGGGAATTGAAAGTTCAGTTGCAGGAATTAGTGGATAAGGGTTTTATTCAGCCTAGTACTTCACCTTGGGGAGGTCCAGTATTGTTTGTGAGGAAGAAAGACGGAACTTTGAGGCTATGCATGGATTACAGGCAATTGAATCTGGTGACGATTAAAAACCATTATCCGTTGCCGCGTATTGTTGATTTGTTTGATCAGCTTCGAGGTGCTTGTGTATTCTCCAAGATTGACTTGAGGTCTGGATATTATCAGCTGAAGATTAGTAGGGATGACGTTCCTAAGACGGCGTTCAGGACTCGTTATGGTCATTACGAGTTTCTGGTTATGCCATTTGGTTTGACGAATGCATCAGCTGCTTTTATGGATTTGATGAACCGGGTGTTCCAGCCATATTTGGATAGGTTTGTTATTGTTTTTATCGACGACATTCTGGTGTATTCTAAATCGAAAGCGGAGCATGTTCGACATCTTACTTTGGTGTTGAAAAGGTTGAGGGAACACCAATTGTATGCTAAGTTTAGCAAGTGCCAGTTTTGGTTAGACCAAGTTGCGTTTTTGGGGCACATCATTTCAGCTCAGGGTATTTTGGTGGATCCTCAGAAGGTCACAGCTGTGGAAAAATGGGAACAACCGCGAACCGTCACTGAGGTGAGGAGTTTCCTTGGTTTAGCAGGGTATTATCGACAGTTTGTTAAGGATTTTTCTGTGATTGCTTTACCACTAACGAGGTTAACGAGGAAAGACGTTAAATTTGAGTGGGATGATAAGTGTGAGCAGAGTTTCCAGCAGTTGAAGTATTGTCTCACTCATGCACCTGTTTTGGCACTCCCGGACGATAGTGGTGATTTCGAGGTTTATAGTGATGCTTCTTTGAATGGTCTGTGATGTGTGTTGATGCAGCATGGTAAGGTGATTGCTTATGCTTCACGACAGTTGAAACCCCATGAGTTGAATTACCCTACACATGATTTGGAGTTAGCCGCCATTATTTTTGCGTTGAAATTATGGAGACATTACCTTTATGGAGAGAAATGTAAGATCTTTACAGATCACAAAAGTCTTCAGTATCTCTTTACGCAAAAAGATCTTAATCTTCGTCAGCGGAGGTGGATGGAGTTGCTCAGTGATTATGATTGCACGATTGATTATCACCCTGGTCATGCAATTGTTGTGGCTGATGCACTCAGCAGGAAGTCTCAGGGCCGTATCAATGCGTTGTACGCTAGTCGTATTCCTCTTCTGGCAGACTTACGTTCTACGGGAGTGAGGTTGGAAGGAGAAGATAGAGATATGGCTTTACTTGCTAATTTTCAAGTTAGGCCAATTTTAGTTGATCGGGTGCTTGAAGCTCAGGTAGCTGATAGGGAAACTCAAGAATTGATTCAAGCTCGAGACCGAGGGAGGAGGAGAGACCTCAAAGTTCGTGATTCGGATGGCATGTTGATGCAGGAAGGTAGGATGTTTGTGCCTAATAATTTGGATTTAAATAAAGCAATTCTCGATGAAGCACACATCTCGGCTTATGCCATGCATCCAGGAGCTACTAAAATGTATCATACCATTCGACCGTTTTATTATTGGCCGGGTATGAAGAGGGAAATAGCTGAGTATGTGAGTAGGTGTGCTGTTTGTCAACAAGTTAAGGCGGAAAGGAAGAAGTCGTTTGGGTTGTTGCAGCCGCTTCCCGTTCCAGAGTGGAAATGAGAAAACATTACTATGGATTTTGTGTACAAGCTTCCGCGTACACATAATGGCTTTGATGGCATTTGGGTGATTGTTGATCAACTTACTAAGTCAGCACATTTCATTCCAGTGAGGGAGAAGTATTCTTTGGGCCGATTAGCTGAGTTGTTCATCTCGAAGATTGTGAAGTACCATGGTGTCCTTGTGAGTATTGTCTCGGATCGTGATCCACGATTTACATCTAAGTTTTGGGTGGCATTTCAGGAAGCTTTGGGTACGAGACTACTTTATAGTACGGCGTATCATCCTCAGACGGACGGACAGTCAAAGAGAACCATTCAGACTTTGGAGGATATGTTGCGAGCTTCGGTATTACAGTTTGGTGATGCTTGGCACAAGCGGTTGGATTTAATGGAATTTGCCTACAACAACAGCTTCCATTCGAGTATCGGCATGGCACCATTTGAGGCATTGTATGGTAAATCTTGTCGCACACCATTGTGTTGGTCAGAGGTCGGAGAAAGAGTCTTAGTGGGTCCGAAGATCGTTGAGGAGACTACTCAAAATGTTCAGGTAATTAAATCTAACCTGAAGGCAGCCCAGGATAGGCAGAAGAGTTTAGCAGATCGGCATGCTACTGACAGAGTGTATGAGGTTGGCGATTGGGTATTTCTGAAGCTTTCACCATGGAGAGGCGTGGTACGGTTTGGAAAGAAAGGTAAGTTGAGTCCCAGGTACATTGGACCATACATGGTCACTAAGCGAGTTGGCGAGGTAGCTTACAGGTTGGAGTTGCCTCCGGAGTTGGTTAGAGTACATAACGTTTTTCACGTGTCCATGCTTCGACATTATGTTGCTGATCCGTCTCATGTGATACCTCATCAACCCTTGGAAATTAATCCGGATTTGACTTATGATGAGGAACCAATGACAATACTAGATTGGAAGGAAAAGGTTCTGAGGAACAAGACGGTGAACTTAGTGAAAGTTTTGTGGAGAAATCATTCCGTGGAAGAAGCTACGTGGGAAACGGAAGATCGGATGAGGGATTTGTATCCTCGGTTGTTCTTTGATCACTAGGGGTTGTTGTATGGTTGTTTTGAATTTCGGAACAAAATTCTAATAAGGTGGGTAGGTTGTGACAGCCCGTTCCGAAAATTTTTAAAACGTACGCGTGAAAAGACGATTTTGCCCCTAGCGTGAATTTTTACGTTGTGTGGTTGTTTTGAGCTTGGTGTGGCTGGTTTTGCACCACACATTTTTCCCCACACCTTCCCTTCACCCTTTCCCCTATCCCTGCACCCATCCCATGCCATTTCCCTTCCCATTTTCATACCCATGTGTACGGACACACTCCAAAACCACCCAAATCTTCACAGATCGAAGAAACAAAGTACATATCCATGTTCATGAGGTCCATTGGAGTTCAACCATACCCATTTCAGGTAAGGATACCTTCATTTTCACGTCGAACTCGGGATACCCGATTTTTGGTACTGTTCATGCACACGTAAATTCTTATGTTTTTGGGAATTTCAAGCTTGTAGGAAGCTTGGTGAGGTCCTTAGGAGGCTCGGGGTGGTTCGTTTGAAGGTTTTGAACGTCGGGATCTCGAGTTTCGAGGTTGGCCGGAGTTGGGGGTATTTTCCTGGTGAGATTTCGTGGATTTTAGCACTTGAAAGTGGTATGATTTTGTTCCTCTCATTGTAAGCTTCAATTTGGTACCAATTTTGTGAAATTTGGTTGAAAAACGAAGAAGATATCACGATTTGAAAATTTCCCAATTTTCCGGCGCCGGAGCCTCGCCGGAGAAGACGATGGAATATTCCTAACGCCGTTGACGGAATCCGTTAAAGTTAACGGATTATTCCTAACGGCATTAACTGACGCCGTCAACGTGCCAGGCACGTGCCTGCGCGTGGCCGGCGCGTGGGGGCGCGTGCGGCGGTGAAAATTTTTTCTAAAAATATGGGGATGTTCCTGAGGTTGAGTAGATCACGTTGGTGTATTCATACACCCCATTTGAGCATTGTATGAGAAGTTATTTCTTAAGATTGGTTATGTGCTTTAAAATTAACGTTTTTATAGTTGTTTCGCATATAGGTGATACCTATCCCGAGGACGAGCATGGTCACTCGAGGCAAGGGGGTTACGACCCTTCCACATACCAGTGAGTGGGCTTTTGGTTTTCCGTATATACCTATATACTTATACTTTTCCCAGAATTTGAATTAGAACGTTTATTCGTTTATATGCCATGCCTAGTTTGCCGTTGTTTATGCATTGTTAATTGTTTATATATATATGCATGTTTGGTGCTGCGGACGCACAGGTAAGTGCCAGGTGAGTTGTGATTCATGTTTACTTTCCGTAATGATTTGAGATACATGGAGAGCTCATAACCTGCAACCCCTGTGTTAGTGCTCCCGCCCAGAGTTGGGCACAGTCCTTCACGTGATGTTCACCTCCCACACCACACGCTCAGCTTGGATCCAAGTTAGGTGCACAGTCCTGTTGTACAGACCACTTTAGGTGGTTCCGACTCGTAGGTGACCCGCGATTATTCGCCCAGCCTTCACGTGATCGTAGCACTTGAGCGTATATATATGTTACACCCAGGATTGTTGTACAGACCACTTTAGGTGGTTCCGACTCGTGTGCAGGTATAGCTAGTGAGATGGAGATTTGAGCTCTAGATTCAGCCGTACAGGTCACGTTAGGTTACTCCGGCTGACAGATTATATGATATTGATGCGATATTACCTGAGCACTTGCATTTTACTTTGAGGTTTTGGCATAGCATATTCCTGAGCATGAATTATATATATGTATATATTCTATTTTCTGTGAAGTATACAGGTTTTACGGCGACGGGTTAGAACTTATTTATTAAATGGTTTTCGAAAAGCTTTGTTTTTGCCCACTCACGCTTTTGTTTTGCGCCCCTCCAGGTTCTAGTTGGCTAGCACGTTTGGTGGTTTCCCTGAGGATTTCCCCGGCATCTCTGACAGGCGATCACCAATGTAAGACCACCTTCGGGTGTGCTTTTGTTGCGTCGTTTTCTCTTGGACTGCATTAGGCTTTCATGCTCTGAACTTAGTGTCGCACTTACGCTAGCACTTGTTTGTTATTACTTTGTGTAAAGCTAGTTTTTATTTATTCGTACTATTTATATTACTATTTTATTAGCTTCCGCACTGTGCACATGGTTACGTCACTTCCACGTGACGGCTAGCATGCCCTGATCTCGATCGGGGTGTGTCAGTTTTGCCAATTTTTGGCAAAAAAAAAAAAAAAAAGAAGCACCTGTTAATGTTATATGCTCCCAATAAAAAGCACTTCAAGTAAATTTCTAATGTATTTTTATTGAAAATATATGTGTCGATTTTAGACAAGAATTTTCAAACAAACCGCTTACATAGTTATTTACTAATTTTCACAATTTCTATTTGTCAATTATCTCTCTCTTATCAGCATTCCCGCATTGCAGGTAGTGGATGTCCAAGTTCTTAAACTCACTCAAATATAACCCTTACCATTTTATACACAGATGTGTTTCTCTCTCTCTCTCTTCCAGTTCACACCATACAACCCCAGGTCCCCCGTCTCGTGGCCACCCTCTCCATCCCCTCCCAGTCACACGAAACAACCCGACACGCTCTGCCTCTCCCCGACCTCACCCGTCACCCTGCACGTGGAGGACAGGTGGTTTTTTTCTTTTCCCCCTCAGTGCCTTCTTCGCCTTCTTCGCCTTCTATATTTTCGTTACTGTAATAACCTTGCTAATCATTGTTGTATATTTTCTTTAAAGTAATCTTTGTTTTTTTTTTAACAAACAATATTATATACATTAAGAAGGAGGGGTCAACTTAGCTTCATAATGGACTGGCAATAATGCAGTTCAAATTCGCCTTTGGCGAAAATCAAACCTAAACTCTCATTTATAAGTGAAGAGGAATATCACTAAACCATAATATTAGACGACTACTCTTACTAATTCTTACCTTCTTTATTCTGCTAATTTTGGATTATTTTGTTTTAGGGGTTTTATGTCTATCTTTTTCGGTGAAGCCTTGTGACCCCAAAATAGGGGTGTGGCTTTCTAATAGTAAAGATGTGAAAAATATTGTACTATACAAGGATGGTCTTTCTATCATTTTCTATTAATAAATATATTTTAGACTCACAAAATAAATACATTTGCAAATAATACGTTGTAATAAAAGTGGGTTACTATCATTTCATATGAAATAACAAAATTTATTTCTAGGGTTTCAACTTTCTAAACTCACCAAATTTCAAATTGAATTTTACTTTCCAAACATTGTTGTTAATATTTAGTTTATAATCTTCTTCAATTCATTTGATTTAATAACTAGCAATTGAAAAAAGTGTATAAGAAGTAAAAACGGATGTAGTTAGCACTACCCATGGCTAATAATAAGCCGTAATAAGACACCTGTACTAAAAGGCGTTAAAAACTCTTTACAAGTTTCACTTTTTTCCAATTTTGAATATTGTTTGTTCTTGAGAATTGTTGGAAACTTGGAAAGCTCGCAGTACAAGCAAAACAGGAGATCACCAATATTCAAATTACTACAAGATTTTATTAAAAAAGTTCATTTCTTCTTTATTCTGCACACACAATGGTGATCTATAGGAATCAACAAGCTGGACAGCAAGTCTTAAACGGAAAAAGGGAAGCCGGAGTTTAAGTCACCAACCGGAAACACAAACTGAAACATAGACAAGACCATATGGTTCCTTTTATTCGGGCTGGAAGCGGAGAATATGTTTTACCGCGACTGAATTTGCTTCAAAGATGTTCACTGTACTGAAAGGACTCAGAAATTGACAAAACCCTTTTCCTTCAGACTTTCAACTGTTTCCTTGAGGCTGACATCTAGTGGAATAAATTCGATACCCAAGCTCTTCGCCTTGTCCTTGGACACCTGATATGTTGGCACAAAAGGCTTGTCGTCTGCACACCTGGAAATGCCAGTTGAAAAAGAAAATAACACAAATTAATTTCCATGGAACCACCAAATCAAAACAATCGGGAAAATGACGGGGTTTAACATAGTTTCTAGAAGCATAAGAAAAGAGGAATGTTGGAATCAACACACACTATCAAGAACAATGCAGGTCATGCTAGGAATTTATATTTTACTTTTAATTTATATAAATGAAGTTGTTAACCTGCAAATTGCAAGAAAATGGATGATTATGAAAATATCTATTGCCTTGAGCCCCGTTATATGGTGAAAAAATTAGCAACGATTATGTGTGCTTTAATCAAACTTAGTTGACAAAGGTATGCAAAATGAAGAGCATCTATAGGCAGTAAAAGTGCAGCAACTTCAACTTCAGCGTGATTGAAAGGTGAGAAGGATGCGAAATGAGGGCATATTGTGAATGCAAAATAACCAGTAAAACCAAAAATACCATAAAATTTCAAATACAGCAATGCTCATTTACGTCGTAAATTGCAATTTAATATGAAAAAAAAAAAAAAAAAACGATTAGTATCGGAATCATGGGACAGTGGAAAATATGAAGTGACTATTACCAATCCCAAAGTTATACCCAAATTTAAATTGGCTGGGAACACAGACTTACTTCTCTGGAAGTTGCAAAGTAGGGTACAGCTCACGTAAAACTCTCACAACTTCTGAGAAGTGGGCAACTCTCTCAACCAAACAATATCTGCCACTAGCGGTAGGCCTCTCAAATGCTTGAATATGTGCATTGGCAACATCTTTAACATTAATCCATCCAAAACTTGCATTTGGAAATGTTCGAGCTCCTGCATCACACAAAGAAGTGAAGAATTAGTCAGGTACTTCATGGAGAAAGAGAGCACCAAGTATTAGACTAAAAGTTGGAACATTTTTATCAATATATTTAACAGAAACTGTTTGTTTCACTGAACGGTATCCAAGTAAGATACTGCAAGTTCAGATATAAAACACCTCTGGTCGGGATGCTAAGAGGTAAGAGATAACTAACAAAACTTGAAATTATTTTTTGAAATATATACAGTAGAAGAAAATGGGAGAAAAAGGCCACCATAGGGCATCACCTGGACTCAACATGAAGAAACAACCAATTTAAATTATCATCTAATGTTCTATTTAAGACATTTAGTCTTTCTTCTAGCTTGTTGAGCAGAAACGTTTTACTTGTTGATATGAAGAAATGTTACAAACACCAGTAAAGAAACATTACCCTTAATAACATTTAAAATTGCTGCAGCACTTGTATTAAGAGTTGGCTGTAACAGAGGACCTATCACCATTGCGGGGTTAATTGTAACCAAGTCAATACCCTTCTCCTTTACAAATTTCCATGCAGCATCTTCAGCCAAAGTCTTTGAAAGCACGTACCAAAGCTGGAAAAAATTAAGGGAAAAAAGAAATGAAAACATATTTTGTTACAAAATAATGAAAAATTCACCACCATATTAATGCGAAATAGTAAAGAATCCCCATTCTAATCAACACAGAAGCCAATAAAATCTTTCACGAGGCACTTAAAACCTTAAAGGACTGGCATAACATTTCCTGATGCAGATCAATAACATGAAATAAATGCATGGCATTGAGAACACATCAAAATCCCACATGTTTAGTGACTAAATTATACCTATTGGCATGGGAACCTCCAATCACGAAAAACTGGTTTCGGCCATGGAATAGAATAAATGAAATCTTGAGTACTAACCATTAAACAATGAAGAAATCTCATTTCTTAAATTCAACATGGAAGCACAAGTATTACACCATATTCTTAGGTACCAGAGTTCATAGATTGAGAACATGCAAGCACATAGCAAAATGTAACATAAGACTGAGAGATTAAGATGACAAGACATCACAACATAAGAAACAACTAACATGGTCAACATATATGCTTTTTTAACTTACAATAAGGAAAACAGACTCTCAGGGAAGTTTCTCACACAAAGTGATCTATAATACTTTTAAACCCTTATTTGGTAAGAAGGAAAAGAGTTATATATCTTTTAGGTTCCAATTGATTCAGCTCTCCAAACCATAATTTCATGTTCCATGTAAAGACATATATGCACTCATCCATATATTTCAGAAGGTTATATTTATCAGAAAATGGATGAGTCAACTGAACTTTAAAATGTGCATGTGACAAAGGAACCAGTTTCTCCATTCACTTCTAAATCCTCTTCTCTACCGTACACTTTCATCAACCATTAAATAGAACAAGAGAAACTTGCATATTATAAACAGATCCATTGTTTGTTCATAAACAAGTAGGCTCACAAGTCACAACCATATTATTCTGGGTTGGTTAACTCTCGGGGAATAGAAACCAAATTCAAAAAATGATACTAACTTACCGCTGTACCATTACAACACAATGACTAACAATGTATCACCACATTTTGTTTTCACAAGAGCACTAAGAATGATAGTATGCATACCTTTGATTCCTTACAAACATCGGGATCTGTAAACCAAGTCTCATCAACTACGACATCAGGAGTTCGAGGCTTTCCATTATATGCTACAGCAGCCATAGAAGATGTCAAAACCACCCGTTTGATTGATGGTGATTTCACACACGAATTAAGAACATTAAGGGTCCCCTTTACTGCAGGTTCAAGTAGTTCTGCCTGAAATGAGGCAACAACTATGTAGCAGTTAAAAACCATACAAACCAGCTACCTATTAGTATGCAAAAGCAGAATGCTAACAATATGTTTGCAGGTGCTTTTAAAATGGTTGAAAGTGCTTTTCATGAAAGTGCTTTTGGAACCAATCCTTAGTAAAAATGCAAGTGAATCCTGGAAAAGCATTGCAAGCGCTTCCAGCAAGAAGCACATAACTGGTGCTTCTTCCAAAATGCACTTCAAGTGCTTTTTTAACCCAAAAACACTATCAAACTCCTGAGTTTGTTTCATAACGCAACTAGGTAAATATGTAAATAGATGTTCTTGTATGTTTTGACTGAAAAAGCATTCAAATACTTCAGTTAGAAGAACAAAAAGGGGCATTTTCCAATTAAGAGAAAATATATCTTTAGTATGTTGTTGGAGACGTTACCATTTCTCTCTTATGATATATATGCCTTATATCAACCTATAATTATGACCTCTCAGCTCAAGTGATATTTAATTCACTGTTCCAGAGGATCTGAAATAATGGTTCATGGTGTACCACACTAATTAAAAGAGGACATTACAGGTGCTGAACCACATAGCCTATGAGGCAGATGCCACAATTGACTTCACGCCTATATATTTAATTGTGAGATAAAATTGAAAAGTCCTCTTGAGTGCATGTCTAATTCCTAGTGTTTATGATTTCAACAAGTAGATGCATAATGATGAATTTAATAATTATATTGTTAATATGGGCTTTAGTCGTCGGTAACTTAAAGTTTTTTATACTACGAATTATATAACTTATAAAAAAAGAAGCTAAGTACCTTCAGGAACAGAGAAGAATCTAACGCACAGACAAAAAAGATCATAATTCATTTGAAAAAGTGTTAGTGGATGAACCTTTGGGTCTGTGACATCATTATAAAAGGGAGATGCAGTATGGAATACGCCTTCACAACCCGCAACAGCAGAGTCAAAAGAACCTTCTTCCAACAGATTTGCTTTGAAAAGTTGAAGTCTGTCTTGAGCTCCATCAAGCGCATGCAGGTGCTCTGTCTTAGTTGGATCATCTATGTGAAAATACAAAATGAACTCGGTAAATTAATTTTTTTTAATACTAGCCGCATTTATTAACTTATAAACAGGAAGTCAGAATAAAGTTTTGCCTATCATTTAGATGAGTGGCCCAATTAATGTGATCTTACTTGAAACCAAACAATATGGTATTGGTTCAGCACCCAAGCATAATCATACCAACCTGTACCTATCCTATCTAAACCAATAAAACCATAGCAAACGGAAATATGTCACGTCCATGCATAGAACTTGGCACTGCAACACCTGCTAATAAGCTAAGGACGCCCAACGGCTCTTAGACTATAGAGAGCAAGAATAGATGGAAAGCCTAATACATACTAGACAACTATATCAAGGCTAGCATCACCTCCCGTTCTTAAAGTTAGTACCCATGCTAATCGAACTTTCCATAACTAGAATACTTCACCAGTTCTTATACTAAAGTAACAAAAGGGGTCTTTTAACATCAAATCAAAATCAACACGTATAACCAACAAGGAAAGCACATAAAAGCAAATCATTTGTTGAAGGTCGAACCCAAAATTGGGTAGGCACAAACAAGCACAGTTTTACATGAAGAGGAAAAACCAACCAGTCATGTCCATATCTCCGATTTTCCATTCATTCTGATGCAGTTAATGACTTAATTACTTGATCAATTTTGCAAAAATAATACCCATAAAAGCAACACATCTCTAAACTGCAATTCCCTCACTTCCACACCTCAAGAAATGAAGAATATGACCCATCAATTTCAAAGCAATACCCACAAACAGGTTCTCAAAATCCCAGAAAACCATCAAAATCTTCAATCAAGACAAAGAATAATCAATCAAATATTACAATTTCTGAAACATGGGTATTCACCAATTCCGCATGCATTAATCTAAATTACAAGAATCGATACGATCACACGCCAAAACGAACAAGAAAAACCGAAACTTGACGAGAGCAAAGGGAGGGAGAAATGTACAGACTTGGGTCGCGAATAGAGGCCTTGACGGTGTAGCCGCGCTGGAGAAGAAGCTTAACGAGCCATGAAGCAATGTATCCGGACGCACCGGTGACGCACACGACCTTCCCTGCTCCGCTGCTCATCTCTCTCTCTGCTCACTCTCTAAATTTCGAAGCCCCTTTTATTGACGATTGAATTTTGTCGGTTTGCGAATTGTCGCGCAATGGCATTCGCAAGCTATAAAATATGATCTCGTTTTCGTTTTCGTTTTCGCTTTTATTTTTTTAATATATACTTTATTCTCCATTTGTACGTGAAAAATCAAATTTGATAATGGGTTTGTTATGCATGACCTAATTACATGCGAATCCCCTTCATTAGATCATATAGTCATACTACATGACCTACTTTTGAGTGTCCCGACTCAAATGGTACCAATCAAGTGTTTTATTTTTAGTTCAAGAGGTGGAGGAACAAATTGATTACGAACTCATTATTTACGTTTCAAACATAAAACCTTTCACTTGTAAGGAAAGCAAAATCCTACTAAATCGTAATATTATTTAACAATTTAATAATGTTTTTTTATTTATTCATTTAGACAAAAATCTGTCACCAAGCCGTTGGTACCAAATTAATTACATTAGATGGCAAAGTCAGACCATACTAGAGACTGGTGAGCGAACAGGATTCTCTTCGAACCTTTTTTATGGAGATATGGATAATCAATTAATCGTGTTTGTTTATCGTACATCGTATTATAGATTTTTATTAAGTACTGTTTGTATTCAATTTAAATAAAATAATTTATGATTGCACAATTTACGATAAATAAACACGGTTGATTAATTCTCCGGATCCCCAATAAGAGGATCCGGATAGGATCCTAATCCAACGATACCAATTGTGTGATGTGATGGAATTCTCCAAATGCCCCCGCCCTTTAGTGTCCCTTGGCAAGCTTTTGTGACACCTGTCTGCTCTCAAAACACTTTAAAATTGTGAAGTTCATTTGAAACTTAAATAGAAAAAGGAGGTTTTTATAATAAAACGTATCGAAAGTGATTAAACTCTTTATTTTTGTCCTATAATCTCATAATCGATAAATGTCGTTTTTGAAATTGATTCATGCACATTAATTTGGTCATTACTGTTAAAATTCGTTAAATTTCTTATGACTAAAAGCACCTTAATCTTTTATTGTCATTTTAAATTGGTCTCAATCTTTTTAAATATTTTTTAAACAAGTATGTAAAGTATTAAAAATACTACATTCGTCAAGCCCAATTTATATTCCAAACATAAATTATTTCCAAAATCCACAAAATTAGGTATATTATGGTCAACAATATTAGTCGCATTAAAATTTGAATTTCAAACATATATTATGTGATATGGAACCCAATAAACAAACGGGTATTGAATTGAATAAAAAATGGATTCATATTGAAATTATATTAGGAGGGTGAGCATCCACTAACGAACGGTCACCATTAGCCCCATCATGCCATCACCTCCAAGCCCAACACAAAACCAGTAACTACACGCTACAACTCTAGCCACCAACATCAAGGAAAAGGTCATGGATGTTATTGAAATGGAATGGACTCCCATATGCGGCCACATATCTTTTTATAGGATAACCCCATCCTCGAGCCTGGGACATTAATCTTTTTTTATAGTTGTGCCCTCGTTGATTTCGGCTTTACCATCTTCACTGCCCACAAAGAGGAACTGAAAGTTTTTTGAACCAAGAATCGGCTTATGAGGAAATCACATAAGTAGAAATAAGCTCCTTCAAACCTCATTTGAATTCTTAACCATCTTCTATGTTAGACAAGGTAATTTAATAGATTTTTAGCTAGGGCTTAATGAATGCGATATTTTCAATAAGTTGGTACTTATTTAGAATGTTTAAAACAGTGAAAACCAATTTAAAATGACACTAAAAGATTGGGGGATTTTAGCTACTCAATCCAATTTTTTATTGATATACTAATTATTTACTCTCGATGATTCGACAAAAAAAAAATATATAAATAAGGCATGAGTAATTTGATCTCCGGCATCACCGCTGCTCCCGAGAATAGCTAGCACTGAACTTCGTCACTCCTTCCAGTCCCGCCCCTTGAAGGTGTTCGTCTTTATGCAACCTCCAGCAACAACAACTCACTGAGTCACGGGCCGCACAAGAGATTGCAAGCCATCAACCAATAACCTCAAATTCGTCAACATGGCAACGCCGATCCTTCATTCGAAGGTTTCATTTTCGATATTTCACCAGAGATGGCAGCGCTGTCGCCTTCGGGAGCAAATCCTAGGTCACGAGCGCTGTAAAATTCTGCCTTTTGAATTTTTTGTTTTTCCTTTTTATTTTATTTTTACAAATTTTAGGACTTCTAATAATTTAAATGAATATTTATTTTTTATAATTCGTGCGGCATTATATTATTGAACTTATAGACTATAAATATGTATAATGTCAGCATATTAACATAATAATTGACAAAACTCTAACAAAATAACCAAATTAATACGCGAGAATCAATTTCAATGACAACATGATTGATTTTTAAATTGTGGATCCAAAATAAATAGTTTGGTCACTTCAAGGACTATTGTGATAAACCCTTTTCTTAATAGAAAAATTATATTCCTTTAAATTCATATCAACTTCTATACCCATACCAAGAAGCACTTACAAAGATTGTTTGTGTTAAACCATTTTCTTAATTGAATGTGATACTAATAATATAAGGCTTTATTTGGAAGTTCTTTTAAAATTATTGAAAACACTTATAAAGAAAATATTTTTGAGTTCCAAAAGCATTTGAAGTGTCTCTTGCAAGAAGCACTAGAGTTATATGTTTATTGTAGGAACACGCTAAAGTCATCAAAAAAATTTATCCTTTGGCACGAGGAAGGATTTCTACTCTTAACAACCTCAACAAGAGAGATATAGGGTCATATCGAGGCAACCAAGGGTGAGTGTGTCTCCAACTATTATGATTTTGGGGTCAAACCTCACTCTTTTAGAGGGTGGGATAAAGTATTGAAGAAAAGGCTACCTGGGCAAAGACTCAAACGGAAGAACCATTACTATTATTAGTGAGCATACACACTAAAACTGTTTTAACCTTCAACCAATCGAGATCCTTTGTAACACAAACCATTCGGCAAATACTTAATGAAGAAGCAATTCAGACAACTTCGCCTATCTCTTTTAATTTCCAGACAATGAAACACTTGGCCTAACTCTGGCCTAACTCTATACTCTAGCTCAGAGCTTTGGCATGCATAGGTTATCACAAAGTAAATAAAACTAAGTGGTGCGACCAACATAGTTCGACAAGAGAGCAACATTATGATGCATATTCATATATTTCATTAACCCAAACCATGGGCCATATATCCAAACAATGAATTCGTTCATACATAACAAAACATTCATAAGCGACACGCATACATGAACATCATTCATGTCATAAGCATCACTCATATCGTTCAACATAACCATTATACGTTTCAACATATACATACATAAGCCAATTGAGCTTCGAAAGGATGTCAAATAAATTTTTATCACAAAATATCTCCAAAATTTATTAAACTTTGAAGTCCATTTAGAACTTAAATAGAGAAATAGTTTTTTTTTATTTTTATCACAAATGGTCTCTAACTAGACTTCTTATTTTGGTTCCTTAATTCAAAATTGATCAATTTCGTCCTTGAAATCGACTCACGCGCATTAATTTGGTCTCTGCCATTAAAATTTATTTATTATTTTTTTAATTTGCTGATTTAGAACATCAGTGGGACCCATTGCACAAATATAAGATACCATGTGGGTTATACCAAAAATATTTTTTTTAAATTTCTTAAAATTCTAAAAACAAATCAAAAGATAAGATCTGGGATTGGGGTAAGTCTATACGTGCTTAATTGGTCATTATTTTCACTAGTTTTTCTTAATATTTGTTGCTTGGTTTCTTGTGTTTTTGAGCCATTTATGTTATTTTTGTAGGTCAATTGGTACAAAAGGTGATAGAGAAATAATTTTTGAAGAAATTGAACAAGATGGAATTCGAATCCAAACCCTATAAATTATGAATTCTTTTTTCTATCTCATTGGTCCTTATTTATGATATCAGCATATTGATTTACGCTTAGCTTGGATTCAAAGCTGGTGTTAAAGATTATAAATTGACTTATTATACTCCTTACTATGAAACCAAAGATACTGATATTTTGGCAACATTTCAAGTAACTCCTCAACCTGGAGTTCGATACAAACTCTTTTTTCTTGAGGATCCATTGTAATAATGAGAAAGATTTCTGCATATATGCACAAATCGGTCGATAATATCAAAATCCGACGAATTTGCCCCAGCCGTCGAGCGGGGACAAAAGTCTTCCTTAGTGATCCGACAGTGCCAAGTGGAAGGGCTATTGCTCAATAGATAAAAGTTACTCTAGGGATAACAGGCTGATCTTCCCTAAGAGCTCACATCCCGGGAATTGTCAAGTGCTAGAGTATGGCTGTAAAGATACGTCAACTAGAATAATTTGTGAAGAACAGTCCAGAAAGAGCCAAGTGGTGACTCATATATAGATGAAAAGATCTGGATGTCTAGTTTTCAAATAATTTTACAGTTTGTGATTCCGATGTCTAAAGAAGAAGTTATTAGATTTTTGGTGACTGCCGCTCAATTAAAGATTTTACGCAGGTTCTGTGCTGATTCTATGGTATAAGATGTGATGTGACTGATTTGCAAGATTGCCATTCAGAATGATTTAGATGTTAATCATGGACCTTTTAGGCATGTATTGAATGATATACCTACACTGTTACAACAGGTTCCAGCAATGGAAGGCACAATTTATGCAAAGAGGTGCCAATATTGTGGCTCATCAGCTAGCTCGATGTAGTTTAACGTTCGAGCGGTCAGTTTCTTGGTTTGAAGAACCTCCTAATGTAATTTCTTATCTACTTTTGGAGGATAAGTTGAATTCTTAATTTTGTTGGTGTGGGATGCTCTTTTTCCCTTCATTCAGGTTCTTTTCCCAGGAAGGTTTTTATCGAGGCCCCTTGTTAGCACCTCTTCCCTTTGTTTGTGCATTGTTCCATCATGAAATGAATATCGTACTTGACTTCAAAAAATAGTACAAGTATTTTGAAATGGAAAATATGCGTGTAGTGACATAAAATAAATAAGACACAATATTTACGAGGTTCGGCAAATGTGTTAATGTCCTCAGGGCAATTTTTGTTGTTTGTTTCATTATCTAAAATAATAGGAGTAAAAACAGCTTTCACTATTTTTCTCTCCTCTTTAACTTTCATATAGCTCATTGGTATTTTTCTTCTTCACTAGAACACTTGTTACCTATGGTTTTATAGGCAAAAGGCTAGCTAACATGTCTTCACTAAAATCCACCAACCCGTCAAACGGATTGTTTTTAATACTTTGTTGCAACATGTGGGACCATCCACATTTACAACACTCTTCTCGGATGGTCACAAGTCATCGATTAATTGCCTCATTAGAACTTCTTTCATCATAACTCACAAGATGAATGAATGGTATAAAGGAAACAAAAACAAAAATAATATGCTCATATGGGCAATGTAGCATCCTCTTAGATGCTCCCTCTAATTACGGAGGGTTTAAATATATGAAAACATTATACACGATGTCATGGACCAGTACACGTTGACCACGCGCCCTCATGTACCTCCAACTCATGGCCACACGTGCACGTTATGCACTTGCAAGCGCTTGCAGATCCCAGGGGAATATTTTGTCATATTTGACAAAATATTACGTTAAGTTTAACGGTAGTACCTTAACAGCGTCATAATATTTTGTCATCTTTAATAGAATATTCTGCATCTTCTCCAATTTTTCGGTCACCGTTGCCATCGTTTGGTTCGTTGGAATCTGGAAAATTTTGGCTGAATTTTTGTAAAAATTTTAAAACTTCATATCTTTCTCATTTCTCAACCATTTTCGACATACTTTATATGGTAATGAAGCTTGGGAAGAGAAAAACAAGATTGTACCTTTTAAAAGTCTAAAAAGTAGACGGAAATGGACTGAAAATGCCTCGAAGATCTCAGCCCTATTTCAAACGTCCCAAAGTTGCTTGTTTACACATTGGCTTGACTTCAAACATAGGCAAATGACCTCAGGGAGTTGTGTAGTTGCTTCTAGACCTTCCAAAACCTTGCAAATCGAACAGAAGGTCACCGGAGAACCTACACCCGATCAGATGTCCGAGTTGGAAGCTTAAAACTCGGTCATTTTTTAATCGGCTCGTACGGATGGACTCGTGGGGATGATAGGAGTACAATGGTGGTGACTCAAGGTCCGATCCATGAGGTTTGATGAGTGTTCTTAGTTGTTGCAGAGGAAAGAGTGAGACTCGATGTGAGGGGGAGAAGAAAACGAGAGAGAGTTTTTTTTTGAAAAAATTAATAAACTAGTGAGAGGGAATATCCAAATTTATGGAAGGGGACCAGGGGACAATGGAGGAGTGGTGTGTGGGCTCCATGTGGCTCACAAAACAAGACACAAAATATCCCTCCAATTGAAATTACCAAATCGCCCTTTATGTTTGTAAGTCCATAAAATCTTTATCGTAGCTTTGAATTCGATTCTGATTGCGTCTACACGTTCGTATCGTCGAGTACTTCAAGAATACAGTAAAATAGTAGCTTGTACATGTCACAAAAAGACGGTCAACGGAAGTCAAAATCCTTGCCTCTAGGGGCATTTTAGTCAATTCACTCTTTTAAATAAAATCGTAAAATTAGGGACAGGTTGTCACACACCGACCCAAATTTTTAGGGTTTTGCCTTACGAAACATTTGTTCATTGTGCAAAACTTTGCGCGACGAAAGATTGGTCCCACAAAGTTTTTAAAAAAATTAAAAATTAAATTTCCCATGTCCCATTTTCGGCACTAGCCCAAATTTAACTATTTTGTGCGATGAAATATTGGTTCATTGCTCAAAATTTATAGAAATAAATTTTATTAAACAATTTAAAATAAAAAATTAAATAAACCAGTTGTCACATCCCGGCCCAGGACGGATCATTTCCCGGGCCCGCTCCACCACTGTAACACGATATTGTCCGCTTTGGGCTTACCATTCCCTCACGGTTTTGTTTTTGGGAACTCACGAGCAACTTCCCAGTGGGTCACCCATCATGGGATTGCTCTAGCCCCCTTCTCGCTTAACTTCGGAGTTCCTACGGAACCCGAAGCCAGTGAGCTCCCAAAAGGCCTCGTGCTAGGTAGGGATGGGAATATACATTTAAGGATTACTTCCCTGGGCGATGTGGGATGTCACACCAGCGAAATATTAGTATTCGTCACACAAAGTTGTTAAAAAATAATAATAAAGAAAATAATTTTATTTTACAATTTAAAACATAAATCAAATAAAATAAATAGGGTTTAGGAAATGTTGATTCGTCGCGCAAAGAAAATAATAAAAAATAAAGAAAATAATTTAGGTTAACAATCTAAAATATAAAATTAAATAAAAATAAAATAAATAGGGTTAAGGTAAATATTAGTATACGTTGCGCAAAGTTTTTAAAAAATAATAAAAACTATGAAAATAAATTTTTTCACAATTTAAAGTATAAAATTAAATAGAAAAGAAAATGAATTGGGTTTGGGCGACAAAATATTTGGATTTTGTCACGCAAGGTTTTAAAAAAAAAAAAATAATTTATTGTCTTATTATTTTAAACATGTTGTGTGACGAAGTCTAAAATTTTTTCATGCAAGAGATTTTTTTACTAGTGCGCCTTTGTACTTCTGCACGACAACCACCACATCACACTATTGGCCGTACCACCACCACCACCACCATTACAACCATCACAACCCTTGCCACCTCATTGCCATCGGCCTCACTACTATGTTCATTTTTATCATTAATACAATTATATTTTTTTTTTGTATTAAAATTTATCAAATACTTTTACATTAATTTTCATACTCACAACACTTTAAAAAATACAATTTATTAAATGCTTAACCGCTTTATTTTTATAGCTAATTATTCTTAAAGCACATAAAAACAGTTTTTTTTAAATATACATCAATCTCAAACTCAATTTGATATCGTATTTGAGTTTTCCGCATGACAACATTTTGGTCAACAGGTCATCTCTAGTTCATCACTCGTGGCACATTGACTAATAAAATAATCAGCACGCAAGCAATTACTTGCATCAGAGGGTGAGCAATTACGTGCAACTGTGCAAGTACAGGGAAACCGTACGACAACCCGGCGTTATGTAGTTAGGCCCCGTTTGTTGCATGGTATTAAGTGGGAGTGCTTTAAGTGGGATTAATTTTTCAAAAACAATAATTTAAAGACTTAATTTTTACTTGAATACTAATTTAGAGACTAAGTCGACAGTTTACTCAGTTTATATGAAAAAGTAATGATATTGTCTAATATATATTTATCTCATATACAATGATAATTCTTATTTGTATTAGAGAGTGTCAGCTAATAATATATTGTACACTTCAAACTCATTATGCTTTATCTTGATATGATGTGGTGAATATTATATATATATATATATATATATATATATATATATGAGATAAAAGGAAAAAATAAGAACACTAGTAGAAAATTCTATTTTTAGTTCTTCATTCCTCAAGCATATAGTCCAACTTTCATCACCATATACGTATGAAGGTGCTTTTCATATGGTGCAACTTTCATCACCACATACGTATGAAGGTGCTTTTCATATGGTGCAACTTTCATCACCACACACGTATGAAGGTGCTTTTAGTAAAATTAAGGAAAGCTGTTGCTCTAGTAGAACGTCCTCCACTGCTATATATAAGGTTTGGTCAATCTCTAAGGGCAGGCAGCACGTAAAAAGATATTGATTAGAGAGAGAGAGAGAGAGAGAGAGAGAGAGCAATGGCAGAAGTGAGTAACAAGCAGGTGATACTGAGGGATTATGTAGTCAAGGCCTTTCCCAAAGAGTCAGACTTGTGTGTGATCAACACCGCTACTATCAAGTTGAAGCTTCCCGCAGAGACTGATCAGCCAGCTGATGCGGTTACTTCCTCAAAGGAACAACTAGTCCTACTTAAGAACCTCTACTTGTCTTGCGATCCCTACCAACGACTCCGTATGGAAAGCGTCCATGGGCACGGCGTCCCACCAACGTCCTCCTATACACCTGGCTCTGTAAGTAAACCCATCGATCATATATATGTGTGTGTGTGTACAGTTTAAGGCAGGTGAAACGCGTGAAACACATTTTAACATAATTTCTTCGTGCAGACGATACACGGATATGGAGTGGCTCAAGTTTTGGACTCTAGGCACCCAGATTTTAAGGCAGGAGACTTAGTTTGGGGGACGACCAATTGGGAAGAGTACAGTCTAATCACTACACCCCAAGTCCTCTTCAAAATCCACCACACCGATATACCCCTATCCTATTATACTGGAATTTTAGGTAATAATTTAAGTCCACGCCCAGTATATATACCTTTCTTTGTATACATAGTATAGTATAGTAGAGTATACGTACCTATCGCATACTATTGGTCGAATACACCCCTATTATCCGATACGTACTGTAACTTCTCTACTAATGAATCGAGAAATTTTCATTGCAATTTGCAGGTATGCCTGGTATGACCGCTTATGTTGGTTTCTACGAAATATGTTCTCCTAAGAAAGGAGAATACGTCTTCATTTCAGCAGCAGCTGGTGCTGTTGGTCAGCTTGTTGGACAACTTGCAAAATTGATGGGTTGTTATGTTGTTGGAAGTGCTGGTAGTAACGAAAAGGTACTAAAACCAATCCGTTTCATAACCATTTCATTTGGGTCTTCATTGTAGAACACGGTTCTTTTAGATTAGCATTTCATTCACATGAAAATTAAGTATATTCGGCTTCTGTGCTGATCTTGTTATAGGTCGATCTTTTGAAGAATAAGTTTGGATTTGACGAGGCTTTTAACTACAAAGAAGAAAATGACTTGAATGTGGCTTTGAAAAGGTAATGTATATTTCGTTACGTTTCCTACATAATATACCATCCCTCATTTTTTGTATTTCAGTAAAACCTTATTCTTTTTTAATTTTTCAAGTTTTAGAAACATTGAATCTGATATATTTATATTTATGACTAAGTTTTGGATCATATATTTTAACTTTTAACTTGTACCCATTTTTTAAAGAATTTGTTATTGTCACTTCAAAAATCTCATTGTACTCATAGTTTTTTTAATCTTTTATTTGTACTCATAATTGATTTATAATGTACCCATTTTCTTTTCATCTACTTCAACCCTTGAAGTAAAACTCAAATTTTAGGTTCTAAACTTACCCCAACTTGCTCCAACCCTTGGGGCAAATATGAATTAAAACTCAAAGCTCATTTCTGGACCAAATTTAGCCTAGGATTCCCCCTAGATTAATGGGGCTGGCCCACCATATATGTATATTTTTTTTCTAGTTTTATATTTATAAATTCATTGAATCCAACGGCTAAGATCTAATTTGATGAAATCCAACGGTCAAAAAAAATTTAACTGTCCAAATTTAAATCCAACAGCTAAAGTAATTAAAAAAAAATCTTTTATGTGTTTCATATTCATTCATAGTGTTTCATGAGTTTCATGGTGTCGGTTAGCGATTTTTCAATATTTGTCGGAATCTAAATAGTTTTAGGTTAACTTGTTCATAAAATTAAATTATGATAGTCTCCATAATTTTTGTTTCTTTTAGAAAAGTTACTTTAAGCAAAAAAAAAAAGCCTAAATTTATTCTTTAATCATCTGGGGCTAAAATTTTAACCTAGAAGAGTTGGAGCAAAAAAGTTTCTGGATTAAAACCTAAATTTTCTGGGCTAAAAATTTTAGATTTTAACCCAAGTGTTAGAGATGGTCTAAATGTAAAATCTATTCACTTTTTTATTTATAATGTACCCATACTTTATAATAAAATGTACTCTTTTTTAGTTTAAACCTACCAATATTTAAAAATAAAAATAAAACATTTTATTTTAAAAAACACAAAATCTGATTAGATTTCACACAATTCAAAATTGATGAAAAAAAATTTATAAAACCCTATTTGGTATTAATCTTTGCATGATTTTAGGAAGGATTTAATAATTTTTGTTTTTTTTTATTACTCTCCCTTCGAACTTAGTATAGAATATCGCATGTAATAAAAAAAAACACATGCTTAATATATATTTGTGATTACGATTGCAGATATTTCCGGGAAGGCATTGATATATACTTTGAAAATGTTGGGGGTAAAACGCTGGATGCTGTGCTCCTTAACATGAGACTCCATGGGCGCATATCTGGATGTGGAATGATTTCACAGTACAATCTTGACAAGCCTGAAGGGGTAACTAATTTGATGCAGCTCATATACAAGCGCATTCGTTTCCAAGGATTTTCAGTTTCTGAACACGATCACCTCTATCCTAAATTCCTTGAGTTTATGTTGCCTTACATTAGACAAGGGAAGATTGTTTATGTGGAAGACATAGTTGAAGGCCTTGAGAATGGTCCAGCAGCACTTGTTGGACTTTTTAAGGGTCGTAACTTTGGAAAACAAGTAGTTGTAGTCTCTCATGAGTGATGTATTTGGTCAATAATTGATTTAGTCTACTTATGTTGCCATTTCAGCCATTATTATTCTACCTTGTAATTCAAAATAAACGTCACATGTGTTGGAGGATAAAATTTTACATCATATATATAACATAATAATGTACAGTTTGTACGTGGAAAAATCATTACTAATTGTTGGATTATGATTATAAAAGACGCAGCTGAGTTGTAGAGGCGTTTGATTATTTTTTTTCTTCCTTTGCAACTTCTTTCTCCTAACAAATTTGTAGAGAATCATACTTGGAATAGAGAAAATATTTCCTCTCATTAGTAGAAAAAACAGTTTGCGCGACGAACAATATTTCATTGCATAAGACGTACTTGGGCGACGAAAAAATTGTTTCATTGTGCAAAATAGACAGGATAAGAAGAAACAAAAATTGCATGACGAATATTTGTTGTCTTCGCGTAAAATCATAAATAAAACACGGGGTAATTTTTTTTGGTGTGAAAAACTTGCGCGAGGAAAAGGAGACATTTACTCGACCAAGGGTTCGTCGCGCTAGTTCCTGTAAATTTTCAATTAGACCATTCATTGCAGGTGAATCAGAGGAATCAATACTGCATTTAATACAGATGTTTGCGTGACAAAGCCTTCATCACGCAAAGGCCCTAACCTTCCTATAAATATGCGCTTCTGCTGTCCTTATTCTTCACAATTCTGTTTTCCTTATTCTTCAAGAATAGATGGAGGATAAAAATAAGGATCAGAGCGTGCCCGCCGTCAACCTGAATGATTTGAGGCAACATTTTGAGTTCGCACATGTGAGCCATGGGGAATAATTATCCCATTGCTGAGTGGCGTTCTTGAAAAAATGTGCCCGAGAATGTGAAGAAGGTTGTAATGGATGAACTATTAGTAAGTATATTGTTGATGGATCAATAATTAAGTTTGTGAAATTTTTAGTTATATGTTGGAATTAATTATTTGCATATATGTATAACAGTGTAAGTATACTCCGGATGATGATATGAATGAACAGTTGATGAAGTTGATGAAGGATGCTTTGGAGGCAGGTTACAAATCGATGGCGTTATGAAGTCTTACAGAATGGACCAGGACCATCGAAATTATAGTTTTAAATTTATGTTTTGTATGACAATATTTAAATTTGAGGTTTTTTTTTAAGTTATGTATTTGGACTTAATTAGGTTTTAATTCCTGTTTGGTTTTTTTATTGAGGCCTAATGTAAGCACCCCATCACTCGACGGTGTCCCTCAGCCATCCCTTTGTTTCTTGGACAAAGGAAACACAGAAACAACAATTGACATCTTCCCTTCAAGAGGCTTTTTGTTCCTTTTCTGTGGCCCCAAGTTGAAAATCTGAAAGACTTTTTGTGGGATTTAGAATCCCACACGTTTAGTCAATAAAAGAGAGCAAATATGTCTTGTTGGCTTTTTCCCCTTTTTTAACTTTTATCTTGTAACTTTTGTCATTTTGTTTCCACACCTATTACATTTGTATTTGATTATGGGTTGATGTGCCTTTGTCCACCGTGACCTCATTCTGTAAGATTTCATTTGGATCAACATGCAACTAGCACCATACAAAGGCTGCTAGGGTTTATGGAGTGAAGTGTTTGCATGAAAGAATACTAAACTGCACCAAGAGGATCCATGCTTCACTGATCTCTTCGCAAGAAGTCTCCTACTCTCTACTAATATTGTTCCAGCAACGAATACGGATTGCTCAAGAATGGAACATGTTCTAGGGAGAGCAGGGAAATCCTTACTTATAGCTATTAGGGTTTCCTTCAATACCGCCTATCATGGTGATTGGATTGATACACCTAATCACTATTCAATTCTTAATGTTGTCTCACTGAGGCATGTACAAGATATCTTCCAAATTAGTTTTAACCAAAGTCAACAAATGTTTCAACGGCTCCATGATTCTTGCCAATCAATCATTCAATCACACTGAAGGCAAATTACTTGCCCTGCTTTCATTCTCGTGTGATTCACAACGCAACCCTTGGCAACTCAATATGGTTCTTACACGCCAACCATCTACAAATGTTTCAACGGCTCCATGATTCTTGCCAATCAATCATTCAATCACACTGAAGGCAAATTACTTACCCTGCTTTCATTCTCGTGTGATTCACAACGCAACCCTTGGCAACTCAATATGGTTCTTACACGCCATTTAGTACTACGGTCTAGTGACATTCCTTTTTACTTATAAGTGAGAGGTCTTAGATTTGATTCTTGTCAAAAGTGAATTTGAACCACATTATTTCTAGCTCATTGTGAGGCTAAGCCCACCCCTCCCCATTTAGTGTAGATAATATCATTAACTCAAAACAAAAAAAAAAAAAAAAAAAAAAAAAAAAAAAACCATGGTTCTTACACATTCAAGTCATTTAAAAGACTTTTTTGCTTCCTCTTTTCTGAGCATTCTTTGAAGCGCAGAGCAGCAAAAAGTAGCCAAAGATAAACAAGTGATGATTAAAGTGTCATCATCAGTTGCATATTTCTTCTTTCGACAAGTTCGGAAAAGAACTTGTCGTTGTAGAAAATTAGTTTCCTCCTAATTCTTCTTTGTGGTTAATGAGGGTTGTTGCTTGTGTAAGAGTAAACAAGTATTCAATATAACCACCAAGAACACAAGGATTGATCAAGTAAATCACAAATCATGAACTATGTAAAAAAAAAGCAAATAAGATACAAAACATGTTGATCGAAGCATACCTGCAAACATGTTTGTCAATGTAAAGGCTATTACGTAATCTGCACACAACCTTCTTCTCTCTGCAAAGCACAATACTCTCCAACTTATAGGCTATTGGAACAATATAAGCGAGCCTTTGTGAGAGCAGGGATTGTGGTTTTATACTACAAGTTCTGAACTACCTATAACAATCCTACAAGGAAACTAAATCCTTGTATAATCATGAGTACTAAACTCATGTCCCAAAGCAAAGCTCTAATCCAAAACCAAATAGGATTCACTCTCATAAACATATTGAGACTTCTTTATGTTAATCCACAATAACTTAACCGTGTGAAAACATACTCACATTCCAACATTCTCCCACTTGAGTATGATTTAAAAAGGTAAAGTATTAACATAAAATTATCACATAAGTCTCACAACAATGTTTCTCCAGTAAAGCACAGAACTGAAAACATGTGTCAAGGCAATGAACTCATAATCTCCTCTACAATACAATGTGCAAAATCAACTTATAAATCACAATGTCTAACACAGGTTCACAAAAAATTAACTCTGCATACGAGCAAACCAAAAGTTTACTCCCACTCTTATTGCCCAAAATACAACACAAGTTCTTTAGTCATTCACCAAAAAGAACAACTGAATATAATTCTCACAATAGCTTTGTCAAAATAAAAAACATAAAAATAAATAAAAATAAAAACAAACAAAAATTGACTCAAGAGCTTTTATTGAATTATCACAATGTTTCCTGTGAACAACTAGTCACAGATTTATCTGAACTAGTTGAACCAAAAGAAAACCTCAACTAACTTCTAAAATGCAAACAAAATCTAAATAGATAAACCAAAATACCTAGCCTCCAAAAAACATTACTGCAGCACACTTCTTCATGAAAAAGCATCTTATAGCTATCTTCGAGAAGCTCGACAATATCAACTACTCCCACTTATCAGAAGCATCGACAACTCCCATATGAGAAACATGTGCTTTAAAAATCCCATTAGGCAAGGCTTTTGTTAGTGGATCAGCAATCATCATATTTGTGGACAAATGTTCCACAACAATGGTACCTTCTTTCACTTTCTCTCTAACTTTAAGAAACTTCACATCCATTAGCCTAGAAGTCGAAGACCTTTTATTGTTGTTTGAGAAAAACACGGCTGAATTATTATCACAAAACATTCTCAATGGTTTCTAAACTGAATCAACAACCTTCAATTCACTAATGAAGTTTTTAAGCCACACCGCTTGCTTCATACCTTCAAAACATGCTATGAATTTGGTTTCCATAGTAGAAGTAGAAATTATAGATTGCTTGGCACTTTTCCAAGAGATGGCACATCCATTCAACATAAATATATATCCATCAGTCGATTTCCTCTCATCCAAGTCCCTAGCCAAGTCCGAATCTGTGTATCCAACAACTTCCAGTGTATTCTCTCTTCCATATACCAACGAGTAACCTTTTGTTCTCTGTAGGTACCTCAAAACTTTCTTTGCAGCCACCCAATGTGCTTCACCAGGATTTGATTGAAACCTCCCAAGTAATCCAGCTATGAATGCAAGATCGGGCCTTATGCAAATATTAGCATACATTAAACTACCTACAAGAGAGGCATATGACTTCAAATTCATCTTTTCTTTGTCTAACTCATTCGTTGGACTCTGCTATCGAGAAAATTTGTCACCTTTATTCACAGGAACATCAGCACAATTGCATTGCTCCATGTTGAATCTTGGGGCACTGAGTAGGATTCCTATAATTGAATTTTGGTCCTCTATTCATTTAGTCAGCCACTCATTTTCTCCCTTTAATCTTCTATGGATTCATTGTAGATCTTTCTGCTTTAGCCCCATGCACAACAAAAGTGGTGCACAACCTTTACCTTTCAAAGCATCACTTCTCAGTGACTTATTCATATTTAGTAGCTTCATTGTAAAGAACCAACATCGTATTAATTTTTTTGGGGCATTGGTGATTGAACTTGTTGCCAACAACAGTTCAAGATCACTACTTGAGAGCAATGCCAGGTAAGCAATCATGCAAGGTTTCCAAGCAATCAGCTCCAGACTAGAAATTCGATTTTAGGTTTGGACTCATCGTTTTCTCTCTCTTTTTACTTGCAGGAAAGAGTAAGAGCAAACAAAAAGACTAGAAAAGAGCATGATATGTGACAAAACATACTTTTGCTCTTGAAAAAAAAAAAAAAAACCAACAGAAGAATTTGATACTGATGTAAAACTTTTCGATCAAAATTATTTTTTTCCTGAGTTTTTTCTAATAGTAAAATTATAGAGAGTACATTGTTTGATCAAGGAAAACCAAACCTAATTAAGTTCTAGACTTAACACGAACCGACAAACACCCTAAACTAATTTGCTCAACAACAAATTACAATTCAATAGTATACGAATCTTAATAATTATATGATAGAGCACTCATTTACGTAGCCAAGAACTATATATGAAACCCTTTCCTTAGTTTTAAGATAAACTTTATTGTTAACTTTTTATAGAACAAAATTTAAATTTTGTTTTAAACTTTTTATAGTACAAAATTTGATACAACATAAATTGGTTGGTTGGAAAGCCAATACTTTATCTAGAGCTGGTAGGCTTACTCTTATTAAATATTGTCTAGCTGGGATGCATAACCACACGATGGCCTGTTTTAAGTGTCCCCCCAAGATTACTGATGCTATAATAGAGAGAATCAGAAATTTCTCTGGAGTAAAAAGTCAAACTTCTCTCCAATAACTTGGAAGGATGTTTGTTTACCTAAAACATTGGGTAGTTTAGGGATTCGAAAAGCTAAACATTTTTTTTTAACAAACGATATTATCTATACTAAGGGGGAGGGGCATAGGCTAAGCCTCACAATGGGATGTGGTTCAAATTTGCCTTTGGCAAGAATCGAACCTAAGACCTCTCACTTACAAGTGAAGAGGAATATTACTAGACCGTAGTACTAAGTGGCGAAAAGCTAAACATTTTAACCTTGCTTTTTTAATAAAACTTGCTTGAAAAATCCCAACTAATGAAAACAATTGGTAGGTTCAAATTGTGAAAACAAAGTACTTAAGAAATGAATTATTCTTCATCAAGGTTTGAGATGGATTATGGGAAATGGTCAAAACATTATGTTCCGGACCATAACTAAGTTTTCCCTTTCCTTCTTTCAAATCTCATCCATACTCAACTAAGAAGATCTTTAAATTGGGATCTTAATGTTAGTAATGTGATTACAGATTGAATGTGGAATAGTGAGTTAATTTGTCAATTGTTCTTAATGATGTAACTAGAGAAAATCTTGGCTATTCCTATTCCTTGCAGCTTAAGGAGGATGAATTTATTTGGGGTCCTCAACCATGGGAAATTTTCTATTAAATTAGCCATATGGTTTCAAATTGATGAATCTCAGGTTTGAAAAAGACTGATTCAACGAGATATGCCATGCCTGCATTAAGAAACTTGTCGTCAACTTTCAGGAAATGTTTGGAATAGTGAACTTACAATAATACAATGCCGCATTCTCTGAAGATTGATGAACAAGAAGAGATCTATTAAGAGAAAGATTTATCTGAGTAAAAATCTTAACATTTACATTCAATCACAAACTACACAAAAGTTGCCCCTTTTTCATCGAGATTTACCCATCACAGAGATGCATAGAGAAACATAGCAAACTTCATATATCCCTTTTCCACTCAATCCAGAAACAAGATCGAACGTTACGCTAATTCATCTTTATTTTGTGAAACTACTCCTTAATCAAGGCACCTGTTATCTCCTTCTATGACATGTTGTCGTCACCATATTCCATATCTCACTTAGTCATGTCTACCTCGCCACAGGCCCACACCTCCAAAAAAAAAACGAAGGAATTCATTTAGTGACTCTGTGATCGCCCTCTAAACAATCAGAATAAGGTAAAGCTTAAAGATAAGTTTTGCACTCTATCAATTTCTTAGTCCCTTTGGTCGAGTGGGCGCCGACCGGTCTTTTAACCAAATATCCCCACTAAATATTGTCTATGCAGGTTTCCTCGCATGTGGACCAAACCAAGGTTTTGTTGGAAATGTGCCCTAAAACCAATCATATGATGATACTTTATGGACATTTCACATGTTAAACTAATCTAGTTTAATATTAAGGGCAAACATTATTGTTTGAGCCGTCTCATATAAATGTTATATGCTTAAACGATAAGTCCAAGGAATATGTGATTGGGAGAATGCGATCTAAAGAAGTTAGATTCATGAGACCATTCTGTCGTAGACACATCCTAAACGTTCCTGATCATAGGATTGCCAATTGGGCATTGACAGTCCGTTAAGATCAGTACGTGCTGTGTCTTCTCTCAGGGAGAGTGACTAGTCTCGAGTCATTGGTGTGAGTGACACCAAGACAAGCATGTAGGTGCTCAATAGAGAATGAGTTCACTGAACACGATCAACGAGGAGTTCTCATATTCATGTCACATGAGAACTCATGGTTGGGATAATGCAAAGTAGTCCTTTGACCTGAGGCATCACAGCTGTCTTGTGGTTAGGTACTTGATCTTTGATTATGTCAAAAGTCACTCTATCAGGGTGTCCACGGCATCGTCGGGGTTAAGCCACTTAGCCATGGAGGCAAGTGAATGCGCAACAAGGGATCTCTAACCTTCAAACTGTTTAAGGGAGAATACTCTATGATATGATTTAGAATCTCTGGCCAGAGTATAAATGAGATGTTGGAATGCGTTCCAGATCACATTCAAGGTAATCATATAAGTACAAGATTCACATTGGATAGTAGACATGAATAAACTATCAAACCAAACAATGTGGTCAAGAGTATTGTATTAGAGAAAGACCGTATTGCATTTGTAATCCTAAACTGAATAGGTTCTCCACCTCTTCTGATTAGCTTGGGTAACCATGATATGCTGCTAGGTGTCACTCATGGTTTGTGGAAGCCCTAAACGTGTATAAACACTAAAGGGAGAATTGAAAGTAAGTTTCAATTCACAATCGATTTGAAAGAGTTTGAATCGCCCACTGCCTCGCTAAAAGGAACCTAATGGATCGTACACTGTGTAAGGTAGAGATTGAAGATTCAACGGAGATGAGTAAGAATAATTAAATGGTTTAATTATTTATGGCAAGGATTAATTAATATGATTATTAATCAAACGAATAAGTTCGTTAAAAGACCTCGGGATAGTTTTGGACCTTAAGGCCCAATGGGCTTTGAACGTCAAGTCCATTGACTTAAGTTGTGTGACAACTTAATGAATAATGATTCACAAAGGCCCAAATAGCCCAATAAATCCCATATGGCCAGCCATGTTAGAGAATGAGTGGTTTTGGACTTATTTACAAGTTTGCCACTCAAATGAATTAAGGAATAAGTATGACTTTATAGCCAAAATTCATTAAGGGTTTCTTTTTGGAGAAAAGATGAGAACACAAACCTCTCTTTGCTCTCAAAGAGGCCGGCCACCCTAGAGGAAAATAGCTAGCAATCTTACTTCCTCTAGGTCACTCATTTCTTCTACAATATGCCTTGGTGTGGAGACTTAGAGGTTCTCAATTTTGGGAACTTGGAGAAACCTTTTCATCCATCCAAATCCATGGATCTAAGATGCAAGGAATGAAGGCCCTCTCTTTGGGTGATTAGCCTTTGCTTATGCAAAGAGGAATCTACAAAGGTATTGATTTCTCAACTCACTTTGTTTTGAGTTGAGTCTTGGTTCACCTATCTACTAGGCTTTGAAGTTCATGGGTTAAGTTTTGTTTTTGAGTGCATATAAACATGATTCCGCCTTTTAATTGTTAATTGCATGTTGTTGATGTTACTCAAATGAACTTGTTTTTCACAAATCTTCTTTCAGGTTTACCTCGTGTATTGATTGTGGACTCATAGAAGGATATTGACTAGACGTTTGATGTATCAAACTTAACTCTATCTTTTGTAGCATGCATTCCCATTCTTGTAGCAACTGGATTCAATAAGTTACGTGCCTGGTGCACCCTTCAGTCCCCAAACTGACTGACTTGTGGCAACCTTCTAGCAGCCTAACGACCTATAATGCTAGTCACTACTCCTACTGAAGCTATATTAAGATATTAATGAATAGAATCTTAAATTTGGTAAGAAGATAAAATCTCAATTCACCAATTCGTTTGAAATTTTTTTTATTTTTTCTTTTTTATTCAATCACTAAAAGATCAACAAATATATGAGCTTAGGCTTCTGTTGTTGACATAAAAACATCTCTTGAAGTAAGGATTTGGAAGCTCAGGAGCAAGAGTAACTATAATTATGGGATGTAACTACGAGTAGTTAGAGTTCTAGTTCTTTACAAAACAGATGGGTACTGTATCTAACAAGTGTTCCTTGGGTGGAATCCTTATTTGAGTCAGTTAAATGAAACCATGTTTTCAAAGAAGCGAATTTTATAGAGGGTGCTGTTACTTCTGTAAGTCATCATAGTAGAAGTATGTGTATTGAGATGGGGTTATCCCTTCCCAAATAAAAAATTGTCTTATGTTTAACTCTAGAAGTCTTGGGTGTTCTCGAGACTTTTTAAATTTTTTTTTTTTTTTGACAAACGATATTATCTACAATAAGAGCACTTCCAGTGTGTAAAGGCTCCTCTTGGCAATAGACAATTCAATCCCTCAAGCGAATGGTAACTATCTTTAATGAACAGCAATTGCCTATTGCATCTTCACCCATATACAGAATAGCTCAGGCAATTTGTATTAAAATATTAGTATTTTTATTTTATAAAATAATTTTATTTTTAATTTCGGATATGATTTTTAACTAATCTCATCACGCCACGTGTCATTATCTGAAAATACAATTTTTATAGATAAATTTTGATAAGATTTTTAACCAATTTTGTCGCGCGATGTGTACTTACCTGTTGAAAATATTGAAATGTGGTGTAATGTGGACTGTTGGATTACAAAAATTTGAAATGTCGTTTAATTAATTTTTTAATTTTTTATTAACTTAATTAATCTGGACTATTGGATTACAAAATTTTGAAATCCAACAGTCCAGATTATGACACATGGCCCATCATAAAATTTCTGATTTTTTTTTTTAAAGTTGAAAACGTGAACCATTGATCTGGAAATCAAACGGTCCGGGTTCAACAGTAACTGAGTGAGGCTGACACGGGGCCCCACTATCTGAAAATATGTCGGAGACGCAGCCCCACACGCCTAACGCAATATTTTTTTTATAACGTGCTGACGTCAGCCTTGCATCACATGACGTGAGCTTTGCATTACATCCATCCAAGCACTCGGGCCTTGGATTTTAGCCTGACCTCTTAGTTGGGCTCCCCTTAGCCCAATTTGCTCGAGGTGGGCTGGAGGGGTTTAAGGGGGGGGGTCGTCATTCGATTCAAATAATCTCCGTTTCAGAACCGTACATGAGATTTTCATCTCATACGGCTCCTCCTTTATGTGCATAATGATAAGAATATGTTGAATAAAAAAAGATTGAAATATTCTCATTATAAACTAAGCGGGGCTAGTGTTTTTGGGATTGGATTTACTTTGTTGCCAATTCATAGTGCTATTGCCCACAGTGAAAATTCTCTAAAAAGAGGGAGATGAGCTATCTTCGCAATATATGAGTAATAATGTGGTTTTAGACTTTCCCTTGTTATTTTTTAAACTAATTCCTTTATTTAAAAAAATAATAATAATTCCTTTATTTTTTTTTTCAAAAAAAAAAAAGTACAAAATTTGGTAGTCAAAATTTCCCCACGATCTGCAGGGTGACTCAATGCGCGCTCGACGCCTACGAGAAAGTCGTTTTGGACTCTTGTTGACTTGGCGGCATAGCGTGCCAAAAACCCCTACTTAAATAAAACCTCTCTCTCTTCTTTCCTCCCTCTCTCCGCCTCCCCTCCACTCTCTCTCTCTCCCTGCCTCTGAACTCACGCCCTTCCCCACAACCTACCGAACAAAAGAGACAGAGAAACAGAGAGAGAGAGAGAGCGCACAGCCCACCGCCAACCCATACACCCTCCCGCATAAAATCTCCGCCCACCCCAAACCTCACAAAAAACTCCAACCAACAATGGCGATCGCCTTCTGCTTCGCTCCCTCTTCCTCCGCCGCATCCTCTTCCTCCCTCTCCAAACTCAATCCCCACCGGCCATTTCTCTCCGCCTCCGCCTCCTCGCCCCTCCTCCACCTCTGCCTCACCGTCACCCCTCCCTCCCTCACCCACCGCCACCGCCACCGCCAGTTCCGCCGCATCCTCTTCTCCGCCGCCGGCGACGACGGGGGCATTAACGGACGTGACTCCTCAGGAGGGGGCGGCGGCGGAGATGACGGCGACAGCGACGGAGGGTCCGACAATGCCGGTGGAAAGAACAGGGCGGAGGCGTTAATGGTGTTGGCGGAGTCTAAGCGGGGGTTGGAGAGCTTGCCCAAGGACTTGGCTGCTGCGGTCCAGGCGGGTCGGATCCCCGGGTCGGTTGTGGGGCGGTACTTTGAGCTGGAGAAGTCGGGTCTGTTCCGGTGGTTGATGCAATTCGCTGGGTTTAGAGAGAGGTTGCTCGCTGATGATCTTTTCTTTGCTAAGGTTTTCATGGAATGTGGCGTTGGTCTCTTCACTAAGGTCCTCTCTCTCTGTTTCCTCTGTTTTCTCTGTTTTCTCTTTAATTCAAATTTGATTCAAGTTCTCATTTTTTTCGATTTTAATTGGTTTTGTTTCGGTTTTTGTAGACTGCTGCAGAGTACGAGAGGCGGAGAGAGAACTTTTTCAACGAGCTGGAAGTTGTTTTTGCAGATGTGGTACGAGTTTTGCTTTCTGCCAATCACATTGGTTTTGGCTAACATTGCACATTTTCGATATCGACTTACTTTCGTGATTCATCGTTGTTCTTTTATATGCATATCGATGATCACCTTGGCCGTGTTGTTACTTTTTATTGGCATTTGGCGTGCTTGAAGCTACACATTCTAGCTTATGGAAGTTGATTTGGAAGTAGTTTTATAGTGCTTGCTTAGCTACAGGGTATTTTCGGGTAGAATTGGCTGCTTTCCATGTATTATGTGTCGTGAGTAGGCATGTTTAAGTCCATAGCCTTTTATTCGGCATGTTAATCGAAGGCAAAGCACATGATCAATTTTATAGACCTCAAATTATGATTCTAATGCATCATCTCATAAGCAATCTATTTTCTTCCAATTTCTTGCTGTATTTGTAGATGAATAATGTAAGCCACAGTGAGATAGTTTGATGCTTTTCGATCCATTTGTGGGTACTGGACTTTCGTAGTGATGAATTCAAATGATTATGTGAAGATTAATTGACAAGAAATTTGTTTGATGCGTACTATGTATTAGCTGCATAATAGTCAGCAAATAGCCTTTTTTCGTTGAAATAACTTCAGTTAACATCAAACTGCGTCTTATATATGTTTTAGCTTCTGTCATTTATGTTTGCAGTGTATTTCTCTTAGGTAATGGCCATACTTGCAGATTTCATGCTTGTTTATCTTCCTGCCCCAACTGTATCTCTTCGACCTCCACTTGGGCTCAATGCAGGAGCAATCACTAGGTTTTTCCATGGCTGCCCCGACAATGCCTTCCAGGTTTATTTTCTACGAATTCCTGAATCTGTACTGACTGTTTTGTTAGATCAAATCAGAAGCCAGATATAGTTACTTAAAATGATTATGAAATTCTCTATGCAGATCGCTATGTCTGGAACATCATACTCATTATTACAGAGGATTGGTGGAGTAGTGGTAAGATACTTTTGGTAACTGTTTTTCATTTGATCTGAATTTTGAAGGTAAGAACGAAATCACATATTTAAATTGTTTTGGCAGAGAAATGGGACCAAGCTATTTGCTGTTGGTACTGCTTCGTCACTGGTTAGTACATTTTAACTCCTTCGAAATGGTGATTCCGAGAATTGTTTTCGTATTGATTAGTGAAGTGATCCACTTGTCCATCCACTGGTGTGTTTTCATGTTCATTTGTCTCTGCATGTTCGTTTCAATTTGAGGTGACAGCAATTCTCATGCATCGTAGACACGTCCTGTAAATTTCATTATCTTGTAAAGCTGGTAAAGTAAAGCTCACAACGAGCTTATCATATTGTGAATTTTTTCACATCACATTCAATAGGTTAATGTAAAGAAGCAAAATGTTCAGTTGATATGTTGAGTCGATTCTTCTGCCTAGTGCTGGAAGTGGTGAGAAAGCATCTTAATTGTTATAATTGTAGTGAAGCACCAAAGGTATAGCTGAATGAAAGAAAACTCTTTGTGTAGCCCTTGTACTTGTAACCTCAATGCGATAATGTTATTGCTCCTAATAGCATGTAAATTGAGGAGCAATTTTTTTTGCGGGTTGGTTTGGATCAGTGGTGACCTTTTGTACTACAGAGGCTACTTTGGCTGTCCACAAGGTGAAGTCAGCCGACATGCACTGTGTTTGAGCATTTGAGCCAATTTTAGGTTCTTTCCCCTTTGTTTTTGCCTGGAGGCCCATGGACCTCACGCTTCGGTTAGGTTGAGATATATAATGGATTTGTCCTTGCTACAGCTGAGTAACTTGTCTTCTTGCTTTTTAGTGTTCACATGGTCACATATCTATTAATGATATACCAACCATTGTGGCATCTTTAGAGTTTAGAGAAGGCAGGTGGACAAGACATCTTTTAAGGCAACCGAAACTTAAGGAGGGCATTTCTTGTTGGTGGTGTTCTATTCCAAATTAGAAAACCTCTAAGAAGAGCCAACGATGTTTAGAGAAACCCAATTTGAACCTCTTCGGGGAGGAGGGAGGGGGAGAGAGAGAGAGAGAGAGAGAGATAAGTGTGAAGTAATCAGTGCCTTCCTTGGAATGAATTCAAATGCCTTACGTTTAACCTCTACGACATCTGCACAGTTCCCCAACTGGCATGGATAGTTGATATGTAGCGCACAAGCACACGCTCAAACATACATCTTATTGAAAGCTTTACATGGCTTTTGGATGCTTTACTACTTTTAGCTAGTATGTATGCCTTTGCAGTTTTAATTATGAGTCCATCCAAATCTCTTACAGAAGTTTTTACTTCTATGCTAACTTATGTGACTCAGTAGCACTAATGAATCTTGTCTTTCATTAGGTTGGCACAGCTGTGACAAATGCCTTGATCAACGCAAGGAAGGCGGTTGATAAGGACAAAGCAGGTGAACTTGAGAATGTGCCTATAGTATCCACTAGCGTTGCATATGGTGTCTACATGGCAGTTTCTAGCAATCTCAGGTACGAAAATTTTTATCAGTATTGGTTTGTCGGGCATAAGCATATAATAACAAAGCTCGAGGAAACGGAACAATAACTTGTGTTTTTTACCAACACAAGCTTCTAATAAAATGCAAAATTCTTTGGCAGGTACCAAGTGTTGGCTGGTGTTATTGAACAAAGGTTTTTGGAACCACTATTACATCAAAACAAGCTCATGCTAAGCGCAATTTGCTTTGCCATTCGGACTGGAAACACATTCTTGGGTTCATTATTGTGAGAACTTGTGCCTTACTTGTGCCGTTTGAATTTTTACACCGGTTCGAATTATTCCCCCCACCACCACCCTTGTCACCCACCTCTTACTACTTCTTTTCTTTGCAGGTGGGTGGACTATGCTCGTTTCATAGGAATTCAGAAGGCTCATTAGTATACCAATGGGATCATTTCCACATTTGATTAAGTTTCGTGAAGGCGTCATTGTCGGTTTGATGAATTCCAATTCGTTGCATAAATCGGGCAAAACTGAGATAATTGAAGTAATGCGAGTTAAAAGTGCTAGGTTAATTCGGTTTTTTTCTTCCGCAAATATATTTATACCGCTCATGGCTGAGCTAACTTTTTGTGTTTGGTTCTTCTTTTACTTTCCCTTGCATTTTTCTTTCACACATTCTCTCGTTTTACTTCCCTTAGATGTTGTAAGGATTTTGCTACAGAAATTTGAACAGCAGGAAATGGATTTTATAGTTGGGAAATGATATCTGCACATTTTTCACCTCTGCATACCCTTTGTTTATCAACGGTTGGATTAAACAAATCAGAGGGTCAAAATTAAGAAGGGTGTGCACCAGGTGAAAATGGCGTATACAAATCACGTCCCTTTACAAAATTAATGAAGGGAAAATACTAGGAAGATTGCATTTAAATCATTTCTCTAATAAAGTTGGGACTAGGGGTGCAACTTGGAATGGTATTTCTCAATAAAAATTTCAAATTTGAGCTTGAAAATACCGATTTTGAATATTTTTTTAATATTGAATATTTTTTTTGTGTTCCGAACCTATTCCAATAAAAAAATAGTTTTGAATATTCTGATTTTTTGTAGTCATTTACTCAAATTATGTATGTTATAATCAATTTTTTTTTTTTTTGTATTTTATGGTTAGTTTTGGATATATTTTGTTCATTGTTTTTATATTAAAATACACTTACATATTAAAAGGATAAACATACTAGTATACCAAAAAATTAAGGGAATTTTAACGAAAAACCACATTTTTACCTTTCACTGGTATTATTCATTGCACCTTTATTTGTCATTTTTCATTAAAACTAAAGTTTTTTTTGGACATTTCGTTAGTTTTCCTAAAAATTAATTGAATATATATATAAATATATACGAAATATTAAGAAAGAACAATAAATTGCATATAAAAAATAGAACTTTAACGAAAAGCTTCCGGTACTATTCACTTTAACGAAAAATCACATTTCTACACTAAAAAGTCAATCATGGTACTATTCACTTTACCCTTTATTTTGCCCTTATTGTTAAAACTCAAAGTTTTCAAGCATTTTTCATTAGTTTTCCTTATAAAAAAAAGTTTGAGAATATTAAAAAATCTATAAAATACGAATTTACGAATTATGTTTCGAAATTTTTGAGATTACTATGATTTCAAAAATTTTGAATTTGAAATTTATGTTCGATTCGATTTTGAAATTTTGGAACGAAAATTAGAAATGTTGTTTTCTATCTGAGTCATCCAAAATTTGGAAATTGAAAACATCTTTCCTAAACTCTACTCCTAGGTGGAACCTTCTTGTATTGTCGACCTTACATTTATTAGAGAGATTACGTTTAGATGTAGTGTAGACTAAATTTGCAAATCAAATGATGTGTTATAAAAAAAAAATAAGCACGTTAATCAACACTTAAGTGATGATCTAATCATCAACTTACATGTCATTTGATTTACAAATTTAATCTTTCTAGTATTACACCCTTATCCGGAGTACAAAATATTTAGGGCCATAAATGATTAGAACTTATGGCTAGAATCTAATTCGGTCACTATATTTTTTAATTTCTTTCAATTTGGTCCGCGTGTTTTGTGAAGTTTGCAATGTAAGTCATTTTCGTGACTAGCCATTTAGTACTACGGTCTAGTGGTGTAATACCTTGAAAAAAAAAATTGTAAGTATATGAATAGGATATTCATATTTATGAATATGTGGGCAAAATGGGAAAATGAATCACTAAATGGTTAAGAATATTTTAGTGGGGAAATGTGAAATCCCGTTTCTGAATTTGATTATTAAATTAAGTATTTTGTAATCATAATTTACGATGGATATTTGTTCGATAAGTAAAAAGACAAAAATGCTCTTAGAGGGTATGTGTCGACTTTCATTAACTTACTGATCAGATCACGTGTGACATATTAATTAGTATATCCTAATAGCACTCGTTATTATGAACGAAACCCATATAAATTATTTTATTTAAAGTAGTGGAAAAGATAATAGCACTAGATATAAAATATTAATGATAGAATAAAGGAAAGAAAAAAAATAAAAGAACAGATGGGAGGTGGAGGAGGATCGGGAAGAAACGGGAAAAGAAGGGGAAAAGGGGAGAAGGGGGGAAAAAGGAATTCTTCTTCTTCTTCTTCTTCCTCCTTCCTCCTTCCTCCTTCGCTCACGGGATCCCTTTCAAACTATATTCATCATAATTTCCTCATACGATAAGGAAATCACGTGAGGTCGGAAGCTATAGTTTCGTAGCGAGGCCGTCTTCAATCTTACGATACCCACCCTTTGAAAACCATTGTATAAAGAAAACGAGGTCCAAACATATTGACGTGTTCCGGCGACTTTTCTCTGATTTGGGGCAATCCCGCTGGAATCTGGCTGGACCCAAGCGAAAATAATGATTCTCCCCACGTGGGCTCTCCTCTGGCGTAAGTATTTTCCCAAGGTTATAACTTTTAGTTTTGGTTTCGAATTTGAATTCGATATTTTGTATGCATATTTGAGATGATGCTTGTTGTATTGTTTAGGAGTTGAATCGGAACCGGGTAGTCATGATCGGTTGCATATATAGGGAAGAACATTGAAATCCTAACCTCAATTCGGTTCTCTTTAGAAATTGAAGGGTTGGGTTTGTGTTATAAGCATTCTATATTCTTCCCATGGCATTGCTATTATTAGAGTATTATATGACTCTTGTTTTGGTTGTTGCAGAAGTTAAATGCAACCATAAAATAGGACGACATTAAATTTTAGTGGAAAATCATCAAAGAAAGGAATGTTAGAATGGTTGTTGTTAACCTGAAGGGTAACAATGATATTTTTGGCCTACCATTAACTGTAATCCTGAAATAAATTGGCGGGGCGGGGCGGGACGGGATGGGACGGGATGGGAGTGTTACAAGTGGTATTCCTCTTTATTTGTAAGTGAGAAGTTTTAGGTTTGATTTTTGCCATATGCGAATTTAAACCACATTATTATGGCTGACTTACTGTGAGACTTAGTCCACTTCCTACTCCACAGTGTAGATAATATTATTTGTCCAAAAAAAAAATGTCATTTTCGTGACTAGGCATAAACAAATGGGAAATTATCCGGAATAAAACAAATTTAAAGAGGGCAGTGTAGAAGTAGAAAATTTACATGCTCCTTGATATTATTGGAATTTTTGGGCATTGAAAGACTAAAATACCCCCAATATATGTATTCTGTATCTTCCTCTTCAAGTTCCCCAGTGGCAGTGAGGATTGGGAACGAGCATATCGACCTCTTCTCCATGATTCCTCTATCGTCACTACTCCTCCATACCAATGTGGTGGTACTTGTTATGGTCCTACTTTGCTAGAGCCTCCCTAAATTATCAACAAAGAAGACAGTATCGTCATCCGCCATTACATACCATCTCATATCTTTGATGTCACCCTCTCTAAATGTCTCCAGGATTGTACGTACTATGTGTACTTGGAATGGCTTATGAACTTTCGGGGTAAACCTTCAGTCTAGTGATGCCTCGTTAACTCGAAAAGGAAGATAAGACAGAGGCCAAGGTAGAAATTCCGGCGTAGGAGCTCTGTCTAAAAAGAGGTACCCCAGTGAAATTAGGTCGCCACCATGCCTCAATGTTTGGTTTTTTTCGTCTTCCATGTGTTCATGGAGCCAATAATTCCGATAAAAGTGCGGCTTAGATTGGTAGAAGGGGGAGTCGGGAGTCATATTCACCGGAAAGCTTTATTTCAAGGTTTTTGAATAGATTTGAAGGTAATTGGTAGTTTTGTGATTATTTTTCAAACAAATATTTGTAGAAAAACAATAGGGTTACTCCTGAGATAGCTACGGCTTTGCATAAAGCTCCAAGAGGTAAAGGTTTTTGCTGGGTTGTGGTACAGTTGGTGTTCTGTGGGGAACGCATTTTGAAGGATGTGACACTAGTAGGAAAAACTAGTTGTGCGACGAAGGAGAAGACGTCGTCGTGCAAAGGGGTATGCACGACGAAGAAAGGACCCCGTCTGGCGCATTACGTGAGAGGCATAGAAAACCATGCACGAAGGTCTAATGCATGTAAAATGTTAGTTCAACGTTGCGTGGAATAATTGCAGGATCTATGGGACAAGTCCTTGCAAAAAGCATGATGACCCTTCCCTTGATTGCCTAGAAAATGCACTACAAAATGTATGATGTACAAACCTATATGTATGATGGGTTAAGTTAGTAATCAATATCGCTCATGTAGATTGGTAACACCACATCGGCATGTCAAGTGATGACACAGTCACACAAAGAATAGTTTTTCTCGGTTAGGACATTGAACTCCATTTTTTATTATCACCACTTTCCCATCATCCAAACATATGTAGAGTTGTGGAGGGATGAGTAGGATGGAGTAACGTGAACCCCGTAAGTCATGTTCTTAAAGTGAAAAGATAGGGTTCGCCAGATAAACCAAGTTTTATTTATTAATAATCTCAATAAAATAGTGCATCACAACCTTTACTTGACAAGGTTTTTATATAATTTGAAAAAAGAAAAAAAAAATCCCTCCCATTAGGGTAATTCACATGAATTAGAGTTGGCGAGGTGTATGATTGGAGTAGGACGTAAGAAGCTGTTTTGGCCCATGCACGCACGTGATTTATCTCTCCAACAAAATCACCTCAAACAACAGGTACACAAGATGAACACATTACGCAGACTTGGCATTTCCTTGCAGATAAAAATTAGAGTAACGCTTGGTTTGTAAAACAATTCTTTGAGTAAAATAGTAAGTTATAAATAACACTAATTTGACACATAAGCTGATCACATTGTCGGCCATGTCTTTAGCAGAGGTGTGCCCCGCTGTTGTATGTGAGTCTCACCTGAATTAGAGAGGCGTGTAGCAATTCGATTACTTTTTGAGTCTAGATTGCTATGGTGCAATTTGCTAAGAAGCCCACTTGCATTTTATAATAGAGAAGCAAAAAAATTGTTTGACACGATTCAAATAAAATTAAAGCAGTTGAGCAAAAGCGTTTATCAGTACAAGTGCTTACGAAAGTGTTCCAAACAATCATATACGTAAAGCAATACAAATGCATGCTCTATGCAAGAGAGTATGAATTCGTAGACTGGACAATTTCTAAATTGCTTGTATATATTCGATCAGTGATCAACATCCAGTGTACAAGTTCCTGATGACGAAAGCGGTCAAATTAATCTTTTGGCATCCATTTAACAAGTGCTCTGCTTCAACCCTTGAACTTATTCGAGGAGGAGACCATACACATGAAAGATGAATAATCCCAGGACTTTTAGATTTGCTCTTCACCTTCCACCCGACTCACCTCCCCCTTTCTTCCCTTAATAACACGTTAGGTTTTGGTTCTATCCGGACCTGCAAACTAGAGAATTAGTATACAAAAGAAAAAATACGCACTATGCTTCCCGAGGGCCATCGAACGACTGAGTCTTTCTCAGGTTCCAGTGGAGGCCGTCATGGATGCTGTTCAAGAAGTCACTGGTGGAATCAACTTGACATGCAGTAGGGACAGGCCAAGGCGCCATGCTGCACACAAGTGCATCGCCGGCAGCCAACTGTTTCCTGCCCTTTCCATCAAACGACGCCCATGCATGGCTTCTGCTGTTGGAGGGTACTTGTACTCGCAACGTCACGTGCTCAGGAAATATCAAAGGCCGAAATGATAAGGAATGTGGACAGATAGGTGTAAAAAGAATTCCAGGAACCTGTAATTACGAAGAAAAAATCATAATTACAATGTTACAGTTGCAAAACATGGAACAGCTACAGATAATAACAGCTTTAAGGAATTTACTGCAAATCTCTCTTTCAAAATTTTAACTGTAATTTATTACTTACTAGTTTTAAAATATTCTAGGAACAGTTTTCGTCAACACTGTTTCTCTGCTAATCATCTACGTAGTACTTCACGCCTTTGAGCATTTTATAACGGGGATTGTTTTGCTCTTATGTTTTCACCCTATTTCATTAAAGAAAACCCTCCCCACAATATGCAGAGTGTGCGCTAAGAGGCTAATATACGCAGTAGTATAACATATATCTGACGAAAACTCGCTTTGTCTTCCCAGTAACTCTGATTCAGAATCGCTCATTTGATGTCTCCGACACAAACAGTTATGTCAAGATTATGAGCATCACATGTCAGTAGTCTTATCTTATCTACCAATACACCAAGCAACAGGCACTATAAAGTGCAGAACTACCATATAATATCTCTAATAGCTGTAACAGGCACTTATAGATCATAGTATAAAAACAAACCTGGGGATGGACCATTGATCCTCCAGCTGCTAATGAATACGCGGTACTGCCAGAAGTTGTTGATAATATTAGCCCATCTCCTTGGACACACGTGACAAAAGAATTGTCACAATAGCATTCCAAATTTGTGAGGTATGATGATATCCCACGGTCAATTGTAACCTCATTTAGTACTAGCATTGGCCCTTCAGTTTCATACTCATTTTTGGTTGCTTCTCTAATAACGTGGCACTGCAACCGGTGTCGCAATGTGATATTAATGGGACCGTTTAAAATTGAATCAAGATAGTCTCGGTAGCGTTCACTGTCTGAAGCATGTTAAAGATCACTTTGAATGAGATACAGGAACAATAAAAAGTAACACAATAAGATCCCATAAAAGGCAAGTAAACATTGAGAGTAACTTTAGAAACTAATTTTGGAGTATTTCATTTTAAAAAGGAACTCTTCCAAAAGAGATGACAAAAGGATACGAAAAGGAGTCATAAATCCCAGTGACCCTAATGAAAACGGCACAACAGGAGGAACTGGTCCTTTGAACATAGATGCTGCCTGCAAATTAAATGAAAACAGTTGTTACTGCCAACAAAATAAGTACAACAAAATATTAATCAATTGTATGCCTTTCTTTCTGTTAATGGATTGATCTCTCTAGTCAACATACTGATTACGTCTAACATATTCGACCATGGCATAGCGATTCATAAATACGTGTGACAATAAATTATTGTGAACTGTAAAAACGAAAGAGCAATATGATCGTGTTTAATTCCAACCCCTCCATCGCACGATTGCATCATGTATATTGTTAAACCATTTTGTTTACGTATTCTCCTTTTTTTTTTTTTTTGTCCTTCTGACATGGTCCGAGGGGCTGCATGCTGTTGGGAAGGTGGGATCTGCGACGCAAAACTCCAGTAGCTGGGTTTTGAAGTTATCAACTGTCCATGAAACTTCTTTGACTATAAAATAACAACCATATTGGAAGATAAATACCGCTTAGAAACAAGGGATAACAGACATGTATCAGAACTCAGATATCTGCTATTGACAGGAGCACACATGCACTAAAATGAACCAAAAAGTGGTCCGATACATGCTTAATTCCCTCAACCCAAACAGTTTAATGCACTAAAACATTCTGAAGTAATCAAGTTAAAGCTCAAAATTATATGCACTTACCCAGAGGACAGTTCCATCCCCGCCAAGAGTTACCACAAGGTCCACTTTTGTGTGCAGGAGCATTATTTCGGTCTCTGTCAAGCAAAAGATGAAACTCTAAACAGTAAACAGCAAATCCCGAGCACAATTAGCAAGCTAGTAATATATTATTAAACAAAACTTATTTATTAATTTACAAGTTACAAACAATCACCTGAGATCAATATTATGCAAAAGTCTTAAATGCATGCCCAATTTGTTATCACTTAAACCATAACTGGGAATTAAAGAAAGAACGTATGCATGCATAAAGCGCTCTGTGGCTGGACATTTTGTAAGATCATTACTCAAATAAAAAACAAACAGACACAACTCACACAAGTGCAGTTGCATATGTATAATAACTCTGACCAACATGATCAATGCGATATGGATTAACAACAGATCTTTGTGGATTATGTAATAATGAAACATGTTAATTGCAAGAAAACGATCGAGGCTGGTAGAATGACTTTCAAGCATCCCTAGAAGGCTATTTCCCAAATACTTGGTCAGTGTAATTCTAATGATTTTCACCCATGATCTTGTAGTATCTTCCTAATGATTTGAATTGTTTTGTTTAACGTTCTTCTGTTAGCCTCGGATAGTCCTTCCTTGCTTTACACTGACCCTCTACTATCAATAGAAGATTTATTTCTTATTTAGAAAAAAATAAAACAAGAAGAAGAATTACATACACAGAAATATGCATGTAGCGAAAAGGTCTGTAAAAAAATCTTTTGTAAAAAGCATAACAAAAACAAGTCTCGGAATTTGTTGCATGTACTCTAGGATAGAAGTCTCTTCAAAAATATAATAGAAAAGAAACAATCTTCTATGGTTCTCACCATCCTTCCATGTATGGACGAAGTTGAAGTAAGATGACTCTGTTAGAAGTTCAGCTCTTACTCGTGGTTCCACGTAAATATTTAACTTTTTCTGCTCACTCAACCATCTGGAAAGGGAAATTCAAGACTGAGGAAAGGAAAAACATGTGCGAACATTCAAGTACAAAGTTACATAGGCATGCAAGAATGCAAAGATACAGCATCATCTATAAATTGAATTTTGGCATAAGGGACATCACAAGAATGTACATGACCATTTTTTTTGAGAAATTGCGTCAATGCGTTTTTTTTCAGTGCATGACGGGGGGCTATTTTAAATAACCATATGGGAGGCAATTGGTAAGGTGAGTGAAAAAACAACATTGTCTTAAAATATACAACTTAGCGATGAAAAAGCAGAGTAATCAACCTCAGTAATTGTAATAATGAAAATGTTGCAGCATTGCCATACTTAAGATTTAACTACAAGTCGTCATTTCTTGAATATAATGTGTTGAGGTCACAGATCTCAAGCCTACAATAATATGAAAAACAGCTAATGCAGGAAACAAAATCTGGTATCAGAGATGACAGACTAAAGAAATATTAAGAGCCACACCTGACCATCTCGGCACATAGAATTTGAACAGAAGTTGAATTTGGTTTCGTCAATATAATCACAGTCTGTGGCTGAGATTCCCACTTCAAAGCAATCTGAAATGAAATCGAGATCTTAAATAGACAGTAGATGGGAGCCATTCAAAAGACACAAAAACAGTGGGAAAAAAACAAGCAACATGCATACAGAATAGGTTATACCTGTTTACTACTACGCTCTGCAGTTGTAATGTTTCCCCTTTCAAAAGAGACGATGTCATGCTTGTGCTGGTCACTCTCATCGCCGTTGCACCACCATGAAAGTTTAAATGATGCCTGTCTCAAGAAACATGGATTTCATGATATAATCAATAAAATTCATTGCAGCAATAATGTGTCAACATGTTTAACGTGAACAATGCATTATGACAGCCAAAGAAAATTGCATTCAGTTGGTGGTAGTAGTAGTAGCGGTGGTATAAATATAAATTATTTAAGAAAAAAATAATGGTAACCAAGAACATCTTACTAAAAAAATAATTTGATATTAGGCTACAGAACATGTGTAAATCTTAGTTTTGACCATATGCTAAGTTGTTAGAATTGTTAAGGCTCATTATCTATACGCTGAGTGTTTGTAATGAAATGTTAATAACTGATACAAAAAGTCATGGGGTTACTATCTGTTGGTACGTGTAGAGCGCTATAGTTGACTGAATAGTTGTTATTTTGGTCCAACTGTTGACTGAATTGTTTGGGAAAGCTTTTGTTTAGCTTTAATTTCCTGTAACTACTAGGAATATTACTTTCCTTTTACTGTGGTTTCGTATGGTTTAAACAATTCACGTTGGAAGCAGAATGATGATCAGCAAAATCTTTTTCCAACCTAAAACTTTTCACACCATCCAAGTCCAAATTGGAGTGATACTTTTATTAGATATTAAATAGTTCTCATGAATCACGGTGTACAAAACAAGCCAGAGATTAGCTGAACAGGAGGGGAAGGACACAAAAGAAAGGGTACCTTTCTGGTATATTTATTGAGAAATGCCTTGGAATCACAACAGCTTTCATCCCGAAGAACTTCATAGGAGCATATCCCATTCCTCCCACAACACTGTTCAGATTGCTCATTTGATTGGCTGGCCAACTTCTCTGTCCTCTCATCAACGCAGTTATTCTCTTTACTTGATTGCTCTGTAACATAAGCCAGAAAATCCCTTCTATTAAGGTATGAATAAGGTGAAACAAAGAAGCTCAGGGCAACATCACCTATGCTAAGGTGAAACAAAGTATACATCGAATTATGCGAATGAGCACAAGTACCACGCACAAAAGAACAAAACTAATGATACCACAACAGTGATGCAACTGAGAAACAACCACAGTAACCAGGGGAAACCCCCACATCAAACACCCCCTTGGGCATCTAAACTTTAATAATCTCGGAAAAAATGCAATAAATCAATTACCAAGAACTACATAATTTTAACCAACAAATGCATGAGTCTAAGCACAAAGAAACCCCAAATGCATTCACAATATATAAGCCAAAACATCACTAACTCCAAGACTCTTGCAACTCTCTTGTTAAGGAAGGGAAAACTTTTGACATGAGAAAAAGTGTAGTAGTTTTGAAGGCTGGTCAGAAAAATAACGTGAGATTCATTCACATTATGTTGTAACAAAGAAATATTAAGCACATTAATATATTGTTGGAAAAGTTTAGACAAATAAAAATTTGTTACGGTCTGTTCAACCAATAAAGGCGTATAGGAAATTACTCTGGGACAGTTACTGATACTTTGCTGCATAACTAGCCCTTGTCCTTGGAGCACCATCAACTCAAATTAACAACAGCTCCTCAGTTTGTAGTTAGTAATTTATATTGTTGTACAAGATCAAATGACCTCAAAGCTTAACAACGTTCTTCTATCCTGGCCTCTCAAGGAAAGAGGTTTTTATATATCTCTACTTATTTTAATTATTTAAATTGACCCCAAAAGAACTAGAAAGGGGAATTATCTTCTGTTAGAAATGTGCAGCTTTATTTTGTGCGCGCATCGGAATGACTTTATTTGTGTATAAGACAAAGCAAGTACCTTCAGAAACTTCCCTGTCCGGTTGCTTGCAAATTTCCAAGCAGAATACACATGGAAGCATAAATCCTATCATTCCCATTGCATTACGTAGAAAACTCAGAGCCCACAAACTTCGTAGCTTTTCATAAAAGCTGTCGCCTGATAGTGGAATACCCACAATCTGATGATAATGAGTCCAAATATGATTAGAAAGACCAGCAACACCAAGCAATTGAGCTAATTTTAAACATTTGCAGAGGTATCACGAAGAAGTCAACTCAATACTATGGCCAATAAGATCGTCAACCACAAGAAGCATTCCGAGAGAAGTAAAAGGTTTTTCTAGGATAAGCACTACTGAATGGATACGCAAAAACAATAAATGGAGACCCTGTCCAGAAGGAAAGGGAAGAAAAGACAAAAGATTTGTGAAAATTGCAAAATGAAAACATATGAAGGGCCCTCTAAGACAAGATCATTTCATAAAGCTTCACGAAAGTTTCCTGTTTACCAAAAAAGGGGAGAGATGATGGGAGAAGAAATGAATTAATGTGACCCCATTGAACTAGGTGTATACAGTGGCGGAGCACCCTTGGCACGTTTGAAATATTTTAGCATATTTTTCTGGCAAAACAACAATAGATTTTACATTATTAGTTTTTCTCTCTTGGAGATTTAGTGTTTGCCTCTATATGTTATAGCATAGATTGAAAGTGTTTCTACTGTTTGAACAGGTGCTAACTATGTCCCTCTCCAGTAACATCAACTATATGTATGTATAGTTTTGCACGTATGTACACATGTATATCTAAGGTGCCCTTACAGCTTAAGGCTGCAGGCTTAACAGTATACGAAGTGTTAAACACAGAAGCAATTTGGTTTAGGAAAATAGAAACCCATCAAACATTGAATTATCCAGAGCCTTCACTTATGAAGATTCATTTCTACAACCTCAGTTCAATATTTGAGAACATGAAACCCCCCTTAACATTTAAAGACATCTTTTTCCATGTTACCACAAAATAGGGGCTACCGGGGGGGAAAAGACACTTCATGCTTAGAGCGTTTCTCCTTTTGTCTTTTGTTTCAACAAGTAAATTTGGCCATGAACTTCCGAAGAAAAAGTTCTATACTTTTATCTTTTCTTCTATGCTTTTATCTTATGTAATTTTTCACATTACATTGATGATATTTTGTTAAGGAATATTTCAGTAACCTCTTTCACAAAGGCGTCTTTCTTAGAACAGTCATTTTAGATTCTGGTACTTTGTTTTTGTTAAATTGGAGTGGATTGAATCTTGACCTATCCTAATCCTGTCCCATTTTCCCTCCATCACCATTTGAACTAACCCCAAGGGCTTGAGATACCAGCATTGAATCTCTGGTACTTTTCTTTGAAGAGTCTAATTTGTGCTCTACAACAAATCTTTAGAAACATGAAAAGACTTTCTACAAGGTATGAGAGTAAGGCCCTATCACGCCAATTTACATCATTAGCTATTAGTTAACAACATATCACTAGAAAATGACACAGGAATGCAAACCTATATGCTTTAGAGTCGAGAAGTTTTTAAATTCATCATCAATAAATTAATTCTCATTTAACTAACATAGGGGATAGAGAGGATAACAGGGAGGCCAAATGATTTCCAAACTGACTCAATGTAGGGCAATTTAAAGTAGTACTATTTGTGGTTATGGTCGAGTATACATAGCAGAAAAGCTTTTCCGTATGAACTAGATTGATTTTTATAAGTGTAAACAGCATTACCTAATTCTGGGACCAGGATACAGATTTATTCTATGGCCTTTCTCAAACTTCAGCCACTACGTGTAATCTTGTTTTTTCATTACTATTGAAACAAAAGCTACACAAATACAGAATCTCAAAAGCAATGAAAAGGCCTGCAAGAAGCTAAAATCCAAAGTAATGAAGAATGATCAACTAAGATGCTCCAGTTCAATGGTTAAGTGACGTGCAATGTCGACCAACGACAAAGTGCTAGAAGAATTCTTTTGCACTAATAAAAGGGCTCTTAGGTAATGAAAAAAGAAGAAAAGGAAAAATGGCTTTGACAAAAACTGACGGAAACTAAGCACTTTTTTAGATGAACCCAAGTATTTGTATTAAGGCTTCTAATCCTGCTAGAATAATATCAACAAATATTTGAAAACTGTGTTTTCCATCACCAGAAATTAATATATCAAATATATGTACATCTATGTGAAAGAACAAAAGCAGCATGACAATTATATTATGTTGTTCAATCATTGAAAAACCTTTATGTTCCAAATGTAGATTGCGAGCCCTCTCCAGTTCATATTTATGCTTCCATTCAGCTGCCTCAGCTTGAGCAGAAGCCTTTCCTTCAGCAGCCCGTCTAAGGGCCTTTTCAACAGCTAGAGAAAGTTGAATGTAATATAAGCAATGTATACTAATTATTAATGAGAATTGTTTCACTGACTACTGTAAAAAATTTGAGAATAGAACATGACCATACTTCTCATAGCGTCTGAGAACTCTATGAGGTGGTCATCTGTGCTCTGAAAGGGAGATTGATGAAAAAGTTCCTGGACTGCTTTCTCTGAACTTAAAAGCGAAATTGAATTGAGAAAACCGTTCTCTGGCTGTGAGCATGAAACACTTGGTTCGCCCTGTCCACAGGAAGCATATCAGATAAGAAGCACAACTTCGTCTGCTCCGAGGATATCTTGTTAACAACATAGAGCTAGCATAGTTATTATTGTATGATGCAGAGGTAAGTATAGTTACCAAATTTCCGATAAATTCATTTCGGCAAATATGTCCTAGTTTCAGGCCCAATAGATCAGCACAAAGTCATAAATCAATGGAGAAGAATCATGTTATCACTACTTCAGGCTTCTTGCAAAAAGGAACTGTTAGCGCCACGCCAGCACTCCGACTATAAGTTATCTCATTTTGGGTAGTGTCAATAGAATTCCATATCTATTTAACTCGTATGATTACGCAATACACTCAAATCAAGTTTCTTCAGTTTTCAGCTAACCTATATAACCACCCTGGTATTGCATTGAGATTTGGATAAGTTGTTTGATTCAATTTTTACAAATGGGGAAAATGAAGGAAACGAAAGTACTTATTAAGCAATTTCCTTCAAAGATTGGAATTTTAGATTGATCCAAAGTCACCCAGATAACAATGATTAACAAATTGAGCCCAAACACCAGTACTCAAGCAGAATCAGTCCAATACTGGCCATTGAGTGCAATCACAAAATTCAGAATTATAATATATATATATATATATATATATATATATATCATTAGCTTCTCCTAGAAATGCAACATGCACCAAAAACAACACTACAAATTCAAAATCCAATGGAGTTTAAAATGAAAATTGATTGATTAATTAATTAATTACAGCATAATTGAGAGAGAGAGAGAGAGAGAGAGAGAGAGAGAGAGAGAGAGAGAGAGAGAGGTGATTACAGTAGAATTGGGCTTGCTGGGAACCATGGCTGAGTTGAACAAAATATATCTGATAAAAAAGAGGAGGAAAAGATCCCTCTTTGTCTTCTTCTTCCTCTTCTTCTTCTTCCTCCAAGAGGAAGGAAGAGCCTACAAATGTTGGAGATAGGAGATTTCTGATTTGTTACTCCATGTTTGGTATTTCCACACACAAAGATTCAGACTTTCCAATTTTTATTTTATTTTATTTTAATTATTTTTTTAAGGAAAATGGGATTTTTGGAGATTGATTTATTAAGACTATCTCTTGTCAAATCCTAAGTAGAATGTCATGTAATCAAATTTGAAGGTAAGAGCTTCATGTCACTCCTATGTGAATTGATATATGAGTTTTCATATGACAAATTTGACATATGAGAAAAAGTGATGTCAAATAATTTTTAATTATTTTATTGTGTGGATCCTATAAATGCACTAATGATAGATATTAAAATTTTCTTTTTATTGATTTCTTTTTTAAAATAGGTCATACAAATATTATTTATGACAAAAAAAATATCGGTTGCAAAAAGAGAAAATCTGATATTGCTATATCAAACATCTAATTAACATTTGATATTTATGTTTTGACATTTCTTTTGGAGATGCTCTAATTACAAGACCAACACCTCTCTCATCCTCATCTCTCACCCACAACCCAAACATTATATAAACAACCATCACAGGTCCAGGGCTCGGGACGAATTTTAGACCCATATTTCATACAACACATATTTGATTCGATTTCTAATACTAGTGAATCACATGATGATGCCCAATAAAAACTTAAATGCTATGCGAAACTTCCTTACCCTCAAAATGGTGGATTGTCACTTTTTGATTAAAAAAAAAAAAAAAAACAAAACAAAACATTACAACCCATAAAGAAACAAAAAATTTATTATTACTATTTATTTGTACCATCATTCGTATATCTTTATAATAGAGATAGAATCATATGTGTTAGTCGACTTATCTCTGTTAAAGATATAATACAAAATAGGGTTTTTTTTATCAACACATCACATTTTGTTGACTACACCCTACATAAATTCTAATATTAAATAACTCATGTATCTTGTTATAAAAAGACTATTTAAGCCCTAAAAAAAATACCCTCCCTAAGTTCTTTTAACGGAAAAGCTAATAACAATTCAAGAACATGCTGAGATTTTTCTTTTTTTCGAGTTGCAGTCTAAGGGTTCAAATTTGAAAACATTTTCTACGATTCAGATACCAGTTTTTTCAAAGAAAAATTTCAATAGATTTTTTTTTGGGGGGGTGCATCGCAATCACAATTCGCAAATGTTGCAAGGAACCCATGGGATTTTTCGTAAGGGAAATAGATTGATGTTAAGAACACCCGGAAGAAAAAGTTTCATTTCTCCTTTTTTTCCCGGTTGAAAGAAGAGACTTCATGAAGATGAAAGCTGGCTAAAGTTTGAAATCCCAGAGCACAATAAGATAAAAACGTAAGAGGTCACGTCATAGACTAACTTCTATAGCAAGAACCAAACAAGAACAGCTGGAATTCGACAAACAAAAGCAATTATTTCCAAGACTGGATAAATCTCCCAGCAAGGCAGCAACCACCTTTATTATTCCTTATGTGGTTTATTAAGATAGTATAGAAAATTAAATGGGGTTTATTAAGATAATTTTTAATTTTAAAAGTAATTATGAGATGTTTTCAATAGGCGAGGTGTAGTCAACGAAATATGAAGTGTTAATAAAACAACCCTACAAAATGATAATACATAGTAAGTGTGACATCATTTTAAGAAAAGGATCATCATCGGATTCTTTTCATGGGGATCTCATGATCGTGACCGTTTATCGTATATCGTGTGGTCAATTTTCGTTAGGTAATATTCATATTTAATTTTAATTTTTAATTTTTAAATTTTGAAATAATTTCTAATCGTACGATATGCGATAAACAATCACAATCACGTGATCCCTAGAATTCCGAAGAAAATGATCTGCCAGATCATTTTCCATCATTTTAAAACAAAGAACCCAACTCACGACCCCACCTAATGCTCAACTCTTAAAAGTGAGATTTTGGTGTTGGCCCACAGTTAACGCGTGGCAGCCCTTAGCTTAGTGCGTGCTTTACAAGTAAAATTTTGCATCTTATTCCGTTGGGAAACCCACATACGAGGCCAATTAGTCAACCAACCACCCAATAGCTCTAGGAGATATGAATTTGACGTCCGCATGGGCGTGGGAATTTTTATCCCAAAAAGATGGAGTGCCAATTTCTTTTTCTTTGTTATCTATTCATTAATCCTAAAACAGTGCTAGCAATTTGATATCAAGCATGTCGAAATCAAACTTACAACATGTTACTTAAAAATGGAAGAAAAATGGAGGCAGAAAACTCGATGTCAACCACAATACATCATGTGTTTTTGTATGTTTATGTAATTTACGGTCGAATATAAGTTGATCCAAAGTCAACCTGATTTTGTGCATCAACAAGATATAAACAAGTTAGATTTATTAAGTTTTTCTTTCGTATACACATATCATGAATGTTTATGATCATAAAATTACCAATTGGCATTGACAATCTACTAAGATGAGTGTGAAACCGTGAATTTTCAGACTATTGGATCTAGGTGGCCAAAATGACCAAAGTGACATATAAGTTTCCTAACGGGTTGCATAGTCCCGATTGAATATATTGTAACGGACTATGCAGCAAGTCATTCTGATGAGCCCTTATCCATAGGCAGGATTTGTCTTATCCAGAAAGACCATCTTGTTCCTCAAAAGGGAAACTTAATTAAGTTCCAATTCTATATTCACAGGATTTGCATACTCTGCAAGAAATCACAATCATAATAAGAAGGAAATCTATGTTTCCTCTAAACCCGATTTAATAAGGGTTACTATCCTAACAAGGATCTCTAAACCCGATTTAATAAGGGTTACTATCTTAACAAGGATCCTATATGAACTAGTATAAATCCACCCTTAGGGTTCATATTAAAAGTATCACTTACTATCGCTCTCTATCATCGTTTGAGTTCTAAAAGACTTTACTAACTTGACCATTAGAGAGTCCTTGGCCGGTACCATACGGTGCCTAGGTTGTTTTACAATTTTTTGTTTGTCTTGTAGGATTCTAGCAATTGTTCTTCCACACACGGATGTGCAAAAATTTGATTCCAAAAATCAGTACATAATATGCTCTCTCACTTTAGAGAATGACTAGTCCAGAGTCATTCATGCAAAGAACACCAAGACAAATATGTAGGTACTCAATAGATAGTGAGTTCATTGAATTCGACCAAATGGAATTTTTTTATATGGAAGGCTTTACCAATTTATCAAACAAGGAATTCTTAAAGTTGCAACTATGCAATTAATCCTTGGACCTAAAAAACTACAGTTATCATATAGATACGTCATCATCATTTGACAATTCAATAAGACCATGCTCCACCTAGGGCACATGCATGTATTGTTGGGATCATTAACTTATTTATAAAGGCATGTGAGTGTACAACAAAGAACTTTATATTTGGTAAAAAAGGAATATTATAACGTATGATTTGAGAATCTATGCCCAGAGTATTGAATATAATTAAAAGAGAGAGAGAGAGAGTCATAAATTATATTCATATGAACCATATGAACTTAGGAATTCAGATTAGGGGCTATTTTGCTCATAAATTTGACATTTCATTCATATTAATTCTCCATGTGTTACACCTTTGTTTAACTCTTTTATATAGGTTTACTATCCTTTTATGATTTTTTGGTTGTAAGAAGAAAAGAGTAGAAAATGAGCTAAAAAGAAAAAATAATGAGATTAATAGGCTTTTACAATTCTATGCCGTTAGCATTGCCTATGTAGATGACTCGATTTCGCCAAATAAAATGTACCAACTCACTAGATGCTGATTCATACATGCTTCGAAAGATATGAATGTGTATTTTCTGTAGAATTTCAAAATTCAAACATTTTTCTAGAAGGCGTTATGGCAGTTTTAATACATGCAGGTCAAGCTACATACAAATACAATGCTCTCTACAATTTGGTATCAATGTGGCAGATTAAAGGAGCGACAAAATTTCTATTTAATAGGGATTTTACACAAATTTAAAAAAAAAAAAAAAAGAGACGATTTTGAGTTTACAAAAGTTCAGGAAGATAAGCCTAATAAAATAAGGACTTTGATTCCATTTTTGGGGTTTTTGGCCCTATGTTTGTCGTGACTCAAGTCTCAAGAGGAGTCAGTTCCTTATTTAATGAGAGATCAGACGTTGGATTAGGCAACAACAACATGAAAACGAAAAGAAAAATGAGAATGCTTCGTTTGAAAGTGCCTTTAGAATGATTGAAATTATTTTTAGAAAAAATGTTTTTGGGTTCCAAAATCACTTAAAATGTTTTCTGCAAGAACCACCCCTTATGTGCTTTTTGTAGGAAGCACTTCAAGTACTTTTTCAAGATTCATTTGCATTTTTATTAAAGATTGATTCCAAAAATATTTTTACAAAAAATGCTTTCATCAATTTCAAAAAAATGAAAACTAAAATGTAAAAACAAAATAGTTATTAAATAGCCTCTTTAATCGTGAGTTTTTGAGCTGGTATTTAGGGTCTGTACAAAGCAAGATCCGTTTTGAGGGTGCTAAGCTATGTATCTGTCATGCCAAGGCTAGTATTTTTTTGTGTTCCAAAGAATTTGCCTCTTCGGTTTTTTCTTCGGTTCCTTTTGCGTCAAGTCCTCCTATTTTTCAGATTTTAGGTGTTTCTTCTTTGTTGTCTACTGCCCTGCGTTTCATCCCTATTGTCTGAAAACCTCCTATGGTGGGGTGGACCAAGGTAATTACTAATGGGTCACGCAAGTTATGGTGATGTATTTTGTGATTATCAAGGTATTGCTTTGGGTTCTTTTACGTCGTCCACAAATTTTTCTAGTTCGATTGCAGCTGAGGCTATTCGAGTTGCTTGGGTGCATGAATGGCATCACATTTGGTTGGAGACAGACTCAAGTATGGTGATTCACTAGTTAAACTCTCGTAGTTCTATCATTAATTTGTATTTGCTTGTTGATTGGAGCAATTGCCTATGGCATATTAGGCATATGTTGTTTCTGTTTCCCATATACTTAGCAAGGGCAACTGTGGGACCGAGGCCTTAGCTAATTTGGTGCATATCACAATATATATTACTAATGGTCTAACGTTCCTTCATATGTAGCTTCTGCTTATATTCATGATCTTTCTACTTTTACCAGCTATCGTTTCAAATGATTTTTATTATATGTTTTCTTTGTAAGTGGGGTTGATTTTTATTCCCCTGTCGTATTACTTGCTATGTTTTTCTCATAAACGAGATTTGACTTTATGTCTCTGTACTTGTATTCCTATTTTCTCTTAATAAGCTTATGGGGGGATGAAGGTCCCGTTTGGTGGGAAGACTGGAACCGGGCCTTTTTATTTTTATTATTATTTTTTTTAAGGAAAATGGGATTTTTGGAGATTGATTTATTATCTGCAAGGCTAACATCTCTCTCGTCCTCCTCTCTCACCCACAACCCAAACATTATATAACCAACCATCATGGATCTAGTGCTTGGAACGAATTTCAAGTTTATATTTCATACAACACGTTTATGATTCGTTTTTTAATATTGGTGAATTATACGATGATGGCCAATAAAAACTTAAAGGCTATGTCTTCCTTATCCTCGGAATGGTGGATTGTCACTTTTTGAAAAAAAAAAAAAACAAAACATTACAACCCATAAGAAACAAAAAAATTTATTATTATCATTTATTTGTATCATTATTCGTATATTTTTATAATAGAGATAAAATCATATGTGTTAGTCGACTTATCTCTATTAAAGAGATAATACAAAATAATAATGGGGTTTTTTATTAGCACCCCACTTATTGTTGAATACACTCCACATAAATATGTATTATTAAATCACTCATGTATCTTAACATGAAATGACTATTTAGCCCCAAAAAATTTAAAAAAAAATTGATTACACAAATTATTTACTAATATGAACCCTAACTCTAAATTGGTTGTCTAAACCCGAACCCTAAAATCCTAAAACCCCTAATTGACAAAAACCCCCAAATTGATAGAAACCTAAACCCTAAAGATAAAAAAATGTTACAAATTCGTAACCAGACATACTTCATTATGGAGTTTGTAAGAACTACAACATTTTTTTGTTATCAAAATCTATAAATACTCCAAAACAAAATTTCAATTTCTCAAAAAAAAAAAAAAAAAAGAATAAATCCATTATAATATAAACAACTTTTTCTCTAAGTGGTAAGCTTGGTAGTTGGCACTACTTTCTTTTAAATTTTGTACAATAAAAAATTGAACCCATTATAATTTTGAAAAAAGAAAAAATAAATTCACCCATGTCCTATCATTCTTTTTTGGGTCAAAATTTTGTGAGATTGACTTTAGTGGAGTAACAAAGAGGGATACAAATTTTGGATTTGTCCACTACCAGTAAAATAAACCAATAATCGAATGTCATGTAGTCCACCTCATAATTAGCATTTACATGTTTAGTGAGAGTCTTGAAATTTGGAGGTGTGGTAAGAATGAACAATGACAGAATGTTGAATGTATGTGAAGAATGTGGGGTGTATGTAGAAAGTTTGGCATGTGAGGGTAGTATAGAAAAGTATGTGGGGTGTACTAAGATAAATTTTGATTGAAAAAGATGATGTGGGGTGTATTTAGTATGTGGAGTGTATTCAACAATATGTGAGGTATTAATAAAACAACCCAATAATAATACATAGTAAATGTGACATCATTTTAAACAAAGAACCCAACCAACGACCCCACCTACTACTCACTCTAGAAAGTGAGATATAGGTGTGGGCCCACAGTTAACCCGTGGCAGCGCTTAACTCAGTGCGTGCGTTATAAGTAAAATTTTGCATCTTATTCCCTTGGCAAACCCACAAACGAGGCCAATTGGTCAACCAACCACGCAATAGCCCTAGGAGATATGAATTTGACGTCCACGTGTGTGTGGGAATTTTTAAGTGAACTTTAGCGAAAAACCACATTTTTACACTAAAAGGTCAATCATGGTACTATTCACTTTACCCTTTATTTTGTCCTTATCGTTAAAACTCAAAGTTTTCAAGCCATTTTCATTAGTTTTCCTAATTTTTAACCCAAAAGGATGGAGTACCAATTTCTTTTTCTTTGTTATTATTTATTAATCCTAAAACAGTGATAGCAATTTGATATCGAACATGTCGAAATCGAACTTACAACATGTTACTTAAAAATGGTAGAAAACTTGATGTCAACCACGATACATCATGTGTTTTTGTATGTTTATTTAATTTACGGTCGGATATAAGATGATCCAAAATCAACCCGATCTTGTGCATCAACAAGATATAAAGAAGTTCCAATCAGGAGTGTATCTTGTATACCTTGAAAATTTCTATATATGTTTACTTTCCTTTTATGGTTTTTAGGCTGTAATAAGAAAAGAGTAGAAAATGAGCTAAAAAGAAAAAATAATGAGATTAAAAGGCCTTAAAAATTCTATGCCGTTAGCATTGCTTGTGCAGATCACTCGATTTCGTCAAATAAAATGTACCGACTCAAGAAGAACCATATGATGATTCATCCATGCTTGGAAAGATACGAATGTGTATTTTCTATAGAATTTTACAATTCGATCATTTTTCTAGATGGTGTTATGGCAGCTTTAATACATGCAAGTCAAGCTACGCACAAATTTAATGCCCTCTACAATTTGGTATCAATGTGGCAGATTAAAGGAGGGATAAAATTTCTATGTAATACGGATTTTACACAAATGAAAAAAAGACGATTTTGAGTGTACAAAAGTTCAGGAAGAAAATCAAATATAAGCCTAATTAAATAAGGACTTTGATTCCATTTATTGGGGCTTTTGGCCCTCTGTTTGTCATGACTCAAGAGAAGGAATCAGGCAATCTCCAACCGAAGGAGGGCCAAAGGGTTCGTTTTAGCCCTCGGTCCTCTAATAAATTAATATTTTAATGAACAGTGCATGACCATATTTCTTACAATCTCCAATCGAGGGCCAAAGAGTCATAGGGCCAAACGTAGCCTTGTGACAAAAAATCATCTTCAACCAAGGGCCAAACATAGTTTATTATTTAAATTTAAAAACTACAACAACTTTTAAATTTAAAAACTACAACTTATATTTAAAAACTACAACAACTTAAATTTAAAGTCCATAATCAACATCATCTTCATCATCCGCCATTGTAGGAGTATAGTTTGAGGTAAACAACTGCCGCCGGATCATAATTTCCCTCTTTTTCCTATCAAAATAGGCCTTACTCATTGGAGTGTAATCCAAAATGTTCCTTTGCATATTCCTATCATCCATCTCTTCTTGTATTTGTTTGGCCCGTTCTTCATGCCCACGGTTCCTTTCTTCCGTGGCAAAGACATTTTGCTCCGCCATTAATTGCAATGAGGCCGCCATTTCCTGTTAAGCAACGTAATCATCCTTTGCCTTGCCCTTTTCCTTCAACCTTCGGGCCTTGTTCGATCTCGTAGCCCTAGGTATGGAACCTTCACCTCAAGACGGATTTTCTACCCTTGTTTCTTGAATGGTAGGAAATCCATCTTCATCCCCATCTACAGCTGAGGATTGAGTTCCGAACATCGGCGTAGGACCTACTCTATGTTGAGGTGGATCTTCAAATAACACCCACCCTTTACAAATTTCCCAACAACCATGAAACTGAAAAGGTTTCAAGCTGCCCTCATGTATAATTCCTCTGCTTCGTACCTAGAAAATATAATTACAAAAATTGAAGGAATTAAATTTTGAAATTAAATGTAATATAATTAAATATAATTACAAAAATTAAAGGAAATTAATTTATGAAATTAAATGTAATATAATTAAATATTTAAAATAAATTATGAAAACATTTACTTCGTCGTAGTAATTGGCGCCACTTTCATGTTTACTTGTGGCTGCTAACAGTGCTTGATGCCATTTATTCAAACTTGGATGAAGATGTTTCTTCCATCTTGAAGAACAAATATCGTGGTTTCGGGTATTCAGTGGAGTGGTGCATTTGTAGAACTCATAGTATTTTTTGGACACACGAGTCCAAATACCTTCACTTGTTTGAGAAGTCCCCCTCACACTATCTTCCGAGACCCATCTATAAGTCCTGCAAAGAGCTTCATCTTCTTTTCGGGTCCAAACCCTACCTTTCATTGCAAATGAGGCCATTTGAAAATTATTGAAAAAATTGAAGGAAAGATTATTGGAGGAGGTAAGAAAATAGAATGTGAAGAATTGAAATAGAATGAAGTGAGATAGTATAGAATGGTGAAAATTATGTGACAAATGGTGTAGGAATGGCTTAGGTATTTATAGGAAAAAATGAGAATTTTTAAAAATTTTGGTTGGAAAAATTAAAAAAAAAAAAATTCAAATCCAACGATAACTGATATCAGCACGACGTCAGCTAGCCATTGCTAGCTGACGTCACAAGCAATTTGGCCTAGCCCTTGGTTGGAGACGGTTTTCGGGCTATTTTCGGCCCTCTGGCCCTCTGAATCCTTCGGTTGGAGATGGTCTCAATTCCTTATTTAGTGAGAGATCAGACATAGGATTAGGCAACAACAACATGAAAATGAAAAGAAAAATGAGAATGGCTCATTTGAAAGTACTTTTAGAATGATTGAAATTATTTTTAGAAAAAATGTTTTTGGGTTCCAAAAACATTTTCACAAAAAGCGCTTTCATCAATTTCAAAAAAGTGAAAACTAAAATGTAAAAACGAAATAGTTATTAAATGATCTCTTTAATCGTGAGTATTTGAGCTGGTATTTATGGTCTCTACGAAACAAGATCTGTTTTAAAGGTGCTAAGCTATGTATCGCTCATGCCAAGGCTAGTATTTTTATGTGTTCTAAAGAATTTGCCTCTTTGGTTTTTTCTTCGGTTCCTTTTGCGTCAAGTCCTTTTATTTTTCAGACTTTTAGGCGTTTCTTCTTTGTTGTCTACTACCTCGCGTTTCAAACCTGTTGTCTGAAAACCTCTTATGGTGGGGTGGACCAAGGTTATTACTAATGTGTCATGCAAGTTATGGTGATGTATTTTGTGATTATCAAGGTATTGCTTTGGGTTCTTTTACGTCGTCTGTTTCTAGTTCGATTGCAACTGAGCTTCTTACTATAGCTGAGGCTATTCGAGTTGCTTCGGTGGATGGATGGCATTACATTTGGTTGGAGACGGCCTCAAGTATGGTGATTCACTAGTTAAACTCTTAGGGGACGTTTGTTGCGCTGAACTATCTCGGACTGGATTAGCTTCAAGGACTAAGCTGGACTGACTTAGACTAGATTAAACTGGATTAACTTAGTGAAGCGTTTGGTGCAGTATTGGACTAAGAAGCTGGATAATAACAAATTCTAATATTATATTATTTAATATATAAATTATTAATATTTTATTATGATCTTATCTTTTTCTCCATCTTTTCCTACCATTTCTGTCCCACTTTCTTCCTCTTCTCTCAGTTCTTCGTCCCACCCTCTCCCTCTTTTTTTCCTCTCAGACCTCTCAATTCATGTCTCTTTCTCATTTCTGGTCAAACTCCTTATCGATTCCAGTCTCTATTTCTCTGTCCTCCCTTCTTCTCTAGCTATGCATTGTTCGAACGGAACCTCACGGCTCCAATTTTCCCAACGAGTTGCAAGTTTCCCAATGTGTTTTCCAGCCAACCCTCGTTAAATTGGATGAAGTTAACACCGCCAAAAAATTCATCACCATCCCTGGACCGAGATCTTAGCTTTGCATGCTCGAATCTGTCATGGATTTGAAGAAGCCCAAACAGGCCGAGACTTCTAGGCCATTTTCCGGCCACATTCGACCACATTTTGGCCTCGATTCAGGTAGAATCGTAATCTTGTCACTCCCAGCTTCAATTTTGTATATTTTATATGAAAGTTGGTTTTGAAGTGGATCTGAAAGAGAGTCGGAAAGTTAATGATTGATCTAGGTGACCGGAGATGACGAGGAGTTTGTCGGGAGTGGTCGTTGAGCATGATGAGGACGAGAAAGAGAGGATAGTCTTAGCAAGTCCCATGGTTATTGGGGGGTCTCGCTAAGACCTCTTAGTGAAGGGTTTTGTCCATGCTAGTCCCCTTTAGTCTCATTAATGTTAGTCCCAGCATGGAACAAACACGGTATTGGACTAATAGCTAGTCCAGTCCAGTCCAGTCCGACTTAGTGAGGGCAAACAAACGCCCCCTTATAGTTCTATCATTAATTTGTATTTGCTTGTTGAATGGAGCAATTGCCTATGGCATATTAGGCATATGTTGTTTTTGTTTCCCATACTTACGCAAGGGCAACTGGGGCTGAGGCCTTAGATAATTTGGTGCAGATCACGATGTATATTACTGGTGGTCTAACGTTTCTTCATGTGTAGCTTTTGCTTATATTCATGATCTTTCTACTTCTACAAACTATCGTTTCAGATGACTTTTATCATATATTTTCTTTGTAAGTAGGGTTGATTTTTTATTCCCTTATCGTATTACTTGCTATGTTTTTCTCATAAACGAGATTTGACTTTATGTCCCCGTATTTGTATTTGTATTTTCTCTTAATAAGATTATGGGGGGTAGAAGGTCCCGTTTGGTGGGTCGGCTGGAACCGGGCCTTAACACTTTAGATCGGCTTCGAAAAATACTTAAGTCCATAGCCCAATTCAATCCAATCCAATATTTCGACATATTCTTCATTAGTTTAAAACATTTCTTCTTCCCGAGTTTCAGTCCCAGGTTTATGCGTGTTATCGACACAGAACCCAGTTCTATCTCTCTCTCTCTCTCTCCATTTCAAATTTTCAATCTCTCTCTGTCTTTCTTCCCCAAGACATGGACAACCTTCGAACCTATAGAGACGAAGACGACGAAGAAGACGAACAATCGAAACCCACAACCGCCGCCGCAATCCCAACTGCCGAGCCCATCGAACCACCCGAACCCACCACCGACGACCCCGACACCGACACCCTAAACCCACCTTCCAACGACCCGCAAAACGGCAGTAAAACGGAAACCGAAGCCTCCGAATCTCTCTCCGAGTCCGTCAAATCCCAAGAAATCGACATCGACAACGACGACGACGATCCGCCTCCCAAGAAGCAAAAGCAGCTCTCTTCCCTCACCGCAGAGCCCTTTCCCGACCAAGATCAAACCCCACTGCCCCTGCCCATCTCCAACGGAATCGCTGTCGCCGCCGCCGCCCCAACCGCCGCCAATTCGAAGAAATCGAAGAAGAAGAACAACAATGTGTGGGTCACTAAGTCGACCCGCAAGGGGAAAAAGAAGAGCAAGGCCAATAACAACAACCACAATGCCCCCGGGGACGACACCGTGTTGATCACTCCAGTCACGCGGTTCCCGGACAAAACTGACGACACTCCGGACATGACAATCTGCCTCTCCAAGGTGTACAAGGCCGAGAAAGTGGAGGTGAGCGAGGACCGAATGAGTGCCGGTAGCACAAAAGGGTACAGAATGGTTAGGGCCACCAGGGGAGTGGCTGAGGGGGCTTGGTATTTTGAAATAAAGGTGGTGAACTTGGGAGAGAGTGGCCACACAAGGCTTGGCTGGTCCACTGAGAAAGGGGACTTGCAGGCACCCGTCGGGTATGATGCGAATAGTTTTGGGTATAGGGACATTGATGGGAGTAAGGTGCATAAGGCTTTGAGGGAGAAATATGGGGAGGAAGGGTACAAGGAAGGTGATGTTATTGGGTTTTATATAAATTTGCCTGATGGGGGCTCGTATGCCCCAAAGCCGCCCCATTTGGTTTGGTACAAGGGTCAGCGGTATGCTTGTGCCCCTGACGTGAAGGAGGATCCTCCGAAAGTAGTGCCTGGTGAGTGAGTGATTGTTTTTTGTAGTGTTGATGTTTTCAAGTGTTTATTTTCGGTGATTTTGTGGTTGTGGTTGTGTTTGGTGTGAAATTTATTGCGGAGCATTGTGTTTCTTGCATAGGCATTCTTGTTTTGTTTTATGAATGTGAATACAAATCCACTAGCACAGTTCAACTGTTATGGCACTCTTTCCCTATGGTTCTAATTGAAATCATGAACGAGTTGAACTGAACAGATGTTGGGTTGATAGAAAATAGAATGAGTGTCTTTAGCAGTTCATAGAAGATAGACCTCCACTCAGCATAAAACAAAACATTCCTTGCATGAAGACTGACCGAATAACACCTTTTCAGACTAAGAGATGATCAAAACAACTGAACTTGTGACTTATAGTCTTTATCTATCTCTGTTGCACGATAACGTTTGTAGCATTAAACTGCACATTTGACTTATTGTTTCCGGTATCTAAGTTCAGGGGAACAACATTCGCCAACAGAATGTACTATAATTATTAATTCTTTTACTTGCGAGAGAGACTATAATTATAGTGAGGTTTGAGACATGTGATTGTAACATTTGCTTGTGCAGAAGAAAGCAAGAGATGGGAGAAATGATCTTTGTGCATTTTAGCCAAACTAGGTACGAAGGGGTCGAAATGGTTTCCAGGGGATGGTATTATTGTTCCTATATTATTATTTAGTGAAACTAGTTATGAATCTTAATCTGTCGTCTCTCATGCCCCTCTTTGTTCAACAAGTCATAGCATGAGTTAAAAACTTGGTATAAAGTTAGGTAATGGGAAAATTTTGGGAATGAGGAATCAGAATGATTAAATTGAAGAACTGACTCTGCAGTCTTGGGTTGAACTGTAATTCGTGAGTTTAAGGGGTATATAGGCGTTGGTAGATTCCACCGCATGAGAATTATTCGAAGTTCATAATATACTTACAAGCCATGCAAGCATTGACTCTTGGAATGTGATATCCAGTTACAATCTAATTAGAATAGTGAAAGATGTGTATTCTATTTCAATGAAACAGGAAATTGAATCTTTGTGGGACAGGACATTGAATCTATGTGTCAGGGCTTGCATAGTCTTAGCCGTGAACACCTGGACCTGATCCAGGCAACTAAACATGATTTAACTTAAATTTCTAAAATTTAAAGACAATGGAAACCATCAGCTATTTAAACCCGAAGATATCTGTATTTTCTTTTCCAAATGGCTAAAAGTAGGGAATTTGCATGGGGCTTTTCCCAACCCATCTTAAAACCACTCCTCATTATGTATCCTGCATTTATCATTGCCAGCCTGTATCAAGTAAAAATCCCAATTGCTTTTGATCTGAGTGAATATATTATTTTTGGCTTTGCCATGGTTGAAAAACGCTTCCTTCTTGCCAATTTGTTACCTAACTGTTCTTTTTTCCTGAGATGAAAAGGAAACTTCAGTTTGGTGTTCCCATCCAATTCCAGTAGCAGTCCTCAAGTTTGTTATTGAACTCATTGCCATTTGTATACTGTGTGCAATAGTAAGTTGCTTTAGGATCCAAGCATGCAATTGTACATGCTGCTTCTTCGACCAACTTGCTACTTCAATAATTTTTCTGGGTTTTAGGAGCATTTTTTCAAGCTTCTAGAAAGGTTTCTATTCTGCTAGGATAACCTACATTTATTTTCTTGGAAGTGTAACTCTGGAGTGATTGTTGATCTGCTTTGCAGGAAGTGAGATATCATTTTTTAAAAATGGGGTATGTCAAGGAGTTGCTTTTAAGGATCTATATGGTGGACGTTACTATCCTACTGCTTCAATGTACACTCTTCCACATCAACCAAATTGTGTTGTCAAGTTCAACTTCGGCCCTGATTTTGAATTCTTTCCAGAAGACTTCGATGGACGTCCAGTGCCCCGGCCCATGTTTGAAGTTCCTTATCATGGGTTTGAAAACCGAGTTGAAAATGGAGATTCTGATGAGAAGAAACAATAACCAGAAACCAGCACAATTCAACCCTATTTCTGTTTCTGGAGTTTCCAATAGCCAAAACGCGAGAATGGAAAACCTTCATGGATTTGGGAGAAGCATATGAGTTTAACTTTCCTTTGTAATTTTAGTTGCTGCTAAAAGTACAACTTGAAACTGAACTGATAATCATTGTATTCTTGACCTTTGTCTGACAAGTTCTAATGGAAAACATAATGATATTGCATAGCGAGACAATGTCCCGATTGTTCTGTTTGATAAATAGCTCTGTTCTTCCTGCTTGTGCATTTGTATCATGCAAGTCCATTGTAATTACTGTTATGATGTTTCAGATTCTAGGTCCTTATGCATTGGTTTAATATATACACTTCTTTTCAGATTCTTACAGGCTCATACTTATCTGTTTCAGTAATTATACCTTGTCTATGGTTTTATTTATTCGTTTGGTCTATCTGTAGAAAGCTTGATCTCTGACTCCTGCTTCGGTTCTGAAATTGGTAACTGGTTAGTGCTAGTCATTGATCTTTTTGGTTGGTATGAGATGGAATATTTATCATGCTCTTATTGTGTTATCTTTTTGCAATTTTAGATCTAATTGGATATTTCCTTTCGTGACAGGAGGTTCGTTCGTTGAGCACTGAGCACTTACTTCAACTGTATTGCAGAGGCAACGAAAATGATGGATTACATTCTTTGTTATACCTCCGTTTGGTCGTATTTCTTTTAGATTGAAGAGCTGTCGAGTTTGATTTCATTTTTGGGAACTATCGATGGACTCTAAGCAGTTTCTCCTGAGCAATCATAGTCAAGTATCATGTTGGAGAAACAAATTTCTGGTTACCAACGGTTGAGATCGAATATAATCAAATCTAACGGTAAAAAAAAAAAGATCTAACGGCCCAAATTTAAATCCAATGGCTAAAATAAGTAAAAAAAAATTATTTAACTCAAAATTCACCCAAAAACTCTATAAATACCAATGTATTTGTTCAAACATCCACACAAAACTCAATTTTCTCCTACAATTCTTCCAATTTATCTTTCTACCATTTCTTTCCATTTCTAAATTGTTCAACATGGCAAGAGAGCATATTAGAGGTCGTAATTGGACGTGTGGGAAAGATGTTGCTTTATGCTTGACATGAGTTTCTGTTAGCGAAGATGCTGCAGTTGGCACAAATCAAAATAAAAAAGTTTTGTGGGATAAAATTATTGCAAAGTTTCAAGAAAACTGCAACGGCAGCGGGCGGGACGGTGGTGGTGTTTATGATCGATGGAAGGCTATCAACAAAGCATGCACTTTATGGAAGGGAAACTTGGAGAGAGCCGTGGTTGGCATGCCTAGTAGAAGGAGCGCCATAGAAATTGTGAGTTTTGTTCTTGATATTTTATTTGTCATATACATAATATTAGTTTGCAACTAATTATTTTTATGTATTTTTTGCATAGGGTGACAAAGCAATGGAAATTTACAAGACGAGTAACACCAAAAATCAAGTTTTTAAGTTGCAACATACTTGAGACATCCTCAAGGATTGTCTGAGGTGGGGAATCGATGCGGACCAACAATGGGGAAGATTATTTCAACGTGAAGCTGCACAGACAAATGCCGGAGATGAAGGTGTCGATGAAATGACCCCATCTCCTTCTTTTGCAAGGCCGTCGGGAAGAGATAAGCAAAAGGAAGCAGAGAGAAAAGGGAAGTCCCAAGATCCGATGAGTGGACACTTTGCTACCAAAATTGCAAAATTGAATGAAACACATAGCGCTCGCCAAGAAGAAACGACCCAAATGCGTTTGCAAATGAAGGAAATCTCAGATAGGGAGCAAGAGAGGTTTGAAATTAATTTGATGATGAAGGACCTTAGCAAATACACTCCGGAGAGGAAGAAGTTCTTACGTGGTAAGCAAAAGGAAATTTTGCGAAAGTCTGCCTCAAGGAGTATGTTTCAAGATGATGAATCCTCTGAACCTTATATCCCAATTCAATCATGAAGTCCATCACCAAGTGAAGATGGTGGATATGATTATTATGTTTATGTAGTGTATGGATTATGTGTTTTATTAATTAAGTTTATTTATTGTCATTTGTATTATGTTTATGTAGTTTATTAATTATGTGGTTTATGAATTATCGATTGTATTAAGTTGAAGGCTTACTTTGTGGAAAATTTAGTGATTTTTCAATATTTATCAGAATATAAATATTTTTAAATTAAACTGTTCATAAAATTAATTTACGATAATCTACAAATTTATTTTAATTTTTTTAAATTTAATTTAAGAAAAGAATAATCTAAGTTTATTCTTTAATAATTCTGGACTAAAATTTTAGGCCAGAAATGTTGGAGCATAAAAGTTGTTTCTGAGTTAAAAGTTAAAATTTTCGGGCTAAAAAATTTGGCTTTTAACCAAACTATTGGAGTTGGTAATCCCAATGCAAGCAGGAAATGTTGAATTAACCGACACTGTCTATGCCTATATAAACCCAACGGCACCTGAAGCCTCTTCACATACTCATTCCATAGCCGTTGTTTCTCAACTAATTAAGTTATTACTAATTTACTACTAACACACAAATTATACAACACAACATTAACATCAAGTAATTCAAGTTATTAACTTATGGAGCAATCAACAACTTCTACAGCAGCAGCTAGCAGCGAGGGCGGGGGAAAGAATCCGTTGATCCCAAATGGTTTCTTCGAGCAGGAAATAAACACGGTAGAGCTTCTCGTACAACTGAGCGGATCATCCGCGTCAGCTGACTACTCCGACTGCAATACAAACAACGGCGGAGATGAATGCAATGGTAAAAGCAGAACAGCAGCTCGTCGCGATGTCGATGATGATAAGCATGGAAAGGGGGCCTCGTGCTGGAAATATAAAATGTTAGTCGCTGAAGGTGATTAGGAAGAGGAAGAGGAAGTGAGTTTCAGGCCGAGGAAGAAAAGGTTTCGATCAATTTCGGAGCTGTACGAGTTGACGGAGCCAATTAGTAATCTTATTCCTGCAAATAACAGAAAAAGGAAGAGGAGAGTGCATGCATAATTTAAAAGTCATGTTGTTGGTGGTGTTAGACTAATTTAACCTCGGCTGTTATATGTAAATGGTATATATTCCAATCAAAATAAAAAGATAATTATTTAAATCATACATCTAAACCTGACAGTTTCTGACACGACACGAAAACGATACGAAAATAATGGGTTTCGGATCAACACAATAACTAATCGGGTCATTATTGGGTGACCCGTTAAGAACCCGGTATTAACGGGTTCTTAACGGGTAACACGTGGGAAACCTGTTTTCACCCGTTAAGAAAAAAATTATTTTCATAATTTTAAAGTTTAATTATCAAAAGATTTATTATAAAATACAATAGCCATATTAATATATACAATATATTCTATATTAAATATATAGTTTTTTATTATTATTATTCTTTATATGTTAATAAAAAAAAAGGTTTTAGTCATTATTTATTTTTATTATGAGAGTTAAGCCTGACAAATGGGTCGTGTCTGTCATGTTTGTGTCGTTTTGGTGTCAAACCTGTTATCTTAATGGGTCGTGTCGTGTCACACCTGTTATCTTAACGGGTCGTGTCGTGTCACACCCGTTATCTTAACGGGTCCTTAACAGGTCGGGTGACTTTACCCAACGGGGTAAAGTGACCTGACCCGTTATGACATGTTAAGAAAAATATATATTTTTTCTTAAATTTGCACATACCACACATTACCACATAAATATTACTTCAAAACATTAAAACATATTTGTCGTTTAAGTACTACATCTACACTCGAAAATAAGAACCTAATAAACAAACATCCATACACTACAAACTAATAGGTCTAAAATTACAAACCATCTCCGGGTTAACAATCTTTGGAATTAAGACTATATTAGTATGATTTATAAGTTGTAGCGTAGATCTATTTTGGAAAAAGTATTTAATCATGCACATAATTGAATCCTTAACTAATTCCCAACACTCTTGGAAGAAACCAGCATTGAGGCCGTCAGGACCAGGAGCTTTAAGAGCACCAATACCATTGACAGCCTTCCAGATTTCGTCATCTAAAACAGGGCTCACCAGACTAGCATTTTGATCACTGAAAATACAAGGTTGTATAATATCTGCTAGGGCACAAAGGTCATCAGTGGAAGGGGGACAATCGCAAGAGAACCCTTTTTTTTAAATCTCGGATAAAAACCTCCTCTACAGCAGATGATGTGGACACTTCCTAAACATTTCTTTGTACATTTCCCATGCCTCTGAAGCCGTACCATACCATATTGAGCAAATGACTTAATCTCGTTTGTAGTCCTACAATCTTTGCAGGATGAAAGAATTTGGCTAGAAATTTCTTTGCTAGGTCATCCCACGTAGTGTTCGATTCATGAGGTTGAGAAGCCAACCAATTCTTTGCTGTCCTTCAAATGAGAATGGGAAAAGCCTTAACCAAATAGCATCATTTGATACTTGATTATAGTTTTACCACACATGCAAAAGGGTTAAAAACACCTAAAATACTTGCAAGAGAAACAAGGTTATCGTAGTATGATCGACTTTGACAAATTCATTATCCGCAAAGATTATTAAAAACAATTTATATTAAAACTAAATCTTAATAAATTATTTAAAACAAAGATTTGAAAAAAGGTTGACTTTATGACTAAAAATAATAAAAACGAATTTAAATAAAAACTATTAAAGAAATTAGCGAGATTAAAGAAACTAAAAGAAAACATTTTTTTTTTTTTTTAAATCAAGTTATAAAAGCATTAGGGTTCTACCATCACCTTAACAATCTTACGTAGTTCTCCTAGTTACTTATGACTTATACATGCATATTTTCAAGGTTAAGTTTCCTAAAATATGCTCTACTTGGTCCCCCAATCTAGAATGTATATCAAACATGTAATCATTCTGTGGTATTCAGATCAAATCTAAACATGCAAGACTCATTAAGCTTTATGAAAACCTTTGAAAAGTCATGCAACTATGAGATGTGGTATTCATCTCAAGTGAAATTACAATTATTAACCATAAGAAACCTTCATCAATTTCAAGGACAACTCTCCAACCAAAATTGCATCAAGTTACTTTTCTAAATATCCTAATGGTTGTGAATCATCAAGACACTTAGATAGTTTAAACGCGGTCATCAATAACTCAAAACTTGCATGCATAATATATAAGCAAATTGAAAAAAAAAAAACTACATATGCTTGCTAATGCTCATGGTCTCACATAGCAAAAGAATATTAGTTACGCATGTATATTCATAATTGAAATCAAAATAAATTTTATTGAAATAGACAAAGATTGAAAACACCTTGAATGCAAAAGTCTCAAATTCGTCAAAAGCTTTAGCCAAAATCTCTCTCCAAAATCGCATAGAGAAACAATGGCCGGCCAAAAGCCTTTTTAATACTATACAATTTAAATTAGTCTTCCAAAAAGTAGGAAACAAAAATAAGTTTAGAAAAACTAAAAGACGTAATCCCTATCTAAAAATGAGAATCTCCCAGCAAAGAAACTAGCCACGTTCAAAGCCTTAGACAACTCCAAAACATGTCCAAGATAACTGATAGGATTTTTACCACATGCAAATAGGGTTAAAATCATTGAAAATACTTGCAAGAATACAAGGTAATTGTAGTATAATTGCTCATGTAAGGTCATTGTCCACAAAGATTGTTTGATTAATTCATAATTAAATCAACGCTTAATTAACTATTGAAACATATTTTTATCAAAGATTTGAGATTTTTGAGTTTGAAAATGTTGAATTAACAATTAAAGAACTTAGAAGTTAGAAAATAAAGGCAGCAAACAGAAAAACGTTTTTTAATTAAAAAAATTTAGGCAAAGACTAGGGTTAAGCCGTCACCATTACAATCCTATGCAATTCTATCAATTACTTATAAATTTCCACATCCATGCTTTGAAGGTTAGGTTTTCCTAACGCATAATTTCCTTGTGATGTTTAAGCGAAAACGTATATCTAACATGCAATCCGTCTGTAATGTTCAGATTAAATATAAACATGCAAGACTCATTAAACTTCGTGAAAACCCTTTGAAAAACCATGCAACCCTTAAGAGCGTGATGTTCGCCTTAAGTGAACTTACAATTACTAATCACAAGAAGCCCTCCTCAATTTCAGGGTGATGTTCCAACAGAAATTGCATCAAATAACTTGTCTAAATACCCTAATGGTGATCAATCATTAAAATATATAGATAGATTTAATCGTGGTGATTAATAATTCAAAGCAAACATGCATCCATTCAGAAGCAAATTAATAAAATTACATATTCATGCTACGGTTCATGGCCTAACCCTAGCAAAAGAATTAGTTACGCATACTCATAATAAAAATCAAAGGAAATATCATTCAAATGAGTCAAAGGAATGAAAACACCTTAAAGTAGAAAATATCCACGAACCCTAGCAATCACTCTTTGTCCCCAAACTCATCAAAAATTACCCCCTCTATTTAAGAACGGCCAAGCAATATAATTGTTGAGCCCCCTACAAACCCTAAAATATAGGTCTCTTATTCCAACTAGGGAAGTAAATAATAAAATAAAATACTTAGAAAATAAAATCCTAATTAAACTAGGAAAAACTGCAAGGGAACTGTCCAGCCACGTTTTAGCCTCAGAAATCCTCTAAATCCGGCCCATAATGGCTTGTTTTAAAGATCGGGACATTCTGAACACATCTCCAGAAGGCCATGAACCCATCCGAGGTCATATTGAACTTCAAAAATGCAATTCAAGCCCAAAACGTCACTATTCCAGCACTGCGCATTGCTTATTTATTTTATCGCCAGAAAATAACCGCTTGATAGAAAATTCTGATATTTTGCTACGATCAAGCCAAGTGACTCACGAACATCCTCCAACTAGAATTACTCCAAAATTCGTCCATTTGATTATGTTTTTCTCCAGAGGAAGCCGAAAGTCCTAAATTAGAAATACAATTCAAAGTATCAAAATTCTTTCAAAATATTAACCAAAATATACCAAGAATAGGGTTAAATATTTACTATAAAATCCGCTCATCAAAATACCCCCAAACTTAGCTTTTTGCTTGTCCTCAAGCGAAACAAGACTCAAACAAAAATAAAAACTTAACAAACTAGACACCTAGCTAAAACTTAACCAAGACAAAACTTCCACCTTCAAATTGCAATCCATAATAAATTTTAAAAACTAGAACATCTTTTCAAAAGATCCAACTAATCCCACCACAAAGTCTAAATCATTTACAGCTGCTTAGAAAGGAATTCATGAACTTCCCTTGGTGTAAAGTGAACCATCATAGTTAAAGAGACTTGACTAAAACCCTTACCTCTCATCCATTTTATTTATACTTCACACATACTAACTTCACATATACTTTTTTTCCTTTTTCAAATTCTCTTCTTTTTTTTTTTTTTTTTTTTTCATAATTTTTTTTTTTCAGTAACGTTAGTGGTCGTGCAATGTCAGTTCACTTAAGCTTTTGATCCAACCCATGTAGCGAGCTTTAGGTCAATGACTCCCAAACCACTAGGGCTTCAGGGAACTAGGTGTAGAACACCCCTAAGGACTTATTAACCCGAGCTGAAAAGGCTACGAAACCAACTAACCACCCTGCCCCATGCCAAAACTCTACCGTTTGACACCAGAATCACTGTTAATTAGGCAGGACTGGCCCGGTTACTAGGCAAAGTCTCGGGTGAGACAATTATTATTTGTAACACATACTAAACTTTATTTTATATAGAACAAAAATTAAATACACTTAGAGAAAAAGTAAGTGTTTCAATCTCACTCTCCACAAACCATGTTGGTGTGAATGTGCAAAGTTTTCAAAGTATAACTCATGAATTAGTGTCTAAGCAACGATAAATATAAGTGACTCTATTGTGGAATTAACCTTCACCAAGGAATTAGTGTCTAAATACCCATATTAAAAAAAACACACTAAATGAACTTAATTATCTTCAGCTTGTTTCAATGCCTACTGGTGCTCTATCAAGTCAATTTGTCGGGCATTGTGCATGTCTGGCATTTGAAATGCAGTATATCGTTGAATGAGCCTTTCATTGTAACGTCCATCCCTTTGTAATGGCTCATGTTGCACGGGCTCATCGGTGACGTCATGAGCACAATATATACGTGTTCTTGAATTGTTCATCGGGTCTGGCTCATATTCATCAACAGCTTCATAATCGTACACATCTTCCACAATCATGTTGTGAAGAATGATGCACGTCATCATGATGGATCGAAGCGACTCTACATCAAACAATCTGGCAGCACCCCTGACGATCGCCTAACGAGCTTGGAGGATACCGAAACAACGCTCCACATCCTTCCTGCACCCCTCTTGATAGCTTGCAAAGTGTTTTTCCTTTGCACTCCGCGGACGTGGCACTGTTTTGACAAATGTTGACCATCGCGGGTAAATGCCGTCAGCTAGGTAGTATGGCCCGTCGTACATACGTCTGTTGACCTCATACGTAACTTTTGGTGCCTTTCCTTGCAGGACATCGTTGAACACTGGGGATTGGGCAAGGACGTTGATGTCATTTTGAGCTCCCGGGACCCCGAAAAAGGCGTGTCAAATCCATGTATCAAAAGATGCCACCGCCTCCAGAATGATACTTTTTTCTCTTTTTCTATCCCCGTAAGCGCCTTGCCATGCACTTGGATAATTTTTCCACGTCCAGTGCATACAATCAATGCTTCCAATCATCCCAGGAAAGCCACGCATCTCCGCCTTCTTCAACAGCCGCTCCAAGTCCATGTGTGTAGGTTTGCGGAGGTACTCAGCGGTGTAGATAGATTCGATTGCTCCGCAAAACCTCATCAGGGACTCAAGAATGGTTGATTTCCCCATCCTCGTTATCTCATCCACTTGGTCTGCAGATGCTCCATATGCAAGCATCCGCACGGCAGCAGTAATTTTTTGCTCAGGCAGTAGACCCATAGCACCAAAAGCATCTTTTTTTTTGCACAAAATAAGAATCATGGTTGCAAACAGCAATCATGATTTTGTTGAACAAATGTCGTTCCATTCTAAAAGGACGTTTAAAGTACGTATCAGGGAATGCACTATTAGGAACAAAATAATCATCCAAGAGTTCCATACCTCGTCGTTGCCTACTTCTATCAAGGTTTCCGGAATGGCTGGGCCTGCAAATCTGAGCCGCAGCTTGGATGACTCGACGGGAATGTGAGGCTCTGCCCTTTCTTACTTCGTCATCTCTCATTTGATGCTCCTCATCCTCTTCCCTCTCATTTCTTACCCCCTGGTGATTGAACATTTCTAACCATGCATGCATGTGTGTTAGCTATGGAGAGGCACCATGGATCCGCAAGGACACGGAAAATGAATGTACGAAGAACACCGCATGCTCGCAGATCAAATGAGGATGCATGAGAAGACAGTGAAGTCATGGATCCATGAACGCATGCAAACTACAACCGGAGCTCGCCGATCCGAAAGCAAAGGTATAGATCTACACTCACCAATGTTTAGTCTTGATTTTTTTTGTTTGGAAACCGAAACTTAATGAATTTCAGTCTCAGTAGTGAGAAATAGGCCCCCTATGACTGGATCAGGATGTAACAGAATAATATGAGACCAAATGTGACTTGGAACCAAAACGTTGAAGACCCTAGATCCTGTTAACAATGTGACCAACAAAAGGACTAATAGGACTACACACTGCGTTTTGAACTTAGTAACTGCATGCTCCATTGATGTGAATATGCCCAGTCAAATTACAAGTTGCTGGTGACCCTACTTTTGTATTCTTGCAAGGTACAAGACTTCAATCGGCAAGTAGAAAGATGGAGGTCCACCAGACCGCAACGATCCAAGAAACTGAAGGTATAAAACTCGTGTTTTGCGCTGATGTAGAACTAGATCTGCACTTGGAAACCCCCAAACTTTAACGCTGTCATAAAGATATGTTGAATTAGTATCTCATACTCAAATATTGTTTGCAGGTTCGTACAGTCGAGCGAGGCTCAACCAAATGGAGGTACTGGGAAACCAAAAGAAATTCCCAGATGCGCATTTGCATAGGTATAATCCCGAACGTGCTCCATATTTCCTTCGTCGATTTATGCTTTGAGTAACTGATATGGTTGATGGTAAAGTAGACTTGCTGCTAGGTGCATGATTCCAGCACTTTCCATTCTGTTTCTTGTTTGTGCCTTGCATGTTTTGAAAGCAACCTGCATATTCGTAGACCTGTGTATTAGATTCGCTTAGATACTGCCAGAAAAAGATAAATTAAAAACAAAATTTTTTTGTATTTTTCAAATTTTATTTTTATTTTATTTTTATTTTTATTTTTATTTTTTATAATAAGTGAAACAAAAGTAATGACATTAACAACCATAAAATACTTGACTGAATTTAACAGAAACTAAAAAGAATAGGGATAGAAAGTTGGGTTGCCTCCCAATAAGTGCTTTAGTTAACGTCTATAGCTAGACATTGTTGAAGGTTAGTGGTCAAATCACTGGTTCCTTTAGAGTCATTGACTTGGCTGCAATGTCAAATGGTACTTCCAAGTAGTGTTTGAGTCGATGACCATTTACTTTAAACTCAAAACCTGTCTCCTCATTTTTAATATCCACAGCCTCGTGTGGATAAACTTTAGTAACAATATAGGGACCCTGCCACCTTGATTTTAATTTTCTAGGGAATAACTTTAACCTTGAATTGAAAAACAAAACCTTTTGACCTGACTGAAACTGTTTGTGAAGAAGTTTGCTATCATGGAATGCTTTTGTTTTCTCTTTGTATATCTTTGCACTCTCATGTGCATCATTTCTGAGTTCTTCCAACTCGTGCAATTGCAATTTGCGTTTTTCTCCAACTGCATCATACACATAATTAAGCTCCTTAATTGCCCAATAAGCCTTATGTTCAAGCTCCATAGGTAGATGGCACGCCTTACCATAAACAAGCCGAAAGGGAGACATCCCAATCGGTGTTTTATACGCTGTTTTATAGGCCCATAAAGCATCATTTAACTTAACACTCCAGTCTTTGCGGCTGACATTGACTGTTTTCTCTAAAAATACGCTTAAGTTCCCTATTAGAAACTTCAACTTGCCCAAAAGTTTGAGGGTGGTATGCAGTGGCCACCCGATGACTTATCCCATATTTAGCAAGTAATGCAACAAATTGTTTATTTAAAAAATTGCTTGCCCCCACCGCTGATAATTGCCCTAGGTGTTCCAAAACGTGGAAAAATAATGCCCTGGAGGAATTTCAGTACCACAGATCCTTGATTTGTTGGTGTTGCAATGGCCTCGACCCACTTAGAAACATATTCAACGGCCACCAATATGTACTGATTGTCATTGGATGATGGGAATGGTCCCATAAAATCAATGCCCCAAACATCGAATAATTCAACCACCAAAATACTTTGTTGTGGCATTTCATTTCGCTTAGACAGATTTCCCACTCGTTGACATCTATCACAAGCCTGATATCATACATGAGCATCTTTAAAAATAGAAGGCCAATACAACCCGCTTTGTAATATTTTAGCTGCTGTTCGTTTTCCCCCAAAATGACCACCACAAGCATGCTAATGTGCAAACGTCAGAACACTTTCTTGCTCTTCTGCATGAATACACCTACGAATAATTTGGTCTGGGAAATACTTGTATAGGTAAGGCTCATCCCAAAAATAATATTGAACCGTTGCTAAAAACTTTTTCTTTTGCTGGAAAGTTATATCTGGCTGCAAAATACCCTTAGCCAAACAATTGACAATATCTGCAAACCACAGAGTTTTGCTGCAAATGGCCATAAGTTGTTCATCAGGAAAACTCTCATTTAAAGGAAGTAAATCATCTTCAGCTGGGCTGATGCTGACCAGCCTGGATTAGTGATCAGCCACAACGTTTTCACTGCCCTTTTTATCTCTAATTTCTAAATCAAATTCTTGCAGAAGCAAAACCCAACGAATTAACCTTGGCTTGGCATCTTTTTTAAATAATAAATATTTCAATGCAGCATTGTCTGTGTAAATGATAACCTTAGCCCCAAGCAAGTAAGATCTAAACTTTTCCAATGCAAAAACAACTGCCAATAACTCATTTTCAGTGGTTGCATGATGCTATTGTGCATCATTTAATGTCCTACTAGCATAGTAGATGACTTGAGGAATTTTATCTTTTCTCTGACCAAGAACTGCCCCAATTGCATAATCAGAAGCATCATACATCAACTCAAATGGTAAACCCCAATTAGGTGCAGCAATGATAGGAGCTGTAGTTAAAACTGTCTTTAACTTGTTAAATGCCTCTAAAAAATTAGCATCAAAATTAAATGGGGCGTCCTTAGCAAGTAGGTTGCACAAAGGACGGCTAATCTTGGAGAAATCCTTAATGAACCGTCGATAAAACCAGCATGTCCTAAGAATGATCGAATGCTCTTTACTGTAGTAGGGGGCGGCAAATTGGCAATAACATCAATCTTTGCCTTGTCAACTTCAATTCCTTTGTTTGAAACAAGATGTCCCAAAACAATGCCTTGTTTTACCATAAAATGACACTTCTCCTAGTTTAACACTAAGTTTGTTTCTTGACATCTCTCAAGAACTTGAGATAAATTTTGTAGACAAAGATCAAAACTATCCCCAAAAACTGAGAAATCATCCATGAATACCTCAACAATTCTTTCAACCAAGCCTGAAAATATGCTTATCATGCACCGTTGAAAGGTGGTTGGTGCATTACATAGCCCAAATGGCATCATCCGATAAGCAAAAGTACCAAATGGACAAGTGAAAGTGGTTTTCTCTTGATCCTCTGGTGCAATTGGAATCTGATTATACCCGGAATACCTATCTAGAAAACAATAAAATGCTCGTCCAACTAACCGTTCCAACATCTGGTCAATGAAAGGCAATGGAAAATGGTCTTTCCTTGTCCTTGCTTTAGGCTTTCTGTAGTCCACACACATTCTCCAACCCGTAGTCAATCTTGTAGGAATTAACTCATCATTATCATTTTTCACCACGGTAATACCTGTACGCTTAGGCATAACTTGTGTAGGGCTAACCCATTTACTGTCAGAAATTGGATAAATCATGCCTGCATCAAGTAGTTTCATTACTTTGTTCCGCACAACTTCTTTCATGATAGGATTTAACCTTCTTTGAGCATCAACTATCGGCTTTACGTCATCCTCCATCAATATTCTATGCATGCAAATTGTTGGGCTTATACCCTTAATATCAGCTATGGTCCACCCCAATGCATCTTGGTATTTTCTTAAAACACGCAGTAATTTTTCCTCTTCTATGCTTGTCAAATCTGAAGCAATAATAACTGGCAGCGTTTCATTTACCCCAAGATGTGCATATTTTAAATGTTCTGGCAATGGTTTTAGCTCCACTTTTGGGGGTTGCAATTTAGAAGGTTTCAGGGGCGTTTTCAGCACTCCAAGGCTTTCGTAAACATGTCTCCAACGTGGTAATTGGGCTGGTACATTGTCTAATGCTGTTACATACTCAAAAATGTCTTCATCCTCTGTTTGTGTTGTATCTGGACTATGTAAAACACTCAATAATGGATCAGATGTCAACCTGGTCATAATTTTTGCATGAATAACACATTCTAACACATCTGCCCGCACACACTCTTGCTGCCCTTCTGGGCGTTTTGCAGCTTCAAATAGGCTAAAAACCACTGATTGGTCTTGGACTCTAAATGTTAAAGTACCTGCTTCCACATCAATCAATGTTCGGGCAGTGGCCATAAAAGGTCTTCCCAAAATAATTGGTGTTTACAAATCTTCATCCATGTCCAAAACCACGAAATCTGCTGGTAGATACAAATTGTCAGTCTTGATAATTAAGTCTTCAATAATCCCCTTAGGATAAGTAACAGAACAATTTGCTAGCTGGAGAATAATTGATGTAGGCCTTAGATCTCCTTGGCCCAATCTCTGAAAAACAGAATAAGGCATTAAATTAATACTAGCACCTAAATCAATTAATGCACGTTTAAAATTAGAATTTCCAATAGTGCAAGAAATTGTAAAACTGCCTGGATCTTTCTTTTTGGGTGGTAATTTGTGCTGTAGAACTGCGCTGCACTGTTCAGTCAAAACAACTTTTTCAAAATCAACCAATTTCTTTTTGTGAGTGCACACATCTTTCAAAAATTTGGCATATGATGGAATGTTTTTTATTGCATCAAGTAGTGGCAGATATAGAGTTTGCATGAAGTCCCTCAGTTGCTTGTCTTTTGCTGTTGGCTTCAAACATTCTGGATATGGAATTGGGGCCTCATAAACATGTTCTGTGCATTTTTCTATTGCTGGATTGTTTTTGGCAAGTTGTGCAGCAGCAGGTTCTGTAGGTTTTGCAACAAATTCTGTAGGATTTTCTACAGACTTGTCTTCACTTTTTGCATTCTCATGATTATCATAGCTTTTACCACACCTCAAAATTCTAACAGCACTGCATTCTTCTTAACCCCGTGGATTAGGGACTGTTTGGCTAGGAAATTTGCCTTTTTCTCTTTCTGTGATATGACTTGCTAACTGTTTAAATTGCTTTTCCAGATTTTGAATTGAAGCTTGTACATTTTGCATATTCTGATCATTTTTGTCTATGTACTGCTTTGTAGATTGCATAAACATTTGGAGTGTATCTTCCAAAGAACGTTTGGGTTGCACAACTGGCTGCTGTACATGATTTTGCTGAAAATGTTGCACCTGTTGGTTTCCTCCCCACTTCATATTTGGGTGATCCCTCCAACCTGGGTTATAAAAATTAGAATATGGATCATTTCTGAGTCTCTGAAAATTGTTAAATGCATTTACTTGTTCTGCCACGTGTTCAGGATAGGCATCTTTGTGTGGGCAGCCCATAAAATCATGATTTGGCATGCTGCAGATGCTACAAACTGCTGCAGTAGGCTGCTGTACAGCAACCTGCTGCACTGGTACTGTTATTTTCTGCATAAGCATGTCAACTTTTGAGTCAAAATTTTCAAGTTTTCTCTCCATTTTTTCGATTTGAGCAGATACATGTGGAGTTCCAATTGACATATCAAAAACGCCTCTGGTTTGTGTCTGGTCCGCTGCCCATTGTTGTGTCTCTGTAGCCATTTTCTCAAATAACTGAAATGTTTGTTGAGCATTTTTATCTGAAAATGAAACTCCGGATGATGCATTCACATAACTGTTTGTAGTTGGATTTAAACCCCTGTAGAATATTTGCATTCTTGTGTCCCCATTAATATAAGCATGAGGACACTTCCTGAATAAATCTGAAAATCACTCCCAAGCTTCATGGAACTCTTCATTAGGCTTTTGAACAAAAGATAGAATTTTAGTTCTTATGTCAAGAGTCTTGGATGCTGGATAAAACTTGCTTAAGAACTTTTTGCTTAACTGTGCCCAGGAAGTGATGCTCCCAGATGGGAGTGTAAAAAGTCATGTTTTCGCCTTGTCTTTTAAAGTATAGGGAAAGAGACGAAGCTTAATAGATTCTGCAGAAAACCCTTTAACCAAAATATTCTTGCAACCCATCAGAAATTCAGTAATGTGCATGTTAGGATCGTCATGAGCTAGTCCATGAAAAGTAGGCAATATTTCCAACATGTGATGTCTAATCTCAAAAGTATCGCCTTCATCTTTTGGATAAACAACGCAACTTGGTAATTCGTTAGCATGGGCTGCTAGTGTTTGTCTCAAAGGTTGCCCAGCTTCGGGCATAGCAAAAGCCATTGTTTCTCTACTTTCTGAAACGCCTAAAATTAGGTGCTGCAGAAAAGTGCCCTTCTGGGAAAGATCAGGTGCCAAAAACTGTTCTCGCCGCTACTTTCGTATGTTCTTTCAGGCTCAGGATCAAATTGAACAAGCTGTGCAGAATGTGATCTGGTGCTGACCATGCACAAATTTCAGTAATCTGAAGAAATAAAAAACGACAATTAAAATTAAAGAGATTTTTTTTTTTTGAACGAAAATAATTAATTAAGAATATGATAAAAACAAATTAATTAAAACAATCCCCGGCAACGGCGCCAATTTCTTGATAGGATTTTTACCACATGGAAATAGGGTTAAAATCATTGAAAATACTTGCAAGAATACAAGGTAATTGTAGTATAATTGCTCATGCAAGGTCATTGTCCACAAAGATTGTTTGATTAATTCATAATTAAATCAACTCTTAATTAACTATTGAAACAGATTTTTATCAAAGATTTGAGATTTTTGAGTTTGAAAATGTTGAATTAACAATTAAAGAACCTAGAAGTTAGAAAATAAAGGCAACAAACAAAAAAACGTTTTTTAATTAAAACAATTTAGGGAAAGACTAGGGTTAAGCCGTCACCGTTACAATCCTATGCAATTCTATCAATTACTTATAAATTTCCACATCCATGCTTTGAAGGTTAGGTTTTCCTAACGCATATTTTCCTTGTGATGTTCAAGCGAAAACGTATATCTAACATGCAATCCGTCTGTAATGTTTAGATTAAATATAAACATTCAAGACTCATTAAACTTCGTGAAAACCCTTTGAAAAACCATGCAACCCTTAAGAGCGTGATGTTCGCCTTAAGTGAACTTACAATTACTAATCACAAGAAGCCCTCCTTAATTTCAGGGTGATGTTCCAACAGAAATTGCATCAAATAACTTGTCTAAATACCCTAATGGTGATCAATCATTAAAATATATAGATAGATTTAATCGTGGTGATTAATAATTCAAAGCAAACATGCATCCATTCATAAGCAAATTAATAAAATTACATATTCATGCTACGGTTCATGGCCTAACCCTAGCAAAAGAATTAGTTACGCATACTCATAATAAAAATCAAAGGAAATATCATTCAAATGAGTCAAATGAATGAAAACACCTTAAAGTAGAAAATATCCACGAACCCTAGCAATCACTTTTTGTCCCCAAACTCATCAAAAATTACCCCCTCTATTTAGGAACGGCCAAGCAATATAATTGCTGAGCCCCCCTACAAACCGTAAAACATAGGTCTCTTATTCCAACTAGGGAAGTAAATAATAAAATAAAATACTTAGAAAATAAAATCCTAATTAAACTAGGAAAAACTGCAAGGGAACTGTCCAGCCACGTTTTAGCCTCAGAAATCCTCCAAATCCGGCCCATAATGGCTTGTTTTCCAGAAGGCCACGAACCCATCCGAGGTCATCTTGGACTTCAAAAATACAATTTAAGCCCAAAACGTCACTATTCCAGCATTGCGCATTGCTCATTTATTTTATCGCCAGAAAATAACCGCGTGGTAGAAAATTCTGATATTTTGATATTATCAAGCCAAGTGACTTACGAATATCCTCCAACTAGAATTACTCTAAAATTCATCTATTTAATTATGTTTTTCTCTAGAGGAAGTCGAAAGTCCTAAATTAGAAATACAATTCAAAGTATCAAAATTCTTTCAAAATATTAACCAAAATATACCAAGAATAGGGTTAAATATATACTATAAAATCTGCTCATCAATAACTCTTTCTAAAGCTTGAGTAAACATATTTGCAAACAATTTGCTTCCATTCCTCCATATTCCTTATCTCAGCATTAAAACCCATAACAACACAGAAATAAAGTACATGACTCCTGAATAAACGCAGCCTAAAACTGAGCAAACACGTGTCGAAAATCAGGTATACTCCAAAGTATAGCAGACCCCAATAATGATCCACTAGTAACTTTTTGGGTCCTAATTGGTTTCAATGTGAGTCCAATAATTAAGACCCCTTATCTTCAAGACTAACTTGTTCAGCATTTTTCCCCCTAGACCAGATATAAAGTGTTCGCTGTAATTAAAATTTTGCTTCAATGACATTCTCTTTGAACTCCGATTTAGTGATTTTAGAAAACTAAAATTTAAAGAAACTATAATCTTACATAAGATGAAGGATTCAAAGAGTTCACCTTTACCACAAAAGAGGGGAACCGAAAAGTACAAGCGGTTACAATATTCGTCCAGAAGTCTGAAAGGTCTTTCAGTAGGGATTATATTGAACCAGAGTTTCTTTTTAATATCCTTACTGAAGATGTAAATCTCTCTATTAGAATAAATCCATCTCTTTGACAAAAAATAAAATAAAATAAAATAAAGTAACACAAGTGTTTGTTATTATGGCAACTAAAAAGACGTATTGAATCTAAAAGATAATGTCGGAAATGGAGCTTGAGAATGGATATGTTTGGTTAGTTTAGGCTTGAGATATGTTTGGTTAGTTTAGGCTTGAGAAATGATTTCCTGACTCATGGAAAGCCTGGGGAAAAGTTGTCATATTTATGATAACAATGTCATCATTGGTGATTTAAAATGGCAATTACATCTCAAAAGTAGTATTTCTTACCTAATTTTTGTGATAATAGAATTGGTTGGATTTTTTTTTTTTTTTAATGTTTTCAACCAATTGCATTATTTACTTGGTGTACACTGTATTTTCAATACACTGAAAAATATCTCTTAATTTTTCATCGTACCAAACAAGAGAATTTTACATTTCTATTTTTCAACATGAGAAATCATTTCTCATTAATTCCTTTCCGTATACTAAATGCAACCAAATAGTTCCAACTTGCAACTTCCAACTTCCAACTTCCAACTTCCAAATTATCATCCAACAATTTTTGTATGCAAACGTAGAGTATGCAAGGTGCCTTCCGATATTTGCGATGTAAACATAAATGTGATAGAACTTTTAAGATTGTACTTGTATATGTTAACAAAGTTAGTCGGAAGATAGAGGAGAAGGAGCAATCTGCAATCAGAAGTGTGACATGACAAGTGCATTTTTGATCACCATCTTCAAGTGTTGGTAATACTCACCATTCTATTTATCACCGTTGTATTATAATTAAGTTTTGGCTGTTGCTCCACACGCACTATCATTGTTATGTTCATTTTTATTTCCCTTCACCACCCACCTACCCGTGGGAACCAACATAATTATTGAATGAATTCAAACTCTCTCTCTCTCTCTCTTCATTAATTCTTCATGCTCCTCCTCACTCGTAGGTAGTTGTTTGTTATCTGCTCCAACCACAATACATGGACACATGTAAAGTTTTCTTAATATATGATATACTGTTTTTTTTATTCTTCTGGGATTTGAGGCCTTAGCTAATAAGGTAGGATTTAACAGGAACAAAAAGGAAAGATGGAGATAGAGGCGGCAGGTGGTGGTCATAGTGGCGGCGGTGGAAGTGGAAGAGGAGTGTACTTGGTGTGGCAGGATCTAAGTGCGGTGCTTCCAAACTTCAGAAAGGAAGCACCCACAAAGTGGTTGCTCAATGGGCTGAGTGGGTTTGCTGAACCTGGTAGGATCATGGCTATCATGGGTCCTTCTGGCTCTGGAAAATCAACACTTCTTGATATTTTAGCAGGCTCTCTCTCTCTCTCTCTCTCTCTCTCTCTCTCTCTCGTGATCTTTCATAGATGAGCACTGCACTGGTAGCACAAAATATGCCTGTGTTTCACGTATATGGTTTCATTCCATCATCCTTTGTAGTTTGTAGATAAAATCCAAACTTTTCACTTTTGGTATTTATTTATTAAAAAGGATGAACTTTTGCATCCAAAAATACTCCTTTACCCAATTTATAGAAAACCCATGATTTTTTAGGAAAGATTATGGGGTTTGGTATGTAATTATACTCGTTAATAATAATTACACCACCCAAAAGTGATGTAATTTGGCCAAAATTAACTAGTTTTTTTTATTTTATTGTTAACTCCATTTGTTCTGTTAAAAAAAGGCTGCTTTAGATTTTGGCCCTTACAATTCATGATTCCTAGATAAAAACTTATCTACATATAAACGTCCAATAAAAATCCAAATTTAAAATATGCAGCCACATCAGAATACTATTGACCTACTAATACAATTTATTTACACCCATGCCACTTTTTCAAATCCCTAAATTTATTCCAAATTAAAAGTTTAGAAAAAGTGAAATAAAATATATAAAATGTTGTATTGCATTAATTGTATCCATATCATACCAAAAATTTACCTTTTTTGTGATATATATATTTTGCATTAATTGGGAAGTAAATTAATTTGTTCCAATTATTAAAAAAAATTATACTAAATCCGTATTATATATTTTGAATCAAATAACACTTCTCTAACTTGTAGGTAAATTATTTTTCATGTATTTATTAGGCACGTTTTATTGGTTGTATAAATATAGGTATGACATAATATTTTTCAATATAATACATCAAATTATATTTCTTCTTGTTATGGGGAAATTATTCTCCAGGTATTAGTGAAAAAGAGAAATTATATTACACACAAGGTATAATTTTTTGTAGGTAAATTATTAGAAATTAATTTGTAGGTAGGTAAATTAATTTGTTCCAATTATATAAAAAAATACATATACTACACCTAGATTATATATATATATATATATATTTTTTATTTTTTTATTTTTATTTATTTATTTTATTATTATTACATATATTAGCCTATTAGGGACTTTTTTGGTAAAAATATATAAAGTAATATGTATATGATTATTTTTCAAAAGCATGATCCAATTCCTAAGTTTATGCAATATTTTGTTGTTGGTATACAATATTTTGCATAATTGGAAATGAACATTTCAAATAGTAGGTAAGTAAATTAATATGGTCTAATTATATAAATACACACACACACACACACACACACATTTTGAATCAAATAACATTTTTGTATATTGTAGGTAAATTACTTTTTTTTTATTATGTATTATTGCATACATTAGGTTGTTTTTTTTTTTTTTTTTTTTTTTTTTTTTTTTTTTTTTTGTAAAAATATATATGTGAACTCATAATGCCAGATGCATAAAATTAGGCCAACAATTCTCATATTTGATATTAATATGCAATGATTGTTTTTAACATTAATGTCTTATTTTTCTTTTTGCAAAATCATTAACTCTCTCCTTACAATCTGCATAGAATTAAAGGAAAACTAATGAAAATGGCTTGAAAACTTTGAGTTTTAATGAATGACAAAATAAATGGTAAAATGAATAGTATCAGGATTGACTTTTTAGTGTAAAAAAGTGGTTTTTCGTTAAAGTAAATAATATTGGGAACTTTTCGTTAAAGTTCCCTATAATTAATTGTGCACATCAAATATGCAATAGGGGTATTTTAGGCATCTAAAAAATGTAAAATGTGTAAAGTAATATGTAATTAATGAATTCACTTAGGTGGATCCGAGTTACTGAGTTTTTTTTTGTGTAAAAAAATATGTCGGGTTTTATATGGAAAAAATTGAATTTGAGGGGTTAAAGTTATATTTTCAGTTAAAAAAAAGGTTCTTTGTCAAAATGGTTTGGCTATGAGCTTTGAACTTCTACGAGTCTTAATTTATTTTGCTTTTTTTTTTTCTTGGAAAAAGGCTTTTAAGCTGCAAATTTCTGAAGGAATTGTATTTATATATCGTCTGGATGTTTAGAAATTGAGCAATCTAAGAAGAAAATGTCTTGTTTGGTCACTTAATACTAGGTCTAATAGTATTCATATTCACTTGTAAGATCATCTCCAACCGTTGGATTAAAACTTGAAATTTTAAACCCAAAAAATTTAGGCTTTAATCCAGAAATAATTTTTCTCCTCCAACTCTTCAGGATTAAATTTTTAACCCGAGATTAGTAAATGATCCATTTAGGATAATTTTTTTCTCATAGTAACTTAAAAAAAAAAAAAAATTATGTAGACTATTCTAATTTAATTTTATGAACCTTTTAGTCTAAAAATATTTAGATTCCAATAAATATTGAAAGTCACTAAATCGACACCATGAAACTCGTGGAACACTGTAAAAGAATATGAAACACATAAAATATATTTTTTTAATTACTTTAGCCGTTGGATTTAAATTTAGACCGTTAGATTTTTTTTTAACCGTTAGATTTGATTATATTAGATTTGAGCCGTTGGATTCAATGAATTTATAAAATATAAAACTAAAAAAATACACATATATGGTCGGTTAGTCCCACTAACTCAAGGGGAATCCTGGTCTAAATTCGCCCATAAATAAGTATTTGGTTAAAACTCATATTTGCCCTAAGGGTTAGAGAAAGTTGGGATGAGTTTAGAACCTAAAATTTGAGTTTTACTGCAAGAGTTGGAGATGGTCTAAGTGAGAGGTCTTATGTTTGATTATTGTCAAAAGTGAATTTGAACCATATTATTACTAGGACATGATGAGGCTTAGCCAACTTCCCCACCCCTTAGTATAGATAATATTTATTGATTGTTCAAAGAAAAAGAAAGAAGAAAATGCCCTTTTAGCTGGAAACCATATCCCGTCGCAATTCCCAAACCCATGGGATATACATATCCTATTGGAGTGCATTTTTTCTAACCACCCCGTAATGCTCATTGCCTTATTGATTATTGTTATATGAGTTTGATTTAATATAGTTGTTAAATAAATATTAAAATTTAAAATCATTTAACGCCAATCAATTGGATGGTAAGCATTACAACCGCTTAATTGTGGTGAGTAACAGTATGAGTGCATCATATCCCATCCTAGGCTGGACTTGGTTTGTACAATCCACGGTTGAAGTCTTGTCCCACATTTTTGATACCCAATAAAGAGCCATCAATTGTACTTGAATGCAAACCAAACTTTGGCGACGGGTCTTTTACTTCTTTTCTTTTCATATGACCATTTGGTATGGAGAAGGCAAATAGACAGAAAGACAAAATTTGAATGCATGACTGGTTTTAAGGGCTTTTACTAGCAACATGGGCACCTAGCATCTTATTTTTCCATTTTTATTGTTTCTTTTTAGTGATTTTTTAATTCAAACAAGGTCTAAAATTCTAATAAGGGGCAGAGATTTTTCAGTGTACTCAACATATGAGTAGGTACACTGTCTATTAATACAAGTAGATGAACAATGAAAAATATATCATCTCTCCGCTTATATTATGTCCTGTGGTGTAGCTAATGCAGTCTTTTAAAAAGTTATTTTTTTTTACTGAAATTGTGCTTGTTTATTTGACACAGGTAGACTCTCAAGAAATGTGGTTATGACTGGAAATATTTTGTTTAATGGGAAGAAGAAGAGGCTTGCGTATGGCGCTGTTGTAAGTAAAGCTTTCTGTTTCCAGTTGCTCATATGAAAAATCAAAAAATTGAAATTCACATTGTAGTTTTTGCTCTCATTGAGAGTTGAACTCAAGACCTTCCGCTTACTAAACGGGTGCTCTAACCAACTGAACTACGAGAGCTGATTGTCCTTTTAAAAGACATAGTAATACTGTTCAACAGAATATTGTTGCCATTGTTTAAGAATATATATCATCTTAATCAAGGTTCTAAAAGACGTTAGGTGCTAGTTGAATTTAAATAAATCTATTATATTTCGTGTAAATAAATGTATGTTTATACTTAAAATATATATAATTTCATTATAAACTACAAAATAGGATGACATATATTTATGAAGATTTGGAACATAATAAAAACATGATGAACAAACTATAATGTTTGTTCACTCAAGTATTCAACAAGTCCCTTACAATTTATTGAAAAAAATAAAATGCAAATGAAAGTTATCTATTTTTTGTCAAAGTGAGTAGCAATCTAGGCGGGTGCCTAGACGGGTATGGACAGGCTAGACGGGTTCCTAGGCAGGCTTAATTTTCAAACACCTAGGCATTAATCGGGGGTGGCCAACCGCCTAGCGCCTAGGCGTAGGCGGGGCCTACGCTGCGCTAGGCGGGGCCTACGCTGCGCTAGGCGGGGATTTTTAGAACAGTGATCCTAATTCACTATAAACTGTGGAATTCCAGGCTTATGTTACACAAGAGGATGTACTGTTGGGAACACTCACAGTTAGAGAAACCATAACATACTCGGCTCACTTGCGGCTTCCGAGTACTATTACTAAAGAAGAGGTTAAGAGCATTGTGGAAGGAACAATTATGGAAATGGGCCTCCTGGAATGTGCTGACCGATCAATTGGAAACTGGCACTTGAGAGGTATTAGTGGAGGTGAGAAGAAACGAGTTAGCATTGCACTTGAAATTCTAACAAAGCCTTGCGTATTATTTCTCGATGAACCTACTAGTGGCCTTGATAGTGCCTCGGCTTTCTTTGTTATTCAAACACTTCGAAGCATTGCTCGCGATGGAAGAACAGTTGTTTCATCTGTTCACCAGCCAAGTAGTGAAGTATTTGCACTCTTTGACGACCTCTTCTTACTATCTGGTGGTGAAACTGTATATTTCGGAGAAGCAAAGACTGCTATTGATGTAAGAGAAGGACTCTTGGCACCCTGTTACGAGTATTTTAATATCTTCAGTGAATAAGTTATTTGAGCCCCATTTTTCTTTTCTTTAACTAATGCTAATTCCATTTTGATTTTTGTAGTTTTTCGCTGAAGCAGGTGTCCCATGTCCCAGTCGAAGAAATCCTTCTGACCACTTTCTACGTTGCATAAATTCAGACTTTGACACTGTGACTGCCACACTGAAAGGATCTCAAAGAATTCGGGTGCATATTAATTCTTAACTCAGTTCTTTAATGCACAATAGGTGCAACGTGGTTATTCCATTTCATGTTTCAAAGTAAACATCCAAAAACACTTCATTGACTTTTACATACAAGAATACATATACAAATCATGTTACTGCAGAATTTATGTACTCCTGAAACTCGCTTGCTGACCATATCGCCTCCTAGTAGTTAATGCCTTTTGAGTTGTTGGATTTTGATTATTCATGAACATATGCTCTTGAGATCTTGACGCGTTACTCATGTCATTGATATTTTGAGAAAATTTATGCATTGATCTCTTCTAATTATATTTAGCTAAAGTTACTCAGCTGCACCTATTAAATTTCTATCTTTCCTTTGCTGATTTCATTCCTCTCCCCCCACCCTTCTTTAGTTAATTATTTAGGGTGATGCTTTTCTCATAATAGTTGTATCTCTGTGTCTGAATTGGTAGGATGTACCAACATCAGCGGACCCTCTCATGAATTTGCCAACAGCAGAGATCAAAGCTAGGCTAGTCGAGAAATACAAGTGTTCAAAATATGCAAATAAAGCGAGAGCCAGGATGCAAGAAATAGCAGCAATTGTAACTTTTCCAACTTGAGCTCTTTAGTCCCATTTCTTTCTGAATTATTAAAATATGCATTGACTTGGTATCCCTGGAAACATATATGAAGTAGTCTATGTGTTGCAGGAAGGACATATCATTGAAATGAAAAGTGGAAGCCAAGCAAGTTGGTGGAAGCAACTTTCAACCTTGCTGCGAAGGTCGTCTCTGAACATGTCTAGAGATGTGGGATATTATTGGTTAAGGATAATCATCTATATAGTTGTATCAATATGTGTTGGTACCATCTATTTTGAAGTTGGCCACGGCTATAACGCAATCTTTGCCCGGGCAGCATGTGGTGCATTTATCAACGGCTTTATGACGTTTATGTCTATTGGAGGTTTCCCATCCTTCATAGAGGAAATGAAGGTAAGCTGATGCAACACAGATGTAAGTATTCATAGTGGCAGTGGTGAAATACAAGACATTTCTGTTGAGTTAAAGCCTTTTCGTGCCTTGTTTTCTTCTTGTAAACAGGTGTTTTATCGAGAAAGGCTCAATGGGTATTATGGAGTTTCGGTGTTCATCATTTCCAACTTCCTCTCTTCATTCCCATTCTTGGTTGCAGTTACTCTTAGTACTGGGACTATTACTTACTATCTGGTGAAATTTGGGCCAGAGTTTTCGCATTATGTGTACTTCTGTCTCGATATATATCTGAGCATTTCGGCGATAGAGAGCCTCATGATGGTTGTAGCTTCTCTGGTTCCCAATTTCCTAATGGGGATTATAACAGGAGCTGGAATCATGGTAAGAAGATACACTCAAATGTTTGATAAGCTTTCCTTTTCTGTTTTCCATCACGCCTATCCTTCGTAGTGTAACCTTCTCAATAAAATGGTTGTGCATGAAGGGAATCCTGATGATGACCTCGGGTTTCTTCCGCTTGTTGTCTGATCTCCCTAAGCCGTTTTGGCGCTACCCAATTTCATATATCGCTTATGGCTCATGGGCACTACAGGTAAATCATAGTGAATCATCTGTCTTTATAACACAAGTTTCACAATGATTATGATAAATGTAAAATCAGATGGTATTGATATGTATTGTAATTCGATATGCAGGGTGCCTATAAGAACGATTTGATTGGCCTTGAGTTCGAGCCCATGATACCCGGTGAACCAAAACTTACGGGCGAGTATATCATCCGGCATATATTTGGGATACCAATAGACCACTCCAAGTGGTGGGACTTGGCTGCTGTTTTAGCCATTCTTACAATGTACCGGGTTCTTTTCTTCCTAATTCTCAAGTTCAAGGAGAGTGCGTTGCCAGTGTTTCAGTCACTCTACGCAAAAAGAACGCTACACCGTCTCGATAAGAGGCCGTCCTTCAGGAAACTACCCTCCATTTCTTCCAAGAGACACCAGGCTCTCCACTCACTGTCTTCTCAAGAGGGCCTCAACTCTCCACTGCACTAGAACTGGCATCGCAGTACTCATGAGAGTTTTGTAAGGAACAACTATTACAGTGTAATCTCTCCCATGCTGTTTATGTAATTAGTCATTCTTTCTCTGAAAAAAATCAGATAAAAATGTAGGGAGTTTCTGTTGGCGTTTCATATACAGAAACTGTTTAATAAAAATATATAAATATAAATATATATATATATATATATATATATATTTATCATGGAATAACACAATACCAAGGTCGTTAGCCGGTTTAATGTAGTTTCTTTTGCCAAATTTAAATCCAGTTTCCCTGATCTCATATATGGGATTCATCAATCATTACACTTTTTAGAGTAAAATTGTTTAGACATCACATGCTGCAGTCTGAACCTAACATTTTGCAAACATTACAATGATTTCCTTCCTTCAGTTTTTAGGTTATTTTAAACAGTTTTGTGCTTGCATGTAATGTGTAGTTTCTATTTTCCGATGATGCTAAAGAGAATGAAAGGTTCCAGTGATTATGTTTGTACAGGGAAGATACGGGTACAAGTGGATTCCCTCTTATGGCTTGGTGCGGTTCAGGTTGGTTCGGTTTTGGGTCCAAATCACAAACCAAACATCACACTTTGGTTTGCCTAAATTTCAAAACCGAAGCATAAGGACAAAAACCTAATGTAATCAGTCCTCTAACGTTGAGATTCGGTTTAGTTCAGTTTGCGGTTTAACATGTATCAACTACCGAATGAAAAGTTTAGAGCTATGTCAAAGTAAATATTAGAAAAAAGAGGAAACTTGATATAAGTTCAATTTTATGAGTCATTATTGGATTTGGTCACTTTGTTTGGTTAGGTCCACTCACTAATTATTCACATCAGCTTATTTTTATGAGCAATGCTAGATAGACCAATTTAGTAATGCTCCATAGATCAATTTTATAACTAATTATCCACTTCAGCTCCTTTCTTAGTGTTCTTACTCCAATTCATAATTTCATATGCAGGTTGATGCATACAAAGAGCATTACATTACGGAAGCTCAAGCGCCATGCCATAGGTCCTCTCAAGAGGAACTTAACTCTCCACACTCCACCGCGCAATGAGTCATGAGCCATGAGGGCTTTATAAACAACTAAAAAAAATGGCTCTAATTAATTTAAAGTTAAGACAATTGTAATTAAATTAAGAGGTGATTTGTCAATGATGTGGAAATAAATTAACATGAATCTCAATTAATTATAAGATTTTAATAAAAGAGTCACATTGCACATAGAGCCTCCATCTTCCTAAACGCCATTGTCCATCAAATGGAAAATTACAACCACCACATGGTGGTTCAGTGGTTGAAGACGAATTATAGGCTTGTATTCCATATGGCATGTCCTGGGTTCTATTCTTGGCACTGGTGAATTACAAGATGGTGGCCAGAAGAGGGTGAAATGCCTTTGTGAGTCTTCCTGCCCTCGAGAAGGGTGAACTGCCGTGACGAAGTCACCAGCTAATCTCCTTTTTCATATAAAAATAAAAAAATCAAATCAAATGGAGAATTACACCATTGTTCATGAAAGCTTTCACAAATAAAGAAATTAAGATCATACCTTAAAGGTATGTTGAAAGATGAAATAATGGTAGGACAACTTGGATGATAGAAGAAGGATTACCGTTTGGACCCAAAATATTGGGCTTGGGCCGAATATAACTATGGGCTTGTCACATAGCAAAGATCTTCAATCGTGTCTTATGTTTCTAAAATTTGGACGAAGTCCAGCCAAAGGTAGGATGGCCAAATCCTAAGAGATGAAGGACTCTTAGGGAGTCAAGTTGAAATGATTCGGTTGAGTCCTAATATGAGTGAAATTGTTTTAAACATCAGGATGAAGGTTGATAATATTCATAATATTCCAAGAATAAAGGTTCAAGATCAAGAGTGAATTGAATACAAAAAGGAACTGGGTTCAGAGTCCTAGTTCCAGTGGGAGTGGCCAAGCTTTATGCAGAGGTTAGGTTTATCTGATAGAGTTTGGATCAAGGAGTGTCGAGGAGGTACAATCCAGGTGGGACTCTACTTTGGCATGAAGTGATTAGCTCAAAAATTACTCCTATAAATAGAAGAGGTTTTGGAACATTCAGAGGACCTTCAACTCAACAATCAAAACTACCATGCGTAAATTCTCGATCTACGCGGAACCCTATCAACCCTTTGATAAAACACTAACTTGCCTAACTTCGTCAACACATTTTCAGTTTGAATTAACAACACTGTGTTGACAATTGACGACATTTTTAGTTTGGATTAGCAACATTGAAGTAGTGGAGTCAGGGGATCAAGGAGCACATTCAATTTGGAGTAGCAGCATTGCTTGAAGTTTGTTCAACTATCTATTCAAGTCTCTGTTAGTGAGTTAGAATGTCACCAAGTTACAATTTTGAGAACATTGAAAGCAAAATGTGAAATCCCACTCTTGGAGAGAGGGAGAAAATGAGAGAAAAGAGGGAAAGAGAGGGACCACTTAGAAGGAGGGAAATGAGGGAGGAGAGGGGAACACTGGATCCCTTAACTCGCATGACTCGGTTTCTGGTTACTTTTTTGTTGCCTTTGTCTGTTGGTTTTCTGATGAGTTAGAACCACCCATCACCACCACAAGACACCCCAACCTCCCCTATTAAATTCCCACCCAAATTTGACACGGTTTTACCTTGTTTCGCGATGAACTACTCTGATGAGTTCTTGAGTCTGGCGGCGGCGATGAACTATTCTTCACGATCTTCATTTTGGTATAATTTGAGAATTTTTGGAGTTAGGTGAATTTTTTTTGGCGAGTTATGGCGGCCGACCCCCGCGTGCAGCGGCGCGTGGCTTGAGAAACCACTTGATCCTTCTAGGCTACATTGGATACCCCGGTTCCATATTTGACACCCAATTAGTGACATTATGTCATTTGAACCTAGTTTCATTAAGGAAGACGACTTGATCATTGTAGCAAATGATGATCTGACCGTTTGATCGTTACCACACTTTAGTATGTTCTTGTATGTAATATTTAAGAATTTTAGAAACTTACGGATTGGAAATCTGGTAGAAGGATCTTCTTGGTTGGATTACTAGGATTGACTTTGGTCAAGATGTTCTGAAGTGTTCTTCAGTACTAAAAGTAGCATTACTAGAGACCTAGTGGAGCCTAGTGGGCCTATCTTAGTTAGCAAGTTATCCCAGGTGATGTGCACCTCTATATACATGCAAGTTTCATCTTATTATGTTATACATGTTTATTGAACTTCTATGTGATTCGAATGAAATGTACAATTTCTAGTATAGAATTACGAGCCTGGAATCCTTTTAGAAGTATTAAGTAGAACTTATATGCTTAAATGAAAAGATAGATAGTGGCCATGAGAAATTGATAGTGTAGGTGCTTACATTGTAAATCATAGGGGTTGAGGTAGGGGTAGGTTATGTGTGGATCTAACTGCACCATGTAGCAGTCGTACATGGATGGTCCTGCTTGGTATATCTGCGATGGAGGACCATACGTATTTTAGGGGTGATCATGCTTGGTATATTCGTGATGGGTAATCACTGCCTGCACGCTTAGATTATGTCTATGGTTCTACTTGGTATATCCGCAATGGGGGACCATGCACATTTTAGGGGTGATCATGCTTGGTATATCCGCGATGGGTGATCATTGTCTGCACGCTTAGATTATGCCTATGGTTCTGCTTGGTATATCCACAATGGGGGACCACACGCATTCTAGGGATGATCATGCTTGGTATATCCACAAGGGTGTGATCACTGCCTACCTAGGTTTATGAGGATTAGTTGTACTTGGTACATTTCGATAGGCGACCATATTTTAGTTGGATTTCGTTGAGTGGTCTAGAATCCCCACTCTTGTTCATTTCCATAAAGTTAGTCTTGAACCCTAGATTTGAGTGAATGAGAATACTCATAGAAGACATTGTGTTTATAAATTAGATTTATCATGTTATTACTTGGAATCTAGGTGGGGAATTATGTAGAATTCCTTGATTAAATTTCGTGAATTGATATGTGATCTTGTTGATTGATTAAAATAGTTAAATGTTAATATCGTGCATCTTTGATTCATGGAATTGATTAATTGGAGTGATTTTGGAATAATGTTGGATATTATTGTTATTATTATAATCAAATTAGTTGACCAAAGTGGCTAGAGAATAATATTGTACTTCGTTGGTTCTTTGATAGGTTACATGCTATGGATTGCAGTATTATGTTCAAACATATTGATTTATATGATGGATGAAATATAAATCTTGAATGTCTTATGGGTTTGTTGTGTAGCCCTGAACCTAGTAATTTCGTGCTTGTCAAGTTCTAATAATTGATTGAGGAATGCTATGCTTTTCTGTTAGAACGTACTATGATAAACATCGGAGTTTAAGGAATGGTGAATTACAAATGGCTTGATCCCGTCTGAGGGTACGTAGGCATTCTAACGAGGAGGTTAGATGCAGCCATAAAGTATATGAAAAATTACTATGCAATTGGACCTTGAGTGGTGTTTTGTCCATATCTCGGAGGCAGGGCATGATAGATGGACGGGTACATGCACGTATTGATCCTGGACGTATGCAGGGTTTGAGGCGTGACACAGAACCCATTTTATGATAGGATATTCACAAGTGCATTTCAAAGTTCGATATTCTTTATAATTTAATTCTGATTCAGCGCACTTATATTTTCACGAATATAATTGAGGCAGTCAAACCCGGTGCAGAAGATCCTAAACTTCGCAGTTACTAACAGCCTTGTCTTCAGGCTCTAGAACCCAGAGGCCAATACGAGTTCCTTCATCAGCTGCGATCGCTCAGATACAAAAGTCGGTAGCACATTCATCCACCACCACCATGTTCATTCTACTCACAAACCGAGCTTGGTCGATGAGTTAGCACGATGTATTCAACCGAATGATTTAGTTAGCTCATTTGCTATTAGGCCTAAGCACCACGTAGGCGTGATAGTTTTTAGGGCCAACAATTACACATGAAGAAAACTTATCCACTCTAATCCTCTTTAAAATGGTAAGATTATAAGGGATGAATTTCTTTCATAGCTAATCCTCTTCTAATCCCCTCCAAATGAAAAACTATTCACTCCACCTTCGAGATACCTTGAAATTGATTGTTCTCTATTCAAATCAATCATGTGTACTAAAACGAGCCCACAAAGGTTTCAGGATTACCACGTCATCAATTTAATGAATTATCATACAATAAATGAGACCGAAAACATAGATAAATACAATTTCAATATCTTGGGGTGCAATATGAGAAAATTAAAACTTAAGATCACTCCAAAGCTGAAGAATGTAAAATGTAGTTGCCCAAATTTTATTTTATTTTTGTAAGAAAGGAACAATTACAAACAAGAGCCAATGCCACGTAGATTGTGCCTCAACGGGAAGGGTCTGTCGCCAAGACCTATTGTCATAAGAAAATTGACCAACACTAGTAAGATCATCAACCACAAAATTGGCTTCATGATAAAGATGGTGTAAGGGCTGGTTTGGTTTTGCTGTGCTTTGAAAAAAAGCTACTTCTGCTGTGCTGTGAAAATAAGCAGCTGTGAAATAAAGCAGCAGAGTGTTTGGTAAACTTTTTTGTAAAAGTGCTTTTGAAAAAAAAAAAAGAAGCAATATTATAGTGTTTAGTAAACTTTTATGTAAAACAGATGTGAAAAAAAACCAGTTTTTCAAAGCTGGGTTTTGCAGCTTCTTGTTTTTGGCTTTTTTTCACCCAAAACTGTGAAAAAAAGCTGAAGCTAAATGTTTACCAAACACAAAAACAACTCCCAGCTTTTTTTGATACTAGCTTTTTTCAGAATCACCTCAGTACCAAACCAGGCCTAAGTAGATCTTTTGAAAATTGAAAGCCAACTTTTGGATGCTAAACACCAGCTTGGAAAGATGCCAGGGGTGGAGATGGTCTCACTAATAGCATAAATAAGGACCTTAGAATCACCGTCGACCTCTTGGCAATGGAAATCCCTAGCTAGCACAGATTGAAGACCGTCTAAAAGAGCTTGGCCTTCAGCAAATAAAATATAAGCATGACCAATCTTTCTAGCACCCACAAAACCTCGAGGGTCCGTTTGATGGGCTAGATAAGATTTGACTTTAGGGATAAGATTAGATTGGTATGGTCTTTTTAGACAAGACTTCTATGTATAAGGATATGTAAGATAACCTACTGTATTGTGGATTCATAACCATCATGTCCAATCTTGTCTATCTCATATTTTGACACAATAAACAAATAACTGGACTCAAGTTCATTTTAATTGATTACAACCTATCACATCCAGCTGACCAAACGGGCCCAATTGTCTCACAACACAAAGGCATAAGCAGCTTGGGAGGAGGAAACAACCGAGCTATCAAAATTTAATTACAAATTAGCACCAATTGTATGAGTCCATTGGATAAAGGAAGGTCTTGAGCGAATAATCTTCATGGAAGAATTTGCGGAAACATAAATATTTCCAATAATAAAAGCTTTGTGGAAAACAATGGTGCAATACCAATTTTATGAAGAAAACCCATTCATTTCTAGCCAACCAAAACTACCAACACAGCAAAAGAGCAACACATAAAGGAGCTAACCATCACAAGGATTTTAATAATCCAAAGAGGAAAGCCAATGGAACAAATCCACATATGTCAAAGCCTCCAATGTGACTCCAAACAGCTTTACTAAAATGACAACAACTACAAAGATGATTCATCATAAAATTTTCAAAAGGGACAAACATGTCTCTCCCAAGGCAAGGCATAAATCTATGCTTAAATTATTTCTAACCCTTGAGTTAAAACCTAAATTTTTTAACCCAAAAAATATGTGTTAACCTAGAAACAGTTTTTCTCCTACAACTTTTCTGGTTAAATTTTTAGCCTGAGATTATTAAAGAATGAACTTAGGATAATTTTTTTTAAAGAAAAAAATTATGTAAATTATTCTAATTTAATTTTATGACCATTTTAACCTTAAATATTTAGATTCCAATAAATATTCAAAAATTACTAAACTAACTCCATAAAACTAGTGGAACACTATAAAAGAAAACAAAACACATAAAAGAATATTTTTTTAATTACTTTAGCTAATGAATTTAAATTTACCGTTAGATCTTTTTTAATACCGTGGAATTTGATCATTGGATTTAATGAATTTATAAATATAAAACTTAAAAAAATACACATATATGGTGGACCACCTCCACTCTTGGCCTAAGTTTGCCCCCAAAATGAGTTTTGGGTTAAAACTCATATTTGCCCAAGGGTTGAAGCAAGTTGGGGTAGGTTTATAATATAAAATTTGAGTTTTACTTCAAGAGTTGGAGTAGGTTTTAGGAGACTTTCGAATGAGCCCTAATTTTTATGAATGCTAATTATTGTTGGATTTTTTTATTTTATTTTATGAATAATATTTGGTTAATCAAAGGATGAGTAAGAGTTTCTACTCAAAATCGTTCGTTGTCGCTTTATAGAACTTTGTATTTATAATCAGGACCGTTCACTCTATAAAGATTGTCTCTGCAAAAACTAAGGTCATTTAATTATCTAACTGTATTGTTAATGCAAAAAATCGGTGAAGAATTTGGAACAACGTAAAGTGTCAAGTTTGTGACTTTTGCTCGGTTGCTCTGGTCACCTAGTGATGATGATGTGTAAAGAGATAGAGATAAGGAAGCAAACATAAGATGTACGTGCTTCACGCTAAGTTTGGTTACGTCCACGGAGGAGATGAGTTCTCGTTAATAATGAAGGGTTTACATAAATACATAGGTTCAAGCATAATCATCATTAGTGAGTTCTAATGACTAGTTTAAGTACAATAATGATATTCAAGATTAATTGTAGGAGAATGATCTCCTTTAACAGTTGAGGAGAGTCTTTAGTTTTTGTCCACGGTTGATGTGGGACTCGTTGAGCTTTATTCTGACGTTGGCATATGTCGTGTTGTGATTGGCCTCTTGGCTAGAGGGAAACTCTTGTGTTTCCGCAGGAGTGCCTCAACATGAACTCCATAGTGGGTCCTTGAAGGTATGGCGTTGACTGGTGCTCGGTAGTTTCGGAATTGGTTAAGTATGGTACAAACATGTATAAAAATAGATGAATGAAATTGGTAAAACATTACGAACCGTTTGTGTATTTGCTACAATAGATTGGCTAAATGACTTTAGTTCTTTATTTTTTATTTTGGCCTAATTGAACTATTAGTTCCTGTGATGATATGGTTGTTGGAATATAGCCCATGTGGTAAAAAAAACTAAGATTTAAGCCCATGTGGTGTTGTCGGTTAGGATTTATGCCCAAATTTGAAAATTCCGTCAACTCTCTGTTAATTATTAGCACGTGAGCCACACATAGTAGGATAAAACGAAACTCTTTGTTTATTGTTAGCATGTGGGGCTTGCATGTGAGACTAACTTTATACTTTTAGTCTCACATGTGAGACTCATGTGTTAACAATTAACGGAGAGTTGAAGAAATTTCCAATTTTGGCCTAAAATACTAACAGACTTCACTGCATGGACTTAAATCCTATTTTTTTTTTTATCACATGAGCTATCTTCCAATTATCACCACAGGGCTATTAACACAATTAAGCCTTTTTTTTTTTTTTTTTTTTTTTTTTTTTTGTAACCATGATATTTACAAAGTGATTTGTAATATGAATCATAAGTATAAAATTTTGTGATTCGAAGACTAAGAGCATGTTTAGATGTGCTTTAAAATGACTGAAAAAACTTTTGGTGAAAATGTTTTTAGAACAAATCCTTAGTAAAAATGCAAGTAAATCCTCAAAAAATACTTAAAGCGTTTTTTGGAAGAAGCACATAACTGGTGTTTGCAAAAAGCACTTCAAATGTTTTTGGAACCCAAAATTTTTTTTTTTTAAAAGCGTTTTCAGTCATTTTAAAAGCATTTCCAAACTAATCCTAAAAGTTTTAAATAAAAGTTCCTAGCGTTTTAGGAGACAAAAAACGGGCGGGCAACAATGTAACGACGTCGTTTCAATCGTCTTGTCCGCTCAATCATCTAAAACCCTAGCGCAAATAACAAATGCAAAAACATGAATGCATAAACCCCCCTCCACTCCTCTCTCTCTGTCTCTCTCTCACTGTTTCTCTCTCTTTCTCTGACTCTGAAGATCTCCAATGGAGCAGAGATTAGCGAACACATCGCATCTCACGCTGAACCAGAAGAAGTTCATCGAGACCACTCTACTCGCCGACCTCCGAGCCGACGGCCGCCGGCCCTTCGACTACCGTAACCTCACCATCAAGTTCGGCAAAGAAGAGGGTTCGGCGGAGGTCCAGCTGGGCCAAACTCACGTAATGGCCATCATCACTGCCCAGCTTGTCCAGCCCTACCGCGACAGGCCCAATGACGGCACTCTCTCCATCTTCACTGAGTTCCCCCAATGGCCGACCCTTCCTTTGAGCCAGGCCGCCCCGGCGAGTCTGCCGTCGAGCTGGGCCGCGTAATCAACCGCGGTCTTAGGTTGATTTCTTCCCCTCCTTTGATTATCGAATTGCGTTTGCTTTTAATTTGAGCTATACTTTGTGTGCTTCTAAAGTTTGGATTTTTTTTGTTCTTTGTAATATATGGGTGATTGTTTTACAGAAAAAAAAAAAGTTAAAGCATACATTTTAGAATGGGGCCGAATGCGTTTTAGAATGAGCTTGGCCACGTAATAGCCCTACCAGGATAGCATCACAATTTAGAGAAAATACTTCAAACTCAATACTTTAGAGAAAAATGCTACTTTGGAACAATAAAAGGTATTTCACAACTAAAAACAATTAAAGCATGAAAAATGGATAATGCGAGGTTTTTTTTTCGCCAATTGAGCTCTTGAGGTGTTTTTATTTTATTTTAAATAGAACTTTTAGTTGTCAGGGTGTTTCTTCTAATGTACTATTTTAGAATCCATCGATAATGGCTTTTAGTTTATCTTTATTACATTTAGTCATGCTTATTATAGTTAGCAAAGTGAAGCTTAAGAATTCTGTCATTTGAGTAATGGAAAACAGGAAAGAAGATATCTGTGACTGTGTGGTTGTGCATGAAAATGAATGCATTTTGAAGGTTTAGAAATGAATGAATGTGTAGGGAAAGCCGAGCGGTTGATACAGAATCACTTTGTGTTCTTTCAGGGAAGTTAGTTTGGGCTATTCGTTTTGATCTCCATATTTTAGATAATGGAGGGTAAGCTGAGTATTTGGACTCTGCATTAAACTTTTGTTTCATATTCCCATCTACATATTGAAATTTAACTTTTAGAAATGAAATGTGGACAGAAACCTTATTGATGCTGCTAACATTGCAGCATTGGCTGCTTTGTTGACATTCCGGAGGCCTGAAATCTCCTTGGGGGAAGAAGATGGTCAGGAAGTGATTGTACATCCACCTGAGGTAGATACTCACTCTAAGAAAATAATTAAGGGTGCCTTTGTTGAGAGATTCGAGAATATTTAGCGCTGAACAATTTTAAATGTTTATTATTAAGGTTTGTAAAAATGACATGGGGATTTTAGTGATAAATTTGATTTTGAAGCTGGGCTGGTTCCTGGTTCTGTCTAAAAACACTTAAATAAATGGAAAAGAAACAAGAGAAATGAGAAAATAAGATAGGAAGATATAAAGCTCCACCAGAACACTTTAAGAGTGTGGTCTCCTCGGCTCTGTTGGAGGTTTACTATACAAAATCTGTGCAGGCCTCATTTGATATCATGGGTGGATAATCTCCTAATTTCAAGATACATTGAAGGTGGAAGTGAATGGTTTTTCATTTGGAGGGGATTAGGAGGGATTAGACTTGAAGGAAACTCTGCTCAGCCCTTCTAATCCTACCATTTAGGGAGGATTGAAATGGATAAGTTCCCTTCATGAGTAACCCTCTTCTATCCTCTAGTTGGACATGATTTTTTTATCCCTCCCTTCAACATACCTTGAAATGAGGAGTTCTCCATTTCAGTCCAAACCTAGATACCAATCAAGGCAATAAATTCTCACCAGTTAAGCCCTAGTGAATTTCTTTGTGAACGGTTTGCATGTAGAAGTAGAAAGTTTCTTGAAAAGAAGTTCCTAGTTGAAAACAGAGGATTTCTATCTATTAGCAAACTGAAACTAGACCCAAACAAAACAAGTGGAAAAAGATTCATTACCAAGAAGTACAATAATCTGAATCTATTTACCAGAAGACCTATATCTTGTGGTAATAAACATCAAGTAACACTTTGACACTAGATGATGAACTTTGCAAATCAAGACAAAGGGTGATATACGTGTGTAATGGTGTAAATGCTGTTCTCACCAACGTTCAGTTGTGTGCACGATAGATAAATAAAATTATAGAAGAAGAAAAGTGATGAGATTATTACATGTGTACCATTCAACTTGAATAAACCTCTTTATTTATCATGTATGGCCTTGTGACAGGAGACGGAGCCACTTCATCTGATCATACATCATCTCCCTATAGCAGTAACCTTTTCATTCTTCAATTATGAGAGTAGTGTGGTAAGCAAAATTTATCCCTCTGAAAGATCTATATTTGTTCACAACTTGGAAGCAACTTTTGTCTGACTTTATTCAATGCCACATAGGCGATAGATCCAACCCATGAGGAAAAGGCTTTTATGGGGGGGGCGAATGACTGCGACAATTAATGCAAATGGAGATGTTTGTGCTATTCAAAAAGCTGGGGGGGAGGGTGTCTTGCAGAGTGTTATAATGCAATGTTAGCGAATTGCTTCTGTCAAGGCTGGTTCTATGACAGAGAAGATCAAGAAGGCGGTGAGGTTTTCTCTTTATGAAACAGTCTTGAATACTTGAGTTGCTTCTCTATCACTTGAAAGAAATATTAACCCTTTACATAATTCTGGAATAATAAAATGAACTGGTATCTGTGATCTATATGACTGTTGTAGAAGGCAAATAACAGTATCTCATTTTGTCTATGAAGAACACATCAGTGACATTTGTCTTTAATATTTCTTGAAGGGTCTCTTTTAAAAGTATTCATGACCAGAAGTGACTAAAGAAGTGTTGACTTGAAATATATATTTGGATATAGCATATTCCATCTGGAAAAATGGTATCTGATCAAATGTGTGTCAGTATTCTCATGTTTTGGCTCCTTTGTTAGTGTTTCTACTCCAATTCAAATGCAGGTTGATTTATACAACACAGAAAGAGCATTTCGGAAGATCAAGTGCCATACTTCTTCTGTCCCCATGGATGTTGATAGAGGTGCTTCTAATATAGGTGTGCAGAAAAACTCTTCTTCTGTTAATCATATGGAGAGATTAAGGCCGATGTCTGAGGAAGGAGTTGCAAATCAAAGTGAGGGTGCTGCAGGTGATACTGAATTATCAGAAAAAAGACAAACTAATAAGGGTAATGAAGATGCGAAGAATTTTACTGGAGGCCCCTCAAGTTGGTATGGTTCCAATCTTATAAAAATTAGGGCCTTATCTTCCTTTATTATCAATCAATGTGTGAAAATGGCTTTGAAAGATTGGATGTTAGTGGACGCTTGCCAATTTGCATTGTGGTTCCTGTCCTCTATTGATAGCACTCCTCTTTTGTATACCCCCATTGTATGTGGGCATTCTTTTCTTAAGATTCTGAATGAACTTCCTTACTTAAAGAAAAATGCCTTAAAAGAACAAATTTAGCAAATGGAGTTGGAGAACCATTTTAATTTTTAATGGACTGTGTGGTAGAAGCAGTTGGTGACCTAACCAAGCAAAAAGAAAATCATTAATAAAAGGAACTGTTATTATTGGCACTCCAGCTGTCCTCTCCTTTTTATTAGGGAGAATTTGCACATGGAAATGTAATAAATTGAGAAGGTTTTTCTTTTCCTTTTGCAATGTAGAACCTGGGGGTCAATTTCTGGGTTAGAGTTCTTAGTGATCATATGCATTGGGTTGTTTCAGTTTTGATTTTCCCAATGAGAGAGAGAGATAGAGGCTTCAACATCCCTACTGATTTATCCTATACTAGTTTATTTTTTTCAATATTAATTTGTTTTTCTTTTTCCTCAGGGATCCTTACTCAAATGGTGTTGATTCAAATTTTTTAAAATGCTTCCCATGGTACCATATCGTGTCTTCACCTATAAGAGAAAGAAATTACCATTGTACATATTGCTGCTCTTTGTCACTTTTATAGCTCATCTAAGAGATTTTAAGACTAATTATAATGTTTACTTTAACTGCTCAGCCTTGTGGAATGTGGAATTAATTCATACATATGGGGAAATTAATATTGGTTAGGACTAGCAAATATTGTCTGGTTTTTTGCCCTTTTTGTCTACCCCAACTGTAGGCAATTGCATCAAACTTCCCTATTAAAGATAAAAAAATATCCCAAGACAAAATTTAGCATTGTATTACCGTACAAAAGTTACTTTTTTGTGAGCTACGCCTTTTTTGGTCTGATGTAATGAGAATGTTTACTAATTGATAAGATGTTTATTTAGGTATTGTCACTAAGTTACGCATACATATACTACATAACGCTCTTGTATGGATGCATACTTAGGGGAGGACTTTTATTTACATGCATTCAGTCACCAATGCATACTTATGCATGCATGTGCACAGATATTTAAGAGATGGAGAGAATTCTCATCCATGTTAGGCATGACATGTGCAGGAATGTCGACGCCTAATCAGAAACCAGAGGACTCAAAAGGTGAGGAAACAACCAGTGAAGCCATGCCAGAGGAACCTCCTGAAGATATTAATCCAATGCCTTCATCCATTGAGGGAGCTGAAACTGCAGAGCGAACAAATGGAGAGAAAACCTTGAAGGATGCTGTGAAGCCCAAAAACAAGAGACCTAGGAAAACGGCTCCTCTACTGGTTCAAGCTAGATGGATTTTTTCTCATTGCATGTATGGTGTTATGTGGACATATTTTCTTATGCTCTTCTTTATACCTTGAATGTAGATAGCTTAATTCGTTGAAAAGAATCAATATGTTTAAAAGCAAGAATACTTTGTTTTTGGTACTCAGCAATGGTAGGAAAAGATAATTGATTATTTTCAATCAGTCTTTCTCATAATGCATTCGAAATTTGCTTTTTAATGTATTATAAGTGCATGCAATGTTGTTCGTTTGATTTTCGTAATATAATTATATGTGCTTTCGCCAGTTTCTTGCTAATTCAAAGCTATCTGCATTACTTGCCAGATACTTGGTGTTGCAGTTCTCGTTGGAACTCATGGCAGGCAAAAGGAGTAGGTAAGTCTCTGGTCGACTGCAAAGTGATGCGGGGGTATGCATATATGACGAGTAAGTTGAGATGCTGCTCAATTGTTTCTAATGCAGTTGTTCATGTAGCAGATCAGTGTAGTCTTGTTTTGTTTGCTCTTTGTAGATTTGTAGTGCAAATTGTACATGAGCGAGGTTACCGAAATTACTCAAATTTTGTTGTTGCACACTTGAAAATGATAATTCCCTTCATTTGGTTTCGACTATTTTGATGTTCAACTTAGTCAATGCCAATGTTTAATGTAAGGTTAGTGTGGATTCGTATGAATTGATAGGTCATAACCAGTTCGATGTTGATGTCGATGTCGTTGATGGAACTAGTTGCATCGCAATTGTACTTGCAAACGTTTGGACAACTGATTTCAGGCTTTTAACTTCTGATTAAGTCAAAATTGGTATTGGTATTGGTATTGGCATGGGTTATTTAGATCACATTTCTAACTGTTTCATTTTTTTGGGAAATTATTATTAGCACTTTAAAAATCTCGTTTTGCACTCCAAACTTTCTATAAATAGAAAAAAAAATACCCTTGTGAGGAGTGTAGAATGAGCTCAATAATAGTACCCTTTTTTTATAGTTATGTTGGAAGATTTCGAAATCTAGACATAGCATACTCCTACCCATTCCTAGGGTTGGTTTGATATTGTTGTGCCTTGAAAAAAAATTGCTTCTGTTGTGCTGTGAGAATAAGCACTAGAGTGTTTGATAAACTTTTTAGTAAAAATGCTTTTGGAAAAAAAAAAAAAAAAAAAAAAAAAAAAAACAGTATTATAGTGTTTGGTAAACTATAAATTCGGGTGGTTTTCCGCTCATCTACTTCATCCAACATTTCCTCTCTACCAGTTTTAGACGCTTCTATAAATTTAATCCCACCGTTCACTCCATGCTATGCCCTTCTTCCTCACGCCACTCCCTCATCTCTTCTCTACTCTAATTCCAAAACCCAAATCTCAGAATTCAAGAATTCAGATCCAAAGCAAGAAACAGACATGGGTTCTTGCTTACTCGAGCACCTCAAGGCTCAACCTTTCTGGGTTCTTGTGCTCTTCACTCTCGGCTCTTTCTCTCTCCTCAAACTCTCTCTCTCTTTGCTCTAATGGTTCTACGTTAATTTCCTCAGACCTGCCAAGAATCTCAAAAAGTACGAAACTTAGGCACTTGTCACCGAACCCATTGATGGCATTGGCAAGGCCTTCGCCTTCCAACTGGCTCGGAAGAGGCTTAATCTGATCTTGGTAGGTCGAAATCCAAAAAAACTCAAAGACGTCTGATAGGAGCATATTTAGGCGACTTACTTAGCTTGTTTTCGTGCATTTATATTGTTAATTCATAGTTGTTTTAGTAGTTTAAGCCATTTTCGTGTGTTTTTAGGTTCATATGGCTAAGGAAGCAAAAAGATGCATTTTGGAGCATTTTGGAGCAAAATTGGACTTGGAATGGATAGCTTATGTTTGGAGCAAAATGAATGGACGAAATTGAAGGATTCCTAATCCATTGCAGCCACTTGCACCCATAATCATTCACACCAAAACCTTGCACATGCAATCCCTTTAATTAATTCAACCTAGCTGTCATTGCACATGCATTCACTCTTTAACCCACATGCATTTCCACCCACATGCACTCCCATTCTTTAATCCATTCAGCCACAAGACATTATCATTGCACCACATTCAGCCATTCCATCTCCCATTTCAGATTGCATTCCAATCATTCCAACCAAATCACATGCACTCCCACCCTTTAAATCACATGCATTCCCTTCATAAATCAGCCACATGCACTCATAATCATTCAACCAACCTAGCTGTCATGTTTCCCCTTTCATCATTCCCTCACATTCTTTAATTCAGCCAACACATGCTTACACATGCATTTCCAACCCACATGCATCCTTTAATCATTCAAACATGCAGCCACATTCCCTCCTAGCTGTCATGTTCCCCCCATTTCACCTATAAATAAGCATGCATTACACCTCAATTCATTGAATTCGTCCATATTCAGAAAATCATCCAAAACACCACCAGAAATCATCCCCTTGTGCCGTGAGTATCCCTACTAATCCAAACACCACTCCAACCACTCCCCAAACCATTCACACCACCAAACCTCACCTTAGACCTTGTGCTACAACAACGAGGAAGAGAAGAGTGCCTAAACGTTCATACAATTCAAGTTTGAGTTGTTGGAATGTTTAGGTGTTTCTTTGATTTCAATGTTTAAATTCAATTCTCTTTGTTTTGTACGTATGAGGAATGGAAGAGAAGAGTGCCTAAACGTTCATACAATTCAAGTTTGAGTTGTTGGAATGTTTAGGTGTTTCTTTGATTTCAAAGTTATGAGGAACTAAACCCCCCTTGGTTAGGGGGTGATTCGAAATATATGTTTATGCTTGCATTTTGATTTGATTACTTCTAATTGCGTTTCATAAGTTGTGGATTCAATTTGTTTAACCGTTTGATTGATAACTTATTTATGTATGTTTATTGAGAGTGCACGCTTAATTTTCATGCATGAATATGACGCTAGAATATAAGTGAGTTTCACCTAATAGTTACGAACTTATATTCACAAGTAGTGGAGGTTGCTTATAAACAATCGCGTTAAACGAATTCTTGGCATAAGTTTCATGCAATCATAGTAACGAATGCCTCGTCAACACTTATAATTTTCATAGAGCGTAATGATTCTTGCTTGTACCTCTTCTATGCATTCATGTTGAGGACTTGTGGGGAATGTTTTGAATTGTCGCATGCATCATCCAATTCAATAACGTTAGGAAGATTTGAAGGTTAATTAGTGCATCACGGTTAACTTGGGGTGTTGAGCATCATAGTTTATTGAAATGCAATTGGAAATCATTTTATTATGCAAGTGTAACATGTGTGGAGATGAACCCCTTAGCTACGTTCCCATCCATTCAATTCCATCCATTTCATCTTTACTATCTGTTTTAATTTAAATCTGTGCATTTTATTTAATTTCGTCCAAAACCAAATCCCCCTTTACTTTATTGTCCAATTTAGTTAGAAAGTATCTTAGTTTGTGTTTCTAAGTGTTTTGATTCAATTTGTTACATAAATTCGTCCAGATTCACCAAAGTGCTCAAAACTGCCCAGAAAGTGATTTTAAGGCAGTTTTGAGTGTTTTGGGTGATGTTTGAGTCTTTTGGTTTGTCTTAGTGTTTTAAAGTGTTAGATTAGTTAGAAATACATTTAGTTTGTGTTTTTAAGAGTCTTGAGTCAAGTTACAACTTAGTTTCGTCCAAATTTGTGTTTGTGCTCAAATCTGCCCAGAAAGTGGTTTTTAGGCAGATTTGAGTGTGTTTGTGTTGTTTTGAGTCTTTTGGTTTGTCTTAGTGTTTTAAAGTTTAGTTTTGCATTCTTTGAGTCTAGTATAGTGTTTTATATTGTGTTTTTACGTTTTTGAGTCAAATCCAAGTGATTAACAATCCCTCCTAATCCCCGGTCTAGAACGATCCCTACTTATAATATACTACAATTGTCAAAAAGAGGGTTTAATTTGTGTGCGTATAATTCTCGCATCAACGTCTCGGACGCTGAACTAGCCAAGTACGGCAAAACCCAGATCAAGACTGTCTTGGTCAACTTCACCGACGACTTCGACGACGACGTCAGGCACATTCGGGAGAGGATCGAAGGGTTGGATGTGGGACTTTTGATTAACAACATTGGGATTTCGTACCTGTATGCTTGGTTCTTTCATGAGGTGGATTCAGAGTTATTGAGGAATTTGATTAAAAGCCGGTTTTTCAAAGCTGGGTTTTGTAGCTTCTTGTTTTTGGCTTTTTTTTTTTCACCAAAAACTATGAAAAAAAGCTAAAGTTGAATATTTACCAAACACAAAAAAGCTCCCAGCTTTTTTTCATACTCGTTTTTTTCAGAATCACCTCAGTATCGGTTAACGTCACAACTAGGCTGACTGTTTAATATTTTGTCTTTAGTTTTTGTTTGTATTATACATGACCAATCCCGAAACTACCAAGTACTGGTCAACTTCAAACTTTCAAAGGCGCATTGAAGGGTTCATGTTAAGGTACTCCTGTTGAAGCATTGGAGTTTTGCTCCACTCAGGAGGCTAATCACAGCACGACACATGTCAATGTCAGAATAAAGCTTATAGAGTTCCACATCGATCGCATACGAAAGCTGGAGACTCTCCTGTACTATAAAAGAAGATCATTCTCCTACAATTAATCTATAATGTCATTATTGTACTTAAACTAACCATTAGAACCCACTGATGATGATTATGCTTAAACTTATATATTTGTGTAAACCTTTTACCATTAATGAGAACTCTTCAACTCCGCGGGCGTAGCCAGACTTAGGGTGAACCATGTACATCTTGTGTTTGCTTCCCTATCTCTATCTCTTTACATATTACCATCACTAGGTGACCGAAGTAATCGAGCGAAGGTCACAAACTTGACACTTTACGTTGTTCTAAAGTCTTACTGATTTTGTGCATCAACATTTGGCGCTGCCTGTGGGAATGACACTTACTCCTACTATCTCTAGCTTTGTCAAGCAGTTTCCATCATTTGTACACTCTCTTTTGATCAGGCATCCCTTTCCAACATGGGAAACGAAGGAAGCCATATCACGCAGAACGACACCTCTTCGTGCCTAGTGTGAGACAATGGAGGAAGGAAAGAAATAAGTTTGCTCTTCAGGCTAAGGTCGAAGAGCTTGAGGCTCAGAACAACAAGATAGCAATGAAGAATGAGATCCTCCAAGAACAGTATGAGAAACTCTTTGAGATGCTTCACGAGGGTAGGCAGACTCAATCTCACGAGCCCATCACCCATATGGATGTTAACCATCACCTGGGTGCCCCTCAACATGAAGGGTCATCGATTTTCAACATCGATACTCCTAATGAGGAGCGAACAACCCATCCATGTGTTGGTCAATGCGAGACTTCTCTCAACCCAGCTACTTTGACCCGAAGTAGGAGAAGTGGAGGGAGGCACCTCCTTGCAGAAGGAGTGGAAGGATCAAAGGCTGTTTATTACGATTGTCGAAAGTTCTTGAGGCAGCATCGAGAAAACCCCATCCACCTAAGCTAAAGGATCAAAGATCCAAAGGTCATCGAAGGGCTCAGTCCCCTACCACAACATAGGCCAACCCCCAATCTAGGAAAGCAACGACAAGATTTTGAGGGACAAAAAGGTGTAGGAGACTCAAGGGACTTTCAACGGACACGTCCTGGAAACGAGTATGGTAAATCCAGGGAAAGGCCACATGTATTTGACCTAACTTCCCAACTTCCAAAGAAGGAAACTTACGAAGAAGAGTTCTAATGGTGCCTGACTCCATTAGGGACCCCCTTATCTTGCAGTTCCTCGAAAAAGTGAATAAGCTGAAGGTCAAGCGTCAAGCCAAAATACCTGACTAGAATCAGCCAAGGCCAGGACCTCTAATAAAGAGGATCTTTTGCACCTTTTTACAAGGAAAAACTAAACAGAAGCTTGGCTTACAATCGTATACTGTGAGGGAAGATCTAATTGAGCATATCTATATCTTCGAATCTACCATGGCATACCGAAGAGACAATGATGAGGAACGATATCTCATATTCCCCTCAACTCTCTTTGGTAGAGCCCTCAATTGGTATTGTCGTCTTCAACCTAATACTGTGGATTCCTTTGCCAAGCTAAAAAGACTCTTCGTGGCTCAACACATCTTCCAAGCTGATCGCTTACACTTCACTGATGAGTTATACACCATTCATCAGAAATCGGACGAGTCACTGCGTGAATATGTTGGTTGCTTCAACAACGAGTACTCTCGTTGAGCTGATGCATATGATAAAACAACACTCAGGGCCTTCACAATAGCCATGCATGAATGCTTTTTCAAGTACATGATCAATGTTAACACTTGGAAGACTTACTCTGAAATAATGATGCAAGCTTACAATCATGCCTTTGCTGAGGCAAGGGCATACCAAGGAAACCCTTCTATGGTTAACCCATATCAATAAGTGGGGAGTGGAAGTCAAGTTCTACCAAGTGAGGAGGTTTTGGCTATTCAAACACCTATTGCATCCTTTCTCGCCTCATTTACCTACTCGCTGAGTCACCAACCGTATTCATCTCTTGGTAAGAGGAATGATCTTTACTCTTAGAAAGCTTATTACAACAAGAGGGATAAAGGTTCATATCAAGACAACCAATGGTGAACGTACCTTCAACTATTATGACCATGGGGTCAAACCTCGCTCATTCAAAGTAGGGGGACTAGGTGCTGAAGGCAATACTATTATAAGAAGGAATACACATTACAAATGTTTTAACCCTCAACCGTTTGAGATCTTTTGTAACACAAGCTATTTGGCAAATATTTAATGAAGAGGGAATCAGACAACTTCATCTGAGTCTTTTACATTTCTAGCATTGGAACACTTGGTCTACGCTGACCTACCTTTATACTCTAACTTAGAGCTTCAACATGCTTACTTTGACACAAAGTAAGTGAAACTAAGTGTTACAACCAACATGGTTCACATATCCTAAGCATGGATTCCTTCATGCATAGAAAAACATTCATAAGCATCATTCATATCAATCAATATAAACTTCACAGATTTCAACACATTCATGCATAAAGGAGTGTCAACTGAGCTTCAAAGGAGTGTCAACATACTTTTTATCATTCGGCACTTGCTACAATGTGCCTCGGCACCTTGCCCTTATTTTCACCAACCAGATGATGAAGGAACTCACCTTCGTATCACAACCAGGTGATGAAAGGTACAACTCGTACTCTAATATCATTCAGCAACTTGCCACTCTTATCACCAACTAGGTGATGAAAGAACTCACCTTCGTATCACTAACTAGGCGATGAAGAGTACAACTAGTACTATTAATAAACATTTTTGCCTCGGCAACTCACCATTCTTCCCACCAACTAGGTGAGGAGTGGTACAACTTGTACGTATGAACTCTTAGCATTCACAAATAATAAAAAAGCCTCAAGCTTTTTAACTCAAAAGGGGGATAAGCAAGCTTAACTCAACCCAACTGGGGAGCACTTATGCCAAACAAGGGTTATAGTCACCAACAAAGTCTTATTACAAGCCAACAAAGGCTTCAGTGCATGGTATACAAAGATCAAGCTCTTCAACCTTCTTGCATCTGTTATGACATTTTCTCTCTATAACAATGTAAACACTACAACTCGTAGAAAGCTTTGTACACTCTTGATCAAGATTGTGCGAAACAAAATCAATTTATATGGTTCCTCCAAACCTTCAACTACTACAATATGTGGTTTGCCTCACACACTCTTGCTTAATAATGTGGAAGCAAAATCTAGATATGTGGCCTTACCCACATTTTCTTGTCCCTAGTTTTGAAAAAAAGGCCAAAAAAAAAAGTTTAAATTTCCGAAATTAATTAATGGTTTTTATCACAGATGGTCACTAAAATTGACCTAACTCGTCATGTTGGTCCCTCAATTTAAAAATCAATCAATCCCGTCCTTAAATTTCACTAGCACACATCAATTTGGTTCCTGCCATCCAAATCCATCAATTTTTCTATTAGTTTGCTGACGTGGCACATAAGAGCCCACCCAAACAATTATTTGGCGCCATGTAGACAATAAAAAAAGTCTTTTATTTAAAAAAAAAAAAAAAGGTAAAAGCCAAACTAACAAGTAAACAACAAACACAAACAAAACATAATCTCAAAGCAAACAAAAACAAAACATAATCTTAACCCCTGATCCTTTTCGTCATCTACCAACCTTTCCCCCCCTCCAAGCTCAGTCACACCCTGGTGGCAGTTGTGTCATTGAAGCTACCTGTGACTGGCCTGAATCATTTTCATCGAGGAATTTGGCAAGGAGGGGGCTCGGAGCAGAGCAAAATCTGAGCAACCCATAATTGAGTTGTGCACATTGCTTGGTGGGTATTTGAATCCATGAATGCACTGCGGGAATTTGATTTAATGAGGTCGTGCAAAAATTTGAGGATGAGGGGAAAAGTAAGCTTGACCAAATCGTAAGCCATAGAGAGAGAATGAGGAAATCTTAGCTATAATTGGAAGATAAAGAGGGCACTTGTGATTAAATGAAAGCCTGGGGTTTATGTTGCAATGGAGTTGGAGAGAGATGCAAACATCATAGGCTATTGTGAAAGAGAGAGAGAAAGGAGAGAGAAGAGAGAGAGACAGATTGGCTGAAAACCTCATAGGTAGCTTCAACGACGCAACCGTCACCGGGTTGTGTGGCTGGGCTTGGGGTGGGTGGGTGTAGTAGATGGCGGATAGCCCGGAAGGGGCAGGGGTGATGCGGTTTGGGATTTTGTTTGTTCCTAGTTTATTTATTTATTTTGATAATAATTATTTACTTTTCAATTGTTTTTTAAATTTCAAATTACTAATAATTTTTTGGTATCATCTACATGGCATCAACAATTGGTTGTGTGGGGTTGTCTTTCTGCCACATCAACAAACTAGCAAAAAAATTGATCGATTTGGATGGCAGGGACCGAATTGATGTGTACTAGTAAAATTCAAGGACGACATTGATTGATTTTCAAATTGAAGGACCAACATAAAGAGTGAGGTAAACTTCAGAAACCGTTTGTGATGAAAACCCTTAATTAATTAATTGTTAGTTATTAATTAAGTAATTAATTAATTATTAATTATGACATGGAGAAAACCAACAAAACTTCAACACATAGGAGGCAACTACAAATGTCAAAAACTTCACACACTCTTGATCAAGATAGTATGAAGCAAAATCAGTTTATGGTGCTCTAGGAATAGCTTCAACTATTCAAGCTATGTGCCTAAGCAAAAACTTCATCTTCAAAGCTTCACCCAAAACGTTTCACCTACAAAGCTTCAACAAAAAAACTTCACCCACAACTTCAACCAAAAACCTTCACCCACAAAACTTCAACCAAAAACCTTCACCTACAAAACTTCAACAAAAAAGCTTCACCTACAAAGCTTCAACCAAAAGCTTCTCCTACAAACCTTCAATAAAAAGTTTCACCTACAAAGTTTCAACCCAAAAGCTTCACCTACAAAGCTTCAAGCCAAATGTTTCACCTACAAAACTTTAACCAAAAAACTTTACCTACAAAGCTTCAACGACTCAAGCTATGTGCCCAAAGGAAAAAGCTTTAACACTACATGATGTAAAAAGCTTCACACACTCTTAATCAAGATAGTGTGAAGCAAAATCAAGTTATGGTGTCCTACAACTTGCTCCAACCACTCAAGTTATGTGCCCAAAGAAAAAGCTTCAACCACTCAAGCTATGTGGCCAAAAGAAAAAGCTTCAAGATTACAACATGTAAAAAACTTCGCACACTCTTGATCAAGAAAGTGTGAAGCAAAATTAATTTATGGGGTCCGATTACTAGTTTCAACCATTCAAGCTATGTGCCCAAAGGAAAAAGCTTCAATCATTCAAGCAATGTACACAAAGGAAAGGGCTTCAACCACATTTTTTTTTTCTCACAAGAAAATGAAAGAATGAATTGGGCTTAAAAAAATTAAAATATATATATACTTGGGCTTGGAAACTTGGGGGACTCCTCACTTGGGAACTTAGAGGAGCATTGTTTATATCATACTTGACCAATCCCGAAACTACCAAGCACCGGTTAATTTCATACTTTCAAAGGCCCACTGAGGGGTTCATGCTAAGGCACCTTGTCGAAGCACTAGAGTTTCCCTCCACCTAGGAGGCCAATCACAGCACAACACATGTTAACGTCAGAATAAAACTTATAGAGTCCCACATCGATCGCAGACGAAAGCTGGAGACTCTCCTAAACTATAAAAGAAGACTATTCTCCTATAATTAATCCCTAATCTCATTATTGTACTTAAACTAGTCATTAGAACCCACTAATGATGATTATGCTTAAACTTATGTATTTATGTAAACCCTTCACCATTAACAAGAACTCCTCTAATCCGTGGACGTAGCCAGACTTAGGGTGAACCACGTACATCTTGTGTTTCCTTCCTTATCTCTATCTCTTTACATATTACCATCATTAGGTGACCGAAGCAACCGAGTGTAGGTCACAAACTTGACACTTTACGTTGTTCCAAAGTCTCACTGATTTTGTGCATCAACAGTTTTCTTAAGGATAAAGGAAATATATGGAAGACACGATTTGACTAAACTAATTTAGTGAGTAAATTTTGTCCAAGTTCCTAAATGAGCATTTTAGTTTTTATTTTTTTGTAGTGAAACAATATCGGTTTTATTAGGTAGTTGAGAAAATGTACAAACTTAAAGGAGGATATCTTGGATTGGGTCGGTTGGGTCCTCAAACCAAAAAAGACTTCAAAGCGAAAAAACAAGGTCAGCTTGGCCAATTGAAAACCCACTAGTATTAGCGGATTTGTGGGTTTGGTAAGCACGACAAGTAGCAAAAGTGTAATTTTATGCGCAAAACGGAAGTGAATTTTAACAATGTACCAATATCAATGTTGTAGATAAAAGAAAAAAACAATCTTAAAATAACACAAGAGATTACATGGTTCAACATAAAAGTTACGTCCAAGGGCGAAGCACGGCGAGAAATTTTATTAAACAAATGGAGATTACAAAAAAGTGGTTAACTCTCACAACCCAAATCCCACAAATTACAAATCCTAAACCAAAGTAGAGAATCCAAATCAAACGGAAAATATTCTCCCAAATTGCTCTCTAACGCACAAAATCACAAATTGACTCTCACCAAATTGCCACACTAATGAGCCACACAAAATGAACTATCCCTAAGGTCCTATTTAAGTGCATAGGACTTAGGTTACAATAAGAATCCTAATCCTAATTGGAAGCAAATCCAAATCCTAATCAAATAGGTAATTAACAAAATCTCTCCAAGTAAGGAATCCAACCAAGAAGTCAAATCCAAACCCAAATAGGACACTGAGCAAAAATAGGTAACACAAATCTAATTTCTGTAGCATCCTAATTTTGAGCCTTAAAACCTAACAAAAGGAACAGAACCAGAGCTCTAAACCTGTAATAATGACAACTAGAAGTTCAATCATTTCATAAACTTACCACACGGAGGATTGTTGTACAAAAGCACCAACAAAACTAGTAATGGGACACCATTTGAATACAAGTAGCACTGACTCTGATGAAGAATTATAAAAGGAAAAAAAATTAGTGGGAAGCATATCAAAATTTTCATTGAGGTCCAAGTTTCAAACATAATCAGAAGTGATTCTAATATATTTAGTTTTCCTAGTTTTATCCTTATTCAAAAAATTTGAGAATTAATTAGTAAATTATAATATTTTTAAGTTGAAAAGAACAATGATAGCTGTAGTAGAAACAAACGTGGCGGTTGTCTTGTTATGTTAGGCGTTTTTGGTCGATGTAATCAAAGGTCTCTTGCGATGAAAACCTCACTTGTACCGTATTCAACAATTCATCACGTTGTGAATAATGTAATTTTCTGCATCTCTTCATATCGGTGAAAATGCAAGAAAACTAGTTTTTGGACAAAGAAAAAAAAAATACTACTTTTAGTTTTCTTAATACTACAATTTGGTGATATTCTTTTTCACAATATTAAGTGAGAAGACTTAAATTCGAATCTCATAATCGGCAAGCTCGCTCCCCCCTATTAATGTCAAATATATAATTATATAAAAATGAAAAAAAAAAAACCTGTTATTTTTAGAACACCTTCAACTAAGGGCTATATGTCACTTTTGGTCCTCAAATTAATAAAAACAACGTTCCATCAAAAGGCCAATGCTAAAGAGACTAAATTTTGAAATCAAATTTGCAAACTAAATGATGTGTCACTAATAGAAAATGAACACGTTAATCAACATTTAAGTAATAATCTAATCATCAACAACCATATTATTTAATTTACACATTTGATCTCTTTAACATTATAAAAAAGAATCTGACCAAAGAACCTTGCTTCATCTAACCCAAGAGCTGGGCACAAAGTGGCTCGCTGGTCAGCCATGGTTGCTTGCGAGCACCATCATGTGTGACCCACAAGTAGACCTGACATTCGTGTCGTTTTCGTGTCATACCCGATGACTTAACGGGTCGTATCGTGTAATACCTGTTAAAGTAAACATGTAATATGACCCGACTCGAAATCAACCCGTTAATATTATCAGGTAATATGACATGACCCGTTACCCATTAAGAAAAATATATTTTAAATCAATAAAAATGAAAATGAAAAACATAATTTGACCAAAAAAAAAAATGTAAAACATAATACTAAATTAGTATATATATATACTAAATTTCGGAGTTGACCCATTCAAGAAAGTTGTCAAGCTTTTCATTACGAGTGATTACATTTTTCACACTTCTACAATAATTATTATTAATTTTGCACTCAAATAAAAAGCACCGTTCATGAGATTTGGAGGGTTTTAAAAATCTAAACAACCATGTAACCATCATCTAAGCATTGAAGATATAATTATGAACGTTTATTTGCTTTCACATCTTTCAGACTTATACATTAATGATTATAAATTTTGTTTATTTTGAACTCCCTTAAAAAATACTATTCATGAGAGTTTGTATGGTTTTAAAAATTCAAACAATCATATACCCATCCTCAAAGCGTAGAGGATACAACGACGAGCATTTGCATATTTTTTTTCATATTTTTCGCGCATGTAAATTAATTATTATAATTTTTTTAATGTGTTTGGTATTTTTAAATTACTTGGTATTTTTATTTTTAAAGTGTTTTATGATTTTTAATCTCAATCTTTGCCTATAATATACTATAATAAATAAATAAATAAATAAAACTTAAATTTTAAAATTTGTATAGAATAATAATTAATAAACAATATATACATATTCATTATATCTATTGTATTTTATAAGATTTTTTTTAGTAGTTTAAAAAATTAAAATAATCAAAATAACTTTTTTCTTATCGTGTCGAAACATGTTACCCACGTGCCACTCTCGTGTAAACCCGTTAAGGATCCCGTTATTAACGGGTTATTATCGTGTGACCGATAATGACCCGATTAGTTATCGTGTTGATCAGAAATCCGTTATTTTCGTGTCATTTACGTGTCGTGTTAACAAACCATGTAAAAAATTGCCAGGTCTACCCACAAGTGTCGATTGTTGAGCTCCAGCATTAAACGTATGGGCATTGTCATTCTTTAATTTTTAAGATGTTGGAGCCTTCATTTTAGATAGTTGTAGTATTTAAAGAGGTATTTATATAAGGTGCATCCCACCAATAATCAATCCCAACACCGACTCCAAACGTTTAGTTTTCACTTGTTTTGAAAACTAAAAACTTATTAGGTAACTACTTTTAGTTTTTAAAATATTAAAAATAATAATTAAATTAGTTTGTAATAATACAGTTAATATTTAGTAAACTAACTAAAATTTGTACCCGCTCGTTACTACATAATTTGTACCCTATGAATATTTAGTTTAAAAAAAAAAATGCAACCAAAGAACCTTGCTTCATCCAACCCAAGAGCTAGGCACAAAGTGGCTTGCGAGCCCCATCTTGTGCGACCCACAAGTGTCGATTGCTGAGCTGCAGCATTAAACGTATGGACATTGTCATTCTTTAATTTTTAAGATGTTGGAGCCTTCATTTAGGTGGTTGTGGTATTTAATGAGGTATTTAAATAAGGTGCATCTAACCTATGCCTATGTCCTACCAATAATCAATCCTAACACCGACTTAGACTACGACTCCAAACCTTTAGTTTTCACCTGTTTTAGAAACTAAAAACTTATTAGGTAACTACTTTCACTTTTTAAAATATTAAAAGTAAAAATTAAATTAGTAGATATTCCCAACAAAATTGTGCAAAGATAATTATCATGAGTAAAACACAACAAAATCTAAAACCCGCGAAAGCTATCACGTAAGGTCTTCTTGTCATCCACTGGCTTAAAGTTCATGAGCCAAGCATGTAAAAAATGGGTACATGCATAAAGTATATAATGGCAAGAGGAAATATAAAAATATATAAGTATAATTATTGATCCTTTGTATGACTATTATTAGAAACCTACATTTGAGTGCCATAACAATGAAGTGACAAGAAATAATAGAAACCAACATTTGAGTCCCATAAAATGATGATATGATAATTAATTTTTGTAACCTTGTTTTTCATAATTTCATGATTATAAATTCTTGATTAAGTCACACTAATGATGGAGAAAACTTTCGCTTGTATTATTCAAGTTAGAAACAAGAAGGTGAGCGTCGAGTTGTATTTCAGAAATTTGTGGCTATAAAATATTCAACCTTTAAATTTTGGTTGTAATGAGTGCAGCTTTTGGTTTTTTGTCCCTCGCCGATATTCATGTGAAACACAAATTTTATGATGCTCGGAATATTTTATATTTTGGACTTTTTAACCATTAAGTCATCTAAAGAATTAAAATATGCCAACCATATCTCACACTTTATCCAACAAATACTTGTACTTGACCCGAAGAAATAAGACCCTAAACCCTAATTTACGGCTTTGCGACTGAACCTAGATAGTTCTTCGAGCAAACATTTACACAATATGAGCCATTTTTTTCCCATGGCACCAAAATGTTACCCAATGAAAGTGCTCTTGCCTTGCCGCATTCTTCGTCGCATAAAATCATTGGCAAAACTGTAAATGTTGACACATTTGCCCGACTAACGTTAATTTTCATCGCAGAAAAGCTCGTTTACCCGATGAAATATACTTTATTGGCTCAAATTTTTTTGAGCAAATAATATTTTCTGGTAGCGTAAGGTGATTGCATCCCACTAGTTGCTTGCACAATAAAAATTATTTCAAGATAACGTGGTATCTTTAAGCAAAGATATTCCCAACAAAATTGGGCAAGAATCACTATCACGAGTAAAACACAAGAAATCTAAAACCCACACAAGCTATCACATAAGGTCTTCTCGCCATCCAATGGCATAAAATTCATGAGCCAAGCATGCAAAAAATGGGTCATGCACAAAGTACATAATGGCAATAGGAAATATAAAATATATACAGCTATGGGTATAAGTATAACTATTGATCCCTTGTATTAGACCTGACAATTTATTACATGATCCGTTAATACGATATGTAAATGACATGAAAATAATGGGTTTCAGGTCAACACGATAACTAATCGGGTGGATATTGGGTCACACGACAAGAACTCGTTAATAACGGGTCATTACCAAGTTTACACGATGGTGACACGAGTGTAACCTGTTTCGACACGTTAAGAAAAAAGTTAATTTGATGATTTTAATTTATTTATTTTTATAGTATACTAGACGCAAAGAGTGAGATTAAAAAATTATAAAACACATTAAAAATAAAAATATCAAGTAAAAATTAAAGTATCAAACACATTAAAAAATTATAATAATTAATTTACAAGCTCAAAAAATATGAAAAAATATGCAAATGCTCGTGATCGTATCCTCTATGCTTTGAGGAAGAGGATGGGTAAATCGTTGTTCGAATTTTTAAAACCATACAAACCCTCATGAATAGTATTTTAAGGGAGTTTAAAATAAATAAAATCATAATCATTAATGTACAAGTCTAAAAAATGTGAAGGCATATATAAACACTCGTGATTGCATCCTCTATGCTTAGACGATGGTTACATGGTTGTTTAGATTTTTAAAACCCTCCACATCTCATGAATAGTTTTTTTTTATTTGGGTGCAAAATTAATAAATTTAATAATAATTATTGTAGGAGTGTGAAAAATGTGAAAAAAGTATACAATCACACGTAAAGACAAGCTTTATAGCTTTCGTGAAAGGGTCAACTCTTAAATCCGACACCATAATCCATAAACCTTAGATTTAAATTAACCGTCGATTGTCGTTTATACTTTATTCTACTCACCGAATTTCAAATTTTAGATTTTTATTTTTATTGATTTAAAATATATTTTCTTTAACAAATTGGGTCGGGTTATATTACCTGATAATATTACAGGTTAATTTCAGGTCGGGTCATATTACCTATTTACTTTAACGGGTATTACACAATACGACCCATTAACATATTGGATATGTCACGAAAATGGAACAGAAAGCACGACACGAATGTCAGGTTAACTTTGTATGACTATTATTAGGACCGTACATTGGAGTGCCATAATAATGATGTGACCAGAAATATTAGAGACAACACATGTGACAATAAATATTAGAAACCAACATTTGAGTGCCATAATGATGATGTGACAATTAATTTTTGTAATCTTGTTTTTCATGATTTCATGATTTTAAATGCTCGATTAAGTCACACCAATGATGGAGAAAACTTTAGCTTGTATTATTCAAGTTAGAAACAAGAAGGTGAGTGTCGAGTTGTATTTCAGAATTTTGTGGCTATAAAGAATGCAACTTTCAATTTTTGGTTGTAATGAGTGCGCCACATGGATTAACTATAAGAAACTATGTTTTAAGAGCGAACTAACTGACGAGTATCCCACACTTGCAGCTCTCCACACACATTTTAGTTATTATCACCTCCAGCTTGGCTCCCACGACTATAACAATATTTGAGAGAAGGAAAAAAGTTGACAGTGTTATATAATCTCTAAGAAAAGGAAAAAAGTTGGCAGTATTATATAATATCTATATATGTAATTGAAAAAATAGAAACTTGAAGCCTTGATTAATTTGTTTTGTTTTGTATAATAGATGCCGTACCAGTAAGGGAATGAATGGCAGCCAATAATGATTATAAAACACTGCAAATAATTAAAAAAAAAAATATCATAACAAAGAAAATGTTAAACGTCAATCAATATAAAATAATATATATATTACTTTTCTTTTCCAACAAGCTTAAGCCACTCTTACCATGCGATTGTCGTTTATACTTTATTCTACTCACCGAATTTCAAATTTTAGATTTTTATTTTTATTGATTTAAAATATATTTTCTTTAACAAATTGGGTCGGGTTATATTACCTGATAATATTACAGGTTAATTTCAGGTCGGGTCATATTACCTATTTACTTTAACGGGTATTACACAATACGACCCATTAACATATTGGATATGTCACGAAAATGGAACAGAAAACACGACAAGAATGTCAGGCTAACTTTGTATGACTATTATTAGGACCGTACATTGGAGTGCCATAATAATGATGTGACCAGAAATATTAGAGACGACACATGTGACAATAAATATTAGAAACCAACATTTGAGTGCCATAATGATGATGTGACAATTAATTTTTGTAACCTTGTTTTTCATGATTTCATGATTTTAAATGCTTGATTAAGTCACACCAATGATGGAAAAAACTTTAGCTTGTATTATTCAAGTTAGAAACAAGAAGGTGAGTGTCGAGTGGTATTTCAGAATTTTGCGGCTATAAAGAATGCAACTTTCAATTTTTGGTTGTAATGAGTGCGCCACATGGATTAACTATAAGAAACTATTTTTTAAGAGCGAACTAACTGACGAGTATCCCACACTGGCATGTGCGGTGGTGAAAGTCAGGGACCAAATTCATCAACTTTGAAACTCAAGGACCAAAATGAGGAGTTGCATCAATTTCGAAGACCATTTGCAAGAAATACCTTTATTTTGTGTAATCCACGTGTCACAATTTTTTTGGATTTGTGGGTCCCACCGAAAACTAACAGAATAGTTGACAGAATTTAAACGGAAGGACCAAATTGTTGTGCGGTAGTGAATGTTAGGCACGACATTGATTGATTTTGAAAGTGAGGGACCAAAATGATGAGTTTGATCAATCTCAATGATCATTTGTGATAAAAGCCCATTGGTCTCTAATGATTTGAGTTCTCGCATGCTGTGTTTTTCAGGGACACGTATGTGCAAAGATGTGAAAGTTCACCCACTTTCATCTTTGAGATTTTTTATGGTCTTCAGAGTATCGAATACTCCGAGTCTTTTAACCATTTGATTTTTGATAAAAAAAATTAAAATAAAAAAGAAAACAAAAGTCAAAAATCAAGATGCAACAGTTCAAATGCGCAAAATTTCCTATACTCTAGAGCACCATATAATTTGTGTTCTATCTTCATCATGCACTCCTTTTCCCTATATTAAACACAATAGCCCTTGCTTAGAAGAACAATATCTTTGAAGAAGGCCATGGCTTGTGAGAAGAGCAAGATACTGATATTTGGAGCAACAGGGTATCTAGGCAAGTACATGGTGAAAGCAAGCGTTTCTTTGGGCCATCCAACCTATGCCTACGCCCGACCAATCAAACCCAACACTGACCCTTCCAAGCTTAAACTGCACAAAGAATATGAAGCCATGGGACTCACCATCTTCCAAGTAATTAATTACATATATAGTAACGCTAATTAACCTCTCATTTCTTAGTTGGCTAAATCCTACTAGTTAACTGATCATATTAGACCTGACAATTTTTTACATGATCCGTTAATACGATATGTAAATGACATGAAAATAACGGGTTTCAGGTCAACACGATAACTAATCGGGTCGATATTGGGTCACACGACAAGAACTCGTTAATAACGGGTCATTACGAGGTATACACGATGGTGACACGAATGTAACCTGTTTCGACACGTTAAGAAAAAAGTTAATTTGATGATTTTAATTTTTTAAACTACTAAAAAAACTTACTATAAAATACAATAGCCATAGTGTATATGCATATGTTGTATATTAAATATGTATTGTTGTATGGTTATTCTATATAAATTTTAAAATTTTAAGTTTTTATTTATTTATTTTTATAGTATACTAGACGCAAAGAGTGAAATTAAAAAATTATAAAACACATTAAAAATAAAAATATCAAGTAAAAATTAAAGTATCAAACACATTAAAAAATTATAATAATTAATTTACAAGCTCAAAAAATATGAAAAAATATGCAAATGCTCATGATCGTATCCTCTATGCTTTGAGGAAGAGGATGGGTAAATCGTTGTTCGAATTTTTAAAACCATACAAACCCTCATGAATAGTATTTTAAGGGAGTTTAAAATAAATAAAATCATAATCATTAATGTACAAGTCTAGAGAATGTGAAGGCATATATAAACACTCGTGATTGCATCCTCTATGCTTAGACGATGGTTACATGGTCGTTTAGATTTTTAAAACCCTCCACATCTCATGAATAGTTTTTTTTATTTGGGTGCAAAATTAATAAATTTAATAATAATTATTGTAGGAGTGTGAAAAATGTGAAAAAAGTATACAATCACACGTAAAGACAAGCTTTATAGCTTTCGTGAAAGGGTCAACTCTTAAATCCGACACCATAATCCATAAACCTTAGATTTAAATTTAACCGTCGATTGTCGTTTATACTTTATTCTACTCACCAAATTTCAAATTTTAGATTTTTATTTTTATTGATTTAAAATATATTTTCTTTAACAAATTGGGTCGGGTTATATTACCTGATAATATTACAGGTTAATTTCAGGTCGGGTCATATTACCTATTTACTTTAACGGGTATTACACAATACGACCCATTAACATATTGGATATGTCACGAAAATGGAACAGAAAACACGACAAGAATGTCAGGTTAACTTTGTATGACTATTATTAGGACCGTACATTGGAGTGCCATAATAATGATGTGACCAGAAATATTAGAGACGACACATGTGACAATAAATATTAGAAACCAACATTTGAGTGCCATAATGATGATGTGACAATTAATTTTTGTAACCTTGTTTTTCATGATTTTAAATGCTTGATTAAGTCACACCAATGATGGAGAAAACTTTAGCTTGTATTATTCAAGTTAGAAACAAGAAGGTGAGTGTCGAGTTGTATTTCAGAATTTTGCGGCTATAAAGAATGCAACTTTCAATTTTTGGTTGTAATGAGTGCGCCACATGGATTAACTATAAGAAACTATTTTTTAAGAGCGAACTAACTGACGAGTATCCCACACTGGCATGTGCGGTGGTGAAAGTCAGGGACCAAATTCATCAACTTTGAAACTCAAGGACCAAAATGAGGAGTTGCATCAATTTCGAAGACCATTTGCAAGAAATACCTTTATTTTGTGTAATCCACGTGTCACAATTTTTTTGGATTTGTGGGTCCCACCGAAAACTAACAGAATAGTTGACAGAATTTAAACGGAAGGACCAAATTGTTGTGCGGTAGTGAATGTTAGGCACGACATTGATTGATTTTGAAAGTGAGGGACCAAAATGATGAGTTTGATCAATCTCAATGATCATTTGTGATAAAAGCCCATTGGTCTCTAATGATTTGAGTTCTCGCATGCTGTGTTTTTCAGGGACACGTATGTGCAAAGATGTGAAAGTTCACCCACTTTCATCTTTGAGATTTTTTATGGTCTTCAGAGTATCGAATACTCCGAGTCTTTTAACCGTTTGATTTTTGATAAAAAAAATTAAAATAAAATAAAAAACAAAAGTCAAAAATCAAGATGCAACAGTTCAAATGCGCAAAATTTCCTATACTCTAGAGCACCATATAATTTGTGTTCTATCTTCATCATGCACTCCTTTTCCCTATATTAAACACAATAGCCCTTGCTTAGAAGAACAATATCTTTGAAGAAGGCCATGGCTTGTGAGAAGAGCAAGATACTGATATTTGGAGCAACAGGGTATCTAGGCAAGTACATGGTGAAAGCAAGCGTTTCTTTGGGCCATCCAACCTATGCCTACGCCCGACCAATCAAACCCAACACTGACCCTTCCAAGCTTAAGCTGCACAAAGAATATGAAGCCATGGGACTCACCATCTTCCAAGTAATTAATTACATATATAGTAACGCTAATTAACCTCTCATTTCTTAGTTGGCTAAATCCTACTAGTTAACTGATCATATTAGACCTTACATGATCCGTTAATACGATATGTAAATGACATGAAAATAACGGGTTTCAGGTCAACACGATAACTAATCGGGTCGATATTGGGTCACACGACAAGAACTCTTTAATAACGGGTCATTACCAGGTTTACACGATGGTGACACGAGTGTAACCTGTTTCGACACGTTAAGAAAAAAGTTAATTTGATGATTTTAATTTTTTAAACTACTAAAAAAACTTACTATAAAATACAATAGCCATAGTGTATATGCATATGTTGTATATTAAATATGTATTGTTGTATGATTATTCTATATAAATTTTAAAATTTTAAGTTTTTATTTATTTTTATAGTATACTAGACCCAAAGAGTGAGATTAAAAAATTATAAAACACATTAAAAATAAAAATATCAAGTAAAAATTAAAGTATCAAACACATTAAAAAATTATAATAATTAATTTACAAGCTCAAAAAATATGAAAAAAATATGCAAATGCTCATGATCGTATCCTCTATGCTTTGAGGAAGAGGATGGGTAAATCGTTGTTCGAATTTTTAAAACCATACAAACCCTCATGAATAGTATTTTAAGGGAGTTTAAAATAAATAAAATCATAATCATTAATGTACAAGTCTAAAGAATGTGAAGGCATATATAAACACTCGTGATTGCATCCTCTATGCTTAGACGATGGTTACATGGTCGTTTAGATTTTTAAAACCCTCCACATCTCATGAATAGTTTTTTTTATTTGGGTGCAAAATTAATAAATTTAATAATAATTATTGTAGGAGTGTGAAAAATGTGAAAAAAGTATACAATCACACGTAAAGACAAGCTTCATAGCTTTCGTGAAAGGGTCAACTCTTAAATCCGACACCATAATCCATAAACCTTAGATTTAAATTTAACCGTCGATTGTCGTTTATACTTTATTCTACTCACCGAATTTCAAATTTTAGATTTTTATTTTTATTGATTTAAAATATATTTTCTTTAACAAATTGGGTCGGGTTATATTACCTGATAATATTACAGGTTAATTTCAGGTCGGGTCATATTACCTATTTACTTTAACGGGTATTACACAATACGACCCATTAACATATTGGATATGTCACAAAAATGGACTAGAAAACACGACACGAATGTTAGGCTAACTTTGTATGACTATTATTAGGACCGTACATTGGAGTGCCATAATAATGATGTGACCATAAATATTAGAGACAACACATGTGACAATAAATATTAGAAACCAACATTTGAGTGCCATAATGATGATGTGACAATTAATTTTTGTAACCTTGTTTTTCATGATTTCATGATTTTAAATGCTTGATTAAGTCACACCAATGATGGAGAAAACTTTAGCTTGTATTATTCAAGTTAGAAACAAGAAGGTGAGTGTCGAGTTGTATTTCAGAATTTTGTGGCTATAAAGAATGCAACTTTCAATTTTTGGTTGCAATGAGTGCACCACATGGATTAACTATAAGAAACTATTTTTTAAGAGCGAACTAACTGACGAGTATCCCACACTGGCATGTGCGGTGGTGAAAGTCAGGGACCAAATTCATCAACTTTGAAACTCAAGGACCAAAATGAGGAGTTGCATCAATTTCGAAGACCATTTGCAAGAAATACCTTTATTTTGTGTAATCCACGTGTCACAATTTTATTGGATTTGTGGGTCCCACCTACAACTAACAGAATAGTTGACAGAATTTAAACGTAAGGACCAAATTGTTGTGCGGTAGTGAATGTTAGGCACGACATTGATTGATTTTGAAAGTGAGGGACCAAAATGATGAGTTTGATCAATCTAAATGATCATTTGTGATAAAAGCCCATTGGTCTCTAACGATTTGAGTTCTCGCATGCTGTGTTTTTCAGGGACACGTATGTGCAAAGATGTGAAAGTTCACCCACTTTCATCTTTGAGATTTTTTATGGTCTTCAGAGTATCGAATACTCCGAGTCTTTTAACCGTTTGATTTTTGATAAAAAAAAGAAACAAAAGACAAAAATCAAGATGCAACAGTTCAAACGCGCAAAATTTCCTATACTCTAGAGCACCATATAATTTGTGTTCTATCTTCATCATGCACTCCTTTTCCCTATATTAAACACAATAGCCCTTGCTTAGAAGAACAATATCTTTGAAGAAGGCCATGGCTTGTGAGAATAGCAAGATACTGATATTTGGAGCAACAGGGTATCTAGGCAAGTACATGGTGAAAGCAAGCGTTTCTTTGGGCCATCCAACCTATGCCTACGCCCGACCAATCAAACCCAACACTGACCCTTCCAAGCTTAAGCTGCACAAAGAATATGAAGCCATGGGACTCACCATCTTCCAAGTAATTAATTACATATATAGTAACGCTAATTAACCTCTCATTTCTTAGTTGGCTAAATCCTACTAGTTAACTGATCATGTTTTATATATAGTTACTCAATTCAATACTTAGGATGTGCATTACCTGTTAGAACCAATTTGATATGGTGTGAACTGAACAGGGTGAACTCGATGAGCACGAAAAGCTAGTCGCAGCGCTTCGACAAGTTGATGTTGTAGTATCGACGCTGCCAGTGCCTCAGCATCTTCAACAGTTAAAAATTATCAACGCCATCAAAGATGCCGGTAATATAAAGGTGAAAATATATGTGAGAAATGTTCTTTCGCGTTGACTGTGAATTGGAATCACTGATTATGTGGATAATCTTTGCTAGACTACTCAGTCAAGTTCATTTACATATATGTTCATGTCTAACTACGTTCAATATATACATGTTGGGACTGTGAAATCAGAGATTTATTCCGTCAGAGTTTGGAGATGATCCAGAAAGAGCAAGCGCATTGCCGCCTTTCGAGGCTCTACATGAGAATAAAAGGGTGATTAGAAGGGCGACGGAAGCAGCAAGAATTCCGTACACTTCTGTGTGTGCAAACTCATGTGCTGCATATTTTGTTGATTATCTGCTTCATCCTCGTGAACAACGTGAGGAAGTCATTGTTCATGGCACTGGTGAAGCCAAGGGTAAGCTTGCAAGTGTTGTATTTCACTTCTGGACCACAAATATTAATGCACTTGTCCTTACATAAGTTTCACATTTTCTTTCTTTCAATTATTTTTTAAAAATTCTCAAGACTATTGAACTGAACTCGAGACCAATAACTCTTAAAAGTTAAAATTGACTGACTACTATAGTGGCATTTCTTTTAAGTGCGCATTCCTCCTAAATCCCAACTGCCTTCGTATTCCCAACAGCTTCTATTTCTTCTTCAATTATATTAAAAAAATTACACCGATTACCTCGCTTGACAAACGAAATGGAAAAGACTTTGCCGTGTGAAGTACCCTTCAGCTACAAAAAATGTTGTCCATTTCTAAGGACTTGTTTGAATAAATATTTCATTGAGTTTTCAATTTTCACTTTCATAGCTAGAAATAATATCAAAGTGTGTAAAAAAAAGGTATGAAGAAATGTGGCAAAGAGGAAAGAGGGAGGAATGAAGTAAAAAGTATTAACAAAAATCGTCGTTAATGACCTATTTTATTACCATTTCATTATGGTAAATGTACTATATATATTCTAATGTAAAATTCAATTGAATAAAATTAAAAGATTGTGGACTTTATCTAGGTTGAAGACTCGTAGATAATAACAGTAGCTGAAGAAGATCTCAAGAGAGAGAAATAAGAGAGAGAAAGCTCAAACAAGAACCAGAAATGGAAACCTTGTATAATATTCTTTTACTAAAATTTACCAAATTAGTTACAAATGAATATTCCCTTATATACTACACACAAAGCTTATAGACTAAGCAACCTTACAACTACCCAACTCAGAAGATTATGACACATGTACAACATGAAGGTATGCCACATATCTCTATCAGAATCTTACATCACTCAATATCCCCCCTCAATCTCAACTGGGAAATCCCAGTTTGAGATTGGAACAATGATGAACAAAAGCTAGACCCTGAAGACCTTTGGTAAAAAAATTGGCAACCTGATCTGCAGTAGCAATATATTCAACCTGAAGATCACCTTTTTTAACCGTTTCACGAACAAAATGGAAATTAGTATCCAAATGTTTAATACGAGTGTGAAAACAGGATTCGAGCAAAATGCTAAAGTAGAAACATTATCATAGTGAATCAATGGTGGCTGAGGAAGAAAGACACGCAGATCCTTCAAAATCAAACAAATCTAGGCTATATCAGTAGCTGCATTAGCCAAGGCCTTGTACTCAGCCTTGGTTGAACTTTGAGATACACTACTTTGTTTCTTAGCTTGCCAGGAAATAGGGTTATGACCTAAGAAAACAACATAACTTGTTGTGGACCTTCGAGTATTAAAATCTGATGCCCAATCGGCATGACTAAAGCCAATAAGATCCAGAGTTTGCATTGAAGAATAAGTGAGACCACAATCAATAGTACACTGTAAGTATCTAAAGATGCGCTTAACAAGATGAAAATGTGCATCAGTAGGATGAGCCATAAACTGACAAGCAAAATTCACAACAAATGCAATGTTTGGATGGGTAAACAAAATACTGACTTACTGGGAGTAGACGCATTAGATTATGTATATGGCTTACAAGGAGTAGGACATGACTTGCAGGATTCCATATATGCCTTTTTGAGCAATTCTTTAACATAGTTTGACTGAGAAATAAAAAGATCCCCATTAGACTTATAGCTGACCTGAAGACCAAGAAAGAAGGTTAACGAACCCATATCCTTCATATCAAATACTTCACCCAAACTGTCAATGACTTGCTAGAAGAGAAGAGAGTCTACGCCTGTAATGGTTATGTCATTGACATATAGAAGAAGAACAACCACATGTATATTGGAAGCTTTGAGAAACAAACTTGGGTTTGAATCTGAAACAACAAAGCCTCAAATAGGCAATAGGTAGTCAACTTGGAGTTCCATACTCTAGAAGCTTGTTTAAGTCCATAAAGAGAGTTAATAAGCTTACAAACATAATGAGGATGAATTGGATCCTGAAAACCCTGTGGCTGTTTCATAAAGACTTCCTCTAGTAAATCATCATATAGGAAGGCATTTTTGACATCTAACTACCTTAAAGTCCATTTTTGTGCAGCATCCAAAACAAGAACAATCCTAATAGTACTATGCTTGATCACATGATTGAAAGTATCATCATAATTCAACCCCTGCTCTTGACTATACCCTTGAGCCACTAAACGGGCTTTATACCTGGAAATAACTCTAATTTGATCCTTCTTAATCTTATAAATCCACTTACTGCCAATAATTTGGATGAGGCAAGAACCAATTCCCAAGTTCCTTGCTTTTGTAATGCTTGAAACTCGTCAGTCATAGCTTATTTCCAATGAAACTGAGAGACAGTAGCCTTAAATAAAGTAGGTTCACATGAATTCACAATGCTCAATACTGCAGTACAACCTTTAAAAGCAACTTCATTTGGAATACTAAGATTAAAAGCTGACTCATTAGCAAAACCAACCAAGATATCAAATTCTCTTTGACAACCAACAGTGAACTAAGAAGAATCAGACTCAGAGACAGCCATAGAACCATATCTATTTCTAAAAATCGCACCTGTTTTAAGTCTTGTTTGCATAGGATGGGAAGAAGATACTAATGTTTAAGGAGAAGAAGAATTAGAATCACTAGAAAAAGGAGAATTACCTCAAGTTGAGCATCATGATGGACATGTAACAAAGGTTTTGTAGAATGCTGGAGATGAGGAGTGTAAACTTGAGAATGAAAGGTTTATGAAGAAGAGTCTGTCCCAATACCTTGAACAATAATATCAGGTACAACCTGTTTAGACCCATTCAAAGATCTGAACTAGAAACATCACTGAGAGACAAAGAACCATTAACAATCTGGGAAAAATTATCAACATCTTTAGTAGTGTTAACGGAAAAAGTATTTTCAACAAATAGAGGAATAACATAAGGAACAATCACTAAATGTCTTGATAGAATTGTAGTTTCATCTAAGAACTGGGAACAATTGAATTTGTATGAAAAGGAAATACTTGTTCATCATGAACAACATACAACATGCCTGACAATGAGAAACTTTTATTTCCCTCTGTGATAACATATAACACCCTTGTACCCTAAGGCATAACTCAAGAATACAAATTTCTCAGATCTAGGCTCTAGTTTGGTAGAAATATAGGGCCTAACATAGGGATAAACTATTGTACCAAATATTTTCAAAGAATTCAACACAGGATGAGAATCGAAAAGCTTAAAATATGGAGATTGCATATCTAAAGACTTGTAGGGCATTCTATTTATGAGAAAAATGGAATGAGAACAAGCATGAAACCAAAAGTTGTCAGGTAACTTAGCAGTAGTTACCAAAGTAATTGCAGTCTCCATAATATGTCAATGTTCCTCTCAGCAATCCCATTTTATTGAGGGGTATAAGGACATGAAACCATATGTATAATCCCATTAGGTTCTAACAACTTCTTGAAAGCATTGCTCATGTACTCACCACCACCATTAGATTGAAAGAATTTCACAAAGGCTTGAAAATGATTCTTAATGAAAGCATAAAACTTCTCAAATACATAATACACTTAAGATTTATAAGCAATAGGAAAAGTCCAAGTGAATCGACTAAAATCATCAATGAAACTGACATGGTATTTATAGCCTTTAGTGTATACAACTGGTGATGGTCTCCAAACATCACTACTAATTCTCTCAAAAGGTTTTACAGGAGTATGAGAACTAGAGGAAAATACTTGTCTAGATATCTTGCCACACATAAAAAATTCATAGACATGCTTATTTACATCAGGTTGGTAAAGACCTTAGAGCAAGATAACATACTATTCAAGACATCATTACTAGGATGACCTTGTCTATGATGCCAGAGAGAAGCTTTCACCATTCGTCCTAGAAAAGTAATCAGCTGTAGTAGCTTATTGTAGTTGAAGAAAAAATTGTTGGTAATGTAGTACATGTTTCCCTTACTCCTTCCCCTCATTAGAACCTTCTTTGTTGCCTTGTCTTGCACCCAAAAGCCAAACTCATCAAGAAGAACAAAACAATTATTATCCTTACAAAGAGTATAAACAGATAATAAACTGCCAGCAAGTGCAGAAACATGTAAAATTGTAATAAGATTCAGTGGTTTTGAATGAGTTTTAATAGAGGTTGAACTAGTGCTCTTGATTGGAAGATAGTCTCCATTGCCAATTGAAATCTTTTGATCTCCCTCAAAAGGTGTAACCAAATTCAAATCTGCCATCTCTCCAATCATATGATGTGTGGCACTAGTGTCCATTATCCAAGCATGATTGAGCTTAAAACCAACGGAAGAATTAGCTATCATAACAGTGAGAGAAGGAGGTCGTTGAGCACCTTAAAATGTATAGTTATTCATGTGAAAGCAGTTCAATGTTGTATGATTGCATTTGCCATTGAGTTGACACTTAGGGACTATGCTAGCAGAAGTAGAAGATTAATCATTCTTGTAGAAGCAATTGGGAACAGTGTGCCCTCTTTTGCTACAAATTTGACACTCAAGGATGATGGTTGATTTTTTTACCACAGTTACCATTCCAAAAATTCCAAGAATATCCCTTTTGAATTATTACCAGCCTGATTAGAATAGGCATTAGAAGTTCTGTTGTTAAACCTGCCATTACCTCCTCCATTAAACCTCTGTCTAGAACCATTGAAACCACCCATGCTTCTGATAGAATTGAAATTGGAGCTGGTGTTGTTTTGAGTAAACCCTCCATTATTTCCATTACCATTTCCATTGTTCCTTGGATATTGTCCCATAAAACACGTACCACCATTGAAATTGTTATACTTTTGAGTGGATGATTCTCCAGGATAAAACTGCCTTTGAGAACCAAAATTACCGGACTCTCGTGGATAAAATTGTCTCTGTGCACCTATTGTAGATGATTCTCCTTGTGAAAGCAGGTCAGCCATAGGAAATGTAGCTGGGGTTTGCAACTATTCAGCTTTCTCTCAGCACTGAGAAGCTGAGCTTAAAAATCTTTTGGGGTGATTGGTGATTCACTAGCCACTATTACTATCTTAAGGCAGCTACAATCAAATCATTCTTAGATACACTCTCTCATGCAGCCAAGACTTGATCTTTGAAATGCCTAATTTGAAGAAGATACTTCTCAACAGGATCAGCCCCATTTTTTATTGTATGAAGTTCAGTCTTTAGGTGATTAACCCTAGCTCGAGACACAATAGTATATTGATGAGTTAAATGAGTCCAAGCTTAATGAGCTGTTTTGCTTCTAACTACATACTCAATTGCTTCATCACCCAGTGTAGCAATCAATAGACTAAGTAAAGCTTTACCAACTTTTATCCGCTCACGATATGCCTATGTAATTCTTTTGTAACTCCTTTCTCCAAACAAACAACATACTTAAGAGGCCAAACATTAGATCCATCAAAGTAATCAAAGAGATCATAACCTTCAAGAACTGATCTAAATTGAAAGACCATTTTGCAAAGTTGTTATCATTCAATCGAATGGTAAGCATACCAAGTAATCCATCAATTTTCAATGGTTAAAATTGATAGAAAGACTAGAACTAAATCACCAAATGAACTCAGTATACAAACAATAACAAATACAGAGCTTCATCATAATAGATTTCAACTTCAATTTATAGAACTTTGTTCTCTCAAACTCCATACTTCTCCAAGAATAAGCAACAAACACTGAGCTTCATGCTCACAAAATCCAAACTTCTTCAAGAAAAATTGAGGCTTCGTGTCCTAGACAACTTAATTTCTTCAATTTTCTCAAACAATTTAGGCTTCGTGCCCTAACACAACTCTTCATGCTCAATTTTCACATAATTCAAATCAACAACTACCAAATTCAGATCAAGAATCATCACAATTTAGATCTATAACAAATAGTCAAATAGATATGGCTTCGTGCCTCATCATCAATTAAAGATTCAATATCAAAGAATCATAAGCTACAAATCAAAGATTCAATAAAAAACAACCTAAATTGCAACCATCGCCATAGTCGAAGAACACCAATTAACAACACCAGAATCTTGAAATTATAGACATGAACTACACAAATTCAGCTCAGATTATCACTGAAACTCATGTCTGATGAAAAACCTAAGCTCATGATACCATAATAACAGTAGCAGAAGAAGATCTCAAAAGAGAGAAACCTTCAACAAGAACCAGAAATGGAAGCCTTATATAATATCTTTTACTAAAATTTACCAGATTAGTTATAGATGAATATTCCCTTATATACTACATACAAAGCTTACAGACTAAGCAACCTTATAGCTACTCAACTCACGAGATTATGGCACATGTACAACATCAATGCCGCATGTCTCTATCAGAATCTTACATCACTTAATAGTAAACACATTTTAATCGAATGAATATTCTTTTCTTTTTTTTTTTTTTTGACAGTTGTAATTTATATCATTGTTTCGATAGAAAAAAAAAAGTTACATTGTTGCATTTATTTATGTTACATAGGAAATCTATAGCTGAAAACCCAATAATACGAGAAAATAATCTTATTTTCCTTTGTGTTCTTTGTTCTCTTTTTCAATTCCTTTTTGGATACCTATAGCTGTGCTGAATTATGAGGAAGATATAGCCACATACACAATAAAAGCAGCAACAGATCCAAGGGCAGCCAATCATGTCCTCAATTGTAGACCACAAGGAAACATTATATCTCAGCTGGATTTGATTTCTTGTTGGGAGAAGAAGACCGGACGGACTCTTAGAAGGATTCATATGCCAGAACAAGAAATCATCAAGCTCTCTGAGAGTAAGAATAATTCTAATCTACATACAACTGCGTATAACAAAGTAAAGATGGTGGGTTCATACATCATACCTTCCTCTATAGATACAAAAATTATGTTTCTTGCAGTTTTAATCAAAAAGAAAATGAACATTTCATTTCACTTTTTCTTCATTGCGTACGTTAGAGAAAATCGAACCCGAACTAATCATAATCCTAACATATTACCGCATTGTCCCTCACCATTTTAGCTAGCCCGAAGGGCTTACCATCTAGTTTAACTGGATAATCAAATCATTTTTACAGTCATCAACAAAACAATGCATGTCACTATTCACCAAACAAATGGATGGTGATGATGTCATTTTTTTATAAGCATTTTGCTTCAATTTCTTGTAGCCCTTCCTCACCCAGACAATGTACGTGCGGCAATCATTTACAGCTTATTCATCAAAGGTCAGACGAGGATTGAACTCACAGCAAACGACCTAGAGGCCTCAGAATTATATCCTGATTACAAGTACACTCCCGTTGATAAGTTCCTTGATATTTGCTTGGTTGATCCTCCCAAGCCAAAATTAGCAGCATTCTAATTAGCTTCCTTGATATTTGCTTGTTTAAAGTAGTATTGTAATTTCTTTTTATTTAATAAATTTCTGTGATACGCTACGGTGTAATATAATTACGGATTTATATCCTACAACATTGTGCTTAAATAGTCATGATTTCATCACGCAGTTTTGTCATCAAAACTACCTCCAAATATCTTTTTGTCAGATATAGTAGTGTCGAAAACATACGCAAGCCCAAAGGTTCCCACAATAGATCCTACAATGTTCTTTGCTGCCATTTTCCAACTGCAACAATAAAGAACACAACAATAAGGAAAATGGAGAAATGCCGAACGAGAAGAGCCATTTTCTAACTACACTTCACTCATCACCTATAGCCTTTAACACACACAAGCACTAGGTTAGACGGAAGCATCACTTACCATTTTACACATTTTAAGAAGTTATGAATCTACGATCATTGTTCAAACCAAGCTTCTGAGAATACTACCAGAAATACAGAAAAATACTGATGACTAAAAGATTAAAAATTTGAGTTAAGAAAACATTTTTGACAAGTCCTAATTCGAACTTATGCACATGAACTTCAATGGGCTAAAATCAGCTAAACCATGTTGATGTATTAATCCTTCCTAATGCTAGAATATATTTAGTATAATGGCACAAGCAAGGGTGTCGAATCCACAGGGACTAATTGGACCTATGTAATTACTTGTTTTGCAAAAACTCTATGAAATGAATCAAACTAAACAGAATAGGCAGATTTGTTGTTGTAACTTGAAAGTATAAGAAAGTGAAGTAAACACAAATAAATGACTCAACAACTAATAAAATGAGATAGTACCAATGGAGATGAAGCTAGGGATTCGGTTTCACCATTGCTAAACCAAGTCCATGTTTGTTAAGTTAGTTTATACTCATTCATCTACCTATTTCTTGAGTTTGTTTCACTTGGACATGATCAACCATATGATGTGTGGATTTGATCAAATGTCTCTAATCATGAACCTAGTTGTGATGTGCAACTTTGGTTCATAATCAAGAGTATGTAATGCACAAGAAACTTTCATAAAACCAAAGGGAATAACTCGGCAGGATGTTTATTAAACATTCCCTTCATTCATTCACATATCTACCAAGATTATGCATGATGTGTGTTTTAATCTTGGCTACACAACTTAGTGATTAATTCAAATGATGATCAAACATTAAAATCAACACACTAAGTCACCATTAAATCAGAGAATGAAACAAGAAATAGATGGACAAACTGAGCATTCTAACTTAATTACATGGCAAACTTTGCAAGGTTACATCGAATCCCTAGAGGAGGATTAGTTACAATTCATGTTTACAAAAGATTTAACATAAAAGTATAAAACATGAATGAACATAGAATTAATAAGAAGAAACCCTTGAAGCAAAACTGATGTTGAATTCCTTGAAGAGTGCCTTCGGTGTTGGTTTTCCAAATGTGGTGCGGATGAAGGTAGAGTGGTTATGGTTGAATGGTTTCTGCCCTTGGGACAGAAATGGACAGAAAATGAAGTGAAATGGGAGAAGTTATGCGTGTGTAATGGACTGAGTGAAGAAGAAAAATGCGGAACCCCTGTTGTGTGAAGTGAGACTTGTTTTATAGAAGGGAATGTGGCTCCAACACTCAGATTGGATCTCCATCTGCACAAGTGAGATAGAATTGATGGATTTCTGAGGTAGTGGACGCATGGCCTGGACAAGATCTGCAAGTATGTGTTAATGTATTAAAAGAAGCATGTGCCCTTGCTTCAACAAGTGAGTGGAACCTGCAAAGGTGAATTGGCCATTTGAAATTGTTTGTACAAATCTGGAAAGGGGAAGAAAGCACACGGCATGGACAAAGGGGGCTGGAATCACATGGAATGATGGGATGAATGGAATGGACATGATCGGCAAGGGTGTGGTTTATTTAATCAAGATGCATGTGGATTTCTGCAAAGATGAAATGGAGAAGGGTAATGGAATGCACGGTCAAGTTGTGGACATGCATGTGAATGCATGTTTTGATGTTTTAGAAGTGCATAATCTGACTTGGAACCACATGGGATTGCATGACATGATTGTGTTTGTTGGTGGAAATATGGCTGAATGTTTTAGTTAATGGGAATGGGTGTTTTCGGTGCAAAATGGAGCTGGACAAGGCAAGGGAATACACGACACAAGTTATGTGGAATAACAAGGTGCCCGCATGTTTTTGCCTTGTTTAGAACCACCCAATGTGACTCCAATGCACCACTTTCCTAATCACATCTTCTCTTGAATTTCCTCCGCCATATTAGTCTTAGATTCCTCATATTTGGACTTCAAATTAATTCCCAAGAACCCTTTCCACGTTTGGAATAATGCTCAGCTACCAAAAGGAATGTTTTTACTTCATTTGCCTTCCCATTGATCCAAATTCACCCTTGGCTGCACACTAACACCAAATAATGTAAAATGCAACTAGTTTAATCCAAAACAATCACAACGACGCCAAATAAGGAAGATATAAATGTATGCAAAATGTGACTTATCAAACCACTCTTCACAAGTAAAATTATAGTTCAAATTTTAAAGAGGCGAAGAAATGTGTGAATCTCATTCAAGACACCCTAGAACCTAGTATTCTTTCAACTGGATAGTGGAGGATGGGTTGAAACATTAAAACTTAGTTGAACTTTTCTCCATAATGTAATGGTGAAGAAAATAATCCAAGAGATTATTAGTCCCACAAACATGCCTTCTGCTGGGGGTAGAGAGAGAGAGGTGGTGGCTAGAGTGGATGTGGTTATGGCAACGAAGGGAAGGTAGGAAACCACAAATTCACAGCTAAGAGATTCACACATTCATGGATAAAACACTAGCAGTTGCATGACGTGATTGCAACGCCATCCTTGGTCATGCGTTTGGCAAACGTCAACGAAAATCATTTAATGGCACTACAGCAATGCCATTCAATCACAATTATATGACGTTTAAGAAACATCGTGGGTCTAAATTTTCAGCCCAAATTTCTTCTCTTGGCGTCTCTTTATTTTCATTTCCATGATCATATACAGATAGTCTGTATGTCCCTTTCTCAAGTGGTTGTATGACATCTACTATTTGTAAAATAAAAAACGAAGGGCGAATGTTGCTTGAGCTTATAATGAATCCTTCTTGCTGTACAATTTTCTGGATAGGTTTTTTTTTTAAAAAAAAAAATTGTTATTACTGAATAAAGCGAGAAAGTTCGGAACTGTTATAATAATTTAGCAGAAGGGGAATTTCGATCTCAGAACGCATAGGTAAAAATTCAACACTCTATCCACTAGGTTCTTGTTAATTTGCTACTTCTCTAATTATAGGGATGATGTTCAAATGAAGATGAAGAGATAAAATGGTTTCGACGATGAAATTTGTACATGAAGATACGTTATTTGCAAGTTGGAGAATTAGCTCATCCCCAACAGGGGAATGCAAGTATTATCCTTTTTTTTTTTATTATTATTATTGAGGGGAGGGGGGAGGATTCGAAACTACTAAATTACTTAGAGGAGGAGGAATTTTGAACTCGAAACAAATGGCTAGAAACTCAACACCGTATCTACTAGAATATTGAATCATATGCTGGTATTGAAAGTCATTAATCTCATGAGAAAAGAGTGGTGTTACAAAAATAAAAATAAAAAACATAAAAAAGGCGTATGTACAAGGTGGAGAAAAGGTCTGATATCCCCATTTTTTTTTAATACAGAAATGAAATTACAACGAGTAACTTCGAGAGATTGTAGTTCCAAACAGGTCAAATTTTAACCTACACAACATTAAATTAAGATGGAAAATTACTAAACCAAATACATGAATGATCATATAAATGACCAAAGGAAGCTAACGTAATATCCCTGTTTTAGACACTGATGATTGTGTGTGTGTATTCCAGTGATGTGTAACAAACACAACCAAGGATTAAGATCTAGTTTGCTAAAAAATCAAACATCTCAGAGAGAGAGAGAGAGAGAGAGAGAGAGAGAGAGAGAGAGAGAGAGAGAGAGAGAGAGAGAGGGGGGGAGGGGAACAACTTTATTGACAAGTAGATTGCTTGTCAATGAAATCCTTCACGTCCTTAATAGAAAACTATCACGTTTTACTATTTGTGTGACAAACCAAAATTGGTAGCGCAAAGTGTATTTCTATCGCACGAACTTCAACGTGACGGAAACTTCGTCGTGCAAAGATCGTGAAGAAAGACTTTGCACGACGAACAATATCATTGGTCGCAACAACACGGCGCAACGGTTTAGCCTTCATCACACAAAATTTTTAGGAACGAATGTGTTTGTCACACAAAATACCAGGATACAAATGTGGAACGACTAATATTCGTCAATCTAAACTTTGTGCAATGATAGTTTATTCTTGCGCAACGAAACCTTGTTAGTCGCTAGAGTTTTGCGACACGAAGGTATTCATCGCGCAAAAATAAAAAAACTATTTTTTTTTAAATTTAATTTTTTGTTATGTTTTTTTAATTTTGTAATAAAATTAAATTGCAATTAAAAAAATGTAATGAAGGGAAAAATAATTTATTTAAATTAATATAAATGTGTGTCCAAGAAAAATGTTTAAAAAGTAAGGGAGTAAAAAACTAAGAAAATAATGCAGCATAATCAACGGGGTTGTCATTCGGAGGCGACTGGAAGGTCTCGAGGTTGTGGACGGGCTGAGAGGTCGAAGGGGCAGAGTTGTGGGCATGCTCAGGTTAGAGGGGCTCGGATGTCGATAGGGGACGAAGATCCGGGAGACGAATGCCGGACTAACTGAGGCCTTGTACAATCTGTGACATTTGGCTCCTATACGAGGCAAGCTCAGTCCTAAGGTTAGCCACCTCTGCTGCCAAAGCTATCACCTGACTCTTTGACTGCGACGATGAAGAGGCTCTAGGTTCCCGCTGCCACGCATTCCTCATCCCCCTACAATACGTCACTAGTCTCCGCCTGAGAGTATGATCCAAGGTCTCCGTAAGGATCTGAAACCCCGTATCCTTTGGGGGATCCACAGACTCGAGCGGAGTCTCAGGAGGAAGCTAGGAGGCAGACTTCGAAAGAACCAACTGTCTTTTCTCCATTATTCTCGCCTGTGTAATATAACATCAAATATTAATTATAACATTCAAATAATAACCATAAAACTTGAATGCGTAAGATAGTAATTACAATTGAAGAATACTTACATGAAGGGACTTGGCCAACTCATCCCCGGGTCGAACATAAACGTCACTAAACACATCGATATCCTGTAATTTTGAACCCCTTGAATAGAAGAAGAGAAGAAAAATGTTAGTACGAAAAAAAATAATAATAATGACATATTAAAAATTGAATATGAAAAACTTTATTATTACCCGCCGCTGCGCCTCTATCCTATATGAGAAGGGTCTCGAACCGGAATGGTGGAGAAAAGTCTTATTCTCTTGATTGCTCTTGTTGGCTTTCGCCTTCTTCTGTTATAAAAAAAATAAACGTATTAGTTCAAATTTAAATGGAATATAAAAAAAATCAATAAACATTAGTAAGAAATGTGTAATACTTATAAACTTAATATAAAAAACGTACCACATAGCCGGGCTTCTGAAAATGACTACAGAGCCACGCCTAATTATCTTCCTGTCCTCAAACTTCTTCGGGCAACCCTTCTCAAGAGTGACCTGCGGATCATCAAATATCTCAAAATATTGGTGCATGTCGCTCTTCCACTGCTTGTACCGTTCAGCGAAGAGCCTGTTGACATACGCCAACATATACTCGTTGATGTCGTCGAAATTATAGTTCATCTGCAATGTAACAAATTAATTACATACATTAAGTAATATAAATATATAAAATTTAAAGGAAAAATAATTAAAAGGTAGGATACTTACCGACAACTGTGCGCGCACATTCGTCTTCACCTCGTATGGCATCGCCTTCCAAGACTTCCATTGCATAAGGCAATAGGTTTGAACGACGTGGCCATGTCGTGGGCCAATGCGCTATGTTGCTCCGTCGTTGGTCACCCGGATGATCTTCGCCGTATTCAACTGGCGACAAGGTCCCCAGGTGTTTTTCTTAACTGCAAAGAAATAAAAAATTAACGTTAACCCAAAACTAATAACAAATCCTTCTAAAATTTTGGCATAACCTCCTTATAATTAAAACATTTCCCAAAACCTTGAAAATAACATAAACAACACACACACACACACACACACACACACATATAAAATAACTTTTTAATCCTTAAATGACATAACTTAACAAACTGAACCTAAAATAACAAAACTAAGTTCATCGAAATTTCTTTCTACTTTAATTACCAGTGGTGGAGGCACATCACAACTATTGGACTCTAAAAACATATAACAAAACAAGAACATATTCAATAGTAGTGATGAAAAGGACAGACCAGGCATTAAAGATAAAGGTGAAACATTGCAGAAATAACCAGACTAATAGACCCATTCTATTGCATAAGAACTCAAACATTTAGCTTTTTCAACACTGTCTTCCTGCTACTCTACCATGCACAAGTTGAAATACCAACACAAATTATACCTGATGAAAAGGCATGAGAAAAACACAACCGAGAAATGTTCCAAACAATCCATAAAGAACTGATGATAGCCACCACCCATTTTATGTCCTGAAACATGTCTCTCGCTTATTGCTAAACCAAAGGGGCTCAATCACATAGTCAACTGCCAAATAATTCGTCTAAAATCATAACAATACCTTGACCAAATACTTTTCAAACTATGGAATTGCGGATAATATCTTGGCACAGCCGCCTCAAAACTAATAACCGTCATTAGGCAATTCTTTACTAATTTGCAATGTCATTTAGCAACCAAATTCTTATCATATTTCGTATTTGGTATTCCTTATAAGGTTTCTACTTTGCCAACATCATATGCACTGTTACAAAATATAAATACAATCCAACTACACGATTTGCATAAGTAAACAAAAATTACTTTTAGGTCATGCAAGCATATGCATTTTAACAGCACAATGATACATCCACGTTACACATTTCATATCTACTTACCTAACTAACTAAAGATCGAACTTAGAGCAGCTGCAGCTCAAATTTTGAACAAAATTAAACTAGTAAAACTCGGAATTAAGCTGAAAATTTGAACAAACATTTTCAAAGACACGTTGTTCCCTACAAAGAACTAATGACCACCCTCCTAGCATTATTAGGCAATCCAATATCACGTAGAATAGTGTATATGGAGAAATCACCAAAGCATTATAGAAAAAAAAAAACAGTTATCAACATGCGGGACATTATTAAACTTTATCTTGTTGTGACCCCGAGGCATCAGTAGTGGATGCCGATGGCGTGTCTGGCGTGCAGGGGTGGCGGTGACCACGCCTGGTGCTAACAATTAGCACCATTGATGAGGCTGATGAGGCCAGCGCCTGGGAGACCCCGGGACCAACCGAATCAATCGACATGTGGTCCATTTCTGCTAGAGCAGTGGCAGCTGATGGTTGGGCCAGGGGAGGCGAATAAGGTGCAGTCGTCACCGCCTTACGACTTCTAATAAGGTTTGAAATTTGCACAATTATGTGGATATCACTCACACCAACCCCACCCATAATTAAATCAAGCATTTGAACCAGATATATATCGTTAAACATAAAATCGACAATTAAACCATAAAAGCATGTTGACCTATATGCATTTCCCCATTCAGTTAAACAACAAGAAAACAAAAATATATGGTACTTAGAGCCAATTGGCTTGGGCAGAAACTACCTTATGTAGGCCTCAAAATATAAACACAAACATATCCTTCACTACTTTTTCTCAAATTCATATGAGTTCCCCTACTTTCAACTGAGATTACAAATAATAATAATAATAATAATAATAAATAATAAAGAAAAAAAAAACCAAAAACTATCTCTGTTTCTCATATGTGGAGAAACCGCTTCTTAAAATTGGATCTCACAGTTTATGTGGAAGTGTCCAAATGATCCAGCAAAATATTCAAAAAACACACTTCAAGGCCCAAGGGCCCTAACACAAAGCTAAATTCTAAATCCCTAGTCCTAAAACCCAACATTACACCCTAGAATAACAAATTATGTCATTACATGGAAAGGACGATAAACAAACCTAAAGAAGGCCTAGTTCAAAAGGGTTGGAATCCCACAATGCGAGACCCCATTAGAGGAACTATCAAAATGTATTATACATGACATTTATCTCTAATCACACATAAACATGTAACCAGAATGGGCAGGGTATCCTACTATTTCAAGTAATTTAGGGCATGCTTAATGACCTCACAACGCATCAAATCTACCCAACCGTGGTTGCAGAGACTAGAATGCCTTTGTCCACTCAACTTAATACCATACTCAGTTACAGCCCCCACTACAAGACTCGATGACTCTTCTTTGTTTGAATTGCTTCTTACAAATAGCATTAGTCAAGTGTAGAACCACAACCGTATGATATATTTTCTCATACAAATAGCATTAAAAAGTTTGGAAATTAAGAGAATAAAATGATTAGCAATTTAGAAAAGGAATGTCATTTTCAAAGACCTTCTATAAAATCACACTCCCACTTTGATTTATCGTCATCGGATTGAATAAATAAAATGAAATCGATGGGCTTGATTAAATATAAGTGTATAAGAAGCTAAAAATGTGTTGACATCAATTCCCTTTTGGAAATATATAAAGGGTGTGGGAAAGAACCTATGGTAGGTTCCTCTTCACGCTTCAAAATGAAGAACAAGATAAAATTGATACCAAGTTCAACACCAACGAAGCAACAAAAAATGGCAAATTTTAAGAACCAAATTTATTGCTGGAGAACAACAATATGCGGTCAGGGAAGAAGGAAAACAAAGATTTGACATAGAAAGCAGAACCACTGTTACATGTTCAAACAAAACTTAAAGCTTGCGAAGACAATTTAGTTTAGAACGATTCTGTAACAAAATCTCATCACAAAAATCAGGCTCATGATGCTAATAATACTCGAAATAGTATGAGGTCAATAAGCACAATAATATGAGGTCATTACGCATGCCCTAAATTACTCGACATAGTATGCACTATTACAAAATATTTCGCCAAAAGACCTGAAATTGTAAACACCCAAATGATTACATGTATACAGATCTGTCTATAACTAAGAACACGCACTAAAAAATTGCCATGCCATACATACATTCAATTATACACAAAGGTTTAATCATATACAATTTTTCTAAACATTAGAACCCTAATTGTAAAACCTTAAAGCAGATTAGAACCCTAGTTCTACAACCCTAATTCAAAGCAATTATCAAATCAAAGAAATTATTCAAAACATTAGAACCCTAATTCCTAATTTGACTAGAGTTAAGTAAATTGAAATTTAGCTCAGAGAGAGAGAGCGTTGTCGGAGGAGGATTAGATAGGGTTGTCGGAGGAGGAAGAGAGAGAGAGAGAGCTGCTAGAAAAGGAAGAGAGAGGGCTGTCGGAGGAGGAAGAGAAAGTGCAAGGGAGAGCTGAGGGAGATGGCTGTCAGAGGGAGAGTTTACAGAGAGGAGAGGTGAAGGGAAAGTGGGAAAATGTTTGCGATTTCAATTTAATCCCAAGGTTATTGCGCGACGAACAGAAGATATTCGTCGCGCAATAAATTCAAATTTTCATGAAATAATTTTTGTGCATGCCCAATTTTCAGTTCATTGTTCAACGAAGAGTAATTAATTGTCACACAAATGCTATTCACACGATGAATAATATTTTGTTCGTTGCGCAATGAGCTGAAAATTTAATTTACCCAGGTAACTTTTTTTAAATTTATATTTATTCAAATAAAACCAATTTCTTTATAACATAAGATAATTAAATTACAAAAAAATTCATTTACTATGTTTTACATGGAAAGTTACAAATAAATTGCATTATTCACCATCCGAACTATAATAACTTTCGCTATCATCACTTTCGGTCTCCCAATCCTCCTCCTCAATAACTACGTCACCATCGTCGTTCGGGCCCATTGCAACATCGCATCACGGAAGATCACCGAGGTCAACTGCATTGACTAAATTGGTATTTAGATTGAAGACACTCCTTGTATCTGAAGTAGTTCTTGGATAAGATTTGTATCTCGAAGTGTTTTCGCATCATTTTCCATTGAAGATTCTAAAAGTTGGTCAGCGACATTGTCGACTTCGTCGTCAGTTGGGTCTTGTTCTGGTATATCATACATGCTCCTTTGATCCATCTTTTGAACAACTTTCCAACCTCTCCCGACTTTAGGGTCATCTAGATACACAATCTGTTTTGCCATGTTTGCCAAAATGTAAGGGTTGTCATCATACCAAGTTTTGTTAATGTTCATAGATAGTAAGCCATGGTCAATTTTAACACTTCCCTGTCGATTTGGGTTTGTATCAAGCCATCGACACTTAAACATGATCACTTAGTATTGGTCTTTGTAAAGCAATTGCACGACAGTTGTTAGTTTGCCTTAGAAATCAATGTCCGTACTTTCGCCTCCACCTGGGACATGGACATCGATGTTTTGCGTACACAACTTGTCATCTCGTGCAGTCCCCAAAAACTTGACGCCGTTAACATGGCAACCCGAGAACAATTTAGCACGAATCTGGCCAAACGCCAAGTTATATAACTCTTCACTGTAAGTGAGGGAATTCGATGCTTTCAATTTATTAACCTAACATTATACAAAACTTACACCTATTAGTTTGAGAAAATTAAATACTATACTATATATCACAAATACAAAACACTTATAACTTACATATTCGGGAAACCACTGTGGAAACAATTCTTGGTGTTTCTTGGCATGCAAATGTGATGGATGTTCTCGCTTCATCATCTCTTCATGCTCATCTAAGTATGCCATTATCTCATCACAATTGTTCAGTACGAACCAATACGCTACCTCCATGTCATATTTGGAAAATGACTCGCCTCGTACAGGATCTCCAAAGGGTCATGCGCTTTGGGTAAAAATAGAAAGTTTCTCATTTCTCACACCCCCGTCATTATTGCGCTAAGGATGATTGAAAGTCGTCTCCACATCTTTTAAATACATTCCACACAAAGTAAGGGACTCATATTGAACCCAAGCCTCTATAATTGATCATTCGGGCTTCGCCCTGTTGCGTACAGTTTTTTTCAACTCCCCGACAAGCTTGCCAAAAAAAAAAATGATATGATGAATAAAAAAACGATGAGGATTACATACTTTTCTATTGGATACATCCGGCAATAATTGACAGGACCAGAAAACAATGCCTATTCGGGCAAGTCAACCATCAGGTGAATCATACTTGTAAAGAAAGCTGGAGGGAATATCATCTCAAACTTGCATAGGACTTGGAGAATGTCATGGCGCAACTAATTAATATTCGTCATTCGCAACGTTTTTGTTGTCAGTTGGGAAAAAAATCTGGACAACAACATGATTGGCTTCACAACATCTTCTAGCAATAAGTGTTGAATACCCACAGGAAGTAGGCGTTGCATAAACACATGGCAGTCATGGCTCTTTAGTCCAACAAATTTACCCCCTTCAACATTCACGCAACATGCGATATTAGAAGCATACCCATCGAGAAACTTCACAGATGATACAAGCGTTAAAAACTCTTTTTTGTCATTCGATTTCATGGAAAAAAAATGCAAGATCCCTTATGCCTTTATCATTGTCCCTATTCATCCATAAACCCTTCTGTATACCCATTATTTCCAAATCAAGATGAGCTTTGACTGTATCCTTTGTCTTGCCCTCGATATCTAGAATAGTGCCCACCAATGTGTCAAATACATTTTTCTCAACATGCATGACGTCGAGGTTGTGTCTCAATTTTAGTTTCAACCAATACGAGAGCTCAAAAAACATAGGCTTATGTGCCCAGTTCATATGTGTAGAAGGTATGATCCTACTCATTGTTTTGCCGTCTAACTCTTTATCTTGTTCCCGCCACTCGCGATCCCACACCAACCAAATGTTACATCATCCTTGCATACAAGGTATGCCATATAACCCTTAGTGCTTCACCCAGAAACCATTACATATGCGGGAAAATCGTTCACAATCCACATAAATGCTGCCAGCAAAGTGAACATCTTCCCAGTGGACTTATCGTATGTGCGCACACCGTTTGTCCATAAATCCTTTAGCTCATCAACCAACCTTAAGTAAACATCGATTGACTTACCAGGATCCTCAATTATCAAAAGAGTCATCATCATGTTATTTTTTTTTCATGCATTTTGCAAGGCGGCAAATTATATGGGAATATGAAAATCGGCCAAGTGCTATGGTGTTGGTTTAGAACCCCGAACGAATTGAATTCGTCAGTGGCAAGTCCCAATCTAACATTCCAGGAATCAGCAACAAACTCAGGGACGTTTGACTGAACTCTTTCCATGCCTCCCTATCTGCAGGATGCCTCATCATATATTCGTCTACCCGTTTTTCCTTATGCCATCTCATGTCGGTGGCAAAATGCGTCGACATATACAATCTCTGCAACCTGGGTTTCAGGGGCAGATAATGCATGACTTTTTGTGGGATCTTAGTTGTTCTATTATAAGATGTCATTTTCAACCTTGAGTCATTGTATATAGGACATTTATCCATTGCTTTATTCTCTTTGTAGAATAAAATCCAATTATTTTTGCAAGCGTGAATTTTTCCATAACCCAATCCAAGACCATTCACCACCTTTTGTGCATGTCTATGGTCTTTTGGAAAACAATTGTCCTTTGGAAGCATTCTCTTGAAAACCCCCCCAAAAAGTAATCAGAACACTGGTTCGACATACGATACTTTATTTTTTTGTGCGCTAGTTCCACAATGGCCGTGAGAACCGAAAAGCTCTCGCACCTTGGGTATAACTCTTGGTTAGCATTTTTTAATAGTTTTTCATATTGTTTGAACAGTGCATTGTCCATTGGTGTAGGCACGTCATCTTCCCCTTCTTGATTGGTGTTTATCATTGCAAATGGAAAAACATCATTTATAATATCCATGACTTGTTCATTAGGATCCACAATAGGTTCAATATTGTCCACTCTTGTGGCGTTCGAAGACGAAGCATTGTCTAATTGCTCCCCATAATGGTTCCAAGTATTATAGGTCTCAACCATTCCATTCCTTACTAAATGAAATCAAACATTTTCAAAAGTCTCCCTTAACTTGTTGTTACACCTCCTACAAGGACAATGGATTCTAGTTGCACCCGGGTTGTGTGTATGTGCAAAGTCAATAAAATCCCTGATTCCATCCAAGTATTCGTTCGTGCATTTATTCAGGTTCTGTATCCACGTTCTGTCCATAATTCCTGTAACCACAATAATAGTACAACAATCAAAACAACTTCATACAAATGATAGTGTCACCTTATTCCTCTGGTAAGGGCCCTATCCCATTCGGGAATACATAGTTATGTCATGTAAATTACGACTACGTCAAATTATATTTCGACGTGGATGAATTTCGGCAGCATTTCGGTACAGTTCTTCAAATGTACAACGTAGATACAAAATACCTATGTGTCACCCGAAGAGCGTACAAAGATGACACCGAAACCTAATCCCGCAACCATAAACTACGCGCCATAACTGTGCATTCCCAAACTGTCCAAATAATGGGACAATTCAAGAATTAATTGGACCGCAGTCATGCTTTCGCATCCACGCGCAAAATCCAACTTGTCAAATCCCGGCCCGGGGCGGATCATTTCCCAAGCCTGCTCCACCACCCGTAGCACGATATTGTCCGCTTTGGGCTTACCATTCCTTCATGGTTTTGTTTTTGGGAACTCACGAGTAACTTCCCAGTGGGTCACCCATCATGGGATTGCTCTAGCCCCCTTCTCGCTTAACTTCGGAGTTCCTACGAAACCCGAAGCCAGTGAGCTCCCAAAAGGCCTCGCACTAGGTAGGGATGGGAATATATATATAAGGATCACTCCCCTGGGCGATGTGGGATGTCACACAACTAATCCTCGAACGGGAAACTAAGTTTTACTAGAAATAAAAAACAAGTACGAAGTTAGTTTCGATTAACTTTTTACATCACAACACATATTTGTACGTCACGTAGAAATTTAACAACATAATATAAATATAATTTCACAACACAATATAAACATAATTTCACAACACAATATAAACATAACAACATAAGTTCAAGATAATTTAATTAATTTAATATTTTTTAAAAATATAAAGAAGTAAATACCTTTTCAATGGTTCTCCACCAATCGCTAATCACACACAATATCCCTATAGACAACGAAATTCATAGCATTAATATGAATTTACATTAATACTTTTTACCCTAACAAAAGAAAACGCTTACCAGACACACTGAGATAGCTCGATCAACCTAGAAAAGAAGATGGAGGGAGTATTAGATGATGAAATTGAGAGAAAATGGAAATGACAGATGCTAGATTGAGCAAAATCGAAAGGGATGAGTGCAGAGGCAAGATCTTTAATTTTTATGCAGTTTGCCTCTGCACAAGCTGAATCCAGATTATAAAGTTCACTTTTGGACGAATGATTTTGCACCACGAACAAGGTTTTTCATCGCGCAAATGTCCTTTGAGTGACTAACATAGTCTTCGTCACGCAAATAACATTCGCGCGACAAAAAAAAGTATTCATTGCACAAGTTTACCGTTTTTTATTTTATTTCCTGTACTTTATAATTTATTCTTTTCAACAAATTGCGTGACAAAAACATGTATCGTGACTCAATGCATATTTTTTATTTTTTTAATGTTTTTCCATTTTATTTGTATGTAATGTAAATTTTTATTTTATTATAAATAAAAAAAATCAAACCTAATTAAACATTAAATTAATTAACAAAACTAATTTACCATCCCAAATACAAATTATAATTAATGTAAATATTAATACTCATCCACATAACATAAATTAATTAATTAAATTAAATATAAAGTCCACAAAATCTTATTTAAAAAAAAATTACAATTCAACTTCAATCCTCTCCAGCCCGCAACACGTCAAACGTGCACCGCTGGAAACTCTCCTTGTAAAGCCCATCCAAATAAATCCGTTCCTTCTCATCAGTTTTATCAACATCCCGGTGAATCTACAGTAATGCCAATAACAATAAATTAGTAATTTTAAAAATATTACGTTTTAACAAAAATAATTGTTCATTATTCACTACAAACTTACCGAAAACTCTGCCAGCATGAACTTCTTCAACTCCTCAAGGACCATTTTCCAAGACTCAAACTTGGTAGAACAATCCCTCCACACCAAAGTCCCAATGTCCTACCTAAATTTGCCGTACGCATCAGCCATATTTTCTCCTTCAAAGTATGGGACTTGCTTCCATCGATGCCTCTCTAATCACATTACAAGTTTTTTTCCTAGAACCTTCTCCAGAATTGGCCATTCTTTTTTAAACAATTTTTTTTTTGAAAACTAGGGTTTTGAAACTGTGTTTATATAGCACTAGGATTCCTTTGTGTGACGAAGATATTCCTCGCGCAAATAGCATGTTCGTCGCGTAAAACACATAAATGTGAATAAATGGGAAGGTTTGAACGCAATCTGACCGTACTTTGCGTGACAATAGCTGTTGTTCGTCGCGCAAAGTAGTCTTGAGCGACAAAACTAGCATCGCACAATATATGGTGCAACGAACATAATCATTGTAATTATAAAGTTTATGTAAACATACATATCTATATTTATGTAAACTTTATAATTACAAACAAATATTCAATTAAATATTTATTCTAAAAATAATTAATACCTGAATCCATTCATTTATTTTAAAAAAGCAAATAGGAATTAAAGCCTAATTAAGTCCAAATACATAACTATAAAAAAAAAAAATCAATTTAAATATTGCCCTCAAAAACATAAATTTAAAACTACTATTTCGACGGTCCTCCATTCTGCTGGACTTCATAACGCCGCTGATTGTAACCTCCTTCTAAGGCATCCTCCATCAACTTCATCAACTGTTCATTCGTATCGTCATCAAGAGTACTTATACTGTTACACATATATGCAAATAATTAATTCCAACATATAGCAAAAAATTTCACAAAATTAATTATTGATCCATCAACATTATACTTACTAATAATTCATCTATCACCACATTCTTCACATTATCGGGCATAGATTTCCAAGAACGCCACTCAACAGTAGGACAATTATTCTGCATGGCTAAAACAATCGCATGTGCAAACTTAAAATGTTGCCTCAAATCATTCGGGTCGGCAGTGGGCACGCTCTGATCCTTGTTTTTACCCTCCATCCTAGAACGAGCAGAATTGTGAAGAATAAGGAAAATAGAATTGTGAAGAATAAGGACATCAAAAGCGCATATTTATAGGAAGGTTAGGACTTGCGTGACGAAAAATAGATTTGTAATAAATCCAGTATTGATTCCTCTGATTCATCTGCAGTGAATGGTCTGAGTGAAAACTGACAGGAACTTGCACGACGAAACCTTTGTCGTGCAAAGGTCTCCTATTTCGTCGTGTAAGGTTTTCGCATCAAAATAAATTACCTCGCGTTTTCTTGATGACTTTGCACGACGACAACTATTATTAGTCGCACGTAGTATTCTTGCATGACAAAGGTTTTTGTCACGCAAATTTTTTTTTTTTTTCCTTTCCTGTCTTTTTTGTGCGACGACAATATTTTTTCCGTCGCGCAAGTACCCCTTGTGCGACGAAATATCATTCGTAGCACAAAATCTCGTCGCGCAAGTTGTTTTTTCTAGTAGTATTAGCTCAAGAAACGCATAAAATGCATGAAATGAATTCAGGTACTCGATCAAGTAAGCTTGTATTCTGTTCTTCTTCAACCCCTGGTAGTATATATTTTGCCAGTCTTGTAACAGATCAAAACCTCCCACGAAAATAATCGTTGCCGGAAACCTCACCCCCAAGACACAGTGTGATTCTGGTCCAAACACGTTCGCAACCGCGTGATCCCTATCCGACCCCTCTGGCAAAAACGCCTTCCAATGCCAGTCAGTCTGCTCCAAAGTGATCGCCAAGCCCTTTTTGCAAGCCATGTTTCCGATTCTGTCCTTTCTTTCCCGCCAAAAAATGGTTGTATCACTATTAGTCCTATCACCCTCATTTGGCAAAACTCATGGTTACTAGCCTTGATTGGCACATGGTGGGCCAGGTGTTAGAATATGAGTATGAAACTGAATATTATAGCCGGTTGTAGTGTTTCAATTGACATAGAAAAGTCTTGCTAGAAAACTTAAAACTATCCTAATTCTTGTTGCATTGTAATTCCAATATGATTTGAATTCATAGTTGGTATCCTATGGTGATTCTAATAGGAGAATAAATTAGGATTGATCTATTATAAATAGTGGCCACTGCTCTCACAAAATGTGCGCTCAATATTGAACTAAGACCTATTTTTAGTTTGAGTACTTTTGGTTTTGCAAGAGAGGAGAAGGTGCATTATTTAGAAGTCTGCTTTGGCTTTTCTTCTACTGCTTCTACAGGTTAGTTTGTTATTGCGTTTATTGAATTGTGATTTCAATACTTGTATAAATTTGTGATTCATGAGCTTAATCTCTTAACTTATGTTTTGATAAGTTTAATTTTACACCAAGTTGGCGCTAGCGCTGTCTCCAACAAGGAAACACCGGGGTGATGTCAACCTTGCTAAGATCAAGGCCATCAATTCTTGTTATATCAATGAATTTGAGGACGTCGAAGTCGTCTTCGTATTGGGAGGGATACCGATGCTTCGGCGCATAGCGGTAGTTTACTGAGATCACTACTGCGGGGAGTTTGGTGGTGAGGCTTTTGCAGAGGTCGTTGTAGCATTGTGAGTTGGCTGAAAAGAACACGAATCCACCACTGTGGAAATAGATAACGAGTGGGAGTTTGGCGGCAGTGTCGGTGGTGGTAGGGATGTAGAGGCAGAACCAGAGGTTGCGAGAAGGGTCCACCATTACGTCGGAGGTTTTGACGGGGTTCTTGGGTTTGTTTAAGGGCGAGGCTTTAAAGTTGAAGAGGCTCACAAGACGGCGGTTGACAGTGTCGTTAGAGAAGCGAGTGGCGTTGATGACTATGGTGAGGATGGAGAGTAAGAGACGGACATTGCATTGAAGGTTGGGTGATGTGGGCGTGTTTTGGGCTATTTTGCTGTTTCCGTCGGTGTATGCATGCATGTTTTCCCGTTGGTTCTAAGCTTAATTTATTTAAGGGGTAATGCCAAGCATATTAAATTTGCAGACCAAATTTGTAAACTAAATAATGTGTCGTTAATAAAAAATAACTTCGTTAATTAATACTCAAATAATAATTCAATTATCAACTTTCATATCATTTAATTACAAAATTTGAGAATTAATTAGCAGATTATAATATTTTTGAGTTGAAAAGAACAATGATGTTTTGGGAAAGATTCTCATGCGTCAATCCCATCACATTTGATTAGCTGTAGTAGAAACAAACGTGGCGGTTGTCTTGTTATATTAGGTGTTTTTGGTCGGTGTAATTCTGGCGATGAAAACCTCACTTGTACCGTATTCAACGATTCATCACCTTGTGAATAATGTCATTTTATGCATCTTTTCATAACGATCCAAATGCAAGAAAAAAATACTACTGGTTTTTGGACCAAAAATAAATAAATAAACTATTTTTAGTTTTCTTAATACTACAATTTGGTGATAATCTTTTTCATACTAGTGAGTGAAGGGATTTAAGTTCGAATATCAAAATCTGCAAACTCGCTCACACCCTCTTAATGTCAAATATATCATTATATATAAAATAAAAATAAAAATAAACTGTTATTTTTAGAACATCTTCAACTAAGGGCTATATGCTACTTTTGGTCCTCAAATTAATAAAAACAATGTTTCATCAGAAGGCAAATGCTAAGAAGACTAAATTTTTTTTTTTTTTTTTTTTAGTATATCGATATTTTTACACTAGGAGATGGAGAGTTTGGCTAAGCCACACAATGAACAGCCTAATTTGTTATCGAATTCGTCATCCACGAGATTCGAACCTAAGACCTCTCACTTCTAAGCGAAGAGGAATACCACTAGACCGAGTCCTGAGTGGCAAGAAGACTAAATTTTTAAATCAAATTTGCAAACTAAATGATGTGTCATCAATAGAAAATGAGCACTTTAATCAACACTTGATTAATATTCCAATCATCAACAACCACATCATTTAAGTTACACATTTTAATTTACAAATTTGATCTCTCTAGCATTATAAAAAAAAAATTAAAAAAAAATAAAAAAAAATAAAAAAAAATAAAAAAAAACAAAAAACAAAAAAATGCTACCAAAGAACCTTGCTTCATCTAACCCAAGAGCTAGGCACAAAGTGGCTTGCGAGCCCCATCATGTGCGACCCACAAGTGTGGATTGCTGAGCTCCAGCATTAAACGTAGGGTTTTTTTTTTTTTTTTTTTTTTTTTTTTAAATAGTATTTACACTAAATATGTGAAGGAGTAGGGTATGCCTTACAATGAGTTTGTCATAATAATGTGGCTCAACTCCACCTTTGGCGAGAATATAACTTAAGACCTCTCACTTGCAAGTAAAGAGAAATATCACTAGACCGTAGTATTAAATGACATTTAATGAGGTATTTAAATAAGGAAAACGAGTGCATCTAACATATGCCTATGTCCTACCAATAACCAATCAATCCTAACACCGACTCCGACTCCGACTCCAAACGTTTAGTTTTCACTTGTTTTAAGAACTAAAAACTTTAACTACTTTCAGTTTTCAAAATATTAAAAATAATAATTAAATTAGTTTGTAATAATACAGTTAATATTTAGTAAACTAATTTCAAAAGGAAGATTTTTTTTTTTTGTCGACAGGCAAACTTTATTAAATTCTAATAGGAATGTTTACGTCTTCAGCAAGAACATTAAATAAAAATTCCAGACCAATAGCGTCCCAACGGAAGGCACCTCCATGTGAGGCAATGTATGAGGCTACAGCATGAGCAGCGGCATTTCCATTCCGCTTGAAAAACCCAAACCTCACCCCTCGAAATTGAGATCCCAACTGACCAATATCATGAATATAGCATTCCAAAGTCGCATCCACCACATATTTCCCATTAATCATACTAATTATCACCTGAGAATCAGATTCAATTTCCACTTCCTCATAACCCAACTCCAGACAAACCAATAATGCCGCACGAATCACTGCAGCTTCCGCCATAGCTGCCGTGGTGAAAAATAGATCGCCCACCCCCCCAGCCACGTGCAACAACCCAGCAAAATCCTGCATAACCTAACCATATCCACCTTTGCATATCTTAACACACCATGCACCATCGCAATTGACCTTAATAACCCCAAAACCTGGCCACTTCTATCGTACTGGCTGTCCAGCAAAAACATCTCCAACCCCGGCCTCACTCCCCCCAGATTCTTGATTTGCCGCAAAGGAACAAACTCTAAATTCCAAAAGTTGCTTGCGTACCAAGTGAACCATCTCCATGGGATCATGTAACACCTCATGAAACACCATTTCATTCCTACTCTTCCATATTCTCCACATAATAAAAACACACTCCTGCAGCAACTCATCTTTCGTATCATTTTCATGAAATCTCATACATAACCCCTTCCACGTTTCATGAAAATCTCGCCCAATAATAGCCATGATACCTAACTGCAAAGAACAACAGTACCACAAAACACGACTAAATTCACATGCAAAAAACTGATGGTTCTCCGTCTCCTCCACAGATGCACACATCACACAATTACTTTGTACTCGCATTCGCCATCGAAGTAGGTTAACTCTAACTGCTAACGAGTTATTGCAGCAGTGCCAAATAAAAAATTTCATTTTATTTGGCACAACCAAACTCCAAATTTCCCTCCAGCCCCGATCAAAGTCCTCCCGCCGGCTGCTACTCCTCGTCCCTTTCCGTCCAAGTTCCTCATTTTCTTGCATTTCCATGGCAACACCATACCCTGTTCGAACCATATAATCACCATTTTTGGAATAATGCCATATGACTCTATCAGAACAACCTCCAATACTCACTGGTAATCCCAAAATAAGATTACCCTTCTTCTCCATAAAACATCGTTGAACTAAATCATGCTTCCAAACCCCCACCTCGAGAACAAGCAGCTCCTCCACCATTACAGGCATGTCATTATGGTTCGATCGAACTCTAAAAGTATGTGGTCGAGGAAGCCATGGATCATGTCTAATCTGAATACAACTCCCATCACCAATCCTCCATCTCATGCCTCTTACAAGAATCCTTCGTCTTTGTATAATACCTTTCCAACCCCACGAAGACCGTCTACCTAACTTAGCCTCCATAAACTAACAGTCTGGAAAATATTTTGCTTTAAGGATTTGGCCCAGAAGTGAACTCGGATTATGCAAGATACGCCATCCAATCTTTGCTAAATAAGCTAAATTAAAGGAAGCTAAGTCCATAAAACCGAGCCCACCAAATTTTTTCCTTCTTTTCATTTTCTCCCACAATAGCCAATGAATGCCATGTTTATCCTTATTCCCCTGCCACCAAAACTTAGTAATAGCAGACTCAAATTCCTTACACAGATTCACCGGAAGTTTAAAACACGACATCGCATAATTTGGCAATGCCATAGCAACCGCTTTAATGAGCACTTCTTTACCAACAGGGGAAAGAAACTGCTCCGCCCACCCATTTATTCGCCCTTCCAACACTTCCCTAACCCCTTCAAACACCGCCTTCTTAGAAGAACCAAAATTAGCCTTTATCCCCAAGTACTTACCAAATTCTTCTTTGCTCGTGATATTTGTACAACGAATAATTTCCTTCCTCTAAATCCGCGAACATCGCACCCCAAAATACAACGAACTCTTCTCTCTATTTATAACTTGCCCCGAGGCTTCCGCATAGCATTGTAAAACATCCATGACCACGTGAGCTTCATCTTCCTCTGCTCTGAAAAAGATAACAGCATCATCGGCAAAAAATAAATGAGATAATCACATTCCCCCAAGCACCACCCGCATCCCATGCAACGCACCTCGCTCATCCCTCTTCTGCAGCAAAGCCGAAAACCCTTCAACACAAATAAAAAAAAAGAAACGGAGACATAGGATCCCCTTGCCATAGCCCTCGTTGAGGGTGAATAAACCCAGTGGAAGCGCCATTTTTTTAAGTAATCGTTGTAATGCATTCCATGATTCTATTCCGAAACTCATCCGCAAAGCCCATAGCTTCCATCATTGCCAATAAAAAGCTTCATTCAACACGATCATAAGCCTTCGCCATATCTAACTTCATAGTCACCGACACCTCATCCTCATCGCCCTGTTGATTAAGAGAATGAAGTATCTCATGTACCACCAAAACATTATCCTGAATTTTCCTCCCAACCACAAACGCCGATTGATTCGCACTAATAATATGCGGCATAGCGAGCTTTATACGGTTCGTGAGAATCTTTGCAATTACCTTATAAACCACATTACATAACGAAATCGGTCATAACTGAGTCATATTCCGTGGACTAGGGACTTTCGGAATAAAAACCAAATGAGTATGATTTAGTTTTTTCAGGAGTTTCCCAGAAAACCAAAATGCCTTCACCATTTCCACTATATCACGACCAACCACATCCCAATACTCATGATAAAAACTCCCCATAAATCCATCTGGCCCTGGAGACTTATTAAGTGGAATTTGGAACATTGTTAGCCGTACCTCCTTGTCCATTATCGGTTGCAACAATCTTCTCTTATCTTCACCAGATATCCGAGCCTCAACACAATCCGCTATCTCATCTACCCTACGTGGAGTACACGTGAGGAAAAGATCTTTGAAATAATTTACTGTAATCATATCCACCCTACTGGGATCGGTACACCAGACACCTTGATCATCCTCCAATCAATTAATTTTATTACATCATCGCCGTTTTGCAGTTTAAGCATGAAAAAACTTAGTATTCTTATCCCCCACCTGGATCCACTGGGTTCGAGATTTAAGCTTCCAATACATGTCTTCCTCTCACACCCAAGCCTTTAACTCCTGCTCCTTACGTCGCACCTCATCATTCATAAATGTCGAATATTTATAGGCATTTCGAAGGCCAATCTTCAAAGACTCAATACAAGCCTTCGAATTACCACCATTCGTTCGCTTCCAATTCTGCAATCCCCAACGTACCCATTTCAATTTTTCCACCACTTGAAAAGCACGGGCGCCCAAAAAACTATGCCGCCAATTTTCCTTCACAATGTTGTGACACGCCTTCTCCTTATTCCACCGTGGATCATAAATAAACCGTCTCCGTCTCTTTGATGATGTAACATTCATATGCAAAATAAGCATTGCATGATCAGACCCTTCTAACACTTCATGTAGGACTTTCGCATCCGGATACACGTTAACCCATCCATTTGTTGCTAAACGACGATCCAAACGTTGTTGTATGGAACCCTCAGCCCTATGATTCCTCCACGTGAATGGATAACCAACAAAACCCAAATCAAGCAACCCATTACAAGCAATAAACTCTCTGAAATCCCTTGTACTAGAGACAGACCGATAATTGCCCCCTTCCTTCTCCGAATCATCCAGGATATCATTAAAGTCGCTTGTAACCAAACATTTGCCACTAGCAGCCTCAAGCCGTTGAGACAACACCCTCTATTGATCCTTCCTCTTCTTATCATCAGTACTCACATAAACCGCAAATAACTTCCATGTCTTAGTTTTTATTCCATCATAAATTCCTACCTCAATAAAGAAATCCGCATACTTAACAAGCAAGACTTGATCATAGTCCTTCCAAAAAACACACATACCACCCACAATTCCTTTTGGCTCCACAGCGTGCATAAACTCCATCCCAAGCCGTCTTTTTAAATAAACATAGCGATTACTCTGATTTTTTGTCACCAATAAAGTTACTATGTCGGGGGTGTGAAGCCTATTCTGCACCAGCAAATTGTCAATTGTCAGGTCACCCCGATACCCTAACAGTTCCAGTAAATTACCTTCATGGGGACTTAGGAGACCCCTCAAGGTTGGTCTCCTCTGCCTCAGATAAAGACATCTTCTGTGGTCGATTTTTTACTGGTTCAAAACACGTTATAGGCTCCACATATTCCACCTCCTGAAACGGACGTTTTTCCCCTTTTGTCTCATTCATGACAGCCTCAATAATGGGAGCCAAGTCAAACGGATCATCATTTAGAACTTCATGACCTCTAAGCCTCACTTCCACTGTCCACATTTCCATCCTCACCACTGCGGCCTCCATATCCCCGACAATAGCATTAGTTAATTACACATCCACATTCAAATCAATTTCCTTGCCATTTTCTTGCGACACACACACCCCATTGACTCGTTCCTCCCCTTCAGGCAACTCCTTAAGGATAACATTATATACCCCATCAGCAACCACTACCCCCGGGCCAATTAACCCCGCATCGTAGGCCACTTCCCTATCCCTCCTCGCCCTTTCTTCTTCCTTTCTCCGACGTTGAATTCTCTCGACAGGGAAGTACCATCAGCACCAGATAAATTAGTCTCTTCCCTAGCAGTACCATAGCCTCCACTTAAAGAATCCTCACCCTCAGTATTCGCACCTCTCTATGATCCATCCCAATCATCACTCCTCACCTCCCACCATCTCCTTAGGCTACCCCGGCTTCCTTCAGACCCCCCACTTCGAAACCCGGATCGTAGCGGTTTACCTCGAAGATCGGTCTCTGCATCCAAATCGCGGTACACCAGGTTATCCTCCAAGTCCCCAAAATCTGTACCACCTACCCTATCCACCTCCAGGACCTCCTTACAAACCCTAGTTACATGCCCCATAATCCCACAGATAAGGCAATACTTCGGCAAAGCCTCATACTTAAATTCCACCCAAACCTTCCCTTCGTCTGGGAAGTGGACAAACGTCCCGCGCATTAATGGCTCACGAACATTAAAACGGATTTTAACCCGTAAGAACCTACCAATGCAATCCTGACTCGCCGAAGTATCTACCTTCCGAACATTCCCCATGAACCCTCCAATGGACTCCACAACGGCATCAGTCATACTTAACGGTGGAACATTATAAATCTGTACCCAAAAAATACCAAGGGATAGTGGCGCCCATCTGTTCAAACCCGTCCCCATTTGATCAGCCACCATCACCAAATCACCCTTACAGGTCCAAGGCTGATCCGCATCCATCACCCGTTGCAGATCACTAGATCGAACAAACCTGGCTAAGAACCTACGGTGCCCAATGTCTTGAATGGATACACCATCCCTTCCCCACCACAGCGACGTAAAACAATCAATGGAAGCTTCGCCATGCACATCCTTAGAAGTAAGCACTTCTACAACCAAGGTGGATTAGAAACCAAGTAGCACCCCTTCCACAGCCTTTTTATCAATTTTAATACCCTCCATCTCCTTCTGAGTCAACCTCAGATTGGAACTAAACCTGGAACATAAGTCCTCCACATCTACCCGGTCACGGTCTGCCGCCATAACAACAAACAATAACCCCCGCGCGCAAGCACCACACTCACACGCGCACTACAGTACACTCACCAGATCCCAGAACACCCTCTCACACCCTCACTCAGTAGAATTCCTCAAAAGTATTGCAAAAAGCAGACGTCGCCATAAACAATTGCAGAAACCCTAACCCTAAGCCACACCCTAAACCCTCATTTCGAGGAAGACTAATAATACCTGACTTCCTAAAAGCAATATTTGATCATGTCAATTATTAAACAGTGTGAACTAGACAGATGAAAATGAAAATTTTGTCGCGTTAAAGAGGGTTTTGTTGCTTAAAATTTTAGGCGATGGATATTTGTCCAGAAAAGTTAGTTGTACAAAAGTCGTCTCTCAAATTTATTTTTTTTATTTTTTTATTTTTTTATTTTTACACAAACGATATTATTTATACTAAGAGGAGGGGGATAAGATTAGCCTCATAATGAGCTAGCAATAACGTGGTTCAAATTTGCCTTTGGCGAGAAGCGAACCTAAGACCTTTCACTTACAAGTGAAGCGGAATACCATTAGACTGTAGTACTAAATGGCTCAAAATTTTACACTATGAAACATTAATAGACATTCATTGGGCGAACTAGGTTGACACAACGAAACAAAGTCGTCATGTAAAGAAGCGTTGACCGACTTTATCCAACGAATTCATCTTGCTCGACGACATAGTTTTGTCACGTTTATGTTTAATACTCAATAAAATTTAGCCCGGCGAAACATTCGTCGGCCAACCTTTTTAACAAAATAACAAAAGTGCAATAAATGTTTCCTCATGAAACTGTTCGTCCAGTAAAGCCTTTAAATTTTTATTTTAATATTCATAATTAAATCAATATTTAATAAAATAATTTATTCAATTCTCTTTTTTTTTAATCAATTTCATTTCTAATTATATTAATCTAAAAAGTTAATATAAATCACAACTTTAGAAATTTATTTATTATATTAAAATAAAAATATTCGTACAATGATATGTAACAAAAACTAAACTAATTAAATAACCCTACTGGGTGGCTAGTCAAGTAGCTGGTGAGAGGACTGAAGGTCCCTCGAAGGCTCGGAACACGAATGCCAAAAGCCGCCATTGCTTGGGCTATCCCAGCAATGTACTAGCGCACGGCTTCAAGGTTGTTGTAGCGGCTTCTCGGTCACGAGCAACTTCCTCTCTTTAGCTCACTACTTCTTATCTTGGTGCTCAGCTTCTTCTCTTTGTTGTGATTGCTTCATCTCCAACTGATGCAGTCTGGAAGACATCCTCGTTAGAGGATGATAGCTAGATGAAGAAGGCCCCTCCCCCCTAGTTTTCGAAGCTGAACCACCTCCCCCCCTACGAGGTTCCGAAGCTGAGCTGCTCCTAGTTCACAGAATTCTTTGCCTTTCCATCGGCAACCCCATCCCTTTGCAACTGTAAAGACACCTCTGGATCAAGTTTCAGCTTCTCTATTTATTAGTGTGTCCGGTTGTTCCAAGGAGAGGTTGGCTAGTTCTATGACATAGAAGTCTAAAAAATAAATAAACAAATAAATAAATTATTATGAGTGATGATCATAATTGGTTTGTCATTTTTTTTTTTTTTTGTTTTTTAGTGTAATGAAATTTGAATTTAAAATGTAGAATGGATTACTTACATAAATGTTGTCTGCGACCTGTGGTTGTCATAATTGACATGCGCAGCCTCCCAAGATAGATGAAACTTACCAAAAATGTTGGACTCTAAAAATGGGTGCACAATCACTCCCACTCGCCAATCATCTCCTCAAACTCCTCGGGCGGATCGATAGAAGCTACATTAAGAGACACATAAGTCTTATAGTAGCAATGCATCTCGTACTTCCACTTGTTGTACCGCTCCTTCCATACATGGTGCATGTACTTGGCAGTTCCTAGGTCTTCCATGTTGATCTCGATGTTGGCGTGAAATAGACAAAAAAAAAAAACAAAAAACAATTGTATTAGTTTTAAAAAACATTAAATTAGTAAAAGTACAAAAAAAAAAAAAATTATAAATTAAGAACAATATACACTTACTAAAATCTGTCTCATCATCTCGGCATGTATCTTCGGGCTCGCTCGCCGATGAAGTTGGTTGTAATAGACTCGGATCTGAGCCTGCAAGATCCGAGTGATCCAATTGGAGGCCAATCCTTTACAGATCCCCCGCACTTTGCTCTTCGTCCCGGTTGGGAGTTCTTCCAAGTGGTGTATTTAAACAAATATTGACATATACCGAAACAATATGATGAGTGATATTGAAAGAATTTGTCTAGTGTTGTCGATGCAACCTGCGAGAAACATTTCATCAAATACTTAACGGACACAAAAGGACTCATACCAAACATTCAAAAGATTCTCGAAAAACATTCATATGTATATTTTTCGGAATCCAGATGGTCCTGGGACCACTTTGGATCCCAATGTACATCCACCACTGTGTCCAAGTTCATATTAAATAGTAATTCTTGGTGCAATGGTGGAGTCAAGAATCTATAATTATGAATTCATGAAAAAGTAGCTTTCACAAATTAATCATACTTTTATTTATATTGTCCACAATGTGTTCTTATATTTTAGAAACATTGTATCACATCATTATGGCACTCAAATATAGGTTTCTAATAAGTTATCAATAGTTATACCCATAGCTATGTATATTTATATTTCCTCTTCCCATTACATCCTTGGTACTTGTACTCATGTTTGCATGCTCTGCTCATGAACTTTAAGCCATTAGATGAAAGAATATTACGTGATAGCTTTCATGGGTTTTAGATTTGGTTGTGTTTTAATTGTGATATTTATCTTCCACAGTTTTGTTGGGAATATCATTGCTTAAATCCTAGAGTAAACTGTCGCTTATGTCACTTGATACTATGGTCTAGAGGCATTCTTCTATACTAGTAAGAGAGAGATATTAGATTCAAATCTCGTGAATGGATAGTATGAAATTAATTTATTCCCAGTCCCTCACCCCTAATGTCAATTTACCCCTTAGACTATTTTTCTTGCTACTTTATCCCCTAAACGAGCATGAAATGTCCGTTACTCTCCTAACGTTATATCTGAACCAATCTCATTTAATTTTTGATTAATGGGTGTATCGTGAGAGTCATGCGACTCACTTTTGAAAGCTAAGCCATTTTTCCACCACTTGACAATGAAACAAGAGCAATATGCGTATCTTTGAGAGTATTGTGAAGTGTTGAAGAGACAAACTATAAGGAGCATAGTTTTAGTGAAGACTTGATATCCTCAAAGTGAGTTACATAACTGTCAAATGACAGAAAATTGGATGAAGGTGGGTACAGAAATATTTAACGTGGTTTAGCTCATATATATTGTGCTAATCTTCGGGTGATAATGACGAATTAATCAATAGAGATTTCTCATTGATCGTCAATTACTTGTAATTTCTAGATACTATTGAAGCATTTATTTAGCAAGTTTTGGTATCTTTTGTATCTTCCTTGCTACATTAGGTTTGTGGTGCAACCTGCCTAACTGGTAATAGTCTTTTAAAAAGTTAGGCCTTTACTCATTTGGACAAAAGTTGTGTACAAACTAAAAATTAGTATATGATTTTTGTAATCTGCATATCTGTTTCTCGTGTTCAATCATACTACATTGGAAAGAGACGCTTCCATCCATACCATAACACCACAAAATATTCATAGAGACAAATGATCACTAGTGCCAAACTGAGACAAATGACCTTTGATGAATACGCTGTAAATGATTGCCACAAGTAGGGGAGGAAGGGCTACAGGAAATCGAAGCAAAATTCTTTAAAGAAAAAAATATCAATAATAAATGAGATCGTCACCATCCATATGATTCACAAAATCAAACAACTAGTTAGTCACATGTATTACTTTGTTTATGGCCTTACAAATGATTTGATGAAATGGTAAGCCCTTGAGACCAGCTGAAATGGTAAGCCCTTGAGACTAGCTGAAATGGTGAGGGACTGTGCAGTAATGAGTGAGAATTATGATAGGTTCATGTTCGATTTTTTCTAACGTAATGAAGAAAAAGTGAAATGAAATGTTCTTTTTTGGTCAAAACTGCAAGAAACATAATCTGAGTGTCCATGGAGGAAAGTATAATGTATGAATCCGCCATCTTTATTACTTTGTTATATGCAGTTATATATAGATTAGAATTATTATTACGCTCAGAGCGATTGAGGATTTCTTGTTCTGGGATATGAATCATTCTAAAAGTTTGTCTGATCCTCTTCTCACAACAAGAAATCAAATCCAGCTGAGATATAATGTCATTGGTAGAAAAAACCATTTGCGTGGGCAAACTTTATGCCACGAAATAAAACTCGTCGTGCAAAACAGGTTAGTGCGACAAAGGTAACATTCCGTCACTCAAACCCGTTGGAAATAATTTAATGGGACAAACATCTTGAGCGAAAAGTAGCTTAAGCGACAAAAAAAGTCGTTGTTGCGCAAAGGTTCATAGAAAAATGCGTGAATGCCTGTTTTTTTGCGCTAAAAAAGCGCAACCAATTTTTCATTGCACAAAGGTTCTGTCAGTTGTTTGGTCAAAGTGTTGAATGAATTATTTACTCCATTGTTTTGCACGATGAAGGTTTCGTTGTACAAAGTAATTCGAATTCCTTTAAATACCTAGTTTCGCTCTATCTCTTCACAATTCAATCCAAAAACTCTTTACTTTCACCAAATTATTATGCAAATTATTTTTTTGTTTTTCCATACACGATGGCGTACTCTGGTGGTCCCTCGTCAAAGAGAGTTCAAGGCAAAGGTTATGAGAAAGGTAATACGTACTAAATTTTGTTGGTTGTTTAATTAATTAAATATTTAAGTAAACTGATATAAGTTTTTATTTTGTTGGTAGACAAGAAAAATAACAGAGTTGTGACATGCATTCGATACACTTCTTCAGCTAAGAGCCGCTACCGAATCACTTACGCAGAATTAGTAGGATATCAGAAGTTGGATAAGGTGAACAAGTTTAGGGGTGACGTCGGGGTATTGGTGGATGACAAATGCGGAGTGAATTAGGAGTCTTGGAGAGATGTCCCCGAGGAGATAAAGACGGCCATGATCGATGCGTTAGCAGTACGTGTAAAATATTAATTAGTTAAATAATAATTTAGTTCTTTAGATAAAATATAACATTGATATGTATAATTTATTTATTTTTGCATATCAGCCTGATTAGGACATTGACAAAAGGGACGCAAATCTAATGAAGTGCATCGATGTTGTGTTCAAGTACTGTTTTCGGGAGTTGAAGTTTGATGTTGAACGTGACGCGATGTTGAACAGGACGTAGAGTGGCATGGAGTTGCTGGACTAGCAGACGATTAGAATAGTTTTTTTTTTTTTTATTAGTCTATTTATCATTTATAAAATAATGACACTGAATTGTTATTAATTTGGAAGAATAAATTTATATGGACTGTATTTATTTTGTTTCGTTTCAAGAACAGATTTCCAAAATATTAGAATATTGACATTATTTTGTTGAGAAACTATTTGCGAGACGGAATAAAATAAATATTTTCAGTTAATCGCGCAAGGCTTTACGCGACAAAACCTTTGCGGGATGAGATTTCATTGCGCAAAAACATTGTGAAATAGTCAGTTAGCATTTCAGGCGTCGTATTTACTGCGTATTACCGCTTAACTATGCGAAGAAATTTTGGTCGCGCATAAAGTTGAGGGACGAGACTTCGTCGCGGAAAGTGATGGTCGGTGGCGTTGAAGTCGTGGCATTTATTGCGTATTTATTTCGTGCATTGTGCAACGTATGTTTCGTCACTCAAAGGTTATGAGAGACGAAGTAAAGTTTTATGTGTTCTTTATAAGCATAGATTGTTTTGCAGTTTTCTTCACATTGTTTTGTACATCTGATGGTCGATAATAGGGATAATAGGAGAATGGTGGTCCGAGATTGAATAATGGAAAGAAACAGCATTCCCCTGGACCCCATGATATGATGAAATATGTGAAGTTTGCTCATTCGATTCATTAGCAATGCAGAACAATTGTCCTACTGCTCAGCGGTGTTCTTGGAAATTTGTGCTCGAGGATGTGAAGAAGGCGGTGATGGATCAACTATTAGTAAGTGTGACAAATGTTGAAAATAATTAATTTTGTGAAATTGTTTTTTTATATGTTGTAAATAATTGTTTGCATATATGTGTAACATTGTAACTATACTCTTGATGATATGAACAAAGAGTTGATGAAGTTGATGGGGAAAGCGTTGAAGAGGGGTTACAAGCAATGGTGTTATGACGTGGAGTGGAATGGAGGACCAGTGGAGTAGTTTTAAATTTATATTTTTGAGGACAATATTTATTTTTAATGTTTTATTTTAAGTTATGTATTTTGACTTAATTAGCGTTTAATTCATGTTTTGTTGTTTAAATAATTGAATTGTTAATTTACTTTATTTAAGTTTTCTATTATTTTTAGAATAAATATTATAATTGAATAAGACTTTGTAATTATGAAATTTACATAAATATAGATTATAAAAATCTATATTTACATAAATTTCATAATTATAATCAATTACATATATGTTGGTCGCTAAACATTTTACGTGACGAAATATTTGACGCAATAAGTATGTGTAACGAATTACTTATTCGTCTCGCATATTTCCTTTCGTGACAAAGTGTTCGTTGCGTAATGGCTGTAAAAAACGCGATTAAATTTACCACCAAATTTCGAATCTATACGTTTTGAGCGACGAAACGTTTGTCGCGTAAGGGTGAAATCAAAGGGTGATGACACCAGAGTCTAACGCGACAAAGCTTTCATCGCGCAAGATTTTTACTCCAGATGGTCAGTTTTCTGAGTCAGAGGATTCAATGCTATTGAATCAAAGAATCGGGTTTAGCTTCGTTGCACAAGGTGGCCAAGGTTCCTATAAATAACCAGTTTTGGTTTCCATATTTTTCAAACCTTTTTCCGGATTACAATTCCAATTGTTTTTCAAATTTAAGCATGATGGTCAACTCAGGTGCTCGTTCGTCGAAGAGGATGGAAGGCGAGAGTTCCGGAAAAGGCAATGCTCACTAAATTAATTATGTGCTTTCTATATATTTTATACTTTGCATTATTATTTTTAATATAAATTTTTTTAGTAGACAATAAAAAAAAATGCGCCCGTGGTTCGATACAATTTTGGATGGAACCACTACCGAATCAATTATGAAGAATTAATGGGAATTCAGAAGTTAGATATGTGCAACAAGTTTATGTGTGATGTGTGGGTATTAGTGCGTGACAAATGCAATTTGGATTGGGAGTCTTGGAGAGCCGTCCCCGAGGAGATAAAGACACACTTAGTCGATGAGTTAGAGCCTGATTGGGACATTGACCGAAGTGAGCTAAAATTGATGAAGTGAATCGACAACATATTCAAATCATCTTTCTAGAAGTGCAAGTTTGATGTTGAATGTGAGGCAGAACTGAACCGAATACTAGAACCACCAGCGGCGGAATAGAATTTTATTTATGTTTTTCTTTTATGTTTAATTAAATAATAACATTTGGGTTTCAAGTTTTTATTTATGAACGTTACTTTTTAAAATGTGATTTTAAAGTTTTTGTTGAATAAAATATGATTGTAATAAATGATTATATTAATTAAATATGCATGAATGCTTTAATTAATTTAATAATTTTGTAGATTTGTTCGGGTGTAATTTAATACTTTGTTTAAAAAATAATTAACAAATAGAAATGAATAAAGTAATAAATGAAAAAAAGTATTTTATTAAGCGTGTATGTGATTTAAAAGGTTATCAGAAAACGCAGGACTGGCCATGAGTTGGTGCCAGAAGGTGGAATGCATATGTTTTACGCGACGAATGTTTCATCGCACATAGTGAGTAAAAAAGGCAATAAAGGAGAACAGATTTGGCGCCATGTACTTGAATGCACAGATTTTGCGGGACAAATGCTTTGTCATGCAAGAGTGTGGAATTTAATTTAGCTTCCTAGACGTAAAGAGGTAGAAACTGCAAATTCATTGCAACTCTGCCTCTCCTCCCTCAACTCACTGTCTCTCCTCTCCCATAGCTCGATCACTCAGTCTCATGCTCCCACTCTTCATCACCTATATATCATTTGGTTAGCAAATTTGTTTTCAATATTTTTTTTTTTTTAAATTACACAATGAAACTAACAAAATTAAATTTGTTGTGTAGATGTTTTTTTTTTTTTTTAACGGCTATCGGCGAGGAACGCATTAGGAGGTATATTTTCTTCGCCTATTTCATTAACATTAAATGCAGTTTATTTATTTGTTTTTTAGCATTTATGTGATACAATTTATTTGTATGCGAACATTTTTGTACGAAGTTAAGTATTAACTTCGTACGTTATTTTCATGAAAACTTAGTTTCCCGTTTGAGAATTAGTTGGATTTCACACATGGATGCGAAAACATGATTGCGATCCAATTAATTCTTGAATTGTCCCATTTTTTGGACAGTTTGGGAATGCACAGTTATATGTCATAGTTTGCAATTCACGTATTAGATTAGTACATGCTTAATTGGATGATGTGCAAACGTAGATGGGGGCAAATTTTTTGGGCTTAAGTCTCACAATTGTCATGTCATACTGCAATGCCTGCTCCCGATTGGTATTCGACACCTATTGCGAAAAGAAGTGGTGAAGCCGATTCTATTGTTGGCGAGATTTTTTTCTCAATTATCTGCTAGGACGTTGCGAAAGTTTGATGTATAACAGTTATGCACTGACATTGTCAAAGTCCTATGCAAGTTTGAACAAATATTTCTTCATTCTTTCGTCACAAGCATGATTCATTTGCTAGATGAGGCATTACTTGCCGGACTCGTCAACTATCGATGGATGTATCCAATCGAAAGGTATAAAGTCCTTAGTCATTAATTAATTCATGATCAATTGACGATTTAACTTATTTGAATCATCACAATTTTATTTTTGCAAATTATTGGGTGAGTTAAAGAAGAGTGTAAAGAACAGGGCGAAGCCGAATGATCAATTGTGGAGGCTTGGGTGGCATTTGAGACAAATACATTTTGTGCTATGTTCTTACAAGGAGTTGAGACGTCGTTCAATCGACCAATCGACCACACCATAATAATGACGGTGGTGTGAGAAGGCAAAAACTATATATGTTTGCCCAAATCACACGACCATTTGGCGAATGAATACGAGGCAATTCGTTCACCGAAAGGGACATGCAAGTAGCTCAATGGTTCCTACTTAACAATTGCAACGAGATAATTGAGTACCTGGATGAGCATGAAAATTGATGAAGTGGAAACATCCTTTGCATTTATATGTCGTGAAGCACTGTGACCTGTTTCCTCGTTAGTTTCCCGACCAAGTAAGTTGTTTAGGTTTTTTTGTTGATTTTGTCCTAAAATATATTTGCATGTCAGTTGTCTTAAATTTTGGTAAAACCAGCATGCCAATTTTTTTGGTATAAATTAGGTGAAAAAAACTAAAGGAAACCAATTCTCCCGCGTATACTGATGAATTATACAACTTGGCTATCGGACCTCTAAGCGCGGAACTGTACTCAAGGTGTCATGTGAACGGCATAAAATTCTTGGGAGTTGAGCGTGATGACAAGCTTTGTACTCAAAACAACGGTGTACATCTCCCATTAGAGGGAGATATTGCAAACATTCATTTCTATGGGAAACTAAAAAGTGTGGTCCAATTGTTTTACAAATACCGTTGCTAAGTCATCATTTTTAAGTGTCGTTGGTTCGATACAAACCTTAGTAGGAATGGGAATGTTAAACAGAATTATGGTTTACTTTCGGTGAACACTACTAGATGTTGGTACAGTGAAGACCCGTACATTTTGGCAACTATGGGCAAGCAAATTTTCTACATCGATAATCCAAAGGCCAGAAGGGGATGGAAAGTTGTTCAAAGGATTAATCACAAAGAGGTGTATAATATTCCGAACCGAGATCCTGATGCCAACGACGATGATGACAACTTTGCCGACCAACTCCTCAAAACTTCGACACAAATTGGTGCAGACACACTTCGGGATACTAGTATTGTCCAAGAACCATTTCAGGTAGTTGGAGGTCCTCAAATCGAAATTCCTATAAACTCAATTACAACTGATCTTGGAAGTCTCACAAGATACAATCCACCTGAGGCTACGGATGATGTTGTTGATGTAGCAATCAATGAAGATGAATGGGAGACTGAAAGTGATCAAAGTGAAGATAGTGATATTTATTGTACTGAGGATGAAGATTAAGGACTTTTGACTTATATGCAATGCAATTAAGTGTATTTAATTTTTTTTGTTTATAAACAAATTTTAATTTATTAAATTTTTAATTGGATAAAGGATTTTAAAACAAAATTAAAGTCAATTCAAAGTGACGAACACTAGAAAGTTGTCGCGCATAACATAATAGCGCGATGAAAACAAGAAAATTCATCGCTCAAGGTAGGTTTGCATGAAGCAAGGGACGCATTCGTCGCACTTGGTGGTTTGCACGATGCAACAACTTCAGTTCGTCACACAAGGTCTTCAAAATTTCCCAAAATCAAAATATGGGTGCCTTTTTTTTAAATGTTGATTAAACATTGGGCAACAAAAAAGGGTGAATTGTCGCGCAATACTGTATTGTGCAACGAATGGGATAACTTCGTTGCTATAAGTCCTTCAAAATTCCCAAATTAAAATGTAGGCGCCTTTAAAAAAAAAAATATTATTGAATATTGCGCGACAAAATATTCTATATTTGTCGCACTTTTTACTTATACTCGACGAATGTTTTCCTTTTGTCACGCAGGGTTCTCAAATTAACCAAAAATAGGGAGGGGTTTTTTTTTTTTTAAACTCATTCAAATTGAGCGATGAATGTGTTCGTCACGCAAAGTCCTTCGCATTATTAGTTCCAGATAGCCTTTCTTTCTCTCATTTTCTAGAACCTCTCAGTACTCCAACCATCTTTCTCACTCGAACTCTATCTCCCTCCAACTCTCTCTCTCTCTTTCTCCCCCTCGAACTCTTTCTCTCCCTACAACTCTCTCTCTCTCCCTCGAGCTCTCTCTTCTCGCAACTCTCTCACTCCCTGCAGCACTCTCTCCTGCAAACTCTCTCTCTCTCTCACAACTTTGAGGTAATTGGTTTTTTTCTTCATTTGTTAATTATTTTAGATATATGGTTTTTGTGGATTGATTACATATTAGGGTATTAGGCATTAGGGGTTACGGATTTAGGGATTTTGTCAATTTGGGGATTTAGGGTTTATCTCAATTTGGGGATTTAGGGATTTCGAAATTTGGGGAGTAGGGCTCTGGTCAGCATCCGGGATGGGTGGTGGGGGGTGGGGGTAGGTTGCGGTGGCGGTGCCTTAGTCATTGAGGGTTTGGTGGGGGTGGCGCAGGGATGGGTTGTGCGGGGTAGGGGTTGGATAGAGTTAAAAATTTCATAATTTTTTTATGCAAATTTCCTTTAATTTTCAATTTGTTAATATGTTAATAAATTTCATTTAAATTACTTAAATTTGTTAGGTTGTTAACTCTATAATTTTCTGTTTGAATTTTGAAAGTTTACGGGTTTTTTTTTTTTTTTTTTTTTTTTTTTTTTTTTTTTTTTTAATAATGTTAGGATTAACATATTAGCATTAGGGATTATTTTATAACTTTACAATTATAGGTTTAGAATTATTTTATAAGTAAAGTTTCTTTTCATTATTTTGTAAGTTGTGAAATTTAATAACTGTTAACTTTGATTAATTTGTTTTGTATTTGCAGCATCAATATGACCTTGAGGACATTGATGCCAATCAAGCCAAGTACATCTAAGAACTTTTCATCGGCCGTTCACTCAGTGGAAGAGCGACCTCCACAAGTATTTCGAGAGATTCGACGATCCAACTGACGCTCTCGCACACGGGTGCCCCTTAGAGTTGGTGAAGCGCCCTGAAAATTGGGCTGGCTCTGCACCCATTTTCAGGACGAAAAATACTTAATAAGTAAATTATATAAATTATTATAGATTAATAATATTTTATTAATACTTCAATTCCGTTTATTAATTTATTTTAATACTTTATAATTAATATCGGCTTTCTTTTTAATAGAAAAGAGCCAAGGCCAACGCAAAATATAGGTTGAAGAGTGACGTCGAGTGACGTCGAGTAACCACATTTTGGATGGAGGAGTGACGTCGAGTAACCACATTTTTTCCAAAAATAAGTTATTACTCTTACTCAAAATTACACAACTAATAGCTAATGTTTATTTTTTTTTTAATGCAAGCGGGGTCAAAGTTTCCGGAGATTGACACGTTCAAGGAAGTGTACATGCGGCCCAGGGATGAGTTCTCAGAGGGGCTCCACGTAAGTTTTTGTAATTTTTAAATTTATAATTCTTATTCATTTTAAATAAATGTTATATAAATACTAATTAACTTGCTTTTATAATTATAGGCTACGATGGTGGAGACGAGTCAGGTTGTCGTTAAGGAAATGGCTTCTCAACTTCCCTCTAACACCCCGATGAAGGAGTTGCCACCCCCCCCCCCAACTCGAGGATACGGATCTCCATATCATGACAGACACCCTCGACTAAAGACTCGATCTTAGGTCGGGGAAGGTGTATCTGGGTATAGGAAATGCCTGTGATCGTGAGACGAGAGCCTCTTCTTCCACCTCTACCTCGAGACAAGTCGCATCGTTGACCTAGAAAGTAGCGGAACTTGAGCAACAGGTGGCAGTCCAACATAAGCACATTGCGACGTAGTCTGCTGACATCACCACCCAGGAAGCTTATATTGTTGCCCAAGAGTCTAAGATGGCCAAGATCATCGACGCGCTTTAGCTGTTTGGCTTCAACATCCCCGCCGCTACACCTCTTCCTACTACTTCGACCTCTTAAGCCCCCGACCCAGGACAACCGATCACATAAGATGACTGTGATGACTTTTTTATTGTAGTTTTTTTTTTTTTCAATTAAACAATCGTACATTTAAAAAAAAATTCGACTTGCACATACATTTCCATATTTATTTTAAATTAATATTCTTCTTTATCAATTACTGTTCTTAATTAAATTTAACCAAACAAAATTATTTTGTTTTGAAATTCAGATTATAAACAATTTAATAAAAATAAAAAAGTTTGCGCGATGCAATAATTCATCGTCACTATTAACTAGAGCGATAACAAAGTTAAATTTTACGATAAAGAAACCTTTGTCCCTTGAAACTTTATGCAACGAAGGATATCTTCATCACTTCATTCTTGCGCCACGAAACCCCTTTGTCCTTCTAATCTTCATGCAACCAATCCTATTTCCTTGAGAATATAGATATGCGATGAATAATCTTCGTCCTTATTCGTTTTACGCGATGACCTCGTTCTTCGTCGCGTAAGAAACCTTTGTCCCTTAAAACCTTATGTGACGAAGAATCTCTTCGTCACTTCCACCTTGCATCACGAAACCCTTTGTCCCTCTAATCTTCATGCGACAAGTTTAGTTTCGTCGCGTCCACAGGTATATGCGACGAATTTTCTTCACCCCTATTAATTTGAATCGACGACGTAGTTTTTCATCGCGTTTAACTGTTTTCGCGACAAAGTGTTTTCTTTTCGTCACACAATACATTTCTTTACGAGCCTTAGGCGACCAACTTGGGGCGACGAATCGTTGTTTATAATTTTAGGTGACGAATTTCTTATTTACGCGACAATTTCTTGTTCGTCACGATAATTGTTTTATGTAGTAGTGTGAATAGGCCCTTAACTCAATGAAATATTTATTCAAATAAGTCCTTGTTAGTGTTTTTATAATGTTTTCTGAGCTTCGATGAAGGATTTGTACGTTTTGGATTCCTAGGCAAAGTTGCAAAGGAGAGAGGAAGGGAGATGAAGAATGTGATCATTGTATTGAATGTTCTTTCTAGACTTTACAATTTTTTACACGATCCTTTAACATAATATGTAAACGACACAAAAATAACGGGTTTTGAGTCAACACGATAACTAATCAGGTCGTTATCGGGTCACACGATAAGAACCCATTAATAACAAGTCGATAACAGGTTTACACGAATGTGACACATAGGTAACTCGTTTCGACACGTTAAGAAAAAAGTTATTTCGATGATTTTAATTTTATAAACTACTAAAAAAACTTACTATAAAATACAATAGCCATAGTGTATATGTATATATTGTGCATGTGTATTATTGTATTGTTATTCTATATAAATTCAAAAAATTTAAGTTTTATTTATTTATTTATTTTTATAGTATACTATAGGCAAAAAATGAGATTAAAAAATTATAACACACATTAAACATAAAAATATCAAGTAATTTAAAAATACCAAACACATTAAAAGAAAATTATAATAAATATTTTACAAGTACAAAAAATGTAAAGAAAATATCCAAAGGCTTGGGATCGCATCCTCTACACTTTGAGTATGGGTACATTGACACACCCCGACCGAGATCAGGGCGTGCTGGCCGTCACACGAATGTGACGTAACCATGTGCGCGTGCGGAAGCGATTAAGATAGTAATATAAAAGTACGAATAATCAAAAACCTAAAAGCATACAAAGTACTAGTGTATGTGAGACACAATTCAGAGCAAGTCTACGACAGTCCAAAAGGAAAAGATACGACATATTTACACCCGAAGGTGACCCTACAATGGTGAGTGTCTGTCAGAAATGCCGGGACGCCCTCTGGGATAAACCACCGAACTTGCTAGACTACTAGAACCTGGAGGGGCGCAAAAACAAAAGCGTGAGTGGGCAAAAACAAAGCTCTTTGAAAACTCTTTAGCAAAACACATTCTAACCCCTCGCCGTAAAACCTGTATACTTCCCAGAAAACGAACATAAATACGTATGTATAGATATGTCAATCATGCTCCATGATATGCCATTCATGCTCACAATATGCCATTCATGCTTGAGAATATACCACATCAGAATCTCATAATCAAATATAAATGCTCAAGCGTAAATCACATCAATAACATATAATCTAGCGGCCGGGAGTCACCTAATGTGACCTGTACGGCTGCATCTAGAGCTCCACGCTCAACTCAATACTGAATCTGCACACGAGTCGGAACCACCTATTGTGGTCTGTACGACAGGCTGGGTGTAATGTATATATGTATGCTCTAGTGCTACGATCACGTGAAGCTGGGCGATAAATCGCGGGTCACCTACAAGTCGGAACCACCTAATGTGGTCTGTACGACAGGCTTGCACCTATCTTGGATCCAAGGCGAGCATGCGGTGCTGGTGAACATACACGTGAAGGCTGGGCCCTGGCCTCGGGCGGGAGCACTAACACCGGGGGTGCAGATTATGAGCTCTCTAAACCTCTCAAACTACCATTGCATACAAACATAAATACCACTTACCTGGCACTTACCTGTGCGTCCACAGCACCAAATACACATATATAAAGGTATGCCGTTACTAATACATGCGATGATGAGTAAACAATATTCATATGATGCATGGCATAAAACAATTAACCTTTTCTATTTAATTTCTGGGAATTAATATGTATATAGGTATATACGGAAAACAAAAGCCCACTCACTGATAATTAGAAGGGTCGTAACCCCCTGCCTCGAGTATGTACGCTCGTCTTCGGAAAACGAATCACCTATACGCGACAAAGTTACGAAAACATTAATTTAAAAGCACCTAAGCAACTTCTCGTAATAACTTCTCATACATTGCTCAAATTGGACAATTGAATATACCAACGTGATCTACACAACCTCAGGATCACACCCATATTTTTAAAATAATTTTTGGACCACGCACGCGCCCCCACGCGCCTGAACAGTCACGGACCCACGCGCCCCCACGCGCAGCCACGTGCACTGCACACTGACGGTGTCAACAGACGCCGTCAGGAATATTCCGTTAACCTGACGGAATATTCCGTTAACCTTAACTGACGCCGTTAACTGACGCCGTCACTGCCGTTAGGAATATTCCGTTAACCTTAACGGAATATTCCCCTTCCTTCTCCGGCCAGTCGCCGTCGCCGTCGCCGGCGCCGTCGCCGGAAAACTGGGAATTTTTCAAACTTTGTTTTCTCCTTCGTTTTTCAACCATTTTTCACGATTCAAAAGCCAAAATGAAGCTTAGGACTAGTAGAATCACGATAGACTAGTTTCAAGGGCTAAAAATCAAGGAATCTCACCTGCAACAACGATCCAAGTTCGGCCAACTTCGAACCTAGCCTTCCCGACGTCCAAACTCGTCCAACGAAACACTCCCAAGCTCCTGGGAACCTCACAAACACAACTACAAGCTTAGAATTTCCTAAAACAAGCTAGATTAAGTTTGCATGAACAGTGTTCAAATTCGGCCATGGTGATATCGACGTGAAAACGACTATATCCTTACCTGAAAATGGCACCACTGGACTCCTCTCAGCTCCACGAACACGATGGTGGTCTTGGTTTCTTGATTGGTGAAGGTTTGGGTGTGTTTGTGTGTATGTCTGTGTGTTTGCAGAAGGAAGAAGAAGAAGAACTCGGGGAGAGTGAGAGAGAGACAGGGAAGAGACAGGAAATGAGGGAATCCCGGGGGAGTGAGACGAGGTGTAGGAGTGTGTGTGTGTGGTCCTACACACCACACAACACAAAACTACACGTAAACGAATAGATTAGGGGTAAAATTGTAATTTTCCATGTACGTTTTAATAATTCCGGGACGGGATGTTACATACATCGTCATTTGGATTTTTAAAATCACACAAACCCTCATGAATATTATTTTTAAAGGAGTTCAAAATAAATAAATTCATAATCATTAATGTAATAGTCTGAAAAATGTGAAAGCATATATAAACGTGCAAGGTTTCTCAACCTTGAAGCGCAACTCCCTTCATTTTGCATATGCTTGAACATTTGGTAATTTATAGTAATGTACTAATTTTTTTCATTAGGCTCTTATTTTGGAGTATGTAATACTTGAAAGACTAACGGCTTTTTTTATTTATTTTTTATTTTATGTTTTGAAGTAATATTTATGGGACAATATAGTATGTATATACTAATTTGGTATTATGTTTTTTATTTTTTTTGGATCAAATATGTCTTCCATTTTCATTATTATTGATTTAAAATATATTTTCTTTAACGGGTAAAGGGTCGGATCATATTACCTAATAATATTAACGGGTCGATTTCAGGTCGAGTCATATTATCCGTTTACATTAATAGGTGTTACACGAGACGACCCATTAAGATATCGGGTATCTCATGAAAACAACACAAACACGGAAAACACGACTTCTCTCACACACAAAATGTGATCTTCCGTTAGAGGAGAGAGGAAGGGGGATCCTTCTCTCTCTTACATCAGAGCAAATTCTAACCATTTATCTTAGACACCCTATGAGGTGCTTACATTTGTTATAATCTATCACTTCAAGGAAAGCTATCTAGAGATGCCAGTAGTACTATATTCCAACAGCTCTCATTGCATCTCAAGTAAAACCTTTTAAAATGAAATTCAAACAATATTACTTTGACACTTAGAAATCAGCTTAGAAGTGTTTATACACCAACAGCCCTTAGCAATGGACAACATTTTTTGTACCTGAAGGGGCAAAATCTTTTCCATTTCTTTTCTCAGGCGACGTAATCGGTGTAATTCTTTTAATATAACTACTTTTAAAACATAATTAAAAGTAAGAAAATGTGAAACTTATATGAGGACAAGTGCATTAATATTTGTGGTCCAGAAGTGAAATACACCACTTGCAAGCCTTGGCTTCACCAGTGCCATAAACAATGACTTTCTCACGTTCGTCACGAGGATGAAACAGATAATCAACAAAAAATGCAACAAATGAGTTTGCACACACAGAAGTGTACAGAATTCTTGCTTCTTCCGTCTAGACTTGGCATTCGTGTTGTGTTTTTTGTGTTCGTGTTATTTTCGTGATATAATCATGACATACCTGATATCTTAATAGGTTGTGTCATGTAACATCCGTTAAAGTAAACGGATAATATGACCCGACCCGAAATAGACTTGTTAATATTATCAGGTAATATGACCCGACCCGTTAACCGTTAAAGAAAACATATTTTAAATCAATAAATAATGAAAATCTAAAAAATAAAATTCGGTGAGTAGAATAAAACGCAAACGACAATTGACTGTTAAATTTAAGTTTAAGGTTTATGGATCCTGGTGTCGGATTTCGGAGTTGACATTTTCACGAAAGTTGTAAAGCTTGTCATTACGAGTGACTGTATATTTTTTTTTACATTTTTCACACTCCTACAATAATTATTATTAATTTTGCACTCAAATAAATAAAAAAACTATTCATGAGATTTGGATTGTTTTAAAAATCTAAACGACCATGTAACCATCGTCTAAGCATAGATGATGCAATCATAAGCGTTTACATATGCTTTCACATTTTTCAGACCTGTAAATTAGTGATTATGAATTTTATTTCCTTTGAACTCCCTTAAAGATACTATTCATGAGGGTTTGTATGGTTTTAAAAAGGGAAATTTTATTTAAATCCATGTAACCTCTTTCTACACCCAACTTAAATTTTAAATGTTAATTGTCAGTTTTATCATCTTGCATAAGTATCATCAAGTACAAGATGAAATTAATAATAAAACTACAATTTATCAATAAACCCACATATTATAATTAAACGTTACCATCACTCCTTGTTTATCCTACGTTCATTCTGACTAAAACCCTAATAACTTTTATAGAGAAAAACAAGTTTTTTTTATCGATGGCTAAAACCCTATTTCCAACAAGGATTGAGGAGTTGGATGAACCAACATCTCACTCTCAAACCATTCGAATTAAATAAACAACATATAAAACAAGCGAAAGCCTTGAAGAAGCACCTAAGTTACAGGCCACATCTTTTATGTCAATTGTCAACAACCTTCTATAATCATGGTCAGGTGATGTGCTCTGGAGTCAAATCTTCAAGGAGTCCTCTTAAAATAAAAGGACCTGCATGAAAACTAGGAGAGAATTTAAAGTCAACACGAATCGAAGTTCAGCACTGTGTTCAACATTGCCGGCCATGAACGCTCTATAGCTTCATGAAATTTTTCCTCCTTTTTCTTGCCTCAGCTACTGCAATTGCATCTGCAAGCAGGTACATAGGACCTAGAAGATTTTTGACTTTCGAATTTCTTTGAAAACAAAACTACTTAGTTTGAAATGGGTATGGAATGACATTTTAGGTAATAAATTTAGGTTTAAAGAGAGATTAATTCTTTAATTAAAAATCATATGGGTGTAGAGAGTAAGTTGGGTGTAGAAAGAGGCTACATGGGTTCAAATAAAATTTCCCTTTTAAAAATTTAAACGACAATGTACCCATCCTCAAAGTATAAAGGATGCGATTAGGAGCGTTTGCATATTTTTTTCATATTTTTTCGCACTTGTAAATTAATTATTATAATTTTTTAATATTTTTGCTATTTGTAAATTACTTGATAGTTTTATTTTTAATGTGTTTTATATTTTTTAATCTCACTCTTTGCTTATAGTATACTATAAAAATAACTAAATAAATAAAACTTAAATTTTTTAAATTTTTATAGAATAATAATACAAAACATACATATTTAATATACAATATATACATATACACTATGGCTATTGTATTTTATAGTAATTTTCTTAGTAGTTTAAAATTTAAAATCATTAAACTAACTTTTTTCTTAACGTGTCGAAACAAGTTACCCACGTATCACCCTCATGTAAACTTATTAAGGACCCCTTATTAACGGGTTCTTATTGTGTGATCCGATAATGACCGATTAGTTATCATGTTGACCCAAAACCCATTATTTTCATGTACTAACTAAATTAAACAGTTTGCGTGATGAGGGAGACTTTGTTGTATAAGGCATTTTTGGGTCGCACAAATCGTCGCCCAAAATTTGTTGCACAAAGGTCGTGAAAATAGACCTTGCACGATGAATAAGTGCAAATTCCTGATGCACCTAAACAATTGTGCGACGCTTTAGTACTCGTCGCACAAAAGTTATACAAACAAAGGTTTTCGTCATATGATATAAAAGGGTACAAGTGTGCTTTGTGACGAGAAACTTCTGGGGACATCAACAATTTGTCTCAAAAAAATTTGCAAAACGAAACATGTAAGAGGCACGTAATTTTGCACGATAACCCGTCGGCGTCGCGCAAGTGTAATTTTTAATAAAAATAATAATAATAAATAGAATAAAAGAAAATTTATAAAAAATAAATTGATACAAATGACAAAAAAAAAAAAAAAAAAAAGCAAATTAATGAATAAAAATAAATAAATTATAATATAAATAAAAATGTACGTACAAATACAAAGTTTTAAAAGAAAGCAGGAACGAAACTATGAAAAAAAAAAAACAGAATAATCTATAGGCAAGTCGTTCGAAGGTGCTTGGTAATCTTGTTGCTGGTAGGGGTGGGGTTGGGGACAGGGTCGAAGGTCGACGGGCCTTATTGTTGTGCATGCTCGATGTGAAGGGCTCTGAAGGTGGTGGTGCAGAAAAACCAGTGAGACATATTCCGGAGGAACTGAGGGCTTGTACAAGCATTAACATTTGAGACTTGTACAATGCCAGCTCACTCCTCAGGCCAGCCACTTCCTGCATCAAAGCCGTAACCTAGCCCTTTGACTATGAAGATGACGAGGCTCCACTCTCCCGCCGCCTTGCATTTGATGTGATATAAAATAGCACACAAACATAAACCCTTTTTATGTAGTTGTAGTATGAATAAGCAGGGATTGTTATAGGCGGGGGATTAGAAGGGATGCTAATCTCTCAAATTTAAATTCTAAAACACTAAACTAGATTCAAAAACATAAAACTAGACTCTAATGACTTAAAACAAACTAGAATGACTCAAAACATCGCAAAACAAGCAAATTGACTCAAAACAGAAACTAAGGATGACTTTGGACGAATTCTAACTTACTTTGACTCAAAACACTAAAAGAAATAGATTTAAACATGTCCTAGCTAAGTAAACACAAAATATTAAAGGGGGGGGATTGGTTTTGACGAATTTAAAACTTAAACAAACAAGTTACAGAAACAAAGTAAATTGATACGAATTTGGGTGAATTGATGGGTAATAGGCTAGCTAGAGGGTCCTTCTCCACACATGACACATATGCATACAAATCGATTTCCAATTATTATTCCAATAAACCATGAATGACAATCCCCAAATTAATTGTGAACTGCACAAATTAACTTTCAGATTTCCCTAATTTCGTTGAATTGGACTCAGCGACGCAATCAAATTATTCTTATCAAGTTCCCATATGAACAACATGATAGAGATACATATCAAAGATCATTAAGTTCTATGAAAACCATAAGCATTGATAAGGCATTCATAACTATGAAAAGCATGATACTCCTGCCGTGGATTTACTTAACACAATCATGACTAGTGACTTCCACTACTTATAAATATAAGTTCATAACGATTAGGTGAAATTCCCTTATATTTTAGCATCAAATTCATGCATACAAACTAAGTATGCATCCTTAATCAACATACAAGAATAAGTTATCAATCAAACAGATAAGTAAACCACATTCATGTTTTATGAAACAATAATTGGATGAAATCAATTCATATCACATATATGTTCATGGCTTCGAATTCTCCTCTAGCCAAAACAAGTTTAGCTCCTCATGTTCATAATTAAACAAAGATAACTTACATTAAACATTGAAAACAAAAGATTGAATACACCTAGAAACGCTCCAACAATCCAAAAGTCTTGAATGGCAGATACGACTCCAAGCTATCATCTCTTTCCTTGCAAAGTTGCGGCACAAAGGTGTTTGGCTCTGAAAATAGGTTAAGGTATGTGGGTGTTGGATGAGTGGTCTCCCCTTTGGTATGGCAGAATGTATTTATTTAAAAGGGAGAAGGGCACGGCATTAATTAAATTTTGGGGAAGATTTGCACTCCAAATTCTCAAGGAAAAAGGCTAATTAAAATCAAAATCCAAGAGGGAAAAGGGAAAGAAAGGTGCGGCAGGATCTTGGAAGGAAAGGGAAAGGGAATGCATGGCAAGACATGGGTGTTCTAGAAGGAAAGGTGCGGCACCCTTGTAGAATTAGGATTAAGCCTTCTAGAATCATATATTTAAGTGTCCTAATATAATTAGGGATCCCCTTAGCAACTGGAACTTAAGTAGTGTAGGATTAGGATTGGGTAAGATAAAATAAGGTAGTTTGGCTCATGTTTCCTTCTTTCTTGCTGAGCTCCATATCTTCTTTGTCTTAATTAACTCTTCTATCTCTTTAGCATATTCTTAGCCCTTCTTGAACTTCAAATTCGTCCATCCACCTTGCTCCACGCATGTGTTATCCATTCCCAGCCCAAAACTGCTCTAAAATGCTCCAAATTGCCTTTTCTTGCCACTTGAACCAATTGAACCTACAAACACACAAAAATAGCTTAAATCACTATAATAAATAGAAACTAACTCACTAATTGCAAGGAAATGGGCTAACAAAGTCGCATAAATATGCTCCTATCAATTTCCCATCCCCTGACAATATGTCCCTGGCCTCCGACCGAAAGTCTAGTCCAACGTCTTTGTCAGGATGTGAAACCCCACATCCTCAAGGGGATCCACAAACTGAATCGACATGTCCGAGGGAAGCTGGGAGGCGGACTCCTGAAAATGACCGCAGAGCCAAACCCAACTATCTTGTCGATCCTTGAACTTCTTCAAGCAACCCTCCACGAGAGCGACCTATAGATCATCAAACTGCTCAAAATATTGGTCCAGGTCACTCTTCCACTGCTTGTACCATTCGAAGAAAAGCCGATTGAGGTACACCAACATGTATTTGTTCATGTCCTCCAAATTGTAGTTTGTCTGCAATGTAACAAATATTATGAAAGTATTAGTAATAAAAGATAGTAATAAATATAAATATATAAATTTTACATGAAAAGCATTAAAAAGGTGACACCACTTACTGACAAATGATTGCACACTGTGTTCTTCATCTATTCCGGCATTGCCTTCCAAGACTCCCACCGCATAGGGCAAAAGGTCCTCATGACGTGCCCGATGTCGTGGGCCAATGCACTATACTGCTCCGTCATTGGTGCTACTCGATGTCGCTCCTCGTATCCGATTGTGATACGACCATTGGTCACCCGGGTGACCTTCGCCGTCTTCAATTGCCGACAAGGTCCCCGGGTGTTTTTCTTCGCTGCAAACAAATGAAAAAAACAAATATTAACCCAAAACTAATAACAAATCCTACTAAAATTTCGGCATAACCTCCCCTATAAGTAAAACATTTACCAAAACCCTGAAAATAACATAAACAATATACGTATCCAACACAATGATCACAACAGTTTAATAAAAGGTTTGAAACAATGACAACTTTTTAATCCTTACATGACATAACTTAACAAATTGAACCTAAAATAACAACATGGGAATAGGAGAGTAAATTAGGATTGTATACCTAGCCGTGTACCGGTGGCATCGGTTGTGGATCCTGATGGCGACATCTGGTCCGGAGTGTGGGGACATCGGTGAGCACGTCAGGCGCTAATAGGTAGCACCACCAAAGAAGTCGACGATGCCGGCACCATTGGGGCTGGAGGACCAACTGGGTCAACCGGATTCACCGGCTTATGGTCTATCTCTGCCAGAGCAATGGCGGCAGTAGTAGGTGTAATCGTTGGACTAGGTGTAGAAATCATCGCCCTTCGGGTTCTAATGAGCTAAGACATCTACAAAATTGGAAATAAATTTGTTTCGTACACAAAGATTTAACTTACCATACACATGCATAATAATTTCAATTTAAATTTAAAATGAAATTTAAAAACCCTAATTCTAAACCCAATTCAAGTTTGGCAGAAACAAAACTTAAAACCGATCTACTATACACAAACTAATCAATTCAGATAGGATATAGACCCAGCAATTATGACTTATAAGAAGAAACTAGCATAAAGGAGTAGTTGGAGGCAAAATCATAGTCTATGAGTGTATGTGTCTGTATGTATGTACGTGCTCTGTATGTGTGGGTGTGTATATGTACTCTGTCTATGTGTGTATCCATGTATGCCGATTTTGGGTATGTGTGTGTGTTGATGTATGCTAATTTTCAATGGACTCTATATGTGTGTGTGTGTGTGTTGATGTGTGCAAGTTGTGTATGTGCGTGTTGATGTGTGCAAGTTGTGTATGTGCGCTATGTGTGTGTGCGCTATATGTGTATGTACTAAGCAACATAAATACAAACAATTTCCACCATAATTACTTAATAGTTTCATAGGTAGTAATAATTCACAGGTAGTAATAAGAAATGGACCGTATAAAGTGATTCTCAGTCTCTTTAAACATCCACATTACATATAGAAATCATATGACTATTGGTTATAAACAGAGCTTGCTAACTGGAATAATTAACAATGCAATATATTTAGAAAAGAGTGAGTAGCAGCAAATAACACTTTCTATCAATTTAGGAGTCAAGACTTTCAAGGGATAAGCATTAGTATCTCTGTCCGATTGTATGACTATCTAATTAAAAAACCCCACGGCCGTAATTCTATAATTATCTCTGTTCAATTGTATGACTAACTAATTAAGCAACAGCACTATTTATGTCTTCATGCGTTTGATTTCTTATTTAATTTCCATTATTCCTCAACGCACTGAATCACTTTGCATATAGTGTTGGAACGAAAGAAAATATCTGACAAACAAGTGAATCTGGCAATGCACTAATCCTACAACTGTCTCTTGCTTGATGCTTTAACATCGAAGCCATCTGCACCCTAACGATTTGAAAACACAGCCAACACGTAATTCTTAAAATTTCACAAATCAGTTCATCTATATTCTGGTCTAGTTACACAGAAACAGAAGCAGTCAAAATTATGTGATGATTGCGTTGAAAATTACACAGAAACAACACTTGCAGCAAAAATTTCGATCGAAACAAGTTGTAAGTTAAAGCTTTGTTTGGTTCCTGAGAAACGATGGGAATATCAAACAAGGAAAATGAGAACCGCAAGTGTGAAACTGTGAACCTGGTTATCAATATTCTTTACAGGTAATCTAGCTATATTTCTATGGAAAAAAAAAACATTACCAATACAGATTTACATCCAGAATAATCAATAAAAACAAAGTACCCTATTTTCTATTCACATTCAATCAAGAGCAAGACAAGGCCCTAAATTTAACCCCACAGCCTTAATTCGAACCCTTTACTTGAAATTAAAACTTTGTTGCCCAAGGTTAAAAAAATTGTGGCACAAGTTTTTTAAAATTTCCGTGAAAAAAAAGCGCTCTAATTGAATTTTCAGACTCTTGCGCGACGAATACATATGTTTCGTCGTGCAAATACGCTTTGCACGACAAAATATATGTATTCGTCATGTAGGTGTCTAAAAATTTGATCTTCCCACGTAAAATTAAAACGCTTGCGAGACCAAAAGTTGTTGTGCGTCGCGTAATTATGTTTTAAAATGTTTTTTTTACTTTTTTTATTTTTATTTTGATTACAATTTATTATAAAATACAAATAAAACAAATTTATTTACAAAGTAATTCACATATATAATGCATTAACCATTTCATGTGTTTTACAACAACAAAAAAAATCGCAAATAAATTGCCTTAATCTTCATCTGAACTATAATAGCTTTCACTTTCATCGCTATCATCATTTTCAGTGTCCCATTCCTCATCATCGATAGGTACGTCACCATCGTCGTTTGTGCACACTAGACCATCGTATCGTGGAAGATTACCGAGGTCGATTATGATCAACTGAATCGGTACTTCGATTGAAGATACTCCTTCTATCTGAAATGGTTCTTAGATAAGATTAGTATCTCGAAGTGTTTTTGCACCACTTTCCATCGAAGATTCTAGACGTTGGTCAGCAACATTGTCAATGTCGTCGTCAGTAGGGACTTGTTCTGGTATAGCATACACGTTCCTATGATCCATCTTCTGAACAACTTTCCAACCCCTCCCAGCTTTAGGGTCATTTAGATACACAATTTGTTTTGCCATGGTTGCAAAGATCTAAGGGTCGTCATTGTACCAAGTTTTGGTAGTGTTCACTGATAGTAATCCATGATCTCTTTTCACACTTCCCTGCCTAATTGGGTATGTATCAAACCATCGGCACTTAAATATGATCACTTGGCACTAGTCTTTGTCAAACAATTGCACGACACTTGTTAGTTTTCCATAGAATTCAATGTATGTACTTTTGCCTCTCTCTGGGACATGAACACCACTGTTTTTCGTACATAACTTGCCATCTCATGCACTAGCTAAGAACTTGATGATGTTAACATGGCAACCCGAGTACAATTCAACGCGAATCGGTCTGAACGCCAAGTTATAGAACTCTTCACTGTACGCTAGGGAATTCGATGCTTTCAATTGATTCACCTAATATTAGACAAACATTTAAATTTGTTAGTTCGAGAAAATTAATTGGTACAATATATAAGTCCAATACAAAACACTTCAAAGTTACATATTCGAGAAACCGCTGCGGAAACAATTCATAGTGTTTCTTGGCATACAAATGTGAAGGATGTGCCTACTTAATCATATTTTCTTGCTTATCTAGGTATGACAATGTCTCATCACAATTGTTGAGTACGAACCAATGTGCTACCTCCATGTTCTTCTTGGAAAACGACTCGCCTCGTATCAGATCACTGAATGGTCGAGCGATTTAGGCAAAAACTGAAAGTTTCTCCTTTCTCACACCCCCGTCATTATTGCGAGGAGGATGATTGAAAGTTGTCTCAACATTCTTTAATTACATTCCACAAAATGTAAGCGCCTCATATGCCACCCAAGCTTTTATAATGGATCATTTGGGCTTCGCTTTGTTTCGTACACTTTTGTTCAAATCTTCAAGAATCCTGCCAAAATAAAACGATATGATACAAATTTTACTAATATTGATTAATAAAAATGATGAGGAATATATACCTTTCTATTGGATACATCCATCAAAAGTTGATCGGTCCAACAAGCAATGCCTCATCTAGTAAGTGAACCATCACGTGGATAATACTTGTGAAGAAAGCTGGAGGAAATATCATCTCAAACTTGCATAGAACTTGCACAATGTCATGGCGCAACTAATTAACGTCCATTTTTCACAACGTTCTTGACGTCAATTAAGAAAGAAAAAAACTGGATAACAACATGATTGGTTTCACTACATCGGCTGGCAAGAGATGTCGAATACCCACAGGAAGTAAGCGTTATAGAACCACATGGAAGTCATAACTCTCTAGGCCAGCTAATTTACCCCCGTTAACGTTCACACAACGCATGACATTTGAAGCATACCCATCGGGAAACTTTACAGACGATAGAAACTTTAAAAGTTCTTTTTTGTCATTCGATTTCATTGTCCCTATTCATGCATAAACCCCATCGTATTCCCATTCGTTCCAAATCAAGACGAGTTTTGATCGTGTCCTTTATCTTGTCCTTAATATCTAGAATTGTGCCAACCAATGTGTCAAATACATTTTTCTTAACATGCATAACATCAAGGTTGTGTCTCAATTTTAGTTTCAACCAATACGGGAGCTCAAAAGACATAAACTTGTGTGTCCAGTTCATATGTGTAGAAGGTCTGGTCCTACTAACATTGGTCCTGAAAGGAGCAAAATCCAAACGGTTAAGCTGTTCCAAAATCTAATCATCGGACCATTCTCTGGGTCTGAGGCGATGCTCTTTCTCCTAGTCAAACTCTTTATCCTTCTCTCGCCACTCGTGGGCCCAAGGCAACCATCTCCAACGACCAAGGTAACAAACTTTTCCAACGTGCCAACTAGATGTTACGTCTTCCTTGCATATAGGGCATGCCATATAACCCCTAGTGCTCCACCGGGAAACCATTGCATATGCGGGGAAATCATTCACAGTCCACATCACTGCAGCCCGCAAAGTGAACATCTTGCCAGTAAACTTATCGTATGTGCGCACACCGTGTGTCCATACATCTTTTAGCTCATCCGCCAACGGTTATAAGTATACATCGATTAACCTACCAGGATCTTTAGTTATCAATAGAGTCATCATCATGTATTATTTTCTCATACATTTCCATGGCGGCAAATTATATGGAAATACGAAAATAGGCCAAGCCTTGTGGTGTTGGTTTAAAACCCCAAACGGATTAAATCCGTCAGTGGCAAGTCCCAATCTAACATTCCGAGAATCAGCAGCAAAATCAGGGAACGTTAGATTGAACTCTTTCCATGCCTCTCCATCTGCAAAATGCCTCAGGACATCGTCATCAACCCGTTTTTCCTTATGTCATCTCATGTTCGTGGCAGTATGCATTGACATATACAACTGTTGCAACTTAGGCTTGGAAGGCAAATAACTCATGACTTTTTGTGGGATCTTCGTCGATCTATTCTGAGATGTCATTTTGAACCTCAACTCATTGCGTAAATTTTTTCATAACCCAATCTGAGACCATTCAACACCTTTTAAGCGTTTCTATGGTCTTTCGGCAAACAATTGTCCTTTGGTAGAATTCTCTTGAAAACCCCCAAAAAATAATCAAAACACTGGTTCAACATACGATACTTTATTTTCCCATGCATCAGTTCCACAATAGCTATGAGAACAGAAAATCCATCACACACTAGGTATAACTCTTGGTTGGCATTTTTTAATAATTTTTCATATTCTTTGAATTCTCCCTTATCCATTGGTGTTGGCACATCATCTTCCACTTCCTGATTGGTATTTGTCAACGCAAATGGAAAAACATCATTTAAGATTTCCATGACTTGTTCATTAGGATCCATATTTGGTTCAACATTGCCCACTATTGTCATGTTTGAAGACGAAGCATTGTGTAATTGTTCCCCGTGATGGTTCCAAATATTATAGGTCTCTACCATTCCATTCCTTACTAAATGAAATCAAACATTTTCTAAAGTTTCCCTTAACATGTTGTTACACCTCCTACAAGGACATCGGATTCTAGTTGCACCTGGGTTGTGTGTACGTGCAAAGTCAATAAAATCCTCGATTCCGTTCAAGTATTCGTTGGTGCATCTGTTCGGGTTATGCATCCATGTTCTGTCCATCATTCCTGCAACCACAATAACAGTACAATAATCACAACAACTTCTACATGATATTCTCACCTTATACCTCCGGTAAGGGCCCTATCTTATTCAGGAATGCAAATTATGTCACGTAATTTACAGCTACTTCGGATTAGATTTCGATGTGGAGAAATTTTGGCAGCATCTCTGTATAGTTCTTCAAGTGCATAAGATAGATATGAAATACCTATGTGCCATCCGAAAAACGTATGGAGATGACACCGAAATTCCCACGACCGAAACCTAATCCTTTAACCGTAAAGTATGCAGCATAACTTTGCATTCCCAAACTGTCCAAATAATGGGACAATTCAAGAATTAATTAGACCGCAGTCATGCTTTTGCATCCATGCGTGACATCCAATTAATCCTCAAATGGGAAACTAAGTTTTACTATAAAAAAAACCAAGTACAAAGTTAATTTCAATTAACTCCATACATCGCGACACATATTTGTACATCACATACAAATTTGTACATATACAATTCAACATTATACATAATTATAACATAAAAATTAATATAATTTAAGAACTTAATATAAACAAATTTAACAACATAATTTCAACATACTTTAACTAATTCATATTTTCTTTAAATAAAACGAAAAAATATCTTCCAAATCGTTATCCACTGAGCGCTAGTCACACACAATATTCCTATACACAACAAATTTTATGGTCTTAGTATGAATTGGGATTGATAATTTTAAATGAAAATAACAAAAACCCTTACCAAACACAACGAAATACCTTGATCAACCTAGAGATTTAGATGAATGAAGTTTAAAGGAAGAAATTGAGAGAAAATTAGACCGACGGATCCCTAATTAAAGAAAACAGATGGCATAATTTGCAGGGGAGAAAACTATAGTTTTCTCCCTCTGCAACTTATAATGTCAGGTTATAAAGATCACTTTTGGGACAACCATTTTGCACGACGAACATATAATTTGTCGCGCAAGTTCCCTTAGCGGAACAAAAATTTTATGTTCGTTGTGCAAGTGTCTTTTTTTTTTCATTATTTTCTTTTTCATTTTATTTATACTTTAATAATATAATCCATTTGCGTGACGAATACTAGGTTCGTCATGCCAGTTGCATTATTTATTTATTTTCTTCATTTTTTCCTTTTTATTTCTTATTAATGTAAATTTTTTTTAATATCCAATTCAAATTATCAAACCAACTTATATATTACCAAAATATTTATTAAAACTAATTTATTAACTAAAATATGTTGTAGCCTATTTTATCTGACAAAGATGAGAGGACTGGCGACAAGGAGAAGAGAGAGTGAGAGATGTGTTTGTAGAATTGTAGGGGAATATGTGTGTTATCTCCTACATAGTGCCTTTATTTATAGTAGTAAAAGGAGAAAAGAAATTCCTTCATCCCCAAGGAATACAATATGTAATAGCAAAGGATAACTAGAATCCAATCTAATCTAGGATTTACATAATCACACTTAAACTAGGAAAGTTTACAACACTCCGCCTTGAGTGTGTAAATACTCAAGGTATATTTAGCATCATGCAGAAGTTGAAGAAGTCGACTTGTTAGCACTGATTCTAAGGAACAACGCTTATTCTCAATAAGATAAGAACTGTATAAGTAAATGAGTCTCACTAAGAAACCCTAAGGCTATGGCAAAAACCCGAGTAGGGACAAAATCCGTAGTCCAAGGAAAAATGCGTGAGAAATGCAAAGTCAAAAGAAACGTCTATAGGACGTCATCAAGGATATGACTAGCCCAAGATGGGTGCCTCGTTAAAACCTAGTTAGGTAGCAAAAACTCAGTAGGAAAAATGCTCTTAATCGTAGGGAAAAAAAGTACATTAAGATCAAGCAAGTATCTTCAAAATACTCTCCTTGAGTTTGACAAAGTTCTAAAGATAAATAGCAATGTTACAACTCAGAAAGTTTACGCATACTAATTCCATGAACAAGCTTCTGAAACATCATATTCAGAGTGATTTGGTGCAGAGGTCGGCCAGATTGTCTTGTGAATAGATTTCCGTGACTTCAATTTTCTGATGTTCTTGTTGATGTGAAATGAAAAGCTTCGGTGCAATGTGATTGGTGTTGTCTCCTTTGATGTAACCCTTCTTGAGCTATTCGATGCATGCTGCGTTGTCTTCAAAGATTGTCATCGGGACATCAACGACGGGATAAAGATCGCAGAAGCTATGAATATGGCCTACTATTGCTCTCAACCAAAAGCATTCCTGAGTTACTTCATGTAAGGTGAGAATTTTAGCATGGTTAGAAGAAGTGGCAACTAAGGTCTGTTTAGTTGACCTTCAAGATATTGCGGTGCCTCCAATGGTAAAGAGATAACCCGTTTAAGAACGCGCCTTATGCGGATCAAATAAGTATCTTTCGTCGACATAACCAACAAGGCGAGAATCGACTCGAGAAGCAAAGGGTGCGGCATCACTCGAGGATCCATAAGTCACTCGAGGATCCATAAGGATAGAACAAGCCCAAATCCGTAGTACCCTTAACGTAACAGAAGATATCTTTCATGCCAGTCCAGTGTTTGCATGTTGGTGCATTACTGTATCTTGCCAAAAAATTAACAACGAAGGAGATGTTAGCTCTAGTGAATTGAGCTAAGTACAGTAAAGCCCCTATCGCAGTTAGATAAGGAACTTCAGGCTCCAAAATCTCTTCATCATCCTTCTTTGGACGGAAGGGATCTCATTTTGCATCTAGCGATGAAACGACCATAGGAGTACTCGAAGGCTTCGCTTTATCCTCATTAATGTGGCGCAACACCTTTTGGGTGTAGTTCGATTGATGTACTAGAATTCCATCCAAATAATGCTATATCTCGAGACCGAGACAATATCGAGTCTTACCTAGATCTTTTCACCTCAAATTCTGACTTCAGGTGCGCGGCAATTCTCGCGAACTCTTCAGAAGTTTCGATAAGGTTCATGTCATTGACATATACTGCAACAATCGTAAATCTGGAATATGACTTCTTAATGAACACATAAGGGCATAGCTCATTGTTCACATATCCCTGACTAGTCAAATACTCACTCAAACGGTTATACCACATTCTTCCAAATTGTTTTAAATCGTAGAGTGAACGCCTCAGCCAAATTGAGAGCGTGTTCTGGGGTTTGGAAATATTTGAACCAGTCAGTGTAAGTCCTTCGAGAACTTTCATGTAAATTTCCATATCAAGATCCCTATAGAGATACACAGTTACTACGTCCATCAGTTGCATACTCAGTTTTTCATAAACTACCAAACTGATAAGGTAGCAAAAAGTAATCACTTCCATAACGGGTGAATAAGTTTCGTCATAGTCAATCCCGGGGCGTTGTGAGAAACCTTGTAATGCACAATTTTGTTCTTCTGATTACGCTTCCGAACGAAAACTCACTTGTAGCCAACGGGCTTCATATGTAGAGAAGTAGGAGCTACAGGTCCAAACACCTTATGTTTCGCAAGCGATTCGACTTCAATTTGGATTGCTTGTTTCTAGTTTGACCAATAAGTTCTACATCGACATTCATCAACGGAACATGATTCAATGTTATCGCTCAACATTATCTCAGTAGCTACTGCAAATGCTAAGGCATCGTCGACAATCATCTCATTTCTATGCCACACATTATTTAACCTAGCATAATAGACCAAAATCTCACGAAGGGATGATGATTTGTCTCTTCAAGGACACTTCCATAATCTAGAATTTCCTCATGAGTTGGATAGAATGAGTAAGCAATAGTTGGATTCATGGTAGGCTCTTCGGGACCTTGTGTCGTGGATTTCCTCTTCCAAGGGTGTGAATCATTTAAACCAAGAGGTCTGCTATGCTTTTGTATAGGGGCAGATGATTGGCTAGCCGCAAATGTACGTGGATCACCAAGATTGGCGTCTCGGGCTTCCAGGAGGGAAGTCCGTCGTACATTTGGTACATCTATCTTTGCAAGTGTATTCACGGCTGGAATATGTGATCTTGTCACGCACGCTAGATCAGTGAAAGAATCTGGCATGCTCTAAGCTGTGCTCTGGAGATCTAATATGCGCTGCACTTCAGTTTCAGACTGAGCGGTGCAAGGATCTAAATGAGACAAAGTAGGGGTCGTCCACGATAATTCGCGTCGTTCTTGAAGTGAGAATCTGCGAACCAAGTGGTAAAAATATCGCCTGTCAAAGGTTATAAGTAATGAATAATCGAAGGAGAATCATATCTGACATAGATTCTCATCCTTCGTTGAGGCCCCATTTTTGTCCGTAAAGGCGGCGAGATCGGCACATATACCGCACCAAAAATGTGCAGATGCGATATGTCGAGTTTATATCCGGTAACCAACTGAAGGGCACTAAATGGTTGTGTCGTAATAGGCCTCAGGCAGACCAACTTCGCTATGTGCAATATTGCATCGCCCCAAGCAGTGATTGGGATCTTGGTACGTATAACCAACGATCGAGCAATCATTTGTAAGCGATTAATGAAAACCTCTACCAAGCCATTCTGAGTGTGAATATGGGGTAAGGAATGTTCAACTCCAACCGCAGCCGACATGCAATAATCATCAAAAGTTTTAGATGTGAATTCTCCAGCATTATCCAATCAAATAGATTTGATCGGATAATCAAGGTGGTGAGCCTTGAGCTTGATAACCTGAGCCAACAGTTTGGAGAATGGAGCGTTCCTTATGGACAACAAGCACACATGTGACCAACGTGTGGAAGTGTCAACCAAAACCATAAAGTATCTAAATGGTTCGCAGGGAGGGTGAATTGGTCCACAAATGTCCCAGTGAATCCGTTGTGGAAAAATAGGAGGATTTGAACGAATCTTTTCATAAGAAGGCTTAGTAATAAGCTTTCCTATTGAACACGTTTGACATGCGATTCCTTGGATCGAACCTAAACTTCAGGTTAATGGATGCATGTGTGATGATTTGAGGATACGACGCATCGCTATTCGTCCAAGATGTCCCAAATGATCATGCCAAAGTGTAATTTCGTGCACAGTCCCAGTATTAGGGTCGGCCACATAGTGGCATTCTATGGGGCGTATGGTCGTAGTATACAGACCACTCGGGATACACTCCATCTTCTTTAGAATACGCTTCTGGCCATATTCATAGGAAGTTATGCACAAAAATTCAACTCTGTTTTCTACGTGGGTTTCAGCGTGGTAATTGTTATCTTTAATGCCCTTGAAACTTAACAATGTTCTTCCGGAACGTGGAGAATACAGTGCCTCAGAAATGGTCAAGATTGTATCATTGGACAACATTATACGTGCCTTACCGTATCCTTCTATCAAGTTGGATGGGCCTGAGAGGGTTGTCAGAGGTGTATTCTTAGGTATGAAGTTAGTGAAATAGATGGGGTTCATGCAAAACTGTGTGCATGGTTACACTATCTGCCGGACAACTAACTTCCCCACCAGTCATACCTAGAATGAAAAATTAGTTTCAATCGGTCACATGCATAAAAGTTCTAAAAATAAATATCAATTCAAAATAATTTCATTTATTCAAGCATGGTAATTAATTAAAACTTAATATCCAAAAACAAATAATCCAAAAATAAAGGAAAATTGTTCAAAAATCAACCAAAAACAAAGGAGGGGTCGGCCACTAGGTGGAATTCAGCCTCATTGTGCAATTTTAACTAACTAAAATTGTTTTATGTCTAAGATTCTAATCTTCCATAGGAGTGGTATCCTCTTGAAAGTCAAAAACCTTCATCTTTGTGGTCCCCGGTTCGTCCACTTACACAAAGTTTGATTCAAACTTCTTATGACGAGAATAATATTCAGCTACAACCTTCTTGGGAGCTCGACAAACACAGGACCAATTATCCTTTGAACCACAACGATAGCACATATCCGCATCTATGGTTTCAGGTGCTTTGCCCTTATTCTCAAAGTTTGGGGCCTTGGGAGCGAGATTAAAGCACTTCTGGGCTTTGTTTCCTCCCTTTGATGGGCCTTGACTCTGTTGACCTTCGCGGGGTGTCTTATGGCCTCCCCTAGCAAGCCTCTTTTGGTGTTTTGGGCGTTCGTTTATGCTATAATGTGTTTCAGGCACAGTAGTATCCCCAGTAGGATGAGCTTGTTGATTCTTCATCAACAGCTGGTTCTGTTTTTTCAGCGAGAAGTAAAACAGAGATCAAATCTGATAACTTAGTGAACTTTTGAGCTCTATATTATTGTTGCAAAACAATATTAGAAGCAGAAAAGGTCGAATAGGTCTTCTCCATGAGATCCTCTTCAGTCAAAGTTTCGTTACAAAACTTGAGAAGCGATTGGATTTGACAAACTTCAGAATTATATTCATTCACAGACTTAAAGTCTTGGAAATGCAAATACTGCCAATCATGTCTTGCTTCAGGCAAGAATATGTCCTTTTGGTGATCAAAACAATCAGCCAAAGCGACCCATAGTGCATGTGGATCCTCCTCATCAAGGTATTCAGTTTGCAAGGTGTCATGGATATGTCTTCAGATGAAGATCATAGCAGTGGCTTTTTCAGCTTCGTCAACAGGGTTGTCCGTTTCTTTTTCAATGGCGGGATGCAAGTTCTTTGCAATGAGATGAAGCTTTACATCTTGGACCTGCTTGAGGTAGTTCTTTCTAGAGACCTCTAAAGCAGTGAAGTCGAGTTTGTTCAAATTTGACATGTTCCCATCACAAAATAGATGGACAAGATGTGGTGAGTGTAATGGAGAAAAATCAATCCATTCCCATAGAAGTAGAACATACAGGTTCTAATAGACATGTATTGGTTTAATTTTCCATGAAAAAACTTCGGGTTTTCATGGGTGATGTTTTTAAAGAAAACTTCAGGTTTTCAAACAAGGCATGTTTATAAGAAACTTTAGGTTTCAAAATAATTATGAACTTCAGATTCATATGTTCATGCAGGCAAACATAAATATGCAACAAAAATATGCAAATAGAACTTCAGTTCTACAATTATAATTGAATTAATTATTTGGACTTCGGGCCAAATTAAAAGTGTGGGTGAAAAAATATAAAACCCAAATTATTTTAAAACATTAAACAATCAAAGCTCGAGGCCCAAAAAGATAGGCCAAAGCCCACGCGTCGGCAGAGCAATTTTAGTCTGTGTGATCCAGGCCCAAAAATTAGGCTGGGGTGTCTCGGGGTGGGACTGCAGGCCCATGGGGAGAGGAAAAAAAAAACATCGGGCCGTTGAAAGCGAGCCCCTAAAAAAAGAATGCATACGGCCCGCTTTAGGCAAGCCTAAAAATTTTGTTTTTTTTCTTTCACATAGGCTGGAGGAAACGATTGGGCTTAAAAATGGTGGCCTAGACGGGAAGTCCAGATTTGAAGAAGGAGCCCATAAAAGGGTATGATTCGGTGTGGCACAGCTTATAGGACACTATAACCCTCGAGCTGGTGTCACATTTTGGGCCAGATTTCAGGTTATGGGCTGCAATCTGGGAGCCTAGATTGTTATATCACACTAATAGGTTTCAAAGAAAAAAAGGCCAAAGCCCAAGGGGCTGGTGTGCAGTTCGAATGCAGTTAAGCCCTAAGTGGACTCGGGTCAGAGCCATAACATCCCAGCGTTTGCTGGGTGAAGTCGCTGGAGCGCGGCCATTTTTGGTGGCCGTGTTCTGGGTGAATATTGGTCGAAGGAAGCATGGGGATTTCGAATCGAAATCCTTGAATACCTAATGAAATTCGATAGGAATTTCAATGAATATCATCAGGGACGATGAATTTGTCCCAAAAACCACAACTTCAGGTCATAGTTTTCAATGGAAGTCAACGGTGGTGCCGTGACTCATCTGCGAGCGAGTGGGGTTTTGGGGACGATGCCATCGACGACGTCGTTCTGGTTTTCATGAAGAGATAGCTACTGGCTCTTCTTAGCTGGTAGCTTGGCTCGGCTCAGCCACACAAGTTGCAGGCCTAAGCGAATTGAGGTCCTGGGTTCGAAAAACCCTAACGCTGCCTTTTCCGATTTTTTTTGTTTTTCAGTTCAATTTAATTCTATGCATATTCAATTCAAATATTTTTAATGCATGTACATATATTTGATGCAATTCAAGGAAAATATCAAATTCACATAATTCAACAATTATGAACATAATGCATACACAATTTATGTAGAATCTAAAATTCGAAAACATAAATTTGGATCATGCATTATGGTGAATGTTCATGCTATCAGGACTACAAAAATATCGAGATAAAAACCATTGTTTTGAAAGAACCTGATTGAGTGATGATATGGATGAACTGGTTTGATGTAGAAAAATTCTTCAACATTAGATTCCTAAGCGCAGTGGTAGAAACGTGCTGATAACGTGTTGTAGCCTATTTTATCTAACAAAGGTGAAAGGGCCGGCGGCAAGGAGAAGAGAGAGTGAGAGATGTGTTTGTAAAATTGTAGGGGAATGTGTGTGTTATCCCTCCCATATAGTGCCTTTATTTATAGCAGTAAAAGGAGAGAAGAAATTCCTTCATCCCAAAGGAATACAATCTATAATTGGAAAGGATAACTAGAATCCAATATATTCTAGGATGTACACAATCACACTTAAACTAGGAAAGTTAACAACAAAATATATATTATAACTAATGTAAACTTTAAGCCTTCCATGCATGTAACAGAAATTTTTAAATAAACTCCAACATAACGTTGAAATAAATTTTATTTCATAAAAAATAAAAAATAAATTCAAATTAGGTCACTCTTCCTCTACGTCATCAGCAAGTGCATCGATAGTGGCATTATTAACTTGTGCACAATCTGCAGTCCACTGTACATCGAACTTCCACTTCCGAAACTTCTTCTTGAAAAGGTCGTCCACATACATCCGCTGCTTCTGATCAGTTTCATCAACATCCCAAACAACCTATAATGGCAACAAAATTAAATTAAATATCACAAACAAATTTTATTTAAACAAAAACAATTACACATTCTATAATATAAACTTACCGATAACTGCTGCACCATCGAGTTCTTCACGTCCACAAACACCATTTTCTAAGAGTTAAACTCAATAGAACATTTCTCTCGCACCAATCCCCCTATATCGTAAATAAGTTCGGCGTATGCTTCAGCCGAACTTTTGTCAGCAAATGAGGGCAAACGCTTACGCCGGTATGTCTCTAATGTCACCACAGCTTTCTTCATTTTTTTTCCTACCACAAAAATTTTAAATGTAATATAGCCTATTAAAACAATAATTTCAACCATATCAAATGTAAAACAATTAAGTCAACAATAATTTATTTTTACCTTTTCCATCACTAGAGCCTTCTCCATCCCAACCTTTCGTTGACTCTAAAACTGAATCAGCCATCGTTTGATATAAAACCTTTGCAAAATAGGGTTCTGAAATCGTGTTTATATATAACTCCACACACTTTGCTCGACAAACTCTTGGTCGCGCAAGGTCCTCATAACTGCCAGCTATAAATGTTAGCGTTTAATGATTGGCTGACTAGTTAGACTGCGTTCAAAACCATTTGCGCAACGAATGGCTCTTAGTCGCGCAAAGTGATCTTGCACGACGAATGGCTCTTAGTCGCGCAAAGATTATGCGACACGTACTACTGTTCATCGCGCAAACATCGAACGACAAAAAAAAAAAAAAAAAAAAACCTTTCCTCATAATAATTAAAACCTTAAATCATTACAAACAAATATTCAGTTATAATATTTATTCTACAAATAATTAAAACCTTAAATAAATTGATTTAATCCATTCAATTATTTAAAAACCCAAACAAGAATTAAAGCCTAATTAAGTCCAAATACATAACTTATAAAAAATAAAAAATAAAAAACCTTAAATTTAAATATTGTCATATTAAACATAAAAATTAAAACTGCTACTTCGATGGTCCTCCATTCCGCTGGACTTCATAACGCCACCTATTGTAACCTCCCTCCAACGCATCCTCCATCAACTTCATCAACTGTTCGTTCATATCATCATTAATAGTATACTTACACTGTTACACATATATGCGAATAATTAATTCCAATATATAATAAAAAATTTCACAAAATTACTTATTGATCCATCAACAACATACTTACTAATAATTCTTCCATCACCGCCTTCTTCGCATTCTCGGGTACATCTTTCCAAGAACGCCACTCAGCAGTAGAACAATTGTTCCCCATGGCTACAGCAATCGCATGCGCAAACTGAAAATGCTGCCTCAAATCATTCGGGTTGACGTCGGTCACACTCTGATCCTTGTTTTTATCCTCCATCTCACCACGAACAGAATTGTGGTGAATAAGGAGAATAGAATTGTGAAGAATAAGGACAATAGAAGCGCTTATTTATAGGAAAGTTAGGGCCTTTGCGCGATGAATTCTTCGTCGCTCAAACATCTGTACTAAATGCGGTATTGATTCCTCTAATTCACTTGCAGTTAATTCAGGACCTTGCATGATGAATCATTTGTCGCGCAAAGTCCATATTCGTCGTACAAGGTCCATTTTTTGTCGCACAAGATTCTCACGCCAAAATAATCACTCGTGCGTTTTTCTTCTAGACTTTGCGCAACGACAAGGCTTGTTCGTCGCGTTAAGTGTTCTTGCGCGATGAATACTTTTGTCGAGCAAATTTTTTTTTTTTTCTTTCCTATCTCTTTTGCACGACGACACTTTGTTTTTGTTGCACAAGCTATTTTTTCTACTAGTGATGTCATTTACGTGTCATGTTAACGTGTTGTGTAAGAAATTGCCAAGTCTACTTCCGTCACCCTTCTAATCACCCTTTTGTTCTCATATAGAGCCTCGATAGGCAGCAGCGTGCTTGCTCTTTCCAGATCATCTCCAAACTCTGCCGGAATAAATCTCTGATTTCACATTCCCAACATGTTTATATTGAACGTAGTTAGACATGAACATATATGTAAATGAACTTGACTGAGTAATGTAGCAAAGAATATTCACATAATCAGTGATTCAAATTTACAGTCACCGCTAAAGAACATTTCTCAAATATATTTTCCCCTTTATATTACCAACATCTTTGATGGCGTTGATAATTTTTAACTGTTGAAGATGATGAGGTACAAGCAGCGTAGATACTACAACGTCAACTTGTCGAAGCACTGCGACTAGCTTTTCGTTCTCATTGAGTTCACCCTGTTCAGTTCACACCATATCAAATTGGTTCTAACAGGTAATGCACCTCCTAAGTATTGAATTGAGTAACTGAGAAATGAGAGGTTAATTAGCATTAGTGTCTATATAATTAATTACTTGGAAGATGGTGAGTCCCATGGCTTCATATTCTTTGTGCAGCTCAAGCTTGGAAGGGTCAGTGTTGGGTTTGATTGGTCGGGCGTAGCCATAAGTTGGATGGCCCAAAGAAACACTTGCTTTCACCATGTACTTGCCTAGATAAACTGTGGCTCCAAATATCAGTATCTTGCTCTTCTCACAAGCCATGGCTTTCTTCAATAATATTGTTCTTCTAAGCAAGGGCTATTGTGTTTAATATAGGGAAAAGGAGTGCATGATGAAGATGGGACAAAAATTATGCAATGCTCTAGAGTATAGGATATTTGAGCGTTTAAACCGTTGCATCTTGGTTTTTGTGTTTTTATCAAAGATCTTACAACAAAAAGATTTAGAGTATCCGATACTGTTGAAATATCCCACATCAACTATATCTGTGAGAAAAAAAGTATTTAAATATTATAACTTCACTCCAAAAACCCAAGCCTTGTAAGATCCTGTATTTTTTAGAATTTATTATGGATATTATTTTTCTAACTAGGAAGAACCACCAAAGTGGACGTATTATGCAAGTAATTATGCACATTGACATTATTTATCTTTACGATTAAGCTTTGAGTTGAGAGGATTAAAGGTGGGAGGTGGCAGTTTGTGGTGGAAGATATTGTTGAATATGATGGACTTAGCCATGTCAGCATTGAGTGCCATGTCAGCAAAGGCTGTTAAGAAGTTTTTAGCAGTTTGTTAGAAGTCTGTTTTGTTAGTTAGAACTATTGGCGTGGCTGCTAAGTCTCCACAGCTCTATATAACAAACTCAGCCCTGTAAATATAACTCAATCAAGATTTATCAATACAAAAGATCACATTTTGTTCATCTGTTTTCTCTCATCTGTTCTTAAGATTTCCTCTGAATTTCTTTCATTTCTGCATAATGGTAGAATGGTTATCAGATATTGCATTAATTAATTAGGGAGATAAGTTGAGTTGGAATACTCTAGAATAAGAATACGTGGGCTGTAGAGACATGACTAGGAAAACAAATAGTGGGAGGTGGCTTAAATGTTTCATGCAGACTAGTATGTTTGTAATTCCAGCAAACTTGGAGATCCACCTAAGGTTTGACATGTCATGACTTGGTTCTTAGCTATCTAAATTAAGGTGCAGCGCTTGTAAGCACTTTTGCATTTGAGGTGGCAAGTGCAGGTTAAATCTTTTGAGTTGGTATTGACACATCTTGCATCAACTAGGTGACTAAGCCAATAGGTGTTGCATGCATAGTATTAGTTCTCCTCATCTTTACATGCCTGAGCTTATAGAAGAACTAGATAGGTCCACGGTTTCATCCTTGCCGTCACACCATCCAATCAAAATAGGTTGGTAGCCGCCTCTGTTTGGTATAAATAGGAGCTTTACTTCGTTGTTTGTGGAGTTTGAAAAATAAGGCAGCATGCAATAAGAGTTCACCTAGATTATATATGTACATATGTATGCGCGCGCGCTTAGGTGCGTTTTCCCAAATAGGAGCTTTACTTCATTGTTTACTTAGCCGTCCGTTTTCCTAAATTCCATTGTTTTAGTAGCTTTTTACTGATTGGTCTTTTTATGTGTTTAAGTGTGTTTGTTAGTGGCAATTCCATCCTCCTTAACTTGAACGGTTCTTCAATGATGAAGTATATGTGAGCGGATCTCTTCCTAAATGCATGATTTTAATACTAGAAATGCATACATGAAAAGCATGATTTCATGATTTACGTTTTGTGAAACGTTTATGAATTATTGAATTTACGTTCATTGAAATATTTACAAATATGGTTTATGAAGATCTTTTGAGTTAGAACGCTCCTATGGATTTAAGATATGATGCTTTGAGCTTTTAAGCTCCAATGATATGATATGAAAGTTTTGATTTATGTTTTTTGTGCTTACTTAGTGGGTAATTATACAACACATACACCCAACACGAGTGCGTACCTATCTATGGCCATATGACCAAGTTTACGCATATTGAGGTACCTTATGATTATACTCCCAGCTTCAGTAGTCCAGGCTAGTGTCGGTGTGATATGTTTTATTTCTTCTCAGGCACAACCTAGAGTCGTACAGCTTCACCTTCAAGCAATGGACAATATTTCTTCACTGGCGTAACCCAGTGTTATACAGCTTTCATTTCTTCTCTGGCAAAATCCAGAGTCGTACAACTTCACCTTCCGGTAGTGGACCATATTTTTTCATTGACGTAACCTAGTGTTGTATAGCTTCACCTTAGGGTGATGGATTCGTCTTTGGGCGGCTACGATACCACTAATAAGTACACTATGATATATGTTTTACAAAGGTTTTATGGCATGCTAGAGTTTTCTGAAAAACCTACTATGGAGTATTATATTGTGTTCTCAAAACTGGGGGTTAGTATGTTCAAAGAAAAGCGGTTTACTTATTGTTATTATAAACTTTAGTCCACTCACTCTTTGTTTCGCGCCCCCTTTAGGACTTCGAAATAAGGTGTACAATCCCGGCATTAAGGCATCCTGTATTGGTAGCTTCAAATCCTCCTCTCTATGTAGGACCTCTTTCTTTGTAATCATACCTTTTTATAATATCCCTTCCATTGTATTCTTGATTAGTGGTATGCTCTGAACATGTTCATGCATTCCCATATTTTTAATATTTAACGTTACGTATTTCTATTTTTGTTTGTTCTTTTCAGCATAAATTGCATGCTTGTTTTACATGTTCATAGCATAAGCATGTTAGGATGGCTTTCGTCACCCTTAAATGTTAACCAGCACGTGTCCATCTTGGTGTCTTGATGACACCGGAATACGCATGTCACTAACTGGTAAGCTAGAGTCTTAAAAAATTAGGCACATTATGTCCCATCAATTTTATGTAAAAACTAAAAACTAGTTATTTGATGTTTGTTATCCTCGTATTGTCTTTCTCGTGTTCAATCATACTACGTCGAAAACAGACGCTTTCATACCACAACACCACAAAATATGCATGGAGACTAATGATCACTAGTTGCCAAACTGAGGAAAAAAATAGGGTAAATATAGATTTACTACCTTCATGTTTCGTGGTTTTTAACATTTAGTACATTAAGTTTTTTTTGTCTCAGAGTCATACCTATCCGTTAGTCAAATTGTTAAGTCTCCCGTTAAGTGATGACATGGCGCCCATGTGGACAATGACTAGCCTCCATGTGTCATTAAGGGGTCCACGTGGATTTATTTTTCTTTCTTTCTTTCTTCTCTTCAGAGGTGACGTGGATTTTTTTTTTTTCTCTCTCTTCTTCTTCTTCTTCCTTTCTTCTCTTCCTTTCTCCCCAGAATCCCCACCTCCCACCAGCCGATTTGCCTTTCTAGACCAACCCATTTTCGTCCTCGACCCTAAAAACGGGCAAGTCAACGTCCTCCAGAAGCTTGAAAGGCAGGACCTTGTTGTCCACCTCCACGTCGAACTCGTACGCCACCGAATGCCCCACCTACGTGTCCCTCAAATCGAACCCCGACACCTTCATATCCTCCACTTGAATTGATTTATGCGCAGTCTTTTTCTTTATGTTTACACCTTTGTTTATTTCCGGTTGTTGAATTGAATAAAATCAACGAGAATTAACGCATAAAAATAAACATGATGAAATCAAACAACTAGCTAGTTTGTGACATGCATTAATTTTTTTATGACTATAAAAATGATTTGATTATCAAGTTAAATTAGATTGTTGGAATCAAATTTACGCACATTCACGGACGGAAGCGAAATCCGGTCAGATTTGGCCATGATCTCTAGCGAGGGGAGAATGGAGTTGATTGGGATGTGTGGTTGAATTCGAATAGGATTGCCTACATAACTTTAGGGAAGAGAATCCACGGGTGTAGTTCTAAAAAAGAATGGTGTAAACCATCCTTGACAAATATTCTATGGTGGGCCGTTAAGAAGATGAGTTCTCCATGGATGTGTCTATTAGGCTAGACAGAATACGTGGAATACAGCTTCGACTATCTTCGTACGTAAAACTGAAAAGTTGGCTTTGTAGAAATTTTTGAAACTTTGATACAGCAATCTTGGGCACTTACCAAACATCAAATAACTAATAACTAATTTATAGTTTGTGCATAAAATTGATGGGACACAATGTTTGTCCAAATACATATGAGTAAAGGCTAATTTTTCAAAAGAGTCTAGGTTACCGGTTAGGCAGTTGCACCACAAACCTAATGTACCAAGGAAGACAAGAAAGATGCCAAAACTAGCTAAATGAACACTTCAAATTTGACAATATCTAGAAATTATAAGTAATTGACAATTAATGAGAAATCTCCATTCATTAATTCGTCATCACCGTGGATTAGCGCAAGAGAACTTTTATTTGAACTCATTTAACTTCTTTCTACATCCAACTTAAATTTTAAATATGACATGTCTTTATCATCCTATTGCATAATTATCATCATCTACATGATAAAATTAATTTTAAAAGTAAAATTTATCAACATACCCCCTCCCACCCTCAAAATAATCAAACACTAACCATCACTAATCTTTCTTCGACATTCTATTGTGACAAAAATCCTAAGACGCATTCATAGAAATAAAAACCAATTTGTTTTTTTACGTATGAATTGTGATTTTGAGGTTTTGGATCCTCCAACTTTTTATCGTCATCATGACTACCACCACCACCATATCTCCAACACTACTCATCACCTATAGGAAACCTACTTGTACTTGTACTACTACTACTGCCAAAACAACAAGCAACAGTTTATCAAGGTCAACGACAAGAAAAGGTGGAGGAGGATAAGAGAGTTGGCATATGCTTTCACTAGTACTGCTACCTTTTATATATGAGATCAAAACCCTACTTATTGTAAGAGTAGGGTTTCTCTGACAAAAGGGTGGCTCAAGGGGAATCAAGCGTGTCAGTCCGATAATTCGGTATTATTCCCAGTACTACAATCTGGCCTACAAAATATGCATGCATTTGTTAAACTAGTTAGGGCTTAGTTAATTTAGTTTGACTCTCATAGGCTCATGGCACTGTGTTTAATTAGATTAATAGATTTAATTAACATGGATCTTCATGAGACTAATCCGGGTAGCTTCTAATGTAAAAATAATGAGTGTAAAGATAAATTTGCATATTGAATTGAATTTGCAATGGTAGTTTAGGTAATAAATTTGAATTTAAAGAGATATTGATAGTTTAATTAAAAATGATATAAATGTAGAGAGTAAGTTAGGTGTAGAGATAGGCGGTAGGGGTTCAAATAAAATTCCCCTTAGCACAGTATGAGCTAAACCACGTTAAATGAGTTCAACACAACCTTTCGAGGCGGAAGATCCAAAAGGACGAGTAGCAACCCAATTTAAAAACAGGTGTCAGGTTTTTTTTATTTTTTATATTTTTTGTCAAACGATAGATTTTGTTAGATTAACCATCGACGGAATTTGAACCCATACCGTCATGCGAAAGCTCAACTCCTTTCCACCAATAAAGAATCACTTGCCCAAAATAAAAGAGAAGGGAGGGTGGATATGTGGTCTTAGGTTGCTGAAATGAAACCAAACTAGTGGGATACGGATCCAGTCATAAGCATTGACCACATGTTTGACATGTGGCTATGTTACTATAACTTGTATCGAATTTGTTTCTCCGTCTCGACTTTTAAAGATAACATAAACCAACCATACTAACTTGGTATCGAAATTGTTACCCCCAAGTCAAACCTAAGATTTTCTAATCCCAAGTGAAGAGGAATGCCGCTAGGTCAAATCCTTAACACCTATTTGTTTATATTGGAAGAAATATTGAGTACCTAAAGAGGACGATCCACCCAGAAGACTCATCCCTACTGGAATAAACAGATGTAACTATGGCCTGAAATTTCAAATCAGCAATAACTTCATTTCACGCAATCAGCACATAAAAACTGCCCCAAAGAGCAAGATCTCGCAATCGGTAAAATATATATTTCATTTCGAATAAGTGCGCAATTCTTATTTCAAATGCAAAAGACCAGTAACTGAAAGGAATTCTGTGAATAAAAACGCCTGCGGAAGTTTAATTCATCTTCCACCAAACCAGAAACAATAACAGCTCAAGTTATGAGTCCAGGACAAAACATTTCACTACCCTGAGGTTGATTTGACAATGAAATTCTGGCGACTAATGGGGTTCATCACAACCGGAGGTCCTGCAGTGCGTGGCCAAGCCTGGAACTTATTGTCAGTTTCTTCCCACCATTTTTTGTTTGAAACAGTACCAGGAGTACTACCTGGTTATAACTTAATTGTTAAATTGCACCGAAGTTTATTACAGTAAATGATTTCATCAAGCAGTTTTATATCAGAAGTACCTCCAAATATCTTTTTGTCAGATATAGTAGTGTCAAAAACATAAGCAAGCCCAAAGGTTCCCACAATAGATCCTACGATGTACTTTGCTGCCATTTTTCAACTGCAATAATAAAGAACATAACAATAAGGAAAATGGAGAAATGCCGAACGAGAAGTGCCAGTTATCTGATTATGAACAGTTTCGGAATGAGTAAACTCAATAAAACAGAAGTGTACAAGAAAAAAGGAAGTGATTAGAGGTTCTACACTAGTCGCCTATAGCCTTTAACATACACAAGCACAACATTAGAAGGAGTAGCATCACTTACAATTTTACAATTTTTAATAAGTTATGAATCTGCGATGATCGTTCAAACCAAGCTTCTGAGAATATTACCATAAATAAGAAAAATACTGATGACTAAAAGATTACAAATTTGAGTTAAGATAACAGTTTTGACAAGTCCTAATTTGAAATTATGCACGCGAACTTCAATGGGTTCAAATCAGCTAAAGCACTCTTCATAAATAAACCTATAGTTCAAATTTTCAAGAGACAAAGAAATGTGTGAATCTCATTCAAGACACCCTAGAACCTGGTTTGAACTTGTTTGCATAAGATAAGGGTGATTTACAAGAAAATAATCCAAGAGATCTTTAGTCCTACAAACATGCCTTCTGCTTGGGGGAGAGGGAGAGAGAGGTGGTGGCTAGGGTGGGTGTGGTTATGGCAGCGCAGGGCAGGGAGGAAACCACAAATTCACAGCCAAGAGATTCACACATTCATGGCCAAGACCCATGCAGATCCAAGTTGTTCAACCCCAAATTCGAAACTGACCCCAAAAGTAATCCAAATACAAGACCTGTTTTTTCGAAAAGATATTTACATTTAATCATTGAATTTATTGTTTTATTGCACACATGGCACCCACATGGCATATATTTCAGAAAAACAGTGGTTCGTTCATGCCGCATCACCAGCTTTGACAGACTAGTTGACATGAAAGTAGAGGGAAATACGGGTCAATGTGACTTCCGTGGGGGAGGGAGTGGGACTTGACCCTAGTTTCAGAGGGGCACTAGAGTAATTAATCCTAAAACCAATAAGTTATAACTCTAGAGTCCCCATCATCCTCACCACAACAAGCAGATCGACACGGAACAGAGCAAATTGACAACCAAATAGAAATTACAGTTGGAAAATATTGATACGGAAAAACAGGGGCATGTTTGCACAGCGCATATAGACCAGCTAAATAAAAGATCATTCAAAAATTTTGAACCAAATATATAGCAACTCAGTGTTTTGTGATTAGTATCGATCAACATAAACATGAGAGCATTGTTCAAAGTCAAACCTAATGCGCTAACTCGGCAAGGCTACAAAGAACCTAGACCAAGTCACGATGACACGAAATATAGCAAGTGATTGAACATAAGCGCGACCATATGAAGGAGCGAAAAAAGTGGCGGATACTCACATAACCAATTCTTTAAACAGTTAGACAGGGCTGTTTGTAATCATCCTATGCAAAACCTAACATCTTTCAATGTATAAAGTTTCTAATTTACTCAATCAATATATGAAAATCTGCTAAAACTAAATACAGCAACGTCAAACTAGCGTCCAATATTTCAGTCTATGATCCCATGTTTTTCTCAAAATTCGAACATAATGGAAACATAAAATAATTAAAATTTATTCATCTGGGAAACTATAAATTTACGAATCTGAGAAAATCCAAAGGAAAATAAAGGAAACCCTAGATCTATCGGCAGATATATAATTAAGAGCCAGACGTTGTTCTATTCGGAATCGAAAGTGATGAAACGGACAACTCACGGATGAACTGGAACGGGAGCGAGGTTAGACGAGGAGGAGCTTCAGCGTGATCGGTAATCGAGGCACAAATTCTGCGCACAGTTAATGGTGTCTGCTCATATTACGAAATGGACTACACGGGTCGTGCTCTGGACTGACCCATGGCTAACGGGCTGGCCTGATGTAAACCCATAACTCTTCTCACCCATTTTATATGGTAAGTATTTTTATACCTTTATCAAATGTTTTATATTACACGATTTAGTTGTATTTCTCTTCATGTTAGACCCGGCAATTTCTGACATGACACAAAAATAACGGGTTTCGAATCAATACGATAACTAATCAGATCATTATCGGATAACTCGTTAAGAATCCGTTAATAACGGGATCTTAACGGATATACACGCGAGTAACACGTGAGTAACCCGTTTCGACCCGTTAAGAAAAAAATTATTTTGATAATTTTAAAGTTTAATTACTAAAAGATTTATTATAAAATACAATAGCCATATTAATATATACAATATATTCTATATTAAATATATAGTTTTGTATTATTATTCTATATAAGTTTAAAAAATAAAAATAAAAGTTTTTGTCATTATTTATTTTTATTATGAGAGTTCCTTGTTATCATTACTAGGATAAATTTTACTTAACATGTTGTTGTCCAAAATTAAAATAAACTAGTATAGTATTTGTATAGTCAAGAATTAAGAAGACATACATATAACTATGAAAAATGTGAAAGAATAAGTAAACACTCGTGATTCATCATTATTCCTCCATGAGTAGATAATGGTTACACTTACATTATCGTTTAAATTTTTAAAATCCTCCAAACCCTCATGAATAATGATTTTTATTTGAGGGAAAAATTAATAAAATTAATAATAATTATTGTAGAAGTGTAAAAAATGTAAAAAAAAAATATACAATCACTAATAGTAATAAGCTTTACAACTTTCACGAAGGGGTCAGCTTCGAAATCCAACACTATAATCCATAAACCTTAAATTTATATTTAACCGTTGATTGTCATTTACGCTTTATTGTTCTTACTGAATTTCATTTTTTAAATTTACTTTTTTGAAAACATGATCATCTGGCGGATGTAAGAAGATGAACGGCTTAGATCTTTGATATCACGTTTCGATATTTACTGTTAACTGAAATATGAGTCGATGTCATATAGTTTGTAGAAACTTTATAAACATCAAGCAATATTTTCACTAACCGTAAAACTCTGAATATAATATCAACGATTCAAACCGTTCATCTTCCTATATCCTCTAATAGATCATGTTTTCAAAAAAACAAAATCTGAAAAAACAAAATTTGATAAGAACAATGAAGCGTAAATGTAAACAAAAATCAACGGTTAAATTTTGATCTATTATTTATATGATTAATGACACACCCCGACCAAAATCAGGGCATGTTGGCCGTCACGTGAGGGTGACGTAACCATGTGCACAGTGCGGAAACTAAGAATAATAATAAAGTATGAACAAATAAAAACCAAGCTATACACTGAGTGGATAACATACATGTGCAAGCGTAAGTGTGAAAAATAATATTTAGAGCATAGAAGACCTAGTGCAGTCCAGGGGAACAAACACTAACTAAACACATCCAGGGGTGGTCCTACACTGGTGATAATCTGTCAAATATGTCGTGAATCTCTCGTGAGCCACCAAAAGAGCAATCCAAACTAGAACCTGGAAGGGCGCAAAACAGAAAGTGTGAGTAGGCAAAAACAAAGCTTTTCAAAATCATTTCATTATCAAAAGTTCTAACCCCTCGCCGTAAAACCTAGTATAGTTTCCCAGAAAATAGAATATACACATATATAGAAAACATGCTCAGAAATATGCCATGTTGAATGTCTCTACATAAAATGTAAGTACTCAGGTAACGTCATTCAATGTCATGTAATATGTCAGCCGGAGTCACCTAATGTGACCTGTACGGCTGAATCTAGAGCTCAAATCTCCAACTCACTAACTATACCTGCACAGAGTTGGAACCACCTAAAGTGGTCTGTACAACAGGATTGGGTGTAAATAAATACGCTCAAGTGCTACGATCACGTGAAGACTGGGCGAATAATCACGGGTCACCTACGAGTCGAAACCACCTATAGTGGTTGATGTGATAAATAATAGCACTCAAATTAAACCCTCTTTTTGACAATTGTAGTATAAATATAAGTAGGGATCGTTCTAGGCCAGGGATTAGGAGGGATTGCTAATCTAATGAAAACTGATTCAAAGACACAAAAATATGCTTAAAAACACTTGAACAAACTCAAAGACTCTTAACTAAACTTATATGACTCAAAACAAACTTGAAAGACTCAAAACAATAAAAAAACTCAATTTAAACTCTAGGACTCAATTTGGACAAAAATAGAATTGGTTTTGACTCAAAATACTCAAAAACACACTTTAGGACAGATTTGAAACAAGTAAGTAAAGGGGATTGGGTTTTGGACAAATTTAGAATGAAAACAAGTAACTTAAAAGACTTGAGTAAACTTTGGACGAATTTGGGAAAAACAAAGGATAGGTAGATAGCTAGAGGATACTTTTCCACACATGATACATTCAAACACAAATTGATTTCCAGTTGTTTTTCCGATAAACCATAAACCTCAACACCCCAGATTAACCGTGACATCACTAATTAACCCTCAGATTTTCCTTTAGTTATTGGATTGGATGACATCATACGACAACCCAAAGCATTCTTCAAAAGTTCCCTACATGACATCATAATGGAGATACAATCAAAGATCATTACGTTCAATGAAAATCATAAGTATTGACAAAGCACTTGTAACTATGACATCATGATACTCATGCTAGGAGTTTACTTAACATGATTGTGAAAACAACCTTAACTACTTGTGAATATAAGTTTGTGACGATTATGTGAAACTCCCTTATATTCTAGCACCAAATTCAAGCATGCAAATCAAGTAGGCCTCCCTAATCAACATACAAGAATAAGTTATCCATCAAACAGTTAAGTAAATTGCATTCACAATTTATGAAATCACAACTGGACTTAATCAATTCATATTATAAATATAATCATGGTTTCAAAGCCTCCCTTAGCTAAAACGAGTGTAGCCTCTCATGTTCACAACAAAACAAAGAAATCTTGAATTAAACATTAAAAACAAAAGATAGATTACACCTAAAAACGTTCCAACACTCCAACTTAAATGCACAAACGTCCAAGGCTTCTTCTTATCTTCTTCTTCCTTGCAAAGTTGTGGCACAAGAGTCTAGGGGTGATTTTGGATGGATTTCTGGGTTGTGAATGGATTTAGGTTGGTAGGGTGGTGGGCAAAGGTTGGAAATGGTGTATGGGTGGTTGGGTGAAGGTATGGAAGTGTATGAATGGTGGAAGCAAGGTTGAAGGCTGCGGCAAAGGCTTAAGTGTTTGTGAAAGATGGCAGATTGTATGGATGAATGATTAGGGAAGAATAAGGGTGCGGCTTTGGTATTTATTTGAGAGCAAGAATCCTAAGGTTTATTACATAGTTTAGGAAAGGATTGGACCCCCAAATCCCTAAGGAAAAGGAAATATAAAATCAGAAATCAAAGGGAAAGGGGAAAGAAACTTGCGGCATTCAATTGTATGAAAGGGAATGTGATTTAATGCTGAAATTAGGCAAGGATTTGGGATAAAAAAGGTATGTAAGGTGCGGCTGAGAATGGGGTAAAAAGGAATGTGATTTTATGACATAGAATAGGAAATAAGGACTTCCCTTGCACGACAAGGAAGGGAAACTCTATGGAATGCACGGCAAGGGCAATTAGGTTGCAAGGAAGGCTTGGTTTGTGTCCTAAAATGCATAGGAGTCTTCAATGTTGCTGAAACATAAGTTCTTTTAGGATTAGGAAAGGTTAAACCAAAATAGGAAACCTTGGCTTAACTTTCCTACTTCAAATAGGAAACTTTCTTTAACTAGGATTCCTCTTTTGATTAGGAATCCTCTTGTGATTAGGAATCCTAACACCTTTAGGTCTTCAATTTCGTTCATTCCTTTTGCTCCAAATATATGATATCCATTCCAAGTCCAATTTTGCTCCAAAATGCACCTTTTTGCTTCCTTAGCCATATGAACCTAAAAACACACGAAAATAGCTTAAACTACTAAAATAACTATGAACTAACAACATAAATGTACGAAAACAAGCTAACTAAGTCGCATAAATATGCTCCTATCAGTGGTTTGTACGACAGGACTGTGCACCTAACTTGGATCCAAGATGAGCGTGTGGTGCGGGAGGTGAACATCACATGAAGGACTGTGCCCTACTCTGGGCAGGAGCACTAACATCGGGGGTGTAGGTTATGAGCTCTCTATGCATCTCACATAACCACTAAACATCATCATAAACCATAACTTACCTGGCACTTACCTGTGCGTCCGCAGCATAAAACATACATATATGCAACTACTAATGCATAATTAAATAGGCAAACGCAATGCATGGCATTTAAAACATATAAATATTTCCATTTCATTTTCTAGGAAAAACCACAAGTATATAGGTATATACGGAAAACCAAAAGCCCACTCACTGGTATATACAAGGGTCGTAACCCCCTTGCCTCGAGTGATTGCGCTCGTCCTCGAGGTAGGTCTCACCTATATACGAAACAACTATAAAAACGTTAATTTAAAGCACATAACCAAAACTAGGTAATAACTTCTCATACAATGCTCAAATAGGGTCTATGAATACACCAACGTGATCTACTCAACCTCACGAACATCCCCATATTTTTAAAATAATTTTTCGACATCTCACGCAGCCCCATGCATCGGCCAAGGCACGACCACACGCACTGCCCACGCACAGGCACGTGCCTGGCACACTGACGGCGTCAGTTAACGCCATCAGGAATATTCCGTTAAAACTAACAGATTCCGTTAAAATTAACCTAATGCCGTTAGGAATATTTCGTCCAAACTAACGAAATATTCCGTCGTCTTTTCCGGCCAACCTCCGGCGCCGTCGCCGGAAAATTGGAAAATTTTCTAATATTTGTTTCTCACTCGTTTTTCAACCAAATTCCATGAAATTGGTACCAAAATGAAGCTTACAACAAATGGAACAAAACCTTACCACTTTGGAGCCTTAAAACCAACGGAAACTCGCCGGAAAAACCCACGATACTCTGGCCAAACCTGCAACTCATGATCCTGACGTCCAAAACCTTTAAACGAACCACCCCGAGCTTCTTAAGGACCTCACCAAGCTTCCTACAAGCTTCAAATTCCCTGAAACGCAACAATTCACATGTGCATGAACAGTGACCAAATCGGGGATCTCAAGTTCGATGTGAAATCATAGGATTCCTTACCTGAAATGGGTATGGTTGAACTCGTATGGTCCTCACGAACACAAACATATAGTTTTCAACTTCGATCCATAACGTTTTCGAGTGCTTTGGTTATTGTCCGTACAAAAAACGTCGAAGGGAGAGAAAGAGACACGGGACAGGGAAGGTGATGAGGATGAAAGTATGGGTGTGTGTGTGTGGTCCAAATGCAGCCAACCAAAACCCCAAAACAACCACACAACGAAACATAACCACTAGGGGCAAAATCGTCATTTCACCCCTACGGTACGAATAATCCGGAACGGGCTATCACAATTAAGTGGCGAATTTCGAAGTTAAGCTCTTCATGAAAGTTGTAAAGTTTGGCATTACGAGCGTTTATATATATTTTTTCCTATATTTTTTACACTTCTACATTAATTAAAAAAACTATTAAAGACTTTACTTAAATAACAGCTGTAAGATAAATGAGAGTAAATCTGTATAGTTGGATTCTATTTCACTTATATTATTAGAACTTTGTTGGAGGAAAAAACCCCTTCTCTATTCCAATATTTTTCAATTTTACCATTTGATCAATTTAGGTAAGTGAAAATATACTTAAAAGACAAATGCGTTTTTTATGTTTTGGATGTAACAATATGGTATGTATATACTTATTTATTATTATGTTTTTCATTTGATTATTTATTGGTTTAAAATATATTTTCCTTAACAGGTAACGGGTCGGGTCATATTACCTGTTAATATTATCGGGTCATTTTATCCGTTTATTTTAACGGGTGTTACACGACACGACCCGTTAAGATATCGGGTATGACATGAAAATAACACGAACATGGAAAACATGACACGAATGCCAGATCTACTTCACGTGAAAAATTTTATTTTCAAAATTCTAAAATGACCTTCTATATTGGTTTATTGGTTTAGTGGTGTTTTTCTGATCCCTCGATTAATTGTTTGTGAGTTTTTATGTCTCAAATGATGTTTATTTATTTATTTATTATTTTTTTTTTCAAATATAAAAGACGTCAATTAATATTCTTCCTTTAATTGTAATCTTACGCCCTTTTTATAGATGAAACTAGCCACGTTCTTACGCTTGTGTAAAAGGCATTTTTTTTTTTAATCACGGCGTGTTATGCACAATTTACACATTTTAAATGTATTTATATGCATAAATTGACAAAAGGAAAGTCAAATATTTAAAGTTAAAGTAGTTGAATTCACATAATAAAATCGGTCTCTATAGAATTTACATTAAGAATAGAGAAAATAATATATAATAAACAACTGATTGAATCACATTATTGCTAGCTCATTGTGAGGCTAAGCCCATCCCCTCCTCGTTAGTATAGATAATATCGTTTGTTAAAAAAATAATCATTTGAGAACTAATTTAATCATCTTATTATCCGCTTGTGAAAACTTTTTTTATAACAGGCATTACGTGCCTCTGAAGATGTTTTGAAATAGAGAAAATATTGTATAATGAACAGCTTATTGAATTACATCATTGCTAACATATTGTAAGGTACTAATTGTAAATAAAATAAAATAAAAACGGTACAAAAACCTAATTATTAAAAAACACTATTAAAATGATGAAGATACCCCTGCATTATTTGATGTATTATATTAGGCTGCTTTTGAAGTTTTTTTGTTGAAGGGCATTTTGGTCCAAATATTTTTGTTGAAGCTTATGACACCAAAAACACTATTCACGTTAGTGTTGTCTTTATATATAGATACGTTCCTTTATCGTTATAGAGAGGCATTTGGGAACATATGTTTTTTACGTACTTTTTTGTGATGCACACTTTATAAAGTATTTCAAAGATCCAACCGTCTATTTTTTATATCTTACCTCAATGATATGCCTACCAAAGATCACCAAAATCAGAAAATTATATGACCGCTTGATTAAATTTATTGTTTCTTTGTAGAACCATATTCATCCACTTGACTACAAACAAATGCTTTAATGGTTTTTGATTTTTCTAATTTTTTGCGAGAATGATCCATAAATGATGTACAAAAATATAAACAATTGGATCGTTGAAATGCAGAGTGGATCCCACAAAAATGTGTGTCAAATTGTGTGTCAAAATCATGAGTCACTGGATCCTAACGATCTTCATTCTTTTGGAATTTCATTTTCTTCTCATTTTGGTAATTTTTCATAGTACTTAGCTTTGCGACTACCACAACACTTAACTACGGCTTGTTTGGAAGCGCTTTTAAAATGACTGAGAGGGCTTTTAAAGAAAATATTTTGGGTTCTAGAAGCACTCCAAGTGCTTTTTCAGGATTCACTTGCATTTTTACTTAAGAATGTGTTCCAAAAACAGTTTCATTGGAAAGTACTTTCAACAATTTTAAAAACACTTCCAAACAAACCATTATTTTTCATGAAAATGAGTTTCCTATAAAAGGAATCTGGATTCTCTCTGGATCCTCTTTGTTAGGATCTCGAGGATTTGTGAATTGTGTCCGTTCATTGTACATCATGTAGTCATAAATTATTTTAAATTTTTTTATTTAAAATTAAACATAAACAGTACCTAACGAAAACTAATTGCACGATATACGATAAATGGACAAAATTTACAAATCCTCATAATCGTCACAAAGAGGATCCGAAGAGGATCTTGTTGGGTACAAAAGCACCTACCAAGGGACAATGTTACTTGAAATTTGTTTGGGGGAGCATTTTCTAGAGGCTTTTGCCCCCGTTTCTCAAAGCTCATAAATTTTGACCCTTTTAAAATGTGAAAATACTTAAATAATCTTATTTTTTATTTATTTATTTATTTAACAAGCGGTACTATCTACACTAAGATAGAAAATCTGCCTTTGTTCCGTACTTTTTTTTAATTCTAATCAATTGAATATGTTGAATTGTTGTTTAGTTCATATTATAATGAATCGAAATTGATAAGGAGTTGGTCAATGATGCTTGATAGGGATTTTACCACCTGCAAAAGTAGGAATAAAAATACTTAAAAATACTTGCAAGAGTACAAGGTTATCGTAGTATAGCAGTTCAAGTAAGGTCATTCTCCACAAGGATTGAATAAATAATTGATGTAAATACCAAATCTTAATTAATTATTTGAAAACAAAGTTTGGAAAAAGTTGATTTTATGACCTAGAATATTAAAAATGAATTTTAAATTAAAACAATTAAAGAAATCAATTTGAAAGGAAACAATCTTAGAAAATAATGGAAACAATCTTAGAAAATAATGATAAATGGACACTAGGGTTCCGCCGTTCCCTTAACAATCCTACGTAGTTCTTCCAATCACTTATGAATTACCCATGCATATTTTGAAGGTTAGGTTTTTCTAAAGTATGCCCTACTTGGAACCTCCAACATAGAATGTACCAGATTGAATGTGAACATGCAAGACTCATTAAGTTTTGTGAAAACCTTTTGAAAAACCATATAACCCTTAAGATGTGTCGTCCATTCTAAGATGTTACACATATTAACCACAAGAAGCCAGCACCAAATTCAGAGACAGCCCTCGACCAAAATTGCATCAAACTACTTTTCTAAATATCTTAATGGTGGCCAATCATCAAGACAATTAAATAGTTTAAACTGGTGATTAATAATTCAAAAGACGCATGCGTAAAATCATAATCAAATTAAAAAGAAACTACATATTCTTGCTAAGGCTTGTGGCCTCATCCTAGCAAACGAAACTAGTTACGAACAATCATAAAACAAAATATCATTAAAATCACTGATAGACAACACCTTGAAAATAAAATTAAATCCAAAAGCTGTGCGTTCTTCTCTTTTCTCTCCTCCTATCCTAATGGCTAAATATCTTTATTTATACTACTACAAAATAAACCCCTAAAAGGTCTTAGAATAAAACTAGGAAACATAATAAAATAACTAAACATAAAATAAAAGGTTTCCTATTTAAACTGAAATTCGGACCTATCAGAAAATAAGACTTTTGACCGACTAAATCAACTCTGATTTGGTCCCAAAAGGTATCTTTTAAAGCTTGAGACGTCCTTAACAAATCTGTAGAGGGAATCTTCCTCAAAATATGTCATCTTGACCTTTAAAATACCCAAAACGTCCAGAAACGTTAATTTGGGAAAGTTGCACGCTGGGTCTTTATTTCATTGCCACGGTCAAACAGCTTGGTAGAAAAATGTGGACCTTTAATACAATCATCTTGAAAGACTCACGAACATCCTCCAATTGGAATCACTCCAAAATTCATCCATTTGATCACTTTTTGCAACAGATGAAGTCGCATGTCCTACATTGAAAATATATAACAAAATATCAACATTCTACCAAAATAACAAATAGATTAATACTAAGAATAGGGTAAAATATATAGTAAAATATCGCCTCATCAATGCTTGAACATGTACTTATTTTCCATTGGTATCCAATGGATTGATCACGAGCCGGAATATGGTTAGAGCCCTTATGTGTCTTGAACTTATTATACCAAATGCGGTTTTGGGGGCAGGGGGGTGTGGGTGGGCAACTAAGCCTTACAATGGGCTAACAAAAATATGGTTCAAACTCTTCTTTGGCGAGAATTGAACCTAATAACCTTATTTTTTTAATTTCATTAAAACTCTTTGTTTGTCTAGTCTCATTGCCCGAGACTCTCGAGAAAACAACTCGAGCCCATCTCGACACCCATCAAGCAATTTGAGAGCAAGTACCATAAGTGACCATATTTGTTGGCAAGTAATTGATTCAGTAAGTCGAAATCCACGACAAATATTGGAAACTCAGGATTTCAACCCACCAACCCTCTTGAATTGGTAATGCTCGATCTCCTATTGAAATTAGAACAAAGACCTTCCAATGTGCCGTACAGTTAACATGGTCAGAAAAGAGGAAGATTTTCCTACAGAAGATGAAGATTCCCAAGATTATCCACGTACTGAATCTCAAAACTTTTCTATGTTTTGGAAGGTGGATGACAAGGCAGATGGAAGATTGCTTTGGGGTTCTGCCTGGCAGCAAATGAGGTGTTTCCCATGTCTCGAAATGGTGATCTCTTCGGCACAATAGTTGTTCTGTTAGTGCATGTGTCTGGTTTATTTCTTCCATCTGTTAAACCCACCCTTTGCTTGCGGCTGTCTTCTTTGGTAAGCTGATTTTCCTTCAAATGACAAATCAGTACCCGCTTTTCCATTTCATTCTGTGGATTTCGGGGAATAAATGGCGAGCTGTTGGCCCTCATTACTCTTGTGCTTTCTTCATTCCTCAACCTGTCAAGCTCTCCGTGGAGCATTGACACTTGTGCTTGTAACTCCTTTGTTTTGCTCACAGCTGAAACAGCTTTATGTCTCCATTCATGCACCTGCAGAAGAAATGACTTTTTTAGAGTGCATTCAAGAAGATATTCAAAAGGAATTGTTTAAACCAAGTTCCAGGCCTTCTAACTTCTAAGCATCATAAGAATCCTGTCAATCCTTTTTCAAAATCATGCAGAAATGAAGGCTATTCCAAATATATTGCTTTTCGATCGATAACAGATTCTACCAAAACATTGAAGAGAGCAATGTGGCTATTCATATAGCGCCAGCCAAAAAGAGCCAAAAGGAATGCTTCGTTCTTCCGGTGGCAGCTTGATCTAGATACATGTACAGTTGCGAACTATAACTAAAAATATAACAATCTAGTATGGAATATCTTACAGCGGAGCGTAAGGATTGGATCTGATAATCAGAATCTAGAGCCCGATCTTCCCAAAAGTCCCGAGAAGTCTGCAATTCAACCATCTCCTCCCTCACCTGCCCCAGTATCTCCTGCATCTGAGACCATTGCTCTGTCTCTACTCGTACTTGCTCTACAATTCTTCGAACTATTGCCTTGCAACGTCCTGAGCACACGTTCTCTTCACGAGACTCTTTCTCCTGCAGAGCAAATTGTCAACCTTTAAATTCTGTCTACTAACAATGTTTTCTTTATTCAATAAATTAGTCAATCTCTTGCAAGGATTTACCCAATGAAATTGTTGTACCAAGGAAGAGGACAAATTTGCGGCTTCAATTCTCTGGGAAGAAGAGGCAGAACTGGCAACTGAACTATTGGCCGTAGACAGCATTGAACCATACTCTTCCTTCATCTTCTCTAATAACATCCCTTTCGACAATCCCTCCATTTTCCTTCTCAGAATCTCCACCTGCGTAGTATTTTTTATGGAATCGATTAGGCACATAAAACTATGCAAATCATGGAGCAAAACAATGCATGCCTGGCTATCGAGAATCTCCTCGCTTTATCAATTTTAAAGTAAAAACTAACTTGATCCAGTTGAGAATTGACACACACATTATAACAATGTAAATCATAAGATTCAAGGTCATGCCGTGTCCTTAATTCTCTCGTACAAAATATGGAGCTAAGAAATTGAAGTATCAAAGCAAGATCAACGAAAGACAGATAATGTTCACATTGCATTTGCCACTTGAAACCGAGTTCTCATTTACTCGAGAGCTTGTTTTGATCGACAGGCTTGCTTCTGCCATCTCTTGGATCTCCTTCACACATATCTCATCTGATGTCCTCTTAAACTTCTGAAGCTGTCTTTGGAGAAGATAGGCTTGTTTATCAAAATTACCAGAGTTCTTCCGAACCTCCAAATCCTTAACTCCTAAATTTCTTTGCAACTTCTCTAGTTTCTCTGCCAAGTGTTGAATCTCTTCCTCCAATACGATACTAATATTCTTTCCGTCACAAATCTTCTTTCGCCCCTGAAAACCGGTCTCAACATCAAAATTTGTCGCACACAATGCCATTGTCACTCATTCTTGAAGAAAAAACTTGCAGGAATATAATAAGAATACAACTATGAATGCAGAAGAAGCACGGCTTAAGATTTGAATTTTTTCCTTGCTTTTAATTCCGTATAATTTCTGAGCAACCAAACAGAAAAACCCTGTTGGGTTTTCCTTCTCTTTCTAGCATTTTCTCATCAGCCAAACAGACAATTCAAAACCAACGTAAATAAAAACGAAACAAAACAAAACGAGAGAGAGAGAGAGAGGGGACTTACGGAAACAAGAGTGTGCACAGCAGATTTAAGAGTCCTCTCCATCTTAACCTTGGTCCTCTCCATTTTCTTAACAGCAATCTCCTTCTCCATCCTCAACAAATTACACTCCGCCCTCAACATCTCAGCCTGAAACCTCCACCTCTCCTCCTCCACCACTCCACCACCACCATCATCATCCTCCCCCTCTCTAACCCTCTCTCTCCTCCTCTCTCTCTCCTCCCCATCCCCACACTCAAGAAGCACAACCGGCAAATGGGTTCTCGAAAACGCTCTCTCTTGATCGAACAGAGCCTCCAGCTTTCCCATGTGGTCCTTCTTGGCCTCCCCTGAATTGGGTTTTCCACCATGGACGCTCTTGGGAGCTCTCCGGCGTGGCCTCCGCGGGAGGTGGAGGATTCTTGGGGTTGGTTGGGGTGGTGGATACTGCCATTTTAGCCTTCTTGTTGCTGTTAATGCAGTTGCAGAGGAGGATGACATTGCAGTCGATTAGAAAAGACACAAACTTTGTGTTCCTTATGGGTTTGGAAATGAAAGGAATGAAGAAAACTAGACGTTAGGCTTCATTTTGTTTGTTGGTATACTGTAGGCTGTAGCTTAACATCTGGGGGTTAGAGAGAGAGAGAGAGAGAGAAGAGAGAGAGAGAGGAGAGGTGTGAGAGAAAGCGTGCAACCTCGTTCAGTGCAAGAAACAGGGATTTCAAATGAAAGCTGCTGTTGATTTTGTTTGGGCAAATTTATTGGCATCGTCCATGGTCCCTTTGTCTTTTATTTTATGGTTTTATTGGAATTTGAATACGGTTTCATGGTCTTTATTTTAATGATATTTTTTTGTGTTAGATCATATATTAACGTTTGCTCCTTATATTTTGACCATTTTAGTCTTCTAGTATCTGTCTAGAATTTACAGAAATGATCAAAAGAAAATCACTTTTGACACAAAAAACTTACAATTCTTTCATTTTTTTTTTTTTTTTGTACAAACGATATTATCTATACTAAGAGGGTGGGAGATGGCTAAGCCTCACAATGGACTAACAATAACATGGTTTAAATTCACCTTTGACGAGAATTAAACATAAGATATCTCACTTACAAATGAAGAGGAATATTAAGTGGCAATACTTCATTTTTTTAGCTTAGTTTTTTTTTTTTCAAACAATAATAATTGAACTTCATAAATCTTCCACTTTATATCCTACCCTTGCCCATTTGAGCATTGAGTTTAGTTGGAAAGAAGAAAGGATAATTTTATTAGTAAATTTGAAAGAAAAAAAGTACCCTTATAACAATACACCTGGGCCCCTTGTGGTGTAGAAAATGGAAATTAGATTGAATTTGATAATACACTATTTTTTAACTATGTTGAAGGAATGAATGAAAAAATTGTGACCAATTTGGTAGGAGATGAGTTACTCATGAAGAAAATTTATCATTACAAACCTTCACAAAATGGTTGCATTACAAAAGAGAAGTTCCCTTCATTCATGTATAATCCTCATCTAATCCTTCTACTTTTAATATGTGTGAAATTAGAGAGTTGTGCATTTCAATCTAATCCTCTCTACTAAACGAGGCCTTAAAAAAGTACAATTGGATGAGAAAATCCATCAACTAGCTACTCATCACTTTCTAATTTAACTTATTTACAAAGCCATTTTGGTGCCTTCTCTTATTGCAAATTAACAAGATTTTGCTTTAAAATATTAAGCTTGAAGGGCTTGTTTAATGATATTTATATTTGGTTTATATGATTATTGACATCACAATTTCATTGAACATTCAAAGATCAATTTGAATAACTAATTAGTACTAAGTTTTAGTAGTATTTTTTTTCATTTTGTAAATAAAAGGTTTCAGGTTCGACTTATATAAATGACAAAAACGTATTATGTTTGTTTATAATTTAATACCAATTTATTTTATGGTTCAGCTCAATCCCCTTGCTTCTGTGGAGTAGAATATTATCTCCCCATCAAGTAGAAGATTATTGTATAAAATAAAATCAAATTGAATAGTATAACGGCCTCATAGAGAGAGAGAGAGAGAGAGAGAGAGAGAGAGAGAGAGAGAGAGGTGTTGCAAGTTTGAGTGAGGTGTGGATGAAGTTGTAGTTGGTAACTTGGTTACTTGTTGTAGGCTTATGGTAGGTGTAGACGTCCAAAACATGCTTAAATCTTGAAAATGTCCAAACCCACTGTTGTAGTGTATTTTATATCAAGGGAAATTGTAGGTGTCGCGGGTCTGGCCCCATCCTCCTCCGTATAAATGAGTTTAACCAAAATTTGGAATGATTAATTGAGAAGTAGATTAGGAACCAAGGTCAAGCATATGAATAAATTTTTTATATTTTATATTTCTAGATTCCAATCGAGAATTTTTTTAGAGAAACAAGTTGCATTAAAAATAATAAAAAAACATACCTACGACATACATGTTAACGTGTTTCTTAAAACAATTTAAGAGACTACACATGTCAAAATAACACCAAACCCTACAATTACAAACACAAAAAAATTTCAATCATGGAAGACCCTTAGAGGCTCCACGAGGAAAAGACTACACCAATCTCTGATTATTTTGCAATCATTGGTAAAGAAGCCCTACTATAAGTCATTTCCAACAAATGTTCAGTTTCCTTCTCATAGTCATTTGTTGTGCGTACAAACCACAAACACCACCACCTCACATTTGAACAACAATAACGGCTCTAGAATATGAGATTAAACACACCATGACCATTACCACAACCACGAAAATTCTCTTTCATAAAGTAAGAGAGCGACCACAACTTTGAATTGAAGCCTCACCTCAACATAATGAGAGCGACTACAACCAAAAACAAAAGGGGGAAAAGGAATAGATCAAGAAGTTTGTTGCGGATCCCAACAAATACTACTCAGCTTACTGTCCTCGTAAGGTGTCAAAACTACGTAACAAATACTACTTAGCTCACTCTACTAGTAAAGTTTATAATCAAACTTCTATAGTAGAAAACTTTGATTTTAATGTTTCTTATTTGAATCAATCTGCGACTGTCGCTCACAAAACTTTTAACTTATTACTACTTTTGAAGAATAAAGACCAATGTCATTTGATGAAATGATGATGTACCTAATTTGATGTGATTTATTAAATCATGTTGCTCATAGTTTAACTCCATGCTGCGATGCTAATTCAAATTATAAGTAGACGTTGGATTGGAGTCGCACGTACCAAGGTAGGTTGTCACACACACACACACACTCTATCTCTATCAGTGAAAAATAAATGATTAGTAAATGAAGTGGTCAGTGGTCCGTGCCGTTGAAGTTGTTATATATGGGTTTAACAAATGTCGTAATAAATCACCAAAGTTAATGGAAAATGGCTACTTTTGTCGTCTGGGTATTTTTTCAACGCTGCTGCTGAGACACACTGACAACCTCATTCCTAAGCCTTCTTTCTCTGCAGTGAAGACTCTGTAACACTCAACAGTCAGAAACTGTACTGATTCTCTCGGTCTTAACGCACCTTTTTCCGGCACTACATTTAATTAATTCAATTAGATAATTAGATTTCGAACGAAAATCCAGAACACACCGACAGAAGCTTTGTTGGAACTCTTTTATTAATGCATTGGCCACTGGCAATAGCGTAACCAGAAATTATTCAGTGGGTGGATTAAGTTAAAATTATTCAGTGGGTGGATTAAGTTAAAATTATTACTATGAAATCAAGTTTTTAATCTTATGTTGCCTACATCAAATTATATAATAGTAAAAACTTGAATGTAGTAATTTGAAGCAAGAATTTTATGCTATGTTTTCTAGGTTTCTAGCTTTCAAAGCTTTCAAGTGAATAAAATAAAGAACCATTTATGATATGAAAGTTTTAATTTATTACTATTAAATATAATATTGGTTAAAGTGATGAGTTTATTTAACATCATTAACTCTTATTATTCTTAAAAATAGGCTCACTAATAAAAAATTTCATTTCTTATGTAAAATATGACGATTAAAAATCATAAATTAACCTAAAAATTAATATTTTTAAGCTTGAGAAACCAAACTCTCCCTATGCTATAGCCTAGGGGAGCCTTGTACTTGGCTCCGCCCTTGGCCACCGGAGAGAGACATGCACCGCGTTCAAATCAAACAATGCCGTTGCCAGCTTCACTTGCCTAAATCGGAAGTTGTTATTGTTTGTTTGTTTTGGTTTTGAATTCCACCTACTACAATGTATTTTGGAAACCGATCTGAGTACATCAAAACAGTCCAACAGTACTCATCTCAAACGAATAGTAACAATATCTGATTATCGTTAATTTTGATGAAATATTATGAGATGCAATAATTCGACATAAGGATATTGATGAAGAAAGAACTTTTCTGTTTCTTGGTAGCTTGGATTCACTAGTAAAAAAAACAGCTTGCGCGACGAACAAGATTTCGTCACGTAAGTGTAACTTGCACGACGGAAACACATTTAGGTCGCACAAACATCGGAAGAATTCAGAAGAAAAAAAACTTCACGCGATGAATGTTTTTGTCGTGCAAGAAAAGGCTGGTAAATAAAATTGGCGCCAAAAGTTTGCGCGACGAATTTTTCTACATATTCATTGCGCAAAGTGTTGATGAAAACAGTCAGTCACGCTTTAAACACAGTTTTAGAATCCTATTTTACAAAAGGTTTTGTTTCAAATGATGGCCGATTCGGTTTCAGATTCAACGAAAAGTTGCAAGGGAGAAGGCTCTCGTGAAGGGAAAGGTAAAAAAAAAAAAAATTATTGTTGAATTAGTTGTTTTACATTTGATATGGTTGAAATTATTGTTTTAATAGGCTATTACGTTTTAAATTTTTGTGGTAGGAAAAAAAATGAGGAAAGCTATGATGACAATAGAGAGGTACCAACGTAAGTGATTGCCCTCGTTTGATGACAAAAGTTTGGCTAAATTGTCCGCCAAACCTAGGTTCGATATATGGGGATTGGTGCATGGTGCATGTGGACTTGAAGAACTTCATGGTGCATGAGTTATCGGTAAGTTTGTATTAAAGAATGTGTAATTGTTTTTGTTTAAAAATAATATTTTTGTGATAACTAATTTAATTTTATGGCCATTACAGGTTGTTTGAGATGCTGATGAAACCGATGAGAAGCAGCATAAGTATGTGGATGACATTTTCAAGATGCAGTTCCGGCAGTGGAAGTTCAATGTACAGTGGGTTGCAGAGCGCACATGAGTTGACGATGTCGCTGCTGATGTCCCTGCTGATGACCTAGAGGAAGAGTGAACTTAATTTAGTTTTTATTTTTTTATTTATGAAATAGGATTTATTTGAACATTATGTTGGGCTTATTTTTAAAATTTATGTTACATGGATGATTTAAAGTTTACATTAGTTATAATATATATTTTTGTTAATAAATTAGTTTTAATAAATATTTTGATAATATATAATTTGGTTTAATAATTTTAATTGGATAAAAAAAATTTACATTAGTTAGAAAGAAAACGGAAAAAAATAATGCAACTTGCGTGACGAATATAGTGTTCGTCATGCAAATAGTTTACATTATTAAATTATAAAGAAAATGAAAAAGAGAATTTTGCAAAAAAAAAAAAAAAAACATTGACACTTGCGCGACGATTTGTCGCATAAAGTGATTCTTCCAAAAGTAATCTTTATAACGTGATTTTAGCTGCAGAGGCAGAAAACTGTACAAAAACCGTAGAAAAACTGCAGATTTCACCTTTGCACCTCCTTTCCCTTTGTTTTTCTTCAATTCGGGATTTGTCGTTCCCATTTTCTCTCAATTTCTTCCTCTAATACTTCGTCCATCTAAATCTCTATCTTCTCTAGGTTGATCGAGCTATTTCGGTGTGTTTGGTAAGGGTTTTGTTATTTTCATTTAAAAGTATCAATGTCAATTCATACTAACACCATAAAATTCATTGTGTATAGGGATATTGTGTGTGACTAGCGCTCAGTGGATAACGATTTGGAAGGTATTTTCTTCGTTTTATTTTTTAACAATATAAATTAGTTAAATTATATTGAAATTATGTTGTTATGTTTATATTACATTGTTAAATTATATTTATAACAAAATTTTTGATGTTATAATGATGTATAATGTTGAATAGTAAATGTAAAAATTTGTGCGTGACGTACAAATATGTATTGTGATGTAAGGAGTTAAATGTAATTAACTTTGTACTTGTTTTTTTTTTAGTAAAACATAGTTTCCTGTTTGAGGATTAGTTGGATGTCAGGCATGGACACAAAAGCATGAATGCGGTCCAATTGATTCTTGAATTGTCCCATTATTTGGACATTTTGGAAATGCAAAGTTATGACGTGTAGTTTACGGTTAAAGGATTAGGTTTCGGTCATGGGTATTTCAGTGTTATCTCTGTACGTTCTTCGGGTGGCATATATGTATTTCATATCTATGTCGTGCACTTGAAGAACTGTACAGAGATGCTGCCGAAATTTACGGCTACTTCAAATTAGATTTCTCCACGTCGAAATCTAATTTGAAGTAGTCGTAAATGACGTGACATAATTTTGCATTCCCGAATGGGATAGAGCCCTTACCTGAGGCATAAGGTGACAAGATCATGTTGAAGTTGTTGTGATTGTTATACTGCTATTGTGGTTGCATGAATGATGGATAGAACATGGATGCAAAACCCGAACAGATGCGCCAACGAATACTTGAACGAAATTGAGGATTTTACTGACTTTGCATGTACACACAACCCGGGTGCAACTAGAATCTAGTGTCCTTGTAGGAGGTGTAACAACATGTTAAGGGAAAGTATTTAAAATGTTTGATTTCATTTAGTAAGGAATGGAATGGTAGAGACCTATAATAATTGGAACCATCACGGGGAACAATTAGACAATGTTTCGTCTTCAAACGTGACAAGAATGGACAATGTTGAACCTAATATGGATCCTAATGAACAAGTCATGGTATCGACAAATACCAATCAGGAAGTGGAAGATGACATGCCTACACCAATGGATAGTGGAGAATTCAAATAATATGAAAAACTATTAAAAAATACCAACCAAGAATTATACCTGGGGTGTGAGGACTTTTCGGTTCTCACAACTATTGTGGAACTAATGCGTGGTAAAATAAAGTATCGTATGTCAAACCAGTGTTTTGATTATTTTGTGGGGGTTTTCAAGAGAATGCTATTAAAGGACAATTGTTTCCTGAAAGACCATAGAAACACTCAAAAGGTGTTGAATGGTCTCGGATTGGGTTATGAAAAAAATCACGCTTGCAAAAACAATTGTATATTGTTCTATACGGAGAATAAAGCGTTGGATAAATGCCCTATATGCATTGAGTCGAGGTTCAAAATGACATCTCAGAATAGATTGACGAAGATCCCACAAAAAGTCATGTGTTATTTGCCTTTGAAGCCTAGGTTGCATCAGTTGTATATGTCAATGCATACTGCCACGGACATGAGATGGCATGAGGAAAAACGAGTAGACGACGATGTGATTAGGCATCCTGCAAATGGGGAGGCATGGAAAGAGTTTGATCGAACGTTCCCTGATTTTGCTACTGATCCTTGAAACGTTAGATTGGAACTTGCCACTAACGCATTCAATCCGTTCAGGGTTCTAAACCAACACCACAACACTTGGCTGATTTTCGTAATTTCGTATAATTTGCTGCCATGGAAATTTATGAAAAAAGAATACATGATGATGACTCTATTGATAACTGAGGATCCTAATAGGTCAATCGATGTATACTTACGGCTGTTGGTGGATGAGTTAAAGGATTTATGGACACACGGTGTACTCACATACGATAAGTGTACTGGTAAGATGTTCACTTTGCGGGCAACAGTGATGTGGACTATGAACGATTTCCTTGCATATGCAATGGTTTCTGGGTGGAGCATTAAGGGTTATATGGCATGCCCTGTATGCAAAGAAGACGTTACCTTGGTCATCAGAGATGGTTGATATGGGACAACGAGTGGCGAGAGAAGGATAAAGAGTCCGACATGAAAAAAAGCCTTGCCTCAAACCTATAAAATGGTTTGGTGATCAGATTTTTGAACAGCTTAACCGTTTGGATTTTGCTTCTTTTACGAAAACTGTAAGTAGGACTAGACCTTCTACACATATGAACTGAACGCACAAGTCTATGTTTTTTAAGCTCTCATATTGGTTGAAACTAAAATTGAGACACAACCTCAATGTTATGCATGTTGAGAAAAATGTATTTGACACATTGGTCGGCATAATTCTAGACATCAAGGGCAAGATAAAGGACACGATCAAAGCTCGTCTTGATTTGGAACGAATGGGAATACAACTGGGTTTATGGATGAATAGGGATAGTGATAAAACCAGAAGGGATCTTGCATTTTTTTTCCATGAAACCGAATGACAAAAAAGAATTTTTAAAGTTTTTATCGTTTGTAGAGTTTCCTGATGGGTATGCTTTAAATATCGCACGTTGCGTGAACGTTGACAGGGGTAAATTAGTTGGACTAAAGAGTTATGACTACCATGTGGTTCTGCAATGCCTACTTCCTGTTGTTATTCGACATCTCTTACTAATCGATGTAGTGAAACCAATCATGTTGTTGTCTAGCTTTTTTTCGCAATTAACATCAAGATCGTTTCGAAAGACGGACGTTAATCAGTTGTGCCATGACCTTGTGCAAGTTCTATGCAAGTTTGAGATGATATTTCCTCTAGCTTTCTTCACAAGTATGATCCACGTGATGGTTCACTTACCGAAAAATGCATTGCTTGCTGGACCAGTCAACTTTCGATGGATGTATCCAATAGAAAGGTATATAATCCTCGTTATTTTATTCATCAATATCTAATGATTAGTAAAATTTGTATCGTATCATTTTATTTTGGCAGACTTCTTAGAGAATTGAAGAAAAGTGTACGAAACAAAGCGAAGCTCGAAGGATCAATTATACAAGCTTGGGTGGCATATGAAGCACTTACATTTTGTGGAATGTATTTAAAGGATGTGGAGACAACTTTCAATCTTCATCCTCGCAATAATGGCAAGGGTGTGAGAAAGGAGAAACTTTCAATTTTTGCCCAAATCGCTCGACCTTTCGGAGATCCAATACGAGACGAGTCGTTTTTCAAAAAGGACATAGAGGTAGCACATTGGTTTATACTGAACAATTTTGCCAAGCTAATGTCATACCTAGACGAGCATGAAGATATGATGAAGCAGGCACATCCTTCACATTTGTATGCCAAGAATTATTTTGAAGTGTTTTGTACCGGACATATATATTCTACCAATTATTTTGCTCGAACTAACAAATGTGGAGGCAAAAGTACAAACATTGAATTCTATGGCAAACTAACAAGTGTCGTGCAATTGCTTTACAAAGACAGGCTAAGTGATCCTATTTAAGTGCCGATGGATTGATACAAACCCAAATAGGCAGGGAAGTGTTAAAAGAGATCATGGATTATTATCAGTGAACACTACCAAAACTTGGTACGATGACGACCCTTACATCTTAGCAAACATGGCAAAACAAATTTTGTATCTAGAAGACCCTAAAGCTGGAAGGGGTTGGAAAGTTGTTCAGAAGATTGATCAGAGGAACGTGTATACTATACCAGAACAAGATCCAACTGATGACGACATCAACAATGTCGCTAACCAACGGCTAAAATCTTCGATGGAAATTGGTGCAAACTAATCTTATAAGAACCATTTCAGATAGAAGGAGTATCTTCAATCGAAATACCTATTCAATCAATCACAATTGACCTTGGTAATTTTCCGCGCTACAATGGTCCAGTACGTACAAACGACGATGGTGATGTACCTATCGATGATGATGAGGAATGGGACACTGAGAATGATGATAGAGATAAAAGTGAAAGTTATTATAGTTTGAATGAAGATTAATGTAATTTATTTGTAATTTTTGTTGTGAAATACATTAAATGGTTAATGCATTTTATATGTGAATTACTTTGTAAATAAATTTGTTTTATTAGTATTTTATAATAAATTGTAATCAAAATTGTACCAAAAAAACCATTTTTAAACATAATTGCGCGACACACGACACTTTTACATCACGCAAGCGTTATAATTTTATGAGGGGATTTAATTTTTAGACACTTGCTATGGATGTAAACATTTGGATTTGATTATAAATAAAGTCTATCTTTTGACCAAAAACAAAATCCAGACACTTGCGCAACAAAGACCTATATTTCGTCACGCAAAGGATATTTGAGCGACAAAATCTAGTCTTCATTGCGCAAGTGTCTGAAAATAAAGATGCCTTCTTTTTTACAGAGATTTTTAAAAAATCCCAATGAAGCATAGAAGTTTGCACGACAAAGACTCCGTCGTGCAAACTTCTATATACTTATATTGATCTTCTTCCTCCCCTCACTTCTCTCTTCTTCCTCCCGATACCCTTTCCCTCCTTCCTCTTTCTCTTCCGGCGCCATTGCAGCCCCTCTCTCTGTCACTCACCTGGCCTCGCCTCCAATTGATCTCCAGTCATCGTGTCTTCATCTCCAAAAGGTAATTTCGTCTTAATTTGCATTCCCTTTTCTTCGAATTTTAGGTTTTGTTTGCTTCCAATTTTAAATTAGGGTTAGATTAGGGTTCTTGATTTTAAATTAGGGGTTAGAATTAGTGCAGTGGGTTGCAATTAGGGTTCTTAAATTAGGGGTTAGAATTAGGGCAGTGGGTTGCAATTAGGGTCCTTAAATTAGGGGTTCGAATTAGGGGGTTTTTTAATTTCAAGTTAGGGGTTAGAATTAGGGTAGTGGGGGTTAGATTTAGGGTGCTTATGAGTGATGCTATGTTTGGAACTTTGGCTTGAGTGAAATCAAGAGAAAAGACAAATAGATGCTGCAACTTCAAAATTTTCATGGACATATTTATGAGTATTTATCAAATATAGCCAAATATTAGCTCATACTTTCAAAAATATCAGTTTTTATAAAAACTTTCAAAAATATCAGTTTTTATAAAAACTTTCAAATATATCTAAAATATCACTTAAATAGACACATATACCCTAAGCTTTAAACTTAATAAATTAAAAAACCAAAACCCTTTTAGATGAAGAGTTCTCATAGCTAAACCTTAAAATTGGAGGAGACCTAGTGAAGGCATCAACTGTTGGTGAAGAATTGTGCATCCCTAAACGAAGATGAGTGTAGATGGTTAATTTTTTGCACTTCTTCTCGTCTACGTTTTCTCTTTGCTTTTGTAGTTTCTTCCTTCGATTGAATATTTATGGAAGAATGAACTATCAATTTTTGTAACATTATTTTTCTCAAATTTCCTTTGGATTAAATGTGCTTCGTATTTAATTTTCCACCTTTGCATTATTAAGGGTGTTTTCCGTGTCCGAATTCTGTTTTGAAGGTTATCGTTAACTGTGGTAGTGAATCGAGAGATTTGTTGTGTGTCTTAGAAAGTGCAAAAAACATATTTTAAGGTTTACGGAATAGAAATTCTTCAAGTGCATATTAGAAAAATAAGTGAAAGCACCACTTGATTATCGCACAAGAATCTTTTAATCAACAACTAGTTATTTGTATGAATTAAGGGTATTTGAGTCCATTTAAATGATATTTTGGATATATTTGAAAGCTTTTATAAAAACTGACATTTTTGAAATTAGACACTAATATTTGACTATATTTGATAAATACTCCATATTTATACTGTTTTCTTTAATAATATTAATCCCACATATTATGACGATATTGCTATTATTACATGCTTCCATAATTCGCTATGATAATGTTGTGTGCCATGATTTGTGTATTCATTTGGCCGGACGCAGTTATTTCGTTAGTAATTCGACATTGAACTGCTTGTTTGTGATGGATTATAGATCTTTTATTTATTCACTTTAGATGTAAATCTTTCTGTCCGTATATATTTATACTAATTACCTTAATTTTGAATATAAGTAGTATTTTGTATTACCCTGTTAAAAGATAATGATAAAGACTGATTAAACAGATCCTACATCCTAGTGAACAAAAATACCAAAATACAATGAAAAATTATCGCATTGATCTCATGTATGGTAATATTTTGAATGGTGTAAAATAACGAAAACCAAATTCTGCTAATGGATGTGCTTATATCATATATTAGCAAATATGTCAAGTTTTTTGCATTTCTCACACTCACACTCTCGGATAAGAATAAAATTAGCGAATTTAACATTGACTTAAACATCCTTGGAATTGGATTAACCTTTTTACCTAATAAAGTAAATTCTTTATCAATTGAAAAATGATCTAAAGACAAATTTTTGGATGTCTCACAAATTTTAAAACAACTTGCTGTCCTAACCGACACAAATCCTACCCATCGCATTTCCAGTACTTGTGGGACAAATAAACCAGCAAACAAGTGCCGTATTTTTCTGCTATGTAGTAATTATTGGATTTCTCTCTTACAAGTAACGCACTTACTGAATCACATGAGAAAAATATAAGAAAATGAGAAGAAGTAAAAGTGTACATGACATGTAAGTTTCTCTTCAAAACACATTGCATTATATTTTTCCTTTTACGTTTCTTCAGTCTTGCTGCATCATGTAAACTTAAAATAAAGTAAGAAATGCACTAATCGTCTTCTTCTCTTTTTCTTCAATCTCGTGGATACGTAATGGGAATACATGAAGCATTTGGTTTACATAAAACATTTAGATTTCATTGTTTGTCGAAGGGGGCACACACAGTGCCGCATATTTGTTACATAATGTTAGACTGTGAGTATAAGTGTAGGTGTATTTTGGCCAGATGTTTGAGTTCAAATTAGACCCAGCAAAACTCACCATCACGGAAGTTACAGGATCATTTGTGTTAAGAACATGTGCTGAATCAAGATTTCCGTTCCGCTCTTTGTACCCCAGATCCATATTATACAAAATTCGAAGTTAATATTATAAATTAGGATTAGAATTTGTCCAAATTATTAATATTATAATACATTAGCCATAACAGTATAGTTCATATTAACTATATTATAAATTAATTTATGTTTTCATAAACCTGAGCAAACAGTAAGTCATGGCTCAAAAAAAAAAAAAAAAAAAAACGATTGGGTAATTATTTTCTATGTATATTGATGTGAGTATAGTACAGGGGCTTATATTTACAACGAAGAGCAAAAACAACTCCTATAATTAAGATATTCTATGTTAAAAATCAAATATATAACAGGTAAGTCAATTTCTTCCTTGATTCTTGGATATCTAATAACCCCACTTTGATAGTAAATCGTTGATTATCGTAACACTCCCTCTTACATTTGGGGGTTATTAATTTTAAGTAAAGGGTTCAAATTAGGGTAGTGGGGAGGGTTCTTAAATTTGGGTTTCGAATTAGGACAGTGAGTTACATTTAGAATTGTAATGGTTTATTTTCAATTTTGTAGATGTCACAGCTCATTAGAAGCCGGAAGGCGATGACGACTACACCTCGTCCGATGACTACACCTCCTACTACTGCCACCACTGCTACGGCAGAGATGGATCATAGGCTGGTGAATCTGGTTGACCCAGTTGGTCCTCCAACCCCACAGGCGCCGGCATCTTCGACTTCTTCGGTGGTGCTACCTGTTAGCGCCTCGACATGCTCACCGACATCCCCGCACTTCGGAGCAGATGTCGCCATCGGGATCCACAACCGATGCCTCGGGTCCACAGTCAGGTATACCATCCTAATTAACTCCCTCATTCCCATGTTAACTTAGTTTTGTTATTTTAGGTTCAGTTTGTTAAGTTATGTCATTTAAGGATTAAAAAGTTAATATATATATATATTGTTGTCATCGTTCCAAACCCATTATTGAACAGTTGTGATCATTGTGTTGGATACATATATTGTCTATGTTATTTTCAGGGTTTTGGGAAATATTTTAATTATAGGGAGGTTCTGCCGAAATTTTGGTAGGATTTGTTATTAGTTTTAGGTTAACATTAATTTTTCATTTCTTTGCAGCTAAGAAAAACACTCGGGAACCTTGTCAGCAATTGAAGACATCGAAGGTCACCCGAGTGACCAATGATCGTATCATAATCGGATACGATGAGCGACATTGGCCAACACCAATGACGGAACAACATAGTGCATTGGCCCACGACATTGGGCACGTTGTGCTGACCTTTTGCCCTATGCGATGGAAGTCTTGGAAGGCAATGCCGGAGGAGGTGAAGAACATGGTGCGCAATCATTTGTTGGTAAGTATTGTCGCCTTTTTAATGATTTTCATGTGAAATTTATATATTCATATTTATTAATGTCTTTTATTACTTATACTTTCGTAATATTTGTTACATTGCAAACAAACTACAATTTCGATAACATCAATGAGGACATGTTGGCGTACCTCAATCGGTTCTTCTCTGAACGTTACAAGTAGTGGAAGAGTGACTTGCACCAGTATTTCGAGATGTTTGATGATCCGCAGGTTGCTCTTGAGGAGGGTTGCCCGAAGGAGTTCGAGGATCGAGAAGATAGTTGGGTTTGGCTCTGCGGTCATTTCAGGAGCTGGGCTATGTGTCTGTTTTTAAATAGGAATTCTTTCATTTTACCTTTTTAAATTTTTACTAATGTTTATTACTTTTTTTTTAAACTTTTTTTAAAATATTACAACTAATACGTTTATTTTGTGTATAACAGAAGAAGGCGAAGGCAAACAAGATCAATCGGGAGAAGAAGACTCTTTTCCACCATTCGAGTTTGAGGCCTTTCTCATATAGGATGAAGGCACGATAGAAGGTATATATTAAAGCTTTCATTTCCAATTTTAAAATGTTGCTAATAATAATAATTTTTTTTTTTCCCATTCTACCATTTTCCTTATCTTTTTCTATTCCAAGGGGATTCAAAATTCCCGGAGATCGACGTCTTTGCTGACATTTATGTTTGGCCCGAGGATGAGTTGACCAAGTCCCTTCATGTAATTAATTTCTTTTGCATCCAAGATTTATACTAATTATTTCAAATTGTTTGCTATTAATATTCCATGTTTTATTTCACAGGCAACTATGGTGGAAAAGGGTTAGTCAATCCTTTAGGAGTTCACCCCCCAGCTTCCCTCGGACACGCCGATCGAGTCTGTGGATCCCTCTTGAGGATGTGGGGTTTCACATCCTTATAGAGACGCTGGACCAGACTTTCGGTCGGAGGCCAGGGACATATTGTCAGGGAATGAGAAATGCCAAGTGGCGGGAGTGTCGAGCCTCTTCATCCTCGCAGTCGAAGGGCGAGGTTACGACTTTAACGTAGGAAGTCGCTGACCTGAGGAGTGAGCTCGCATCGTACAAGACTCAGATGTCACTGATTGTACAGGCCTTCAATTCCTTTAGGATCCGTCTCCCTGATTTTTCTGCACGACGGCCGTTAGAGCCCCTCTACCCCGAGCATACACAAAAATCAGACCCGTCGACCTCCAACCCCATCCCCAACCCCAACCCTTTCCAGCAACAAGATTACCAAACACCTCCGAATGACTTGCCCGTAAATTATGCCTCATTGTTTTCGTAGTTTTTTTTCCCGCTTTCATTTTAAACTTTGTATTTGTACGTACATTTTTATTTATATTATAAATAAATTGTTTCTCTATTCATTAATTTGTTTTTTTTTTTGTCAGTTTTATGAAATATATATTTTTAATAACATTCTATTTATTAATTTTTTTTAATTAAAAATTACACTTGCACGATGAAGATATGTCGTTGTGCAAAACCATGCGTGTCTTACATGTTTCATCGCCCAAACATTAAGGTGACAATATGTATGTTATTTAATTTATTCAAAATCTTGCTTCATCTGTCGTTCAAACATTTTAGAGACGAACCATAGACGTCCCCAAAAATTTCTCGTCAAAAAGTACACTTGTACCCTCTTATATCGTGCAACGAAAACCTTTGTTTCTACACCTTTCTTGCGACGAGTAGTAAAGCGTTGCACAATCGTTTTCCTGCGCGCGTTTTGCTGCGCGACGAAATTGCCCCTTCGTCGCGCAAGGTCTTTCTTCACGACCTTTGTGTGACAAATTATGCACGACGATTTCTGCGTCGCCATAGGTTTTATGTGACCTAGAAATGCTTTGCGCGACAAATACTCTCTGGTCGCGCAAAGTGTTTAATGTAGTAGTGATTAGATGATAGTTTTACCAAGGCACAAAACAATGTGCATCGAGTAGACCTATTCACCAAATGACTCCGAAGGTATCCATGCTACACACTTAAAGTTACACGGGTATCCAAATTCTAAAATTGCCTCAAAAAGTCCGTAGGTTGGAGTGGAAAGTCCGTAATGGTGATTAGAGCCTCCCTTGTTGCCTGTGTAGAGCCTCAAATGTCCTTGATTTCCCAAGTAGAGTCGCATAATGTTCATGTTGCAAAAGATGGATAGACCACTCTTGGTGATTTTGATTCAAGTAAATTTAGTATACTTGGCCTTCGGGAGGGGAATGCTGTAGGCGGTGGCTGTAGGCATCTAACTGAGAAGAGAGAGAGAGAGAGAAGAAAGAGAGGGCATAAGATCGGGAGAGAGGATGGATCCAAAATGTTTAAAAACGTACTTTTTGTGTTTTAAACAAATAGGGCTTTGTATTCGAGTTTTTGTTTAGTTGTGTTGTTGATAATTGCCTACCATACAAGAATCTTGAACTTGTAACTCAAAACTTCTTTTTTTGAGTTAAAATAATAGATCTCAAATAAGATACCAACCGGCCCTTAATTGTCAAATCATTTCCACCTCCAAAGTCGCCCTATTATTGAAAAATACATAGAATGGGCAAGTGGGACGTTGCATCTCGGAAAAAAAAAATTTGCTAAAACCATGCATTAGAATTTAGAAATCAAAGTTTTTGGTGGCTTCTATGTGGAGATATTTGAACTCGGGCACACATATAGTTGGTAGGAGACAGCATAGGTTCACTAGAGGCAGCTGTCCGTACTGGACTTTGTTTTAAAATTCAATATACATGTATCACATGTGCATCTCTGTAATTGTTTTCGGTCACAACGAACAAGTGGAAGTATAAATTGTTGAATTCAATTTAATAAATTTCAGTTTTTTGGTTTTTTTTTTTTTTTTTTTTAATTTATTGGTTGTTATTAACAAATAATTAGATCATAGCTTTCATATTTTCGGAAAATGGAGAGAGTATGTGAGATAAGATAAAAAGAAGTAACAAAATTTGGTTTTCAACTCCGATAAAACACAATTTTATTAGATGAAACGATAGTGGTTTTATTGTATAATAAAGAACTTATACAAATATCAATCAGTCTAAAAAAAAAAAAAATTACAAATATCAAATAAGATAGTAGAGATAATATTCAAAAGTGGTCTTCAATCTAAAGACACTTTACCAAAATATAAAAGACTAACTTGGACAAATTAGTTGACTCCGTACTTGTAGATTTAAGCGCGAGACAAGCCGGAGGATGAGCAAAGAAATGCATCCAAGTCTTGAAATCACCCATACCCAAACTCTGAAGACTGAGAAGGCACTCCAACGACAAAGTAACTTCATTCCTGATTAAAAGGTCGAACAATTTTCACGAATTGGCATTTGAGAAGTTCTATGCACAAGACCTGCAATATAATGAACATGAAGACACTCATTGACAATGAGCATCGACAACTCCGAAGAAGAACTGATAACAAACCATGTAATGTCCATACCAACATGAATTATGTTCTCAACCACATTGACAAAGATGCCTATTATAATGGACAAGTAGACATTGGAGGAGCCAATAGCACACCAACACAAGTTAAAATACTTAATAGGAGAAACTCACAAATAACCACACCAAGGAGGTACTTATTGACAGAAATACTAAAATGAAAGTTAGATATTCTGCAATCCATAGAAAAGGAATGAGGAAGGCTAGAAAAGAAAGAGAAAGGCTATCACCTGCCCAAGCCATATCAAAGGTGTCACGCCCCAGACTCAGGATCAGTGAAAAAAAATAATTTCGTGCCCAGTACATGAGTAAAAATAAAAGGGTTTTTTTTATTATTATTATTTTTTATTATTTTTTATTTTTTATTTATCACAAATGGTCCCTGAAATTGACCCACTCTATCAAGATGGTCCTTCAAATTGAAAATCAATCAATGTGGTCCCTAAAAATAGGCGTTGCAAATCAATCTAGTCCTTCCGTTATAATTCCGTTAAAAATTCTATTAAGTGATGACATGACACATAACTGGTCCTACAAGTCTAATTAAATATTGCCATGTGGATGGGGTGGGTCAATTTCAAGGACTATTTCTGATAAAAGCCCAAAATGAAATAACGAAAATGAAACAATCTTTTTTAAAAAATCTGAAAATCCTTACAGATGTACACAAATAAATAAAAAATCTTATCTCCCTCCTCTACAAACTCATCTCCCTCTAACACCTGTCTTGCCAAATTACTCATTTGAAACTAAAGGGGTAAGGGGTGAGCAACAACCATCGTCGCCTAGTGACTAGAATATGTGATATGCAGTCAAGCTTGCTAATTCTACCCACACTATAAAATATATAATAATATCAAAGTTTTAGCCACATAATTTCACATCACATTATCCCTTCACGAGTTCGTTATCCTTCATAAAATGCGGCTCACAACCTAACCCTTTTATTGGCCTTTTTGCCCTAATGTTTCTCGTGTTCCATACATTTATCTCTCGGATAACCCAACATTAAGGTTCTCATCCATACATTCATTTATCACCCAGATAACCCAACGCTAAAGTTCTCATGCTCCATGAACAATCTCAACAATCCACACAATATGTATTTCTACATATCAAACAATACACAAAATCAAACATTCTTGATTTTAAAATAGAGGGACATTTGGAAATAGATCAAACCCACAATACTTTGTGGTTTTGTATGTATGAAAAAATAAGAAGTTTTGCAGCACTATATAAACCACTCACCTCAACCGATAGCTAGAACCTTGTCAAGACAAGCTATCTACGGAACCCCTGTAGAAAAAGGTATGTAGGCTAAAAAATATATTTGTTATTGATACGTGAATGTGGAAAAATGGAAGAGAATGCTTTTTTTCTCATTATGTTTCTCTACAAGATTACAAGGATATATATACATGATACAAATGTGAAGGTAGGACAAGGTAGCCGTCCTAGTGTGTAGGTAGGACAAGGTAGGACGGCTATAGAGGACAAGGTAGCCATCCTAGTGTGTAGGTAGGACAAGGTAGGACGGCTGTAGGACGGCTTGACGGCTGTAGGACGGCTAGTGTGTAGGTAGGACAAGGTAGGACGGCTGTAGGACGGCTTATTCTTCCAATAATAATATTATATACAATTACACAAGGACTCCAACCATATTCCTTATTTGTCTAACACTCCCCCTCAAGTTGGAGAGTGGATGTCAAGAACTCCCAACTTGCGTAACATACTCGAAAACTTTTCTTTCCCAAGAGGTTTGGTAAACAAGTCTGCCAACTGTTGTGCCGTACCCACATGCTTGGTCTCTATTGTGCCATCTACAATCTTATCTCGTATAAAGTGACAATCCATCTCAATGTGACGAGTTCGTTCATGAAAAACAGGATTGGCAGCTATATGTAACGCTGCTTGATTATCACAAAATAAAATGGAAGGACCATCCAAAGGAATGTTCAAATCCTTCAACAAAAAACGAAGCCAAACTATCTCGCAACAAGCACCTGCCATGGCCCTATATTCCGCCTCTGCTGAAGAGAGCGAAACGGTTTTCTGTCGTTTCGTCCGCCAAGAAATCAAAGAACCGCCTAAGAATACACAATACCCAGTAGTCGAACGGCGAGTGATAGGGCAACCTGCCCAATCAGAATCACAAAACGCAGTTAACTTGGTCTGGTTATCAGAACGAAATAATAAACCTTGACCTGGAGTAGCCTTCAAATAACGAACAATACGAAGCGCAGCATCCATATGAGATATCCTTGGCTCGTGCATAAAACGGCTTAGAACATGCACATAATAGGTGATATCCGGCCGAGTGATAGTGAGATATATTAACCGACCTACTAATCGTCGATACTTTTCAGGATCCTTGAGAAGTTCTCCTTTATCAGATAATTTTGTGTCATCCATAGGAAAAGCAATGGGTCGTGCTCCCAAAAAACCATAGTCCTTGAGAATCTCTAATGCATACTTGCGTTGAGAAACATAAATCCCTTGTTTGGAACAAGAAACCTCAATACCCAAAAAATATTTTAAATCACCAAGGTCTTTTATCCGAAAATGATCACGGAGAAAAGACTTTAGAGAATTAATGGCACTAGCATCATTGCCTGTAATCACAATATCATCCACATAAATGAGCAAAGCTGTGAAAGAAAGACCAGACTTTTTAGTGAACAATGAATAGTCAGCTTTGGATTGTTGAAAACCGGCAGAAATGATGGCACTATTGAATTTGGCAAACCATTGGCAAGAAGCCTGCTTAAGACCATAAAGTGACTTGTGAAGGCGACACACAAGATTCTCCCCCTGTCGCCGAAGACCAGGAGGAGGAGACATATAGATTTCTTCATGTAAGTCACCATGTAAGAAAGCATTATTAACATCAAGCTGATGAAGAGACCAAGACTGACTAGCAGCAAGAGCAAGAAGACAACGCACCGTAATCATCTTAGCAGTAGGAGAAAAAGTGTCATGATAATCAATACTTTCAGCCTGAGTGAAGCCTTTAGCAACCAAACGAGCTTTGTAGCGGTCAATAGAGTCGTCGGAATTGTGCTTGAGTTTGTACACCCATTTACAACCAATGGGAATTTTGCCAGGGGGTAAGGAAGTTAAAGTCCAAGTACCATTAGCATGTAAAGCTTGAAGCTCCTCGGTCATAGCACGTTGCCAATTGGGGTCAGTGGCAGCCTCGGCAAAGGAGGAAGGCTCCATAGTCCGACTGACAGAGTTAATGTAAGAAAAATGCCTGGGAGAGTAACGGTGATAAGAGAGAAAATTACAAAGTGGATATCGCGTACCTTGTGTAGAACCGGGTTGCGAAGTCGAAGATGGGTGGGATGGCAGAATCACCTGCGAGCAAACGTAGTCTTTTAAATAGGATGGAGGTTTATGGGCACGGGAAGAGGTGCGGGGAAGGGGAGGATTGGTAGGTAGTGGGGGGGTAGGGATGTCCGTGGGTAAAAGGGTGAAAGGTAAGGAAGTAGCGGGGGGGGGGGGGGGAAGGAGTGGATGCCGAGAGGGCAGGGGCATGGGGAGGAACGGGTAATGGGGCAGCAAGGGAATCTGTGGGAGGCGTGGAAGGGGAGGAAGGTGGAGGAGGGTGAGGCATCGAGGCAGGAAGGGGTGGGTTATATGTAAAGTCCAGAGGGGGTGGGATGGGTAGGGTAGGCGAAGAGGATGGGATAGGAGGGTGAGAAACGGCATAAGGGAAAGTAGTTTCGTGAAAGATGACGTCTCGACTAGTGAAAATGCGGTGATTGTCGAGATCATAAAGGGTATAGGCCTTTTGTCCATGAGGATAACCGAGAAAAATGCAACGATGAGCCCGAGAGGAAAATTTGGTGGTGGGAGTGACAGAGGTGGCATATGCCAGACAACCAAAGACGCGGAAGTGGTCATAAGATGGGGTTTTCGAAAAGAGAACCTCTAATGGGGATTTATGATGGAGAAGATGGGTAGGGAGACGATTGATGAGATAAGTAGCGGTAAGAACACATTCCCCCCAAAACTTGATAGGAAGATGGGATTGAAAACGAAGGGCGCGAGCTGTTTCAAGAAGATGACGATGTTTTCTTTCAACAACGCCATTTTGTTGGGGGGGTATAAACACAAGAAGTTTGTAAAAGCACCCCATGATCAGAGAAAAAACTACGAAGAGATAAAAATTCACCACCATTGTCAGTACGAATGCATTGGATGGTAGTGCGGAATTGGGTAGTGACATAAGCAAAAAAATCCTTAATTAATTGTTGAGTGTCGGATTTATGTTTCATGAGGAAGACCCACGTAAAGCGAGAAAAATCATCCACAATGGTTAAGAAATAATGAGCACCAGAAAGAGAAGATTGACGATTCGGGCCCCAAATATCACAATGAATTAAAGCAAAAGGGAAAGTTGATGAAATTGAACTCAAAAGAAAAAGTTGACGAGTTTGTTTTGCCAACGGACAAACATCACAAATATGACTAGAATCAAAAGTACAATTAAGAGAGCTAGATGCTAAAGCTTGTAAACGAGTGAAAGAGGGGTGACCAAGACGCCTATGCCAGAGGGAGGAGGGGATGGTAATGATGTTGCAGAGAGGTTGACGGGTGGGGAGAGAAGAGGTAAGGGCCACAAGGTAATACAGATCGCCACGTCGCTTACCCACACCAATCATCGCCTTCGAAACCAAGTCCTGCAAAACACACCAAGAAAGAAAGAAGGTTATGGAACACGATAATCCATCTGTAAGTTTACCAACCGATAAAAGGTCCACTCGGAAATTAGGGACACATAAAACATCCTTCAAAGTAACTGATGAATGTAAAGGAAGAGTGCCGGTAAAAGTAATGGGAGCGGAAGCACCACTAGGCAAAGAAACAGGCGGCAAATGTGAAGGAGAACGATTAACCAAACATGAAGCAGAAGAAGTAATATGATCCGTAGCACCACTGTCAAGAATCCATTGACCATGACGAGAGATGACAGGTAACAAACCTTGGGCAAAATCAGTAGTGAGCACGGCATTGGCCTGAGGAGGGGTGGTGGTGTCACGTAGAGCAGCTAGAACACGGGAGTGCTGCTCGGCAGAGAGGTCAGGCATGGCAAGCTACAAGTCATGCAAAGTGGGCTGGGCCCTGTGCACTTGGTGGGTCGCTGGAGTAGAAGAGGAGGCGGGGGCCTAGGTGCCTTGCACGTGATGGGCCTGGGTGAAATTATGGGGCCGAGAAGCAGAAAACTGTGGCTGCCGGGGAGGACTGGAAGGTGCATGGCTGCGGGAAGAACTGGAAATAGTGGCACGACGCGGTGGTCGCCACGGTTGGCCATGGAGGGGATGGCCAACGGGATAGCCATGAAGTTTATGGCAGGTGTCTCGGGTATGATAATCAAAATTACAGTAGGTGCAGTGGAGGGGAGGACGAGCAGAGGAGGGATGGGACGGGCCACGAACAGCCATGGCAGCAGGTTGATCGACAGAGCGGAGGACGCCCAGGGAGCGTTGTTTTTCAGCTTGAGACACCGAGGAACAGGCCTGACGAACAGTGGGAAGGGGATTCATTAAAAGAATCTGGTCACGAACAGTAGCAAAGGATTCGTTGAGGCCCATTAAAAATTGCATAAGTTGTTGACGGTCATGCTTGGCGTTGCAATAGCACATGCAGCCATCATTATAAGAAGCAAGCTCATCCCAGAGAGCTTTCAGGGGAGTAAAATAGGTTGAGATAGAAGAAGAACCTTGAGAAATTGTAGCAAGTTCCCGGTTGAGTTGGAAGATGCGTGGAGCATTACTCTGAGAGAAGCGTTCGCGAAGATCATCCCATACAGCTTGGACAGAGGTGGAAAAAAGCACAGATTCTTGAAGGTCAGGTTCCAAGGAATGCAGAAGCCAAGAGAGAATCATGTCATTGCAACGACGCCAAGCCGTGTGAGCATCAGGGTCGTCGGAGGAAGAAGGTTCTTGGATATCGCCAGTGATGAAACCAAGTTTATTCTTGGCACTCAAGGAAAGCTGCATGCCACGGGCCCAGGATGTGTAGTTATCACCATTCAACTTCTTGGATACAAGGACAAGATTCGGGTGGTCGGAATAATGAAGGGAAAAAACAGCATCGGAAGAAGAAGAGTCAGCCATGGGAACGACAAAGAAAGCTGCCGAAAAAAAAATTAGGGCTAGGGTTATAAACCTGCTCTGTATACCATGTAGAAAAAGGTATGTAGGCTAAAAAATATATTTGTTATTGATACGTGAATGTGGAAAAATGGAAGAGAATGCTTTTTTTCTCATTATGTTTCTCTACAAGATTACAAGGATATATATACATGATACAAATGTGAAGGTAGGACAAGGTAGCCGTCCTAGTGTGTAGGTAGGACAAGGTAGGACGGCTGTAGGACGGCTTGACGGTTGTAGGACGGCTTATTCTTCCAATAATAATATTATATACAATTACACAAGGACTCCAACCATATTCCTTATTTGTCTAACAACCCCACCAAGTGAATTCTTTCTCTTCCACTCTCTCTTCTTTCTTTTTCCTTCCCCTCACTCTCTACGTGAGCACTCTTACATGGCATGCTACTTGATGGTATAAATACATTGAGCATTGCTCCTGTTTATACAAATGAGGCGGCCAACACTAGCCTCTAATTCGTTGGCTTGGGTGGCTACAGATCAAAACCAAATGAACTAATCTTGATCCGTTGTTGCTGCGTGGTGATGTAAATCGACAGTGGATTCGAAATCCCGGAAAACAAGCTCCTGTCATACAAATATAGCAGTGATTTTCACTAGCTGAAAATATAAAATACGGGTTCTCACAAGGGGGCCGGTGGCTATGGATTTTGGGATTAGGATTTTAGTAAGAGGAAGGAGTGAGAGAGGAGAGCGGCTAGAGTTTTTGAAATTTTTGAAGAATTGACAATTGTTCAACATTATGAAATATTTTTCTGGTATTTTATGGTTCCATCTTTGCATATAGTGTGGTTAAGATGGAAATAATTGGTGGTAATAGGAGCATACACAAGTCTATCTTATAAATGGCCTGTAATTCAAGTAATTAAAAATATTTTGTTCATCATAATCATAAGATCCCTATAATCTAATCCCCCTCTTCACATATTGTTTTTTACTTTATATTAAAAAGTGTTATGAATTTAAAGTCTTAACATTAAGAATTTATAGTAAATTAATAAAACCCTAAGAGACTCTTGTTTAAATATTTCCAACTTCGAATTTTTTGTTCGTGATTCCAGTACCTCTAAAGAAATCCTAAATGACATATTTTGAATCATCACAACAAAAAACACCAACCTATAAAAACAAAAAGGGAGACTTGTTGTAGTCATATTTAGAATAGGATTGTAATTGTGTAAATCCTAGTAGATATGGGAATGTATCTTATATTCCTATTAGGAGTTGATTACCTATTAAATGTTGTAATCCTAAAGGGAAAGGTTTTTACCTATCCTACTACTATAAATAAAGACACAATAGGATGAATCAAACACACTTCACAATTAAATCAATCTCCCTTCTCTCTAAGTGTAGCCGGCCCCCTCTCTCTCTCTAAACCCTAGATCGTTCAATCAAATAGGCCTACAACATGTTATTAGCACGCTCTTGCTAGAAACTGAGGAATTGACGCATCGTAGGAGGAGGCGATCTTCCACAAAATCCAAAGGCTTATTTGTTTTCTACTAATCAGGTACGCTTAAAATAAAAGAAGATATTTAAAACGTCCACGAAGCATGAAAACATTCCCCATGATGCATGAACTCCTCTATGTTTATATTTTCCTTACGATATATATATATATATATATATATTGTATATGTTCATATATTTGTCAATATATATATATATATATATATATATATATATATTTGTTTCATGCATTGCACAATTAAATTGTTATGTGGATGGAATATGTGAGTCAATGTATAAAATTAAATTAGAAGCATATTTAGGGTCTCCTAAACCCTAGGGGATTTCGAAAAAAAAAAGAAAGAAAGAAAGGGGAATTGGACAAGATGTGGCATACCCACCGTACCATCATTGTGGAAGCAGCAACCAAGCCTTGGCCTGGAATTAACCTCGGCAGGCCTTAAGCCCCGAGCCTAATCGCTGCCTTGACCTGCAGCCATCCAATCCAGCCTAATTGGCTAGGATTTTTCCCTTGACCTTAGCCTAGACATGAAACCCAACTGCCGCTTGGGTGTTTCCCACCCCCTGTGGCCTGCAGTCCACTCCTGAGGCCCTTTTAGGACCTTGCCCATTACTCAAGGCACCCAACCCAAGCCCAATGGTTTTTGGGGCTATGTTTTCGACCCAATAATATTATTTTAATATTATTTTGCTTCTACAATCGACCCCGTATGGACCGATTTATTGAATTAATTAAAAGTGACCTGCAATCCATTAATCTGATAATGAATACAAAATTATTAACTTGAAGATCACTTTCAGACATTAACAATTCAATAATTTATTCTTTATACTTTGAACCGTAACATACTTTCGTAGTAAGGAAGCTCTCACACTTGAGTTCCTGAAGAACCTCAAATCCACTATATTTAAATTAGTATATTGCATTCTGTGTTTCTTGCAGGAACCTCTCATTATGAACTAATTGTTCATAAAACTAAATTGAACCTATAGTTTCAAATCGAGGCACTTATCGCCGACAAACCTGTTGACGAAGCTCAGAAGGATATTGCAATGATCTTCATTCGAAGACACATCCATAATGCACTGCAGATTGAGTACCTCACTAAGGAAGACCCACGCACCCTCTGCCTTGCTCTGGCCGACCATTTTGATCACCAGAAAGACATATACTTACCTGAAGTAAAACACGACTGGCAGCATCTTCACTTCCAAGACTTTAAGTCCGTGAATGAATACAACCTATTCGACCTTCCATGCCACCAATATTGTCTTGTAGCAACAATATAGGGCACAAAAATTCACCAAGTTTTCGAATTTGATCTCTATTTCTCGCTGAAAAAGTAGAACCAACTTTTGATGAAGAATCATTAAGCTTGACCCACTGGCTCGAACGCCGCGACTGAAACACATGCGACCCATTCTAGCAACCATAAACAACGAAAGCGATTTGTGGCCGTGGCAATGGGCGGCAAGCCCAACCATGGGTCCAAGGTCAACAGGGTGCCGCACCTAAGGGAGGAAATACGACCTAGCAACATCCACCACTCGCCTCTAAGGCCCCAAACTTCAATAACAAGGGCAAAGCTCCTGTTCAGCCGCTTCTACTGAACTGGACATGTGCGATCACTGTGGATGAAGGGATCATTGGTCACGTGTATGCCGAGCTTCCCCTGAGGCTATTGCCAAGTATCATTCCTGTCATGAGTCTAACTTTGCACATGTGGATCATTTGGAAGATGCAACTACATCAATAGAGATATGGAATTTTCAGGAGGCGTCAATGCCTATGGATGAATAAATTAGCCATGTTTTTAGGGTGTTTACCTCTAGTGGCCGGTCCCTACCCACCTATTTTCTAGGTTTATGGTTTAATTTTGAACAGTTTTTCTAAGCATTTGGAATAATTTGTTTGGTTTTGGTTTGTTTTGAATTATGGATTGTTATTTGAATAGATATTATTTTCTCAAATTGCTTAATTGAATGAATGGACTTATATTTATGCATGTGACCAATTCAATCAATTTATTTCTAGGTATGTCTAGTGAGGAAGTTAGTTGTCTGGCAGATAGTGCAACCACGCACACCATCTTGCGTGAACAACACTATTTTACTAACTTAATACCCAAGAAAGCTCATTTGACAACTCCCTCAGGCCCATCCAACCTGATTAATGTGGAACATCTTGTACCATATGTTCACACCCAAAAACGCCTTCAATTGATCGCTCAGACTTTGGTTATGCTAACTAAATTGCATGTATATGCCTGGGGCTATGCAATATTGCACGCAACTATGTTGGTCTGCCTGAGGCCTACTGCTACTCAACCATATTCACCGTTACAGTTGGTCACTGGATACGAGCCTGATATCTCGCATTTACAGGTGTTTGGGTGCGCTATTTATGTGTCAATAGCACTGCTGCTACGTACCAAAATGGGTCCTCAGAGAAAAATAGGAATCTATGTCGGTTATGATTCGCCATCAATTGTTTGCTACTTAGAACCTTTGATAGGATATCTTTTTAACGCACATTTTGCAGATTGTCACTTTGATGAGACAGTTTTCCCATCGTTAGGGGGGGGATAAGCATGCTAACGTTCCCATAGAACACTGCGAATTGTCGTGGTATGCTCCCATTATGTCTCATTTAGATTCTCGCACTGCCCAGTCTAAAATTGAGGTGCGACGAATTATAGATCTTCAGAGCATTGCTTAAAGCATGCCAGATGCTTTTAATGATCTAGCAAAGGTGACAAGATCACATATACCGGTTGTAAGGATAGATATACCCCACATAGAACTGTCCTCGAAGGTGGGGAGACCGCACCTTCCACGCGACAATGTACTTTTGGCAGCTAACTAATCATTTGCTCCAACCCTTAAGCGTGGAAGACCCCTTGGTTCAAAGGATTCACAACCCTGGAAGAGGAAAATGGCACCAACTAGTGACCCTAGTGTGAATCTGACCATCGCTCACTCATCCATTCTAACATATGAGGTTATTCTAGATTACGGTGATGCTTCAGACGAAACATGCCGGCTTCCTGAGAATCCTAAGATTTCGATCGACTATGTAGTATTGGATGAGGTTTAGAATAGGAATGAGAAGATCGTCGATGATGCATGTAATAGGTTGAGTTCTAACATTGAGCCAACTTGAGCATCTTCATCCGGAAATAGAAGGAATTTGAATGAAACATAACATTTTTGCATGATTATTTGGTGGTGGATAGCAATCCCCCTAACTCGTTTTTCTTAATTTGTGAACTACTTAAAATCTGTTTCTGTCCTGTTTTTGTTCAATTTAATTTAAATAGAAAATCAACTCCAAAAATCCCAAAAATTTGTGTGAGTGTAGCTCTGTGTGTCTAGTGTTTGCAGATACAATTTCGTAGACTTTAGATAAGTTTAAGTCAGTCTAATAATTATTTTTCGATGGCTGGCCAGTAGGGACATCAACCCAGTTTTTGTGACATTTTAAGTAGTTAGATAAAACAATCTTCTGCGGGAAAGACCCTTATTTTCATATGCTACAATTGACAAATCTTAGTGTTAATAAGGAAAATCAATAGGACATTTTTGTGCTACTTTGTGGTCTGCTTTTAATCCTATCACCCTTCCGTCCAAAGGAGGATGAGGAAGAGATTTTGGAACCCGAAGTTCCTTACCTAAGTGCAATTGGGGCTTTGTTGTACTTGGCTCGGTGCACTAGACCTGACATCTCCTTCGCTGTTAATCTTTTGGCAAGATACAGCAATGCACCCACACGTAGGCACTGGAATGGTGTTAAAGACATTTTCCGCTACCTCAAGGGTACAACGGATTCGGGCTTGTTCTATACCCATAAATCTCCGAGTGTTGCCGCCCCCTATGGTCCTCGGATTGATTATTGCCTTGTTGGTTATGCAGATGCTGGATATCTGTCTGATCCACATAGGGCACGTTCTCAAATGGGCTATGTCTTTATCGTTGGAGACACTGCTGTATCTTGGAGGTCTACAAAGCAAACGCTAGTTGCGACTTCGTCGAACCATGCTGGGATTCTTACCCTGCATGAAGCATCGCGTGAGTGCTTTTGGCTAAGAGAAGTTATGGAACATATACGAAGCATTAGTGGTCTTACATTAGTTGTTGACCTTCCTACGATGATCTTTGAAGACAATGCAACATGTATCAAGCAAGTAAAGAAATGATACATCAAGGGAGACAACACCAAGCATATAGCGCCAAAGTTCTTTTACTCACACCAACAGAAGCAGCATCAGAACATTGAAGTAAAGCAAATCAGTTCCCAGGACAACCTAGCCAATCTCTTCACCAAGTCATTGCCCAAGTCTACATTTCAGAAGCTCGTCCAAGGAATCGGTGTGCGTAAATTATCTGAGTTGAATAGCTTGTAGTTCTCTTATTTAGAAGTTATGTCTAACTTAGGAGGAGTATCTAGAAGCTTACTCACATGATCTTAATGTACTATTTTTCCTACGATTAGGAGCATTTTTCCCACTAGGTTTTTGCTACCTAACGAGGTTTCATTGAGGCATCCATCTTGGGATGATCATACTCTGTTGAGTTCACTACCTTCGTCCTGTTTGATGTTTGTTTAAAGACATTATGCATACTTCTCACTTTTCTTCTTAGTCTATGGGTTTTTCCCATGCCTTAAGTTTTACCATAGCGAGGTTTTGTGAGTCTTACTACAAATGCATACTTCAATTAAATTTAAGACTCGTGATCACCTGTTGTACCATTGACTTCATCAACTATTCTACCTTATCTGCTAAAGATCTGATGCGATGGTTTGTTGAGTATTTACACACTCAATGGGGAGTGTTGTAGTCATATTTAGAATAGGAATGTGATTGTGTAAATCCTAGTAGATATGGGAATGTATCTTATATTCTTATTAGGAGTTGATTACCTATTAAATGTTGTAATCCTAAAGGGAAAGGTTTTTACCTATCCTACTACTATAAATAAAGGCACGATGGGGTGAATCAAACACACCTCACAATTAAATCAATCTTTCTTTTCTCTAAGTGTAGCCGGCCTCCCTCTCTCTCTCTCTAAACCCTAGATCGTTCAATCAAATAGGCTTACAACAAGACTCAAATAATTGGTAGTCTTAATTGATTTTTTTTTTTGTTAAAAAAAAGTAAGGACTATGGAGAAGGATAAAATGGCATCGTGAAAAAACGCTACCTAAGAAATAGAATCTCTTTGAGTCCATTTTGTTAGTGTTTTCGTTGGAATTTATATATGAGACATGCTCTGATACTATAAAAAAGTTTAGGTTTCACCTTAAAACTAATATACAATATGAAGAATAGCCCGACTAGTTATAAGCCCATACAAGGTCTCTTATGTCATTGATATGGAATTTATATACTCCCCACACATTTAAATCATATGTAAGTGTTACAAACATTGATATGGAATTCGTATACTCTCCACACATTGATATAGAAAGTGTTACAAACATTTGCTTAATTTTTCACAAGATAGAAATATCATAACGGGGAAAACCGTTACCATTACCTGATGGGGAATCCGAACCCAATGAGTTCGGTTACGGGGAATCCCTGTTCGGGGATTTTACAGTTTCGAGTTCGGAGAAATTAAACGAGTTCGGCTATGGGGATGGCACATCCGAACCCAATCTGCCCGTTGCCATCCCTAGGTGGATGAGGTAGAACGCCTCTACTTCCTTCTCTCTTTCCCCCCCCCCCTCTTTTTTTAAGTGTTTTTCTTAGTGTGGATAATATTTGCTTGTGGTGATTTCCTTTGTGATGATTTAATTTGAGTCATGCTAAGATATGAGTTTCTTGTCACTGGGTTTAAGACTTAAATTCTTCTTTCGTACCAAGTCCACTCCTAATGGGCCAATACCTTTTCTCCAAGATCTCCTACTTTCTCTAAATTTCGTTCCATCTCCAATTTGAAGAACTTCGTTGGAAGGTGCTCATATGTTTTGGCCTACTAAGTCAAATCGATACTTATGTTTGTGGAGCCAAAAATAATCACAAGGCGACACATGGATTTTTGGATATAAAAGGACAAAAATACCCTGAGGCATACCGGGATTCCTATGCACAAGCAGCAGACAATCATCACTCAACCAAGTCAAAAGTGCCCAAAATAGGTAAACAATTCAAAACCTATTTTATCCATCCTTATCAAATCCTCTCCGCAAGGTAACCCCCAAAATATTCCTTTTAAATTATGTTAATTGTCTAATTAATGGATTTATTACCTAATTAATCTATTAATGGCCAACTAAATCACCAATTATACCCAAAAATTACACAAAGGCCGGTCACCTTCTCTCCCAAAGGGACCGGCCATGCACTATATATTCAACCTCATTTCCTCTAAAACCCTAGGTCTTCACTCTTGCTAAACTTCTCCAAAATTCTCAAACACTTTTCTCTCAAAATTCTAACTTTGGCATCAGAGGTTCTTTGGCCAAGGTCCTCTGATTCATCATGGGCGTATGAGGCTCTTGGCCTTGACCTAAGGTGTTATTTGTTTTGTAGGTGCAATTTTGTCCAAGATCAAGGAGGAAGAAATTTGCATCCAGAAATTGGTGCTTTCATTCAGAGAAGAGTCATACACTCATAGAAGACTCTCGCATCAAAAGGTTTTTCTATTTTCTTGTCCATTTGTAGATTTTTCATACGTTCTTATTATTAGAATATTTTATTTGCAAAGATTCTTTGATAAAACGTAAAAGATAAATACAATGGCTAGAAATTTAGAAAATTTCACAAGTGAAATTTCCAATACTTAAGAAATGGGATCGTGGCGATCCACAAGGCTAAATGTGATCATAGGAGTGGCACCACCGCTACGGGGCTCCACCATGGCAATCACCGCAGTGGCCACCACAGCTACTACCACCCGCGACGCGGTCTACGGCACCACTACCACGGCCCGAGCCGTGCTATCCAAGCTTGCACGGGCCCAAGTCTAAGACGTGCCATCCAAAGCCCACAGACCCAAAGCCACAGCCCAAGCCTCGCACCCGCGTGCATTACACATCGAGCAGCTTGCTTTCGCAGCTCTGCTTGCTCCCGTAGCCCTGCCTGCTTCCATGGTTTCCCAAGCAACCCAAGTTGGCCCGAGAATATCTCAACCATCCAGATCAACCATCGAGCAGGGGGCATCTTCACCATATTTCTCCGCGGATTTGACATTTCCTAACTTAAATCTTGCATCTGGAGTCTACCACCCTTCCACTACTCAAGGAAGCGCTTTCCTTCCAAGCTCTTCCAATCCAAATGGCGAACAACATTTGTCTCGACAAGTTATAGAGTTGACGAGCGCCTTTGCACAACAGACGACCTTGGTGAATCAACTTTTGCAATACACCGAGATCCAACGTACCTCAGATAAGGTGTCCTGAAGTACGATAAGGGCAGACGAGCCTTTCCAGAAGCATCTTGTCAAGCAGCCACTCGACCAACCACGAGCCGAGTGTTCAGGTAGTGTACATTCTCGGTTGGGCCGCCGAGATAACGTATACTCCCGTCTTAGTGCACGGAAGAGCGTGCACTCTCAACTAGGCCCAAGGGTAAGTATACACTCACGGTTGGGGCCACACTCTGATGGTCAACATGAGCAGCCTTCTAGGTAAAGCATTTATTCGCAGCTAGGCCCGTAAGGAGTATCATCCACATCATATCAGAGCAGGCAATATGATGGATGGAGAGAAGCAATCACTCAATCTGGCTCAAGTTCAACCGGTAGACTATAAAGAATTCCCTCGCATGCTAGGAAATGACCACATGCCCCCTACTGCAGCGTAACAAGTCGAGAACATAGAAAAGCAGCTTAGACCAGCTGGTCAAGACCAGGGGCAGCTTAGAGTTCCGCTACCCTCAACAAAGGAAAATCTAAGAAGAGGTAGAGAGATTTCTCAATGAACGATTGCTTGATTTCCAACGCAACAAAGTGGCCGATGAAGCATTATGGCAGGATATGACCAACATAAGCAGGTCACCCTTCACGGACAAGATCGAGCAGGCAGAGCCTCCATGTAAGTTTAGCATGCCACACTTTACATCTTTCAAAGGAGATGGAGATCCGGAGAGGCACTTGAAGCATTACCGAAGCGCAATGGTGCTTTATTGAAGCAACGATGCCCTTATGTGCAAAATCTTTGCCACTACTTTTCAAGGCGAGGCGCAAGATTGGTTTCACACCTTGCCACCACGATCCATCTGGAGTTTTGATGATCTTTCTTTAGTTTTCACCAAAGAATACTCATCCTACCACTCGATCAAGAAAAAGTCTGACCACTTGTTCAACGTGAAGAAAAACCCAACGGAGTCGCTTCGTGACTATGTGAAGAGGTTGAAAGCGGAGAAGGCGAAGATCGTTGGATGTGACGACTCGATAGCAAGTGTAGCCTTCCAAAAAGGACTCCCAGCAAACCACTCATTGTTCGGAGAGATGATCATGAAAGAAGATCTAACTCTAGTAGACTCATTTGCTCTAACAGAGAAGCATGCACTTTGGGATGAGGCTTGCGAGCAGAGAAGGCACCCAAGCAGCCTCAAAAAGAGTCGGCAATGGTTTAAAGGAAAGAGGACATGAAGCAGTCTAGCAAAAGCAGGCATGAGGCCAAGCGTAGGGACCGACTCACGAACAAAAAAGGCCTGATGACCAAAGACTATTCTAAGTTCTCAATTCCGATCCATCAGATCCTTCATGACATTAAGAACGAGCTATGGTTCAAGTTGCCGAAACAATCAAAATGAGATACTTCCAAGTTGGACCACACCAAGTATTGCGCATTCCACCGATGTCTCAGTCACACAATTGACGACTGCTACACTTGGAAGAACTACCTAGAAAAGCTATGAAAGAAGGCAAGGTCAACAAATACTTGGACAAGCCACCAACTAAGACAATTCGAATCAATGGTATTTTCGCCGAGTCCGAGCACTTGGGGGCCAATAACAACTCTAAAAAGAGGAAGATCCAGTAGGCTTTCCCACCCAACGACGCACTAGTAGTATCTGTCTAACTAGCCCATGTTATAGTTGATAGAATGATGGTTGACAATGGAAGTGCAGTCAACTTACTTCAGTTGTCAGTCATTTAGAAAATGGGATTGGAAAGCATAATCATACGCCGAGCAGAGGTACTTACCGGATTCAACATGCATACTTCAACTGTCATCGGCCACATCACACTTGATGTAAAAACACCACCAGTTGTTCCAAAGCAGACGTTCACGATCGTAAGCGACCCATCTCCCTACAATGAGATTCTTGGTTGATCAAGCTGGATGCCATCACTTCTATCAAGTATAAAAAAATTTGATTCTGCATCCTGGGATGAGGAGTCGGAGAGATCAATTCCGACCAGGCCGCATCCCGACGACGTATTGTGCGAATATTGAAAGTGTCAAAGAAGAAAATCTTTACCCTAGTGGAGGCTACCGAAGTCTAAAGGGACGAAGAAGCTACCAAATAGCTATTACAACAAGCGGATCGAGAAGATGGTGCCCAAGCAGACAAGATAGGATGGAAACCCGAATAGGATGCCAAAGACATCATTCTTGATCTCAGCAGCTGGAAAAAAGGGCTAGAATCAGCTCACGTCTAAGCCCAGTTAAGAAGGAAGAACTCACGGCTTTCCTTAGGGAAAACCGAGACATTTTTGCATGGTGACCGTCTGACATACTCGGCATCGACCTCGAGGTAGCTTGCCACAAGCTGCACGTCGATCCCGTTGCCAAGCCGGTGATCCAAAAGAGAAGACATTTCGCACCTGAGCGAGTAGCGATTATTGAGTCGGAAATTTATAAGCTATTAGAGGCCGGATTCATAGAAGAGGTAGCACACTCTGCATGGCTTGCTAACTCATGCTAGTCATAGAAGGGCAAAATGGAGGGTCTGCGTGGATTACACTCAACAAAGCATGCCCAAAAGATCTTTATCATGTCTCTCGGATCAATTTATTGGTAGATTCAACTTTTGGGAACCAACTGCTCAGTTTCTTAGACGCATACTCAGGCTAAAACCAAATAGCCATGTATGAGCCCGACAAGGAGAAAACCACATTTGTAATCAAGTGAGGCACCTACTGCTATAAGGTCATGTCTTTTGGCTTTAAGAATGCAAGAGCCACTTACCAAAGGTTAGTAAACATAATGTTCAAAAAGCAAATCGAGGTAACCAGGGAAGTCTATGTTAATGACATCATGGTGAAGGGCAAGCAGTGGTCAAACAACATCTGCAACCTGGCGGAAACTTTCAATATCCTTAGAAAGTACAAGATGAAGCTTAACCCCACCAAATGCACATTTGGAGTATCTTCAGGCCGATTCTTAGGGTACTTAGTAACCCAATGAGGAATTGAAGCACATCCCAAGAAAATCCGAGTAATCCTAGGGATAAAGTCTCCAACTACCTTGAAGGAGATCCAAAGCTTGACCGGATGAGCAGCTGCCCTCAATCATTTTCTCTCACGGTTTACCGATCGATGCAAGCCCTTTTACAATGCCATCAAGAAGGCATAACGAGACAAATGGGATGAAGAATGCGAAAAAGCCTTCCAATACCTGAAGAATTATCTCACATCACCTCCTTTACTATCTAAGCCGAAAGCAGCAGAAGACTTATACATTTACTTGGCAATCTCCGAAGTAGCATTGAACTTTGCCCTCATATGAGAAGAGCCGGGGGCCCAACTACCAGTATTCTACACTTCTATAGCTCTTCTCAATGCGGAAACTAGATATCCGAGGATTGAAAAATTAATTTTGGCACTAGTTGTTGCAGCTTAGAAGCTCAGACCATACTTTCAAGCTCATACAGTCATCGTCATGACTTAGTATCCTCTATGATCAATCTTACATGGTCTGGACGCTTCTCAACGAGTGATGAAGTTGGCGTTGGAACTTGGCCAATACGGTTTAGTTTTCCGACCCCACATGGCGATAAAGGCCCAAGCCTTAGCAAACTTTATAGCAACGCCTGTTCCACCCGAGCTTAGGCGATGCAACAGAGTAGCCTAACGATGCCCTAGAGGTAACCAAGCATGCTCTAACAACGCCTGTTCTACCCGATGGAGGCTTCTGGCATTTGCAGGTCGATGGCACATCCAACTACAAAGGTTCGGGAGCAAAAGTGGTCCTTGTCACCCTAGACGGTTCGATGCCCGAGCAGGCGATCACTCTAGGTTTCAAAGCATCCAACAACGAAGCAGAGTACGAGGCCCTATTAGTAGACCTCCGAATGGTAAAAGACTTGGCAGTAAAGAAGCTCGCAATTCATTCCGATTCCCAACTAATCACCAACCAAACTATTGGGGAGTACACGGCAAAACATCTGAGGATGGCGCTATACCTAGAAAAGGTACGCAAGCAGCTTGAGGCATTTCAGACTTACACTCTCACTCAAGTTCTGAGGGTAGACAACGCCCACACAGATACGCTAGCCAGCTTAGGCTCCGCCCTTGACCACCAACTCAAATGCTCTATTCCCGTAGAGTATCTAGATAAGCCAAGCATAGAGGCACAATTGGCTACTAATGTGTCACAAGTTAGTATAACTCCTAACTGGAAAAGTTCTATTATAGATTACCTGGTCAACGACATACTCCTCATAAAAAGATTGGAGTCTAGAAAGCTCCAAATAAAGGCAGCACGCTACTACATATGGAACGACATTCTCATCCGAAGATCCTACACCGGACCATATCTTTGTTGCATAGTGCCTCCTGATGACTTGAAAGTTCTAAGCTCAATCTACGAAGGTGTTTAAGGAAATCACTTTGGAGGCTGATCCTTAGCACATAAGGCTCTTAACACAAGCTACTATTGGCCTACCATGCACCAAGATGCTAAGGAGTTAGTACAAAAGTGTGACCGCTGCCAATGCTACAAGCCGGTACCAGCACTACCTGCAAGCGAGCTACATCCGCAGACGAGTCATTTGCCATTCATACAGTGGGAAATTGACCTGGTAAGACCTATGCCATCTGCTATTGAGGGTAGAGGCATGATGATCGTGGCGACTGAATACTTCTCTAAATGGGTAGAAGCAGAGCCCATGATGACCACGACTCAAACGGACATAGAACACTTCATATGGAGGAACATCATCTGCCGATTTGGCATCCCTCAATCCATTGTCACCGACAATAGCCTGCAATTCATGAGCAAAGATTTGGCAAAGGTTGTTGCCAAAATTAGATTAACCGAAATCAACCCAATTAAGTCCAAATTTTAATGCTTGCAAGTGTACGAATCATTAAGTAGTGTAGTAGGCAAGCATAAGATCGTCCCAACTAAGATTGAAATAATTCTTTCTAACTTAATTTTTATTACACTTGAATTGAAATTGTACGATTAATGATTGAGAAAAATTTAGGAGTAGAGATTCTAAATTAATAAAAAGTAAAATGAAACTAACAAGTAATGGAAAATGATGAACAACTTGCAAAGAAAATTATAAATCAGTTGTGAAAGACACTAGAATATCCAATTCACCATAATCAATCCAACTCAATTCCTATAGTTAATAATTAATGAGTAATCATCCAAATTGATGGTCTAGCTCCTCTAATTCATATAGTATCCATGGCATCTAGATTACTATGTATACTCATATGTGCTAACAATTTATGGCATCTAGATTACTAAACACACACGAGTTCATTAACAATTTAAGAACTACTTAAGAGACCCCATGAAACCTAGTGTATGGCATCTACATCAAAAGAATAATAATCGGAAATATTATTGAATTCATAAAATTAAAAGAAAAATAAGTTTAGAAAAGCCTAAAAAATGCCCTTACTCTGCCGCTGCCTTCTTCTTCTTGTTCCACCGATGCTTCTCTTTTTTCTTCTTGAATGATGATCAGTTTCCTCCGTTTAATTCCTCTTTTTTTTCTCTTTTTTTCATGAATAATGACCAGCCAATTAACTATATTAACTAGCCGTTTTTTTCCTTCTGTCTTGCCCACTTTTGCTGCCTTTTTCTGCTTGTCTTATTCTTCCTTTTCTTCTTCCTTCTTTCATTCATTTCTTCTATAATGAGCAGCCTCAATTATCTCCAAATTAATGCCAATTAAACTCCAGTTGTTCCTTGGTTTCTTTTGTCTTTCCCCTTAACTTCCTTCTTTCATTCTCCGGAAGTGACGAAGGTTTAAAACCACAACCATGACCTTCATATTGCCCTTTTCAATTCTCTACTTGATTTGAAACGGTAATTGTATTTTCCAAATGGGCATCCTCCAATTTTATTCCAATGAGTATCCTGCAAAGAGATTGAAGTAAAAAAAAATTTAAGCCACATGTATTTTCTAAATCGTAAATCCATAGTCCACACTTCAATCTTGGTCATAGGCATTTAACATACCACATGATTATATTAAAACTAAGAAATGAATATGATTTTGATCCTATTCATTAGTATGACTATAAAAACTCAAAGTTATATAATTCCTCTCGTTTAAATCCAACATGTCATCATAAAATGTAACTTTCAGGGTAAAATAAGTAATAAAATATGTGTTCATCAAAGGTCTTCCAAAAATATGGCATTAAGCAGTACATGCCCACGCCAAGATATCCTCAAGGCAATAGGCGGGCCGAAGCATCCAGCAAGATGATCCTCAACTGCCTCAAGAAATCCATCACCAGTAAAAAGGGAAAATGACCAGACCAACTCCCTGGATGTCTATGAGCATATCGCACCACCAAAAGACGAGCAACCAGTGAGACTCCTTTCTCTTTGGCATTTTGCTCAGAAGCAATCATTCATCCCAATGTCATCAAGCCAAGTATCACCGCTCTACTACCAAGCATTGAGCAAAACAGTAAGGAGATGGCCACAAGCTTAGATCTGGCAAAGGAAAAATGCGAGTATACCATCACCCGCATCGTAGCCTACCAGCAGCAGCTCCTTTCCAGCTATAACAAAAGGGCCAAGAGCCGGCAGTTCTAGCCCGGAGATCTAGTCTTAAGAAAAGCCTTCATCACTGCCCGCAGAGAATGCTGCAAAAAGATGGATCCTATCTGGGAAGGTTCGTATAAGATCAGCAGAGTAAGCGGTAAAAGTAATTACACCCTCACCACCGTGAAACGACAAAAAGATTGAAAAGCAGTGAAATGCCTACAATATGAGGAAGTACCATATATGACCTTCTGCTACATCAAAGCCCGAAGACTCAAGCAGCTCGACGGACACCACCCTACAAGTCGATGATTATCCAGTTGTTATGCAGTTCCTACCTTACAGATAAGTTCTCGTTCGTTTCACTCATTTTTCAATGAGGAATTCAGAAGTAATCACAACTTGGCTTGGTTGTATGCTTACAACAACTGATCACTCTTGCACTTCAAAAGAAGACCACGCCTTTCTTAGGGACTCATCGCAAGAATTGTGCCCCTCGAGGGACCATGCTCTCCAGTGCAAGAGGGTAAACCAATTGCTCTCCAGTGCGAGAAAGTAAACCAATTCCCCGACACCCATATGGGTTAGCTCTCCAAGACGGAATCATAAACTCTACACTCCGAATATCTAGACGTGGATAAGCCGAGCTACCCTAGTATAACTAGATGCACGATGAATTGCGCCGGGATTCCTAGAAGTAGCCAAATGGTCTTTTTCAAAGCTTAGCTAACTGAAGGATTTTGGGTCTCTTGGCCTAATCCTTGGGGAACTAGGCCTTAGAGACGAAAGGGGCACATTATGCAGTACATCCGATGGACGGCTACCCTGGAACCCTAAAGCTACTACCGAGTGCACTAAGGTAGCCTACGGTTTCCGAAAGACTGCCTACGGCTTGCCCTTCAAGCAGTAAAGCCGCGTTATACTTATACAACCACACATTCTTGTGAATGGTTAAACAAGGTAGTATGCATATACGAAGCTTTATCCACTGTTGACATGCTACGTAGTCGATAAGTTTTACCTCTACCAAGCGCGGAACAACCTACACCAAGTCCTAAAATGTTGTGATGCTTGCTACGCAACCTACGGAATTGGAGAAAGCCAAGGTTAACAACCTAATGGTTATGCGGACTTGTTTGCTTCTGTAAGTAAGGCATCCGGCTGCCAACCCTATGGCTAACAACTTTGCAAAGTTCTACACCAACACCTACGGCTGCATAGGCTACGCAGGCCTATCCGCTTATAGAAAAGTAGCATGTCTGCCACTGGTCTATAAAGTCTAAAGGTTACGGCATGAACAAAAGAAGTGAAGATGAAGAAAGGCGAATGAAGCATGTTTATAAACAAGCAAAGGCCGAAGGAGTTCAAGCAAAACAAGAGCTACAGGGAAAAACAAAGACAATTCTAAAAGCTACCTAAAAGACTACACTTCAGCAACTTGGACATCCCACAACTACTCAGTCGTCATACCTTCAGCAGCCGCAATGCTCTCAGCAGCGGCATCATCCAGCACTTCACCCGCGGCTGCCCTAGCCTGGGCACTAACTTTTCCAACTACTTCACTAATGAAAGCCTCAAAAGTAAAAGCAAGCATGTCTTCCGGAGAAATAGAGAAGATCTCGAAACCTCGAGCCCATCCTTCTCACCCTTCAGCTGCTCATTCTCCTTGAGCAAACCAACACGGATGCGCTGCAGCTTATCCACTCCCTTCTTTAGACTTTCGTTGATCTTCAGTACACCTTCAAGTTCCAACACTTAGGGTTCAAGCCTATCGACGATTCTCTTAAAGTGGATCACTTGATTATAAGCAGAAATCAACTCTTCATCCTTTGCATAAGCAGCAAAACGAAGCTCAGAAACTGCAAACTCAAGATCTTGAATCTGAGGTATGTAACATCCAATCTCCTTCTTTGCATTTTCATACTTAACTTGAATCGCGTCAAGCCTAGTCTTCAAGTCAACGATCTTTTGGCGAGCGGTCTCGAGTTACAAAGAAGTGGGGGCAAAAAAATTAGACCCTTTCAAAGCAACAAGCTCAGAATCCAACCTCTTGATCTCCTCGGCCAAGGAATAAGCTTCAACTACCATACTTTTCGTGATAGGATTAAAAGCACACCACAAAGTAGCACACAAATGTCCTATTAATATTCCTTATTAACAATAAGATTTGTCAATTGTAGCATATGAAAATAAGGGTCTTTCCCACAAAAGATTGTTTTATCTAACTGCTTAAAATGTCACAAAAACTGGGCTGTTATCCCTACTGACCAGCCACCGAAAAATAATTATTAGACTAACTTACACTTATCTAAAGTCTACGAAATTTTATATGAAGACACTAGACACACAGAGCTACACTCACACAAATAATTATTAGGGGAATTGCTATCCACCACCAAATAATCATGCAAACATGTTATGTTTCATTCAAATTCCTTTCATTTTCGGATGAAGATGCTCAAGTTGGCTCAATGTTAGAACTCAACCTATTACTCTTTCTTATGTAGTATGTTAAGAGAATGGCGTTTTCAACTTAACTTAGTCCTTAACATGCAATCTAGAATGGTGTGTTCATAGATTTAACAAGTCGAAATCATTAAGAATGAAAAGAGTTTAGTCATCACAAGGCATCGTAAGTACTAGCGTTGTCTTACTTATCCTAGAAATTGATTCACATGTTAATCACAATTAACAAGTACTACTTTAAAGCATATGTAGGTCCTCATTCGACAAGGGCAGGCACACATATATTCATAGCATTAGAATCCTAGATATGCTTACTAAGTATGCATCCATAGAAAACACATAAAGAATTCATCAATGAGACAAGTAGTGAACCAATTTTCATCCATTCATAAAAGTAATTCAAACGAAATGTCATAACAAACTTGCAATCATATTCGGGGCTTCAAAACAGCCCCTAACAACTAAAAATTAGTTACACATAATTCTCAAATTAAACCAAAAGAAGGACATGAGTTTGAGAAGATAAAACCAAAAGAAGAGAATGCCAAGATTTCCTCCTTCCTTTCCTTCCTTCCCCAACGCAGCAGCCTTGCCTTTTTTCCTTGTTTTCCTTCCTTTTTTCTATCTTTTTTTCCACCTTTTTTTCCATTCTTTGCCACTGCAACCTGCAGCCCTTTTCTTCTTTTCTGCTGCCATAGTTTTTTCTCCATAACTCACCCCACTAACAGCCATTTAGTGATGACAATAAGTGAGAGGAGATGCTAAAACAATTGTAACTCTTTGGGCAGCCTTTATGCCCATTAATCCCACTTAATTTTCCATTTCCTTTGATATTTGAATAGGTGTCAGCTGGCTTGTTCTTGGCTGCATCAGTTTTGGCTGCTAGTTTTATTGGATTTATTGCTTTCAATGCTTTCTTGTCAATTACAAATTGATCAGCCTCTTGGGAACCTTTTAGTGTTAAAATGGTCATAACTTCTTCTAGAAAAATGATATTAACAATCCGCAAAATGCTCCAGAATATAGACATCCGTAGCTTTCCAAGCATATAAGGCTCATTCTCTAATTCATTCTAAGATGTCTGCAACTGGCTTCCAAAGTCAGCTGACCTGCACAGGCAGTTTTGACGAATTTGTTACTTAAAATTCCACTTGTGCTATTTTTCTTTTCTTTACTTGACAAATCCTACAAAACACAAAAACAAAGTAAATAGCTCAAAAATATAAGGAACTAACTAAGAAAAGACAAGTGAATTTGATGTAAAATTTATATAAATATGAGCTTATCAAATACCCCCATATTTAGCTTTTGCTAGTCCTCGAACAAAACAAAGAAAACATGAAAAAGTAGCAACATGAAAAACATTAGTTCCCCACCATGTGACCCTCATAGAATTTCATTCAAGAAAACAAATCATCAAGAACCTTAGCTAGCACCAAACAAGCTAATCCAAGTTCATCTTCCTTATTCAAATGTTAACAGTGACTTTTTAATCATCCTTGAAGTGTAGTGTGTGTAATAGCCATGCTAATGCAATTTCAAGTGTTGTTGTAAAACACCACATGCAAACTAGTGACCTTCTCATGGGACATACACTCAATCAGACATATGTTTAGTTTAACGTGTTTCGCTCAAAGAATCAAATGTGAAAGATCTACCATAAGCTTGCATAAAGATCTCATCTCCACAATCATAATTGCAAAACTTAAATCAAGAGGACTTTTACTAGATATAATGAGGCTTAGGGAGAGGGTTATAGAAATGAAAGGATAGGTAAACACAAGTTCCAAGCTACATTGCAAGCAATTCTCTTGTTGAGATTTATAAGAACTCAAGCTCTCCAACCACTCTACTAATACCTTCAACCACATCCCTAAACTGAAACTTAAAGACCTTTCTTTGTTTACAATTTTTTTTTCTTTCTTCTTCGTCTTCTTCTTCTTCTTCTTCTTTTTCTTTTTTTTTTTGAACCAATTTTGCACATAACTAAATACAAACATGAAATACCCCCACACTTATTCTTTTGCCAAACTTCTTCAAAGTACTTTACAAACATTTCTCATAAGACAATCTCACATTGCTCACTAGCTAGCTTGGAAAGGGTAAGGAAAAATGTTTAAGGTATAAGGGTAGACATATCTGGTGATAAGAAATAAAAGGCTCAACATATACGGCACAAATTGGCAATCTAATGATATCATTTTTCTTTAGGAAACATTCTTATTTGGGCCATGGTGATAAACCTAATGCCTCTGTCATTTTCAAGTTCATGCAATCAATGACAAACATTTCGAAAGATCGTTACGCAAGTTCTAGAGATGTAAGTCACATAAGTTCATCACACATGAAAGAATAGGAGTGTATGAAAAATGCACACACTTTCAATAGGCTCAAAAACTCACATAGGTTGTATATGGTCACTATGTTCACATACGAAGCTTTAAATCACGCTTTAGTTTCACAGCAACAAGGCTATGTGCTTTTGGTTTTCCAAAGATGATTAAACATGTACAAAACTAATAAGAGAATAAGGAATTTCACACAATACATGCTTACTAAGTTCTTGATCACCGTGGTTCAAATTCAATCCAATTATATCATTGGGTCGGGAAACTAACAAAAATCTAATTCAAAACAATAAAGAAAATAAGACTATTTTTGGATTTTTTTCATTTTCAGAATTTTCTCTCTTTTTTTTTGGGGGGGGGGGGGGGGGGGGTTTATTTTTTATTTTTTTAGAGTCAACAAAACTAATTAAGAAAACAAAAAACAACAACAAGGAAACAAATGAAACCAACTCTTAGTCAAAGGAATGAAAATTTTCAATTTGGTCATTTTTTTTTTTAATCCTTACCCCCAAACTTAAACTGGACATTGTCCCCAATGTCAGAAAACACAATAATGCATAAAATAAAAATAAAATAAAATCGTAAGAAACAAAATAAAGCATTTGGACTGAAAACTTCCCCAATATGCAGTAAAATCAAATGATGACCCCCAAACTTCAATTCTGCAATAAACTCCAAGGGTGGATATAACCAAATATTCCTACAAAGAAAAGAAATAATTCAGTTTAGCACGCAAGAAAACTCAGAAAAAGCAAACGAAAAATTGAAAATGACATAAAAAGACAATGAATAGAAATATTGGGTTGCCTCCCAATAAGCGCTTGCTTTTACGTCCATAGTCGGACGGTACCAAGAGTAATCATCCAAGGTGAGCTTGTTCTTGGAGGGATACAACCTCCACATCATGCTCCGCAAAAGACTCATAATATGGTTTGAGTTTATGTCCATTCATTTTGAACACGTTTCTGGTCTTTGCACTTTGGATTTCCACTGCACAATGAGGAAAAATATTAGTTATAACAAACGGACCAACCCATCGAGAACGAAGCTTACCTAGAAATAACCGAAGGTGAGAATTAAAAAGAAGAACTTTCTGTCCAATGGCAAAGTTCTTCCTTGATATCATCTTGTCATGAAATGCCTTTCATTTCTCCTTGTATATTCGACTAGACTTGTATGCATCATTGATAGGAGCATATTCATGCAACTTAAATGGCTTGTTCTCGTACATTTACGTTATGTTTCTTTAGTTATTTTAGTCCTTTATGCTTCTTTTGTGTGTTTTCAGGATCATAGAACTGATAGGAGCATATTTATGCGACTTAGTTGGCTTGTTCTCGTGCATTTACGTTGTGTTTCCTTAGTTATTTTAGTCTTTTAAGCCATTTTCGTATGTTTTCAGGATCTAAGGGCTAATGGAGCAAAGAAGTGCATTTAGGGCCTTTTGGAGCACTTTTGGGCTAAGAATGGATAGCTTATGCATGGAGCCAAAGTGTTGGACAAAATTGAAGGCCTTGTATGCACTTAGGACATAAAACAAAGGGCCTAGCCCATTCTATTCCCAAAAACCTACAAATTTCAGCCATGCACCCATCCTTGCCGTGGAAACTCCATCCCAATTCCATTCACCACACCACAACACAACACACAACACAAAATCCCCATTCTTGCCGTGCACACCCCTTCCAGTTTTCCAGCATTCTCTCCTCCATTGCAGCCACTCCAACCACTCCCCACTCCATTCAACATACACCTAAAGTCCTAAACATTTCCTTAGACCTTGTGCTACAACAAAGAGGAAGAGAAGAGGGCCTAAACGTTCATACAATTCAAGTTTGAGTTGTTGGAATGTTTAGGTGTTTCTTTGATTTCAATGTTTAAATTTACTTCTCTTTATCTTGTACGTATGAGGAACTAAACCCCCTTTAGCTAGGGGGTGATTCGAAACTATGTTTATACTTGCAATATGAATTGATTACTTTCGTTGGAATTTCATAAGTTGTGGATTCAATTCGTTTAACCGTTTGATTGATAACTTATTTATGTATGTTTATTGAGAGTGCACGCTTAATTTTCATGCATGAATATGACGCTAGAATATAAGTGAGTTTCACCTAATAGTTACGAACTTATATTCACAAGTAGTGGAGGTTGCTTATAAACAATCGCGTTAAACGAATTCTTGGCATAAGTTTCATGCGTATTCCATAGTAACGAATGCCTCGTCAACACTTATAATTTTCATTGAACTTAATGATCTTTGTTGAATGTCTCTATCATGCGTATTCCATAGTTAGGGACTTTGATTAAGAATAATTTGGTTGTAATGCGTATTCCATTCAATCCAATGAATCTAGGGAAATCTGAAAGTTAATTTAAGCGGACCTAATTAACTTGGAGTGTTGAGTTTCATAATTTATCGAAAGACCAACTGAGAATCAATCTTGTATGCAAGTGTAACATGTGTGGAGAAGAACCCCTTGGCTATTCCATCATCCATATTTTCATCACATTCATATTTACGTTTTGCCTTTAATTACAATTTGTGCATTTTAGTTAATTTTCGTCTAATCAAACCCCCCCCCTTTACTTTCTTGTTCTTTAAATGCTTAGAATCTGTTTAGTTTATGTTTTAAAGTATTTTTGAATTCCTTGAGTCTAGTATAGTGTTTTATATTGTGTTTTTACGTTTTTGAGTCAAATCCAAGTGATTAACAATCCCTCCTAATCCCCGGTCTAGAACGATCCCTACTTACATACTTACTACAATTGACAAAAAGAGGGTTTAATTTGTGTGCGTATAAATCTCGCATCAAATTTTGGCGCCGTTGCCGGGGATTAGCAACTTTGCTAATCCTTTGGATTGTTTACTTTCTGTTTATTTGTTTATTTTGTTAAAGTTTCTGACCTTTAGGTACTAGTGTATGACTCGGAGGTCTCAACCAATTCGTGAGGATATCTCGAACTTTGACAGTGATTTTGAGAGGACTTTGAGACGAAGGAAGAAGCACCACGAATCAAATCCACTAAGCCCAGGACCTGAGCTTGAAGAACAAGTCCCAGAAGAGAAGGAGAAACCCACGGCAAGGGTAGTTGAAGAACCCCAAGGCATGGCCGTGGACAACCGGACACTCAAGGAGCTTTCTGCTTCGGGATTGGATAATGCCGCACCCTTGTGTATCCAATATCCCCTACCAGCCGAAGGCAAGACCGAGGAGTTTGAGTTGAAGTCAAGCTTGCTCCACCACATTCCGAAGTACCATGGATTGTCCATGGAGGATCCGAACAAGCACTTGAAGGAATTTGAGGTAGTGTGTTCAAGCATGACTCCAGTCAACATTGACGGAAGTATTCTGAAGATGAAGGCTTTTCCATTCTCTTTAATGGACAAAGCCAAGGATTGGTTGTACGACTTAGCTCCCGGAACCGTCACATCTTGGGAGAGCATGAAGAGGGCATATCTGGAGAAGTTTTTCCCAACTTCTCGGATCATCCTTTTACGAAAAAGGATAAGTGGAATCCAACAAGAAGAAGGTGAGTCCTTCTCCACGTATTATGAACGTTTTAAATCTCTTGTTGCTTCATGTCCACAGCATCAGATGAAGGAGGAGTTGCTTCTGCAATACTTCTATGAGGGGCTCCTACCAATTGAACGTCAAATGCTCGATGCCTCGGCGGGTGGAGCATTGGTGGACAAGACACCCAGGGATGCCAAGATTTTGATTGCTAACCGAGCATTGAATGCTCAACAATACGAAGGAGTAGGCCAAAGAGGACCCCCACGGCAGCAAGTACATGAGGTAAGTTCCACACCCGACATTCATTCACAGTTAGCTAATCTTACTTCCATTATGTCTCAGATGGCCGAAGGAATGAGGGTGCAAGGACCAATTGTATGCGGAGTGTGTTCTATCCAAGGACATGCTTCTGAGAAGTGCCCACAACTCATTGAAAATGGTGGATGGGAAAGCGCAAATGCAATTGGGTTTCAAGGCCAAAACCAACCGAGGAATGATCCTTATTCCAACACATATAATCCCGGTTGGAGAGACCACCCAAATTTCAAATGGAGGGAGCCCCAACAATCTCAAAACCAAGGAGGCTTTAGGCAACAACCCCCTGGGTTCTTTCCCAAAACCTATGGCCCACCCCAAAATCAAGCCCAATCCGGCCCAAGTGCCTCAGGTACGTCTCTTGACAATGATGCACTTCTTAAGATACTAACTAAGTTGTCTAATGGGCAGGACGATCAAGCTAAGGCTATGCAAAACCAAGACAAAAGGGTGGATCAATTGGAGAAACAAATGGGGCAAATTGCCGAGTTTATGGGGCAGTTTCGTGAACAAGGAAAGCTCCCTAGTTCCACCGTTCCAAATCCAAAGGGAAGCTTCGAAAGTGCAAAGGCCATAACCTTGAGAAGTGGAAAAGAGATTGGGGCAGATCCTACACCATCACAATCAGGTCCCAAAGGTGATGAAAACTTGCAAATTGAAGAGGAAGAATCAAGCAAACCCATGGCAAAGGTGGGAGAGTCTTTGCCGCAAGTTCCTAGTGCCCCAAAACTGTCTAAATCGGCCAAAAAGGGTAAGAATGTGTCAAATTCGGTTTCTACTAATGCTTTTCCTTCGAATGCTCCTTTTCCTAGTAGGTTTATGCAAACAAGGAAGGAAGAAGCTGAAAAGGACATCCTTGAGACATTTAGGAAAGTTCAAGTGAACATACCCTTGTTGGATGCAATCAAGCAAGTCCCTAGATACACCAAGTTTTTGAAGGAGTTGTGCACCACTAGGAAGAGGATGTCGACCAAGGAAGTGGTAAAAGTAGGTGAGAATGTGTCCGCCATCTTGCAACGCAAACTACCTCCCAAATGCAAAGATCCGGGTAGTTTCACCATTCCTTGTGTCATAGGTAACACTAGATTTGAATCTGCCATGCTTGACTTAGGTGCTTCTATAAATGTTATGCCATATTTCATATATGCATCTATGAACCTAGGAGCATTGAAAAAGGATGGTGTTATCATACAATTGGCCGATAGATCTAATGCCTATCCAAAAGGAGTTTTGGAAGATGTTTTGGTGCAGGTTAATCATTTGATCTTTCCGGCGGATTTCTATGTCCTTGAGATGGATGAATCGGATCATGCACCCTCGCTGCCCATTCTACTTGGAAGGCCATTCATGAAAACGGCCCGGACTAAGATTGACGTGTTTAATGGAACTTTGTCCATGGAATTTGATGGGGAAGTTGTTAATTTCAATCTTTCCGATTCTATTAAGTATCCTAGTGAAGATCATTCATGTTTCTCTATTGATACTGTTGACTCTTTGGCGCAGGGATACCTTGAAGATTTGAATGATGATATGCTTGAAAAAGTCATTACAAGTGGTGTAGAAGTCAAAACCAAGGGAGCAACATCCATGCAACCCCACGGCACAAATACATTATCCTATGCCGTGCCTCCTAGTGAGGATTTTCTTGAAGTAGTTGCTGCCCTTGAGTCATTACCAATACATGATGGTAAGTTTCCTAACAAAGAGTCCATTCCCATTTCGACTAACAAGTTGCTTCCATCCATAATTCAGGCACCTATCCTTGAACTCAAACCTTTGCCAAGCCATTTGAAGTACATTTTCTTGGGAAAAAATGAGACACTGCCTGCCATCATATCATCATCCCTCACGGCACAAGAGGAGGAAAAACTCATGCATGTGTTGAAGGAGTACAAATCTGCCCTAGGATGGACATTGGCCGATATCAAAGGTATAAGCCCCACAACTTATATGCATCACATATTTCTTGAGGAGGGGACCAAACCAACTAGAGAGGCTCAATGCCGTCTTAACCCTCCAATGATGGAAGTTGTGAAAAAGGAGATAATCAAACTTCTTGATTGTGGAGTCATTTATCCTATCTCCGATAGTCGTTGGGTTTCACCTATCCAATGTGTGCCTAAGAAATCCGGAGTGACAGTTATGGAGAATGCCGAGAATGAGCTTGTACCCATGAGAATCCAAACCGGTTGGCGTGTATGCATCGATTATAGGAAGATAAATGCCACCACAAGGAAGGACCACTTCCCATTGCCGTTCCTAGATCAAATGTTGGAAAGGTTAGCGGGTCATTCTTTTTATTGCTTTCTTGATGGATATTCAGGTTATAATCAAATTGTCATTACCCCGGATGATCAAGAAAAAACCACTTTTACTTGTCCCTTTGGAACATTTGCATATCGACGCATGCCATTTGGTTTGTGCAATGCCCCTGCCACGTTTCAAAGGTGTATGGTAAGCATATTTTCTGATTATGTTGAAAGGATTATTGAGATATTCATGGATGACTTTAGTGTTTTTGGTGATTCTTTTGATAAATGCTTGGATAATCTCACTTTAATCTTGAAACGTTGTGTTGAAACAAACCTTGTTTTAAATTGGGAAAAATGCCATTTTATGGTTAAACAAGGTATTGTTTTGGGTCATATAATCTCTGAAAAAGGAATTGAAGTTGATAAGTCTAAAGTAGATCTTGTACGCTACTTACCCTCTCCTACTTCGGTTAGAGAGGTTCGTTCTTTTCTTGGTCATGCAGGATTCTATAGACGATTTATCAAGGACTTTTCCAAGATTGCACAACCCCTATGCCGCCTCCTCCAAAAAGATGTGTCTTTTGAGTTCAACGAGGCATGCGAGAAGTCATTCAAGCATCTCAAAGAGCTCCTAACCACGGCACCCATCATAACTCCCCCGGATTGGTCCATTCCATTTGAATTGATGTGTGATGCCTCGGATTATGCACTTGGGGCTGTTTTGGGTCAAAGGAAAAATAAACAGTCACATGTTATTTATTATGCTTCCCGCACTTTAAATGATGCTCAATTGAATTATTCTACAACCGAAAAAGAACTCTTGGCGGTTGTATTTGCTTTAGATAAGTTTAGATCATATCTTATTGGCACTAAAGTAATTGTTTTCACTGACCATGCAGCCTTGAAGTATCTTTTCACCAAAAAGGAGGCCAAACCAAGGCTCATTCGTTGGATGCTCCTACTTCAAGAGTTCGATATTGAAATTAGGGACAAGAAAGGTTGTGAAAACGTGGTGGCTGACCACTTGAGTAGATTGGTGCGTGAAGAAGAATCCCTCCCCATTTCTGAGACGTTTCCGGATGAACAACTTCTGTCCATTGAGGTAAGTACCCCTTGGTATGCCGATTTGGTCAATTTCTTGGTGACTAAGCAAGTTCCTAACACCCTAAGCAAGGTCCAACGTGATAAATTGATACATGATGCAAGATTTTATGTGTGAGATGATCCATATCTATGGAAATATTGCCCAGATCAGATTATTAGAAGATGTGTGCCAACTTCTGATTTTAACTCAATTCTAGCATTTTGTCATTCTTATGCATGTGGAGGACACTTTGGCACTCAAAGAACAGCACTTAAGGTGTTAGAATGTGGTTTCTATTGGCCTACCATCTTTAGGGATGCTAGAATATTTTGCATGTCTTGTGATAGATGCCAAAGAACGGGCAATATTGGTCCTAAACAACAAATGCCGCAAACCCCCATTTTTAGTGTTGAAATCTTTGATGTTTGGGGTATTGATTTTATGGGTCCCTTTCCTTCGTCACATGGGTTTCTTTATATATTGCTTGCTGTGGACTATGTGTCGAAATGGGTGGAAGCAAAAGCCACCCGAACTAATGATTCTCGAGTGGTTGCAGATTTTGTGAAAACTAACATTTTTGCAAGGTTTGGAATGCCACGAGTGCTAATCAGTGATGGAGGTTCCCATTTTTGTAATCGAACCATCGAGGCGTTGCTCAAGAAATACAATGTCACGCATAAGGTGGCCACACCTTATCATCCTCAAACGAGCGGGCAAGCCGAGGTTTCGAATAGGGAAATCAAGCAAATTCTTGAGAAGACCGTGGGGCCTACAAGGAAGGATTGGAGTTTGCGCTTAAACGATGCATTGTGGGCGTATCGCACTGCCTACAAAACTCCCATTGGGATGTCACCTTTTCGGCTCATCTATGGGAAGCCATGCCATCTTCCCGTCGAACTAGAGCATCGTGCACATTGGGCCGTCAAAACATTCAATATGGACCTTGATGCCGCAGGTTTACATAGGAAGCTTCAATTGTGTGAGCTTGATGAAATCCGAAATGAAGCATATGAGAATGCCCGGATTTACAAGGAGAAAACGAAGGCATTCCATGACAAGTTGATTCGTGCCAAGACGTTCTCTATTGGGCAAAAAGTGTTGTTGTTCAATTCTCGCCTTCGGTTGTTTCCGGGTAAGTTGCGTTCCAAATGGGTTGGTCCTTTTATTGTCACTAATGTTTTCCCTCATGGTGCAGTACAAATCAAAAGTTCAAGGACGCAGCAAGAATTCAAAATGAATGGGCATCGATTGAAGCCCTATTACGAGACGTTTGAGGAGCATGTCGTGGAGGAGGTACCCCTCCATGCCGTGGAACCTAGTCAAGCTTAAACGGAGGTACCGTCCGGCTGCACGACGTAAAAGAAAGCGCTACTTGGGAGGCAACCCATGCATTCAACAAAGGAAGACTTAGAAAGCACTCCAATTCCAGATTCCTAAAACTCTTCTCTTTGTTGCTTTTTCGTTTCTGCCATGTTAGGTTGTTTAGTTGTTATTTTGTTTGTTTGTGTGTTAATTGTGTGAGAATATGATTGTAACATTGAGAAAATGTTTGGTTTATTGATAGGCACTGCTAAACAAAGAAAGATGGAGCCTTCACAAAGGGCGTTTACTTAAAGCCCCACTACTAGGCAAAACTCTAGAAGCAGGAGGCATAGATGCGGAAGGCAACGGAGCCGAAGGCATCGGGGCAGAAGGTATCGGAGCGGGAGGCATCAAAGAAGAGGCCTCAATACTTGGCCAAACGCTGGATGAGCCCGGAAAAATGTGCCTCTGGAAGTAAGCCGCAAGTCTTTGACGGTCACTTTGACAGTCACTTTGCATTCGACCATTGGATTCTTGCAGCTCATCAAGCTTCCTCTTCATGCCTGTCGAATAGTTGTTTGCAAGCACATGCAAACTTCTATTCTCGTACTTAAGCAGTTTGATCTCTTGCTTAAAACTTTCCACCTCTGCCATCAATGATTCCACCTGACGGGTGCGGGCAAGCAGGCGTTGGCCCATGTTGGACACAGAACTCGCACACTGAACACTAAGTGCGAGGGACTCTTGAACGGCCAACTCATCGGACCGTCCTGACAGCAGCCTACTATCTTTTGGAGTGAGGAGGTTCCTAGCTACTATTGTAGCTGTTGTGGCGTCCTGCATCACAGAGTCTTCACCTAAAAGAGGACCGTTAGAAGATAAGAAAGAAGGGCGTCATACGTTACCTTGACGCGGCGCGGCCGTATCACTGCTAAGGCTCAATTCTAAGCTAAGGTTCGATGGGTTTGCCATTTTTCAAAATTGTTCAAAAAGATGGGGTGGATGGAGTTAATTCTCAAAGGGTCGGAGTCGATTTTCAAGAATGGGAAATCTTCAGAGTATGTTTGTTGGCGGTGATCGATACATCTATAAGAAGCCAAGGCGACGCGTCCACCGATTCAAAAAGCCGGAATTTCCGGCGTAATTTTGGCGACGCTTTCTTGGCTTTTCAGAAGGCGAGTTCAACTTTGTCGAAAACACGTAAAGGCCATCATCGCAACTACACATCTTTAGCCGACAAGCGCAAAGATCGGCGACGCTTTCTCTGCTTTTCAGAAAACGCGTGGTGACAGAACCGCACCCGTGACTACTTTTGCCATGCTGAAATCGAAGAGGCGTCGTGCAGAAATCGAAGAGGCGTCGTGCAGAAATCGAAGAGGCGTCGTGCAGAAATCGAGAGAGCCGTTTGCTCAGAAATTGAAGAGACGTTTGTCGACAAGGGTAAAAGAACAGTACCACCACTTGCTATTAAGAAAACCCTATATATGTCGACCTTCATCTTTTATGGCAAGGCAGACCTGAAGAAAATGCCCAACTCTTTCTCACCTCTGAGGGCGCACTCCCAGCGAAGCCTCTTGAAATATTCAATTTTTTCTCCCCCAAAGAAGATACCAGAAACCTGGAGTACAGATGAGGCAGAAGGAAACGGTCGATCGAAGCATGTGGAGACAGCCACAACAAATACATGTGCTGATTCATTCGCCGTTTCTTCAAAAGCAAAGGTATCTCATATCATCAAGGTCAAAAGCAAGAGTATCTCATATCATGCTATTTCCCTGTCTTTTCCTTTGTCCTTGTTATTACTCGCATGGCAAAGTGAAAGAGAGCAATCAGAGGCACTTGGAGTCAGCCTTCCGAGCTGCAACCGAATACCGGGAATCTATTCCTGGTTGCTTACCTAGTATTGCTCTTGAGTAGTCATCTTTAACGGTTGATACACTGCCAGAGAAGGGACTGCTAAGACAGGTGACAATGAAACATCAATCTTTCCAACCCTCTTCAATACGAATTGGAAAGATTGAACAAAGACCTTCGGGGGAGATCAAAAGAATCTTGCTGCCCAGTTCAAGAGTAGCACAAAGGAAAATCAACGATGGAAGGAACCCAGTTCAAGAGTAGCCTGTGGAATCACCCAGATCATGCCTCAATACAATCACCAAGGAGAAGAGGGAATATACACTCCATAACCAGATTTGCGTTCCTAAACTCTTCTCTTTGTTAGTTACATTCTGCCATGTTTAGTATGTATAAATGTTGTTTGTGTGTTTACTTATGTTTTGTGTGAATCTATGCTTAAAACATTGAGGACACTGTTTGATTTAAGTGTGGGGGGGTAACTAAGTATATTTGATACAAATTCGTGGATTTTATCACCCTTAACTTCAAGTGTTGTTCCTTGCTGTTTTAAAACGTTTTTAAGCTGTTTTAGAATTTCTTGTTTTATAACTCCGAAAAGCACATAAAAATTTGAAAAACATGTTTTGAAAACCCTAAAAAGAGTGTTTTGAGTCGTTTTTGTGTGTTTGTGTCTTAGGGTACCTTCCAACACAATGATGAGGATTTGGTTTGTAATTGCATGACTGTTAAAAAGAGTTATAAACATGGAGGAAAGTTTGATTTACTCTTGGTACATGCTTAGTTATGGTTATAATGTATGACTTCACATGCAATCATAAAAGAAAAATTCGTTTTTGTAACATGCTTGAAGGAAGGAACTCATACAAACGCTACAACCTTGTGAGACTTGAGCCTAAACGTTCTTTGGAGAGTTATAATCTGTGATTCTTTGTTTTCTAAAGTTGTTGCATGATCTCATTATTCCTTGCTTGGTTGCTACTTAGAATGCAATTGTATCATGGTAGAACTAAATGCTAGAACTTATATCCGTTTCATTCAAAGCATGACATTGAATTGCATAACATATATCAAGATGAAGTTGTGTATCATAGCCAAATATCCTTATTTCCCATATTACGTTTATATTGTAAGTTTTAACCCTGTTGAACCTCGTTTAGCCCATGTTCTTTGTTAACCCATATCATCTCACCTAGCCTAGATTAGGACCATCCGTACCCTTGTTCTTGAAGCATAGTGAGCATGACTTAAATGAATTCCTCTTGAGTTACATTATGCAAGAAAATGAGTGTGGGGGAGTAAAAGTTTGTTCTTAAGTTTATTTGAGATTCAAAAAAAAAAAAAAAAAAAAAAAAAAAAAAAAAAAGGGTTGAATATGGCCCTAAGTTTTGTGAGATTCCCCCTTGAGTGATCAAAGTTGATTTTTGCGTTCTAAAGGGAATTCTAAATGTCTAATTCATTACTTTGCTCACTATTTCTTAAAGAACCTTTGTTTTCCATATTCCTTCTTTGTTATCCAAACACCCCAAGCCCCATTACAACCCTTGACTTCTATCTTGAGTGTTATGTATTTCAATTGTGGAGTTTGAATTTGGTATGAGCATATGGTGTCACTAGTTCTCGCATCTAAGTAGGAGCATTCCATTCATGAGATCATACCTAAACATGCTTATTAACTCCAGAAATTGCTCTCTTTTTTATACATATATGTGAGTGTTCGTTTTCATGTTTACATCAATCTTCTCACATATAACTAGATTAGGGTGTGTAGTTAGAAAATCTGAGTGAAAATTGAGTACATATCTTGTAAGGAATTGAGCAAATTCTCTAAGGCATGTTAGTACATTCAAATCATGGTTTTAAATGCTTAATTGTGAACTAGTATGTGGTGACTATGATTAAGTATGCACTTAAGTGTAAAGATAACCAAAATCTGTGGGAATGATGTTTTTTTTTACATGTCATGTGCATTGGAAATCCCTGAGACAACGTTGGAAGGTTTAGATTATCTTTTGTTTGTTTTGTTTCGTTTCGTTTTGTTTAGTTTGTTTGTTTTGCTCGAGGACTAGCAAAAGCTAAGTGTGGGGGAATTTGATAGGAGCATATTTATGCGACTTAGTTGGCTTGTTCTCGTGCATTTACGTTGTGTTTCCTTAGTTATTTTAGTCTTTTAAGCCATTTTCGTATGTTTTCAGGATCTAAGGGCTAATGGAGCAAAGAAGTGCATTTAGGGCCTTTTGGAGCACTTTTGGGCTAAGAATGGATAGCTTATGCATGGAGCCAAAGTGTTGGACAAAATTGAAGGCCTTGTATGCACTTAGGACATAAAACAAAGGGCCTAGCCCATTCTATTCCCAAAAACCTACAAATTTCAGCCATGCACCCATCCTTGCCGTGGAAACTCCATCCCAATTCCATTCACCACACCACAACACAACACACAACACAAAATCCCCATTCTTGCCGTGCACACCCCTTCTAGTTTTCCAGCATTCTCTCCTCCATTGCAGCCACTCCAACCACTCCCCACTCCATTCAACATACACCTAAAGTCCTAAACATTTCCTTAGACCTTGTGCTACAACAAAGAGGAAGAGAAGAGGGCCTAAACGTTCATACAATTCAAGTTTGAGTTGTTGGAATGTTTAGGTGTTTTTTTGATTTCAATGTTTAAATTTACTTCTCTTTATCTTGTACGTATGAGGAACTAAACCCCCTTTAGCTAGGGGGTGATTCGAAACTATGTTTATACTTGCAATATGAATTGATTACTTTCGTTGGAATTTCATAAGTTGTGGATTCAATTCGTTTAACCGTTTGATTGATAACTTATTTATGTATGTTTATTGAGAGTGCACGCTTAATTTTCATGCATGAATATGACGCTAGAATATAAGTGAGTTTCACCTAATAGTTACGAACTTATATTCACAAGTAGTGGAGGTTGCTTATAAACAATCGCGTTAAACGAATTATTGGCATAAGTTTCATGCGTATTCCATAGTAACGAATGCCTCGTCAACACTTATAATTTTCATTGAACTTAATGATCTTTGTTGAATGTCTCTATCATGCGTATTCCATAGTTAGGGACTTTGATTAAGAATAATTTGGTTGTAATGCGTATTCCATTCAATCCAATGAATCTAGGGAAATCTGAAAGTTAATTTAAGCGGACCTAATTAACTTGGAGTGTTGAGTTTCATAATTTATCGAAAGACCAACTGAGAATCAATCTTGTATGCAAGTGTAACATGTGTGGAGAAGAACCCCTTGGCTATTCCATCATCCATATTTTCATCACATTCATATTTACGTTTTGCCTTTAATTACAATTTGTGCATTTTAGTTAATTTTCGTCTAATCAAACCCCCCCCCCTTTACTTTCTTGTTCTTTAAATGCTTAGAATCTGTTTAGTTTATGTTTTAAAGTATTTTTGAATTCCTTGAGTCTAGTATAGTGTTTTATATTGTGTTTTTACGTTTTTGAGTCAAATCCAAGTGATTAACAATCCCTCCTAATCCCTGGTCCAGAACGATCCCTACTTACATACTTACTACAATTGACAAAAAGAGGGTTTAATTTGTGTGCGTATAAATCTCGCATCAAGAACGTGTTTGACGAAAGGATGCATTTTGGAGTAGTTTGGGGCATTAAATGGATTGCATATGCTTAAACGCCAAGTAGATGGACGAAATTGAAGACCAAACTATCATAACCACCTATCATACACATATCATTCACTTATCACTTAACATATCATTGACTTATCACTTAACATATCATTGACTTATCACTTAACATATCATACACTTATCATAACAACATATCATACACTTATCATAATCATTCACTTATCACTTATCATAATCATTCACTTATCACTTATCATAATCAATCACTTATCACTTATCATAATCATTCACTTATTCTTTCATCATTCAACCACCAATTCAACACATGCATCTTCAAACATATCAACCCTACATGCACATTCAATCATCCACACCTTGCCGTGCATATCAACACATTTCAGCCATTCCACATGCATTTCAACTCACATGCACTCATCATCATTCAACCTAGTGTCACTCCCATTCTTTCCCAACAAATAATTCAAGCACATGCTCCCCCTTCTCCATTGCCGTGCACTTTCATACCCTTTCCAGCATTTCCATTTCATTATGGCAGCAACACATCCACTCATTTCCAGCACCAAACACCATCATTCCAGAAATTCTACCCATGCCGTGCATTCCCTTTCTCTTTGCAGCCACACTTCCACATGCATTCCCTCTTTTCCTAGCTGTTTTTCCATCATTATTTCAACCTAACATTTACCCACATGCACCCTTTAAACAAACCCAAACATGCAGCCACATATTCCTCCCTTTGTCGTGCACTCTCCATCACAATTTCAGCTTTCCAACCTAGCCACATTCACATGCATTCACTCATAATCATTCACCAAACTTGCAGCCACATTTCCACCTATTCCTAGCTGTCATGTTCCCTCTCATTTACCTATAAATAAGCATGCATTGCAGCCACAATTGATTCATTCCATTCACAACACAACACACTCTTCCATACACATTTCAGTCACAAACACCAACCATTTCCTTATTGCCGTGCCTTCCCTACAAATCCAAACACCATCTCCATTCACACACCAAATCCTTACCATTGCCGTGGCCTCCCCTTTCCATTTTCACCACTCCCCAAACCATTCACACCATCAAGAGGGCCTAAACATTCATACAATTCAAGTTTGAGTTGTTGGAATGTTTAGGTGTTTCTTTGATTTCAATGTTTAATTTCAATACTCTTTGTTTTGTACGTATGAGGAACTAAACCCCCCTTTGCTAGGGGGGATTCGAAATATATGTTTATGCTTGCATTTTTATTTGATTACTTCTAATTGCGTTTCATAAGTTGTGGATTCAATTTGTTTAACCGTTTGATTGATAACTTATTTATGTATGTTTATTGAGAATGCGCGCTTAATTTTCATGCATGAATATGACGCTAGAATATAAGTGAGTTTCACCTAATAGTTACGAACTTATATTCACAAGTAGTGGAGGTTGCTTATAAACAATCGCGTTAAACGAATTCTTGGCATAAGTTTCATGCAATCATAGTAACGAATGCCTCGTCAACATTTATAATTTTCATAGAGCGTAATGATTCTTGCTTGCATCTCTATTATGCAATCATGTAGGGGACTTGTGGGGAATGTTTTGGGTTGTCGTATGCAATCATCCAATTCAATAACGTTTGGAAGATTTGAATGTTAATTAGTGCATCACGGTTAACTTGGGGTGTTGAGAATTCATGGTTTATTGAAATGCAATTGGAAATCGTTTTATTATGCAAGTGTAACATATGTGGAGATGAACCCCTTGGCTAAATCCCATCCATTCAATTTCATCGCATTCATCTTTATAATTTGCAACTTTTGTAGTTCTTTCTTCTTTTATTTCTGTTTTCATGTTTAATTTAACTTGTTGTTCAATTATGTTAAACATGTGGAAGTAATTTCTTTTTAGTTAGAGGCGAATTTGAAGCCATGGATTTATGTTGGTTATGATTTGATTTACTCCAGTTATGAATTCATGAACTTTAGATGTGGTTTACTTTTCTGTTTTGATTAAGAACTTGTTATGTATGTGGGTTGAGGGTCGACACTTAATTTGCATGCCTAAACTTGATGCTAGGATATAAGGGAATTTCACCTAATTGTTATGAACTTATATTCATGAGTAGTAAAAATCGCTAGTCACGATTGTGTTTAGTAAACCCTAGGCTGGATTATCATGCGTATTCCATAGTTATGAATGCCTAGTCGATGTTTATGATTTCCGTTGAACTTAATGATCTTTGTTGAATGTCTCTATCATGCGTATTCCATGTTTAGGGACTTTGATTAGGAATAATTTGGTTGTAATGCGTATTCCATTCAATCCAATGAATCTAGGGAAATCTGAAAGTTAATTTAAGCGGACCTAATTAACTTGGAGCATTGTCATTCATCGTTTGTTGAAGTCATAACTGGGAATCAAATTATATGCATATATTCATGTGTGGATAAGGAACCCTCTAACTAGTTTTTCATCATTTTATTTCATCAATTTCGTTTTTACAATCTGTTTTAATTAGAATCTGTGCATTTAGTTTAATCTCGTCCAAAACTCAATCCCCCTTTACTTTATTGTTCAATTTAGTTAGAAATCAATTTAGTTTGTGCTTTTAAACTCATTTTGAGTCTTTGGTTTGTCTTAGTGTTTTAAAGTTTAGTTTTGCATTCTTTGAGTCTAGTATAGTGTTTTATATTTTGTTTTTACGTTTTTGAGTCAAATCCAAGTGATTAACAATCCCTCCTAATCCCCGGTCCAGAACGATCCCTACTTATACTACAATTGACAAAAAGAGGGTTTAATTTGTGTGCGTATAATTTCCACATCAATCATTCCGGATTTCATCTAACTCATTCAATTGAAGTTTCCTCTATTGTCCGGCAACACTCATGTCCATGTTGTAGGCTTTGATCGCCCAATAAGCTTTGTGTTCTAATTCTACTAGAAGACGGCATGGTTTCCCATAAACTAACCGAAATGGGGACATTCCAATAGGAGTCTTATAAGTAGTCCTCTAAGCCCACAATGCATCGTTCAAGCGCATGCTTCAATCTTTCCTACTAGGACTCACAGTTTTCTCCAAAATTTGCTTCACCTCACGGTTTGATACTTCTGCTTGACCACTAGTTTGCGGATGATAAGGTGTAGACACCTTATGTGTGACATTGTACTTCCTAAGCAACGCTTCAAATGTTCTATTGCAAAAGTGACTCCCTCCATCGCTAATGATTGCTCTAGGTGTCCCAAATCTTGCAAAGATGTTAGTCTTAATAAACTCTGAAACAACTTTTGAATCATTAGTTTTGGTGGCTTTCGCTTCCACCCATTTAGAAACATAATCCACAAGAAATAACATGTAAAGAAAACCATTTGAAGATGGAAAAGGTCCTATGAAATCAATGCCCCACACATCAAAGATCTCAACAATCAAAATAGGGGTTTGTGGCATTTGATTTCTTGGGCCCAAGTTACCTGTTCGTTGACAACGATCACATGTTGCACAAAACTCGTACGCATCCTTAAACAAACTAGGCCAATAAAAACCACTCTCCAACACCTTAAGGGTTGTCCTTTTTGCTCCAAAATGGGCGCCACATGCATAAGAATGACAAAAAGTTAGAATAGATTTAAACTCAGATTCAGGGACGCACCTTCTAATCAATTGATCAGGGCAATATTTCCACAAATAAGGATCATCCCACTCGTAGTATTTGGCGGTTTTGACAAGCTTATCTTTCTGAGTACGTGTAAAATTATTCAGAATGTTTTTCGTGACCTTTTAATTGATAATATCTGCATATCAAGGGTCAGTAACCTTTAATGAAAACAATTGCTTATCCGGAAAACTCTCACGTAAAGGGATGAGATCTTCCTCTATGTTTGAGTGCACAAATCTAAGATGATTTGCTACAACATTCTCACTCCCTTTCTTATCCTTGATCTCCAAGTCAAACTCTTGAAGCAGAAGTATCCATCGAATGAGTCGCGGTCTTGCATCTTTTTTTGTGAGTAAATACTTCAAAGCTGCATGGTCAGAAAACACAATAACTTTAGTTCCAATCAGATAAGATCTAAATTTTTCTAAAGCAAATAAAATAGCTAGAAGCTCATTCTCTGTTGTTGAATAATTCAACTGTGCATTATTGATTGTTCGTGATGCATAATAAATGACATATGGCACTTTGTTGACACGTTGTCCTAGAACTGCACCGACAGCATAGTCTGAAGCATCGCACATTAACTCGAAAGGTAAACTCCAATCTAGTGGCATGATCACAGGAGCCATGGATAACAACTCCTTAAGTTTGTTGAATGTTACCACACACTCTTCATTCATATTAAATGTTACATCCTCTTGAAGCAAACGGCACAAGGGTCTACAAATCATTGAGAAGTCATTCATAAACCTACGGTAAAAACCTGCATGTCCAAGAAAAGAACGAACCTCCCTGACAGTAGTAGGGAGAGGTAAAGAACTAACAAGTTCTACTTTAGATTTATCAACTTCAATTCCATTTTCAGATATGATATGCCCTAGAACTAATCCATGTGAAACCATGAAATGACATTTTTCCTAATTTAAGACCAGATTGGTTTCTTGACAACTTTTTAAAACTAGGGACAGATTATGTAGACATGTATCAAAAGAATCACCATAAAATGAAAAATCATCCATGAACACTTCAATTATTTTCTCAATCATATCAGAAAAGATACTTACCATACACCTTTGAAATGTGGCGGGGGTGTTGCAAAGTCCAAACGGCATCCTCCGATATGCAAATGTGCCAAATGGACATGTGAAAGTCGTCTTTTCTTGATCCTCCGAAGCAACTGCAATCTGATTATATCCAGAATATCCATCAAGAATGCAATAATGAGAATGATCAGTTAACCTTTCTAACATTTGATCAATGAATGGAACTGGAAAGTGATCCTTGCGTGTGGTGCTGTTTATCTTCCGATAGTCTGTACAAACTCTCCAACTATTTTGCACACGTGTAGGCACTAGCTCACTAGCTTCATTCTTAACAACTGTGACTCTGGGTCGCTTCGGAACTACTTGAACAGGGCTCACCCACTTGCTGTCTGAGATAGGATATATGATGCCAACATCAAGAAGCTTGATAACCTCTTTCTTGACGACCTCCATCATGAGTGGGTTCAAACGACGTTAAGCTTCCCTTATAGGTTTTGCACCTTCCTCCAGCAGAATCCTATGCATACATGTAACTGGATTTATACCTTTAATATCTGCAATGCTCCAAGCTATAGCAGTTTTATGATCCTTCAGTACCCGGATTAGTTTTTCCCCCTCTTCTGCTGTGAGTTGTGATGATATGATGATCGGTAATGTTTCATCCTCTCCCAAAAATGAATACTTCAAATATTCAAGAATTGGTTTGAGCTCCAATTTGGGTGCCTGAATCATAGAAGGAAGAATTTTTTCGTTAGAAGGAGGAAGAGAAATAAAATAGGAAGAAGACTTACCACGAAATGGTGAAAAAGACTCAAGGGTTGCCATTGTCTTGATTAATTCTTCTTCAATGTGCTCAAAATAATTAAGTTTTCCATGTGTAATGCTATGCACTAACGCCTTCTCTAAATTGTCTTGTCCCACACCTTCATTAAAACAATCCTGCACAAAATAGTCAAACGCATTAATAGACAAACAAGATTCAAAATCACTAGGGTACCTCATAGCATTGAAGATTTTGAACTTAACGCTTTCTCCATCAATTTCCATGGTTAAAGTACCATCGTAGACATCAATCTTCGTACGTGTCGTTCTAAGGAATGGTCTTCCCAATATAAGAGGAAGTGTAGTAGGCATAGGGTCATGTTCCATCTCAAGTACAAAAAAGTCAGCGAGAAAAATAAGCTCATTTACTTGCACAAGTACATCCTCCAATAGGCCTTTGGGATATCCATTTGAATGATTTGCCAACTGGATTACTACCTTTGTTTCCTTCAAGTCTCCAAGGTTTAGTGATTCATACACTGAATATGGCATCAAATTGATGGATGCCTCCAAATCACACAATGTTCTCCCAAACTCTTTCCCTCAAATTACATATGGAATGGTAAAGCTACTGGCATCCTTCAACTTCGGTGGTAGCTTTCTCTGCAAAACAGCTGATACTTCCTCGCTTAATTCCATAGTTTCTTGATCATTGAATCTCCTCTTGTTCGTACAAAGCTCTTTAAGGAACTTTGCATACTTGGGCACTTGTTTTATGGCAAGTAAAAGAGGTAAGTTCACTTGGACTTTTCGAAAAGTATCCAAGATTTCCTTATCAGTTTGCTTTTTCTTAGACTTCATAAACCTACGAGGAAAATGAATAGGGACACATGAGTTAAATGAATTTTGAATTTCTTTACTTACTTTATCAGAATCTTTTTTGTTCAATTCTGTATCTTTAGAAAACTTTTCAATTTTTGTTGAAGCCTCATCTTGCTCAAGATTTTTGGTTTGTTGCTCCCCTTGCTCATTTGTATCTTTTCTAGTCCTCTTTTGCATCCTTGGCTGCTCAAAAACTTCTTTTCCACTCCTTAAAGTCACAACATTCATCTGCTTCACATTTGGATTCACCACGGTTTGGCTAGGCAACCTTCCTGGTTAATGTTGTTGCCCCATCAAACTTGCTAACTGACTCATTTGGCGTTCAAGGTTTTCAGTTGCTTTGTCTGTTTTCTGTTAATGAGATTGAATAGTTAGCTAAATGAGCAATTAAATCCTCAAGAGACTTACTTGGAGCTTGTTGTTGTTAAGGCTAAAATGGTGTCTGCGGTCTTGCTTGAAAGAAGCCAGGTGGACGGTTATAGTTGTTGGGAACAGATTGTTGTCCGTTGTCTTGATTGTTCCACTTTAAGTGTGGATGATCGCGCCACCCTGCGTTATAGTTGTTGGAGTATGGATCATACTTTTGTTTTTGTTACCCCTGAAACCCTCCTAACGCATTAGCTTGCTCAAGACCACCTTGATCCATCAACAAATGGCACATGTCCATGGCATGTCCCATCATTAAACATACACCGCACACTTGTTTTGGAGCCACCATAACTTGTTACACAAGATTAGTCAAGTTAGCTAATTGTAATTCAATACTAGAGTTAGCACTTACCTTGTTAACTTTCTTAAGAGGTTGCTCGTCTCTTCCTCCAAATTGTCGTGTGTTGCCAGCAATGTTCTTTAATAATGCCCTAGCATTTGTTGGTGTCTTGTCCACCACTTGCTGCATCAAGCATTACACGATTAGTACCACACAATCCTTCATAAAAATACTGTATTAAAAGATGCTTTGAAATTTGATGATTAGGATAAGATGCAACCAAATGTGTGAATCGCTCATAATAATCTCCAAATAGCTCTCCATGTTGTTGTCGGATTGCACATATGTCTTTCCTTATGCTTGCAGCTTTTGTGGCCGAAAAATATTGCTCCAAGAATGCTTGCTTCACCTGGTTCCATGTGTTCATTGATCCCGGAGGTAAATTGTAAAGCCACTCATTTGCCTTAGCTTCTAATGTAAATGGGAATGCCCTCAACTTGACTTGTTCCTCATCCACATTGGCTGGTCTCATTCCTGAGCATACCACATGAAACTCCATGAGATGCTTGTTGGCATCCTTTGTTGAGAAGCCATGGAACTTAGGCAAGTAGTGAATCATGCCGGACTTAAGCTCAAATCCTCCTTCTGCATTTGGATATGTGATGCACAATGGTTGTTGATCCGTATTTGGCGTTGCCAACTCCCTCAAAGTACGGTTATCAGCCATGCCTTCTTGAGGTTCTTCCTCCTCTTCCGAACTCAAATGTGGTGGAGAAGATGGTGGTAAAGACACTGATGCATGCTTCTGCTTGATTGTTCCTCGAAGCTTTCGAAGTGTTTGTTCAACCTTAAGATCGTAGGAAGCTAGATCAATGCTCTTGGACCTTCGAGTATGCATATACTACAAAGAGTAACTGAAATAAAAACAAAAACAAAAACACTAATTAGACAAGAAAAGAAAACAATAGAAAAATAAGTAATTAGAAATAACAATCCCCGGCGACACGGCGCCAAATATATGATAGGATTAAAAGCACACCACAAAGTAGCACACAAATGTCCTATTAATTTTCCTTATTAACAATAAGATTTGTCAATTGTAGTATATGAAAATAAGGGTCCTTCCCGCAGAAGATTGTTTTATCTAACTACTTAAAATGTCACAAAAACTGGGCTGTTGTCCCTACTAACCAGCCACCGAACAATAATTATTAGACTGACTTACACTTATCTAAAGTCTACGAAATTTTATATGAAGACACTAGACACACAGAGCTACACTCAACAAATTTTTGGGATTTTTGGAGTTGATTTGCTATTTAAATTAAATCGAACAAAAACAGGACAAAAACAAATTTTAAGTAGTTCACAAATTAAGAAAAACGAGTTAGGGGAATTGCTATCCACCACCAAATAATCATGCAAACATGTTATGTTTCATTCAAATTCCTTTCATTTTCAGATGAAGATGCTCAAGTTGGCTCAATATTAGAACTCAACCTATTACTCTTTCTTATGTAGTACGTTAAGAGAATGGCATTTTCAACTTAACTTAGTCCCTAACATGCAATCTAGAATGGTGTGTTCATAGATTTAACAAGTATAAATCATTAAGAACGAAAAGAGTTTGAGTCATCACAAGGCATCGTAAGTACTAACGTTGTCTTACTTATCCTGGAAATTGATTCACATGTTAATCGCAATTAACAAGTACTACTCTAAAACATATGTAGGTCCTCATTCGACAAGGGCAGGCACACATATATTCATAGCATTAGAATCCTAGATATGCTTACTAAGTATGCATCCATAGAAAACACATAAAGAATTCATCAATGAGACAAGTAGTGAACCAATTTTCATCCATTCATAAAAGTAATTCAAATGAAATGTCATAACAAACTTGCAATCATATTCGGGGCTTCAAAACAGCCCCTAACAACTAAAAATTAGTTACACATAATTCTCAAATTAAACCAAAAGAAAGATATGAGTTTGAGAAGATAAAACCGAAAGAAGAGAATGCCAAGATTTCCTCCTTCCTTTCCTTCCTTCCACAACGCAGCAGCCTTACCTTTTTTCCTTGTTTTCCTTCCTTTTTTTTCTATCTTTTTTTCCACCTTTTTTTCCACTCTTTGCCGCTGCAACCTGCAGCCATTTTCTTCTTTTCTGTTGCCACAGTTTTTTCTCCATAACTCTCCCTACTAACAGCCATTTAGTGATGACAATAAGTGAAAGGAAATGCTAAAACAATTGTAACTCTTTGGGCAGCCTTTATGCCCATTACTCCCACTTAATTTTCCATTTCCTGTGATATTTGAATAGGTGTCAGCTGGCTAGTTCTTGGCTACATCAGTTTTGGCTGCTAGTTTTATTGGATTTATTGCTTTCAATGCTTTCTTGTCAGTTACAAATTGCTCAGCCTCTTGGGAACCTTTCAGTGTTAAAACGGTCATAACTTCTTCTAGAAAAATGATATTAACAATCCACGAAATGCTCCAGAAAATAGACATATGTAGCTTTCCAAGAATATAAGGCTCATTCTCTAATTCATTCTGATATGTCCGCAACTTGCTTCCAAAGTCAGCTGACCTGCACAGGCAGTTTTGATGAATTTGTTACTTAAAATTCCACTTGTGCTATTTTTCTTTTCTTTACTTGACAAATCCTACAAAACACAAAAACAAAGTAAATAGCTCAAAAATATAAGGAACTAACTAAGAAAAGACAAGTGAATTTGACGTAAAATTTATATAAATATGAGCTTATCACTTCACTACCTCCTTGGCAACCTTGCTATATCTGCATCATAGCAAGCAGAGCAGTCCTTCTATATTGGGTCGTATGCTTCACAAGGGAACTTGGGCAAACAACCTTTCTAACGCCATCAACAAACTTGGCACAAGCGTATGTCTTTAAGCAGATCTGGTTTCAAAAGCACACAGATCTCAGCAGCCTCCCCAGAAGCAAGCTTAGTGTATTTCTCACAACTACCCGCATGAGCAGTCTCCTCATTCCCAACAAGCGAATCAGTCTCAGCAGCAAAAGAAGTAGGCATTGGCCCCACTTTAGCAGTAGAGTCCACCTTATCACTCTTCATAATAGCAAGCTTCTCCAAAGGTGAGCCGGACTTAGCTCCCAACAGACATCTTGATACAGACTTCGGCATTAGAGGCATAACAGGACCTCTATACTGATCAATCATATCAACAATCGTACTAGCCATTCTCAACATGGAAGATGCTACAGGCTCAGATCTAGTAGCCTCATTTTTCTTCCTATTGGAAGAAGTCATGCCAATCACAAGCCTCTCGGTAGCAGGTGGATCCTCACGAGCAGCGAATGAAGTCTTTCATTTTTTCTCAACCGACATCTCGTGGGGAAGATCTCTTCTTTTCACCTTCATTCACAGTAAGCTCCATGACAGCGATCAAATGAGCCAATGCATTTGCCTTGATCCTCCTTACCTCCTCTTTCTGGAGCAGCCCACCTTTCTCTCGACGAAGAGAACTAAGCAACCAACGCCATTCACGGGACTCAGCAGGGGAGCTCAACCCACATTCTAGTAGCCCATGAGGCCCACGACCTCCTCATTTCTCTCAATCGCCGACCTAGCCCACGCCAGGTCTAAGAGCCCAAAGGACATGAGCCATACAACTCGCCTAGCACTACGCTTTAGCTCCTCAATATGCGGCCCCAGCCGCACAAGCTGCCCTTAGCTCTAGCCAAACCGAGCAGCCCAAGCAGTGGTCCCTACCACAACACCTCATCATCCTATGCCGAGCCGACTCCTGGCCCTTGTCATCCGACATACCGCACCACCTCGACGGCTACCCCACGACAACACTATCCAAGAAGAAGATAAGGAAAATTAATTTTTCTTACCTCAATGCGGGGCAGAGAAGACAAAGAAAGCAACGAAAGATGATTATTTGCACGGGCAAGTGTAGAAGATTGCTAAGGGAGGGGGAATAAATATCCTCTAGCTTTCTCTCTCTTGTAGGGTAGAATAAATCGCTCTCCAAAGTTAATTTAATAATCCACTTAAGGTGGACTTAAATAGGCTTTGAGAGAAATTTATTTCCCTTTCCTAGAAGGATCTAATTTCCAATTAAAGAGGGAATTTACATCAAAATAGGAAGCAATCCTACGTTTCCTAAAGTAAGAAGATCTCTACACCTGCTGCCCTTTCCTGCGAGCAACCTAATAGGTGTGGGGGCATTTGTGGAGCTAAAAATAATCACAAGCGACACGTGGATTTTTGGATAAAAGAGGACAAAAATACCCTTGAGGCATACCGAGATTCGTACGCACGAGCAGCAGACAATTATCACTCAACCAAGTCAAAAGTGCCCAAAATAGGTAAACAATCCAAAACCTATTTCATCCATCCTCATCAAATCCTCTCTACAAGGTAACCCCGAAAACATTCCTTTTAAATTATGTTAATTGGCCAATTAATGGATTTATTACCTAATTAATCTATTAATGGCCAATTAAATCACCAATTATACCCAAAAAAAAATGCACAAAGGCCAGTCACCTTCTCTCCCAAGGGGACCGGCCATGCACTATATATTCAACCTCATTTCCTCTAAAAACATAGGTCTTCACTCTTGCTAAAATTCTCCAAAATTCTCAAACACTTTTCTCTCAAAATTCTAACTTTCGCATCGGAGGTTCTTCGGCCAAACACCCCCCCCCCCAAAAAAAATTATTGTGGGCGCGTGAGGCTCTTGGCCTTGACCTATGGTGTTATATGTTTTGTAGGTGCAATTTTATCCAAGATTAAGGAGGAAGAAATTTGCATCCACAATGTTCATTTTTATGCATGGTTGAATCATTGGAGATCAAGTTCGATTTTAAAGATCTGTCAATTGTTTCCTAGATATTACTACCAGTCTTAATTATTGTACTAATTATCTTGAAGAATTATGTTGGAGTCAATTCAGCCAAAGATTAACCAAGTAGAGGTGAATTATATCTTCAATATGGAATAAAAGATGTGATTATGTCCATACTATCTCCATATTTTCCTCATCCAATTCACAGAGTCATTATCACCCCTTATTATGTGACGTGGTGATCACCAAATAATAATAGGATAAAATTCTGAAATCTTATCAACCAAGGCGATCAAGATTGTAACTCTAAATTTTACAATCTTAACGACTTTGTTTTTCCCATTCGGCTGGAAACTCGGTGCCAGGGTGTCCTAGTTCAGATAATGTTTTACTTGAATTGTAAAAGCCTATACAGACTCACCCATGTTGATTGGATACCTTTATCATCCATGTAAACTTGTCACAATATTTTTCAGTCCTATAATATCCTAGTTCTACACACGTGTCCAACCATGTCTGTTTAAATACAAGAGACCATGCAACAAAAAAAGAACTTTCAACTCAACACACAAACAAATGTTATATGCAAAACTCTCACACACTCTTGAGGAAAATACTAACTACTTCACTAACTTTCATTAGCACATATCAGTTTGGTTAAGCATCACTAGGTTGAAAAACGGGCTACAAATCAGTTCAGTTGAATATCACTGGAGCTATAGAATTAGCTTGCTTAGGAGTTTCTTTGGTTTGGTTAAACTACACTTACTCTTGTGTTGACTAGTTATCTATTCCAAGTCTAAGCTGATGAAAAGTATATGATTCTTCAGTTATTTCCATGTATCATTTAGAGTTCGGCATTCAGACGGCCGAACAACTTTTACCATTTCCTTCATCAACTTTTACCATAAGGACGCTCATTTCCTTTACCATAAAGACGTCCCTACAGGTTGATAACGATTCGGTGCACCTATGTTTACAGTTGAAGCGACTGAACCTGGTGAAGAATATTGAACTTCATAACAAAATGCATAACCTTGTCTTCAAATTTTAGAATCCAAGGTAGAGAGTGTTCCTTTCTTGATCAAAGTCACTTGGTGTAGAAGTCAGTAGCGCGTTTCATCATCAAACCACCACACCCATTTTATTCGCTTGGCCGAGCTTGGTAATGAATTGGCACGCCCGTATAGGCAATCATCCACACAAAGACGTAGGTAGCTCATAGAATACTTTGACCTAGTCCATGTAATTTTTAGGGTTAGCAAATATCTTTTTCTAAATAAACCCATGAAATTACGTCGACTGAAAATAAAAAGATGGAAAAAAGTGAAATAGCCAGATTCATCCAAGTAATTATATTGGTAAAGATCTAAAACATAAATGATAAAAAGAAGTAAACTGGGAAGGATAGAGCAAACGGCCGGGAATACAAAATTGGAGAACGTAATTCAAATCCCAACGAGCTCAAGTAAAAGAATCCAAAGATAACGTGGACACTTGAGAAAGAATCCCAACGATTTATCAATTGTGCGTGTTCACCGTACATAGCATAGAGCAAAAGTAAAACCTACGACTATTAACATGCCTAAACTGTGGCAAGTCTGTTTTCCAACCAGATGTTGCCCTCGGCTTTTCATTTCTCAAACTTTTATTAATTTTCTCTTCACCGATATATCAATGGTGTAGCAAATTTTCTTCAACATCAAGCAACCCAGTGCCCTAATGTATACGCTTTAACCGAGAGATCGAAGAACCTGAATAGACTCGGTGCACCAATGAAAGCTTCTCAAATGTTATTACACTATTCTATGCCTCGCTTGACTTTCCCAACTGCAACCTCTAAAGAGACCTTGTCCCGAAATGAATTTCTCCAAAACCATGAAACCCTAGTCTCCGCCAATGGTGTTTTCGAGTTGGGGTTGTTCAAGTCGGGAAGGATTTCAGGGTGGTACTTGGGAATACGGTACCAAAAAAACCAAAGAAAAAACCGTTGTTTGGGTAGCCAATCGAGATGCCCCGCATTGGAATTCATCAAAAGCAACTTTGAATATTGGTGATCATGGCAACCTTGCCCTTGTTGATGGAGAAACAGGAAAGATGACATGGTCATCCAATGAAACCCAAGCTACGAATCTGATTTTCAAGCTTTTAGATTCAGACATACTTGTATTTTCACTCTACTATACTATCAGGACTTTGCATATACTTTTTGTGGAAGAGGAACATAAGGACAGAAGGAAAAGGTACCGGAATTATTCAATTAGAAAATTTGTAATTACATAATCAACGAATTGATGAAGCAAAATTTAGAACTTGAGCCACCAAGATTTTTGAATTTATTTATTTTCTCTATCTTTCACTTTCTTCTGAACAGGTTTAATCATAGAAACAGGGATTGTCTACTATATCAAGTAACAACAAAGCCATACCAATGAGTGAAAGATATGAAGGTTGAAACTTCGCATTGTGCCATGTCTGCAATTGTCGAAAATACTGAGACAAAGCAAGAAGCTGACAGAAAAGTTCTTGCAGCCACAAGATTGGATTGGATTTGTTGTAATTGCCAAAGGCGGATAGATTAGAAACTACAATCTTGTGGCTCATTCTTTGTTTTGGACCTCAAATTCATTACTCTCTGACTCTGTTCGCACGAAAGGATTAAGTTGAAGAATCGTAGTTCGTCAGTTCAATAAACTCCTATTACTACTGCAAGACATTCCTACATCCATGTAATCGGAATAACTATTAAAAACTGTATGCTTTCTTTGTATAGCTTGTCTAGGCATATGAGAAATATATACATATAGCTTCGAGAAATATATACATATAGCTTCACAACGTGAATCATCAACTTGATTTTAGTTTCAGTATAGGCATGCGTATAGATATTTATGTTTAATGGGATATCATTCTACCATTTAAGCAAACAACATGATTCATATGAAGGTGTAGTGCTTATATGATTCATATACTACTCTAGTAATAGCATTGTCCAATCAAGTATTTAGCATCAGCATCTAACAATGCCATGGAAAAATATAGAACCACTCAGCAGTTTTAGAACTCTAATTATCTACACAAATCTAGGCTACAACACATACAAATTCAGCAATGTTCTTCATGGGTAGGACAAATGTGGCATACAAAATGTTCGAATGTATCTGGCCTTGATTATGGAATAACATTAATAGTTATAAAACAAACCCAACCCTTCAATTTCTAAAGAGAACCGAATTGAGGTTAGGATTTCAATGTTCTTCCCTATATATGCAACCGATCATGACTACCCGGTTCCGATTCAACTCCTAAACAATACAACAAGCATCATCTCAAATATGCATACAAAATATCGAATTCAAATTCGAAACCAAAACTAAAAGTTAAAACCTTGGGAAAATACTTACGCTAGAGGAGAGCCCACAAGGGAGAATCATTATTTTCACTTGGGTCGAGGCCAGATTCCATCGGCATTGCCCGAAATCAGAGAAAAGTCGCCGGAACACGTCAATATGTTTGGACCTCGTTTTCTTTATACAATGGTTGGTTTTCAAGGGGTGGGTATGTTAAGATTGAACACGGCTTCGCTACGAAACTATAGCTTCCGACCTCATGTGATTTCGTTATCGTATGAGGAAATTATGATGAAAATAGGTTGTAAGGGATCCCGTGAGTGAAGGAGGAAGAAGAAGAAATAGTTCTTTCCCCCCTTTTCCCCTATACCCTTCTCTCCTTTCTTCCCGATATTACCCCCACCACACCACCCCCCGCCCCAACTCCTCCTCCTCCTCCTCCTCTTTTCTTCTTTCTTTTTCTTATTTTATTCTATCATTAATATTTGGGTAAATATCAGTTTAGTAGCCTCAAGTTTCGTGATTTTCAACATTTGATACATAAAGATTTTTTTCGTTCCAGAATCATACCTAAAGTGTTAATTTTGGGACAGTCTCATACATCCGTTAATTTAATTGTTAAATCAACCATTAACTGATGACGTGACGCCCACATGAACAATGATTAGGCGCCATGTGTCAATATGGGGCCCATGTGAATATTAAAAAATTTTAAAAATTGAAAAAAAAAATTTCTGGGAACCCACCTATTCCCTCTCCTTCCCGACCCCCTTCCTCCTTCTCCCTCCCTTCTCTTCCATGCACCCATCCTCCCCGCGCACCTACCCATTCCTCTAATTCTCCCTTCCTTCTCTCCTCTGCACTTACCCTCCCCGCACACCCACCCATCCACCCTCTTTCTCTCCGACCTTGTGAAACCCGAGAGACCCTTCACTCTGCCACCATGCTTCCAAAACCATTTGATTCATCACTTTATCTACATTTCCAACTTCACTCCCCGTACTAACCCTAGCTCTATCCTCCTTAGATCTTCTGCCAGCCTCACTTCTTGAATCGAGCTCCATTGGTGAAACCTTAGCTCTATCCTTACCGACGCCGCCTTCGGAAACCCTAACTCTAGCTTCCTCGGCCTTTCTAGTGGCATCTGATTTTCCATCCAATCCGAAATCATTGTTCATCACAGAGATCTCATTCTCTGAATCAACTACGATTTGAATCCTTTGGAAGCTCTAGACGAACGGAGTTGGTGGGTCCCAATAAGGCGGCATACCTTTCTATTGCCTCATGTTGAAGATTTGAAGATCAAAAATTTTTAGGGAAAGCGCGAGAAAAATGTGGGATATAAGGGATACAAAAAAAACCCAGGAGAGAGAGAGGGGGAAGCATAGGGTGTTTGGATGGTAAGAAAATTTGGGGGGAAATTTGTGATTTTTTTTTTGTGGTTTGATTTGAGATGGGTGGGTGTAGAGGAGAGAAGGGAGAGAGAAGAAGTGAGGGGGAATGGGTAGGTGCCCAGAATTTTTTTTTAATTTTTTTAATTTGTTAATATTCACGTGGGCCCCCATATTGACACGTGGCGCCCATTCATTGTCCACGTGGCACCACGTCATCAGTTAAATGCTGATTTAACAGTTAAACTAACATATGTACGAGATTGTCCCAAAATTAACACTTTAGGTATGACTCTGGAACGAAAAAAACTTCATGTGTCAAATGTTGAAAATCACGAAACTTGAAGTAAACTGATATTTACCCTTAATATTTTATACCTTTTCTACTACTTTAAATAAAATGATTTATACGTGTTTCGTAAAATCTTTCTTCTAGTTCTAATTTTTGCTACGCTTATGATCAGTCGTTCCTAATAACGAGTGCTATTAGAATATACTAATTAATATGTTACACGTGTCCTGACTAGTAAGTCAATGAAAGTTGACACATACCCTGTAAGGGCATTTTGATCATTTTATATATATATTTTTTTAAATAAAATAAAATTATGGACGGGTTGTAACAGACTTAATTATAGCAATAATGTGACAACCCGTTCCAAATTTTACGTTTTTATTAATTTTAAAAGCGTGAATTTACAAAAATGCCCTAGAGGCAAAGATTTTGACTAACGTTGATCATCGTTTAGACAGACGTATGACTTATTCTTTTCGCATATCCTCGTAGTATTCGTTGGTGCGAATGCATAGGCGAAAGCCGTTTGCGAGTCTGGGTTATAACGGTATAGTTATGGACGTTTGAAGTTGGTTATTGAGAGTTAGTTAAAAGATTAAGAATGACCAATTAGATGAAAAAGAAGAAAATGGCAGCAGCCCAATCAGAAATCAGAAAGAGAAAAAAAAAAAAAAAAAAAAAAATAGAGGGGAAAAGTTGGGAGCTTATCCCGTGGGTTTTCCATCCGTACACCTCCACGACCACCCATCTTCCAAGGCCGATTCTGGCCAACTCCGATGGAGTTTTTCAACACCACCACCACCATCTTGAAGCTCTCATTTCCTTCTATAAAATCCACCAAGAACCACTTTGATTAACCTCTGTATGTGGCGGTTTGAGGGCACAAAAGTTGATGGTTCTTAAGGTGCCCCAACCACCCTTTTTTATTTTCCGGCAAAACGGCAAAGCGATGATCAATGCCACCACTTGGGCTTTGTAGCCCATCATCCCAGGAGCAAATTCCAACCAACCTTGACCCCGTTGGTCGATGTTGGGAAGTTTTAGTCATCGCCGGCTTTATGGGAAAAATTGACCATCTTCCGTCCTTTTTTGGACTTCGTGGCAGGTATGACAGTTGCTCCACTCACTGAGATCTTCATTTCTAGGGGTGGTTCGGTATGGGATACCATACCGAAACTAGTATCTCGAATCCCAAACCAAAATTTTTTGGGACGGGAATTTGAAGACCAATCCCAAACCAAATTTTCGGGAATCCCGAAATATTTTCGGGATTTTGGGACAAATCGGGAATCCCAAATTGAAATATGAAATTATGAATTGTTCTTCAAATATATAATTCAAGAACACATTCATGAACTAGGAATTTCATTTTATTCACACTACCATTTAATTGAACACTGGCATGTCTGACTGTTTTTATCATAGTCAAAATTCAAATTAATTAAACCCTTTTTGCAATCTGTTGAGAGACAAAAGAATCAAGTCTTCTGAAATCATCAGCCATGGCAGCAGCAATAATAAAATCCACATGAATATCAAACAGAACATGAAAAATATGCAAGGTGTAGGGCATTCCAGGTTGCAGAGCATGAATTAGAAACTACTAGCATCAATTATAAAAGAATAATATATATATGTATAAATATATATATAATAATTAACATTATATACTTTCGGTTCGGTATGGGATTCCCGATACATTGAGAAGCCAATCCCGAATCCCATACCGAAATTTTGGGATCGGTTCGGGATAGCATCCCGAAAATTTCGGGAATTTCGGTTTGGGAAATTTTTGGTTTGGGATCGGGATTTTTTCGGTTCGGTTCCGGATTTTTGGGAATTAATGTGAATGCTTTATATAATTAATGTGAATGCTTGAAGTACTAATGCAAACTACGAATGGCTTGATCTCTGTTTAGGGTATGTAGGCAGTCTAACGAGACGTTAGATGCAACCATACAATAAGTGAGATTAAATAATGGAGACAAAAGCTTTGTTTGGGAAATGACCAATGCGAAGGAATCTGGTGAAAAACATGAGATTTAACCTTATGTTTTGGGTGAATAAATGTTGGTTATAAATCAATGTGTGAGGAAATGAGAAGTTGTGGTTTATGATTTATAAATGCCTTGCCATAATTAGTTTACATTTTAGTATGTGATTTAGTACAACCTTGCACAGTGTTGCACACCAATGCGGATGCCAAGGTAAGTTCAGGTGAGTATACAATGTTGGTATGATTGAATGGTAATTAGTGATAAATGGATGTGAGTAGAATGCATTGTCCTGCACCCTGGTGTTAGTGCTCTGCCCGAGGCCAGGGCCTAGCCTTCACGTGATCGTTCACCTCTCGCACCTTCCGCGCGCCTTGGATTCCAAGGTAGGTGCCAGCCTATTGTACATACCACTTTAGATGGTTCTGACTCGTAGGTGACTTGCGATACTTCGCACAACCTTCACGTGATCGTAGCACTTAAGCGTATTTAGTTACACCTAGCATGTCGTACAGACCACTGTAGGTGGTTCTGACTCGTGTGTAAGACTTCATTGATGAGATATTGATTGGCTAGCATATTGATGAGATATTTATTGGCTAGCATGTTGATGAGATATTGGCTAGCATGTTATCGAGCTATTGGCTAGCATGTTATGGAGTTATTGGCTAGCATGTTATCAAGCTATTGACTAGCATGTTATCGAGCTATTGGCTAGCATATTATGAAGCTTTGGCTAGCATGTTATCGAGCTATTGGCTAGCCTATTATTGAGTTATTGGCTAGCATGTTGATGAGCTATTAGCTAGCATGTAGATGAGCTATGGATAAGTCGTACAGGTCACTAGAGGTGCCTCCCAACTTATAGGCTAGCATTGATTGATGAGATATGAGATAAGTCGTACAGGTCACTAGAGGTGACTCCCGACTTATATGCTAGCATTGATTGATGAGATATGAGTACAGTTGTACAAGTCACGTTAGGTGATTCCGGCTGATATATCATTTTATATTGATTAAGTTCATTTGGCCTACTTGTTAATGCATTGTAGAGTTGATGGACATGGCATACCCGTGGTTTTGGCCATTCTTGAGCATGGGTGGATATATAGATAGATATATCATTTTATATATGTGTAGTATTGTCCTATAGTAAACGATAAGGGATTTACAGTGAGGGGTTATTACTGTTAGAAAGGTAATAGTTTTGGGAAGCTTAGTTTTATTGCTTACTCACACTTTCTGTTTTGTACCATTCCAGATTATAACTACTGAGTTCATATCGAAGAGGATCTATGGCTAATCTTTGTATTGGTGGCTCCTTTTAAGGGTATGATTCTTATCCATACTACTGTACTTTACTTATGCTCTGACATCGCGTGTGAAATGGGTTCGCTCCCACTCATAGCGCATTCTGGTATTTAGACACTTTTAGGTTCAAATTTATTTACATTATACACTATCATATTTTATGACTTCGTCACCTTCCAGGTGTCGGCCAGCACGACTCGATTCAGAATCCAAGTGGACTGTCCGAGTCGGAATGTGTCAAATAATCTATGAACGTGCAGACAAATAGATCCTAAATTTCTTCAATTCCACTGCGTATCGCATAATTGGCCTTGCCGCTAACTCCGTCAATTTTTGCATCTCAATAAAGAGCAAAACCATTTGTCAACCCAATGAAAATAAAATAATTGATCGACATCAAGAAGTCAATGGCAAAACCACAAATTGAGAGATAAGTTAGACAAATCCTATCTTCAGTTTAAACTTTAATTTGAAATCTACCTCTTAACCAAATTCATTTGTTGACATATAAAATTTCAGGAGTTTATAAGTTCACGTTCCATCTTATTACTGTCGGATAATGGACAAGCTTTCTTTCTTTTGGTGGTCATTTTCACTATTAAATTTTTTTTTTCTATCTTTTTTATTTATTTGTTTATTTATTCAGTCAAGCGGAATAAAATAATGGAGGAGAGTTAATGTCCATTGTGTGAATATATATGTGAAAAAATAAACTTCACGTACAAATAACTTGAGACAAACGTTACAAGTATAGTAAAAGAAAAAAACTCGCTAACCCAGCTCGTTTAGACCATGGCTTGCCAAATAACTCATATGAAAAATAAGGAATCATTTTGGTTCTAGTTCCTAGCCAATTTAATTGTTAGATCGAAATTTTATTGTTTTTCATTTTTTTTGATCAAAATTCTTTGACTTTTTACACCTTAGCATTTTAGTATTACTTTATTCCATGTCATCTTTATCATTTTTTAAATTAAAAATTGTAATCTTAGACCTTCTCTGGAGGATAGTATAACTATGTAATATTTTGGTGCATGATGCTCTTTTTCCTTTTGATCAGGTTGAAATCCCCTATAAGGTTTTTATTGATGCCCGTTTAATTGCACTCCTTCCATTTGTACGGTTTTTTTTTTTTTTTTTTCCCTGAAAAAACAATGTTATCTACATTAAAAGAGAGAAAATAAACTAAGTCTCACAATGAGATTCATTCAATTGATTAAATCTCAAAAAAAAAAAAAAAAAAAAAAAAAAAAAAAAAAAAAAAAAAAAAAAAAGGATTTTTAAAATTTCCAAAAATTTATGTGCTTAATATATTTACAAATCTCAAGGATCAAATCGACTAAGGGAGGGAATCAGTTGTTGTGATTATCTTTCCTTACTTTTATTGTTAAGTTTTTCAATTCATTTACGTTTCCAATTCCATTTCTGTTAAGTAAACATTCCCTAATAGTGATGTTTTTTCCGATTCATGCTCACTCCAATTCCATGACCCGATTGCGTTATGTTATCAGGAATGGATCCATTGTTCCATTTATGATTGAAACATTCTTTTTGGACAAATAAAAAAAAAAGAGTGGCCCTTGAGCTAGTTGGGTATTTGTTTAGTTATGGGCCGTGGGCCATTGTTTCAACCAGAAATGGAACAACGCTTCCATTCCGATAACATAGCCCGAGGGCCACTCTAAACAAAAAAAATAACGAAACCTCCAGCAGACCAAGAATTCCATCTACAAACCCGCAAAACCCTAACCCTAACCCTAGCATCTATATAAACAAAGATACAATTTCTCCGCAACCCCGAACCCTCACTCCAGCCGTTTGCTTACTCTCCTCTCCCCCTCCCCTCAATTCTCACAACCCAAAACCCTCAATCATGGCAGAGAGACCAGCTGAGAGAGGCCGCGGCGGATTCGGTCGCGGGTTCGGTGACCGCGGTGGACGCGGTGACCGTGGTGGACGCGGACGCGGACGCCGACCAGGGCGCCGCGAAGAGGAAGAGAAGTGGGTCCCAGTGACCAAGCTCGGCCGCCTCGTGAAGGAAGGCAAGATCCGCAGCCTGGAGCAGATCTACCTCCACTCCCTTCCCATCAAGGAGCACCAGATCATCGACACTCTCGTCACCCCCGGCAGTCTCAAGGATGAGGTCATGAAGATTATGCCGGTCCAGAAGCAGACCCGGGCCGGTCAGCGAACCCGGTTCAAGGCCTTTGTGGTGGTCGGAGACACCAACGGGCACGTAGGGCTCGGCGTGAAGTGCAGCAAGGAGGTGGCCACTGCGATTCGCGGTGCCATTATATTGGCTAAGCTGTCTGTGATTCCAGTGAGGAGAGGTTACTGGGGCAACAAGATTGGGAAGCCCCATACAGTGCCGTGTAAGGTGACCGGGAAGTGTGGGTCGGTCACGGTCAGGATGGTGCCCGCCCCCCGTGGTTCTGGGATTGTGGCTGCCCGTGTGCCCAAGAAGGTGTTGCAGTTTGCTGGTATTGATGATGTCTTCACTTCATCCCGTGGTTCCACCAAGACCCTTGGCAATTTCGTCAAGGTATATTTCTTTTGAAACTCTCGATTATTTATTTGATACAAACTGTGTTCAATTATTTATTTGATATTGTTTGCATTGATTGATATATATCATTGTGCTAATTGGAAATGTTTGACACTTTTTTTTTCAAATGGTTGACAAAGAGCTCATGATCTGAGAATTAGGCTTGTTGAGGGGTGTTGGCTGTTTATGCCCGTAAAGTTGTACTTGTGAAGATTTGCAATCTCCGCCCGTTGCAACTATTTGTATTGTTTAAAATGTGCAAAAGTTGAAAATCTTTGGTGAAACACTTTCCGCAATACATTTAGTGAAGTGATACTTATTGGGGTATGATTATATGTTTTCTACATGTCGGCAACAATACAAGACACAAGAATGCAAATATCTTTTACCTTCACTAGTTTGATTTATTGATGGTTTGAATGTGTTTTGGAGGATATCTTTTATTCGTTTGCATACATTATGTATGAATGAGATAACATCCCGGCTACCAAGCTTTTGTGTGTTTAATCTATGTTTTGAACTATTGATTGGACTAGTCAATACCATGTTGTGAGTCATTAATATAGAGGATGTTACTTGCTCGTACGTGATGACCTCGTGATGCCGAATTAATGTTTTCAAATGGTGCACAGATGAGTGATTTAGTATTAGAATAATTAAAACCCTTGAACTTGTAAACCGAGTGTCATCATGAGTAATGGTACATAGCTGATTCCTGTGTATTGTGCTCATTCTTAATTTGCTGTTTCCTTTGGTACAAACCTAATTTTTTTGATGTGTTGACTAGGCTGGTTGAAGTGATTGTTTAATTTCATATTACGTGCATGATATCTAATCAGTGTTCTTTCAATTATGGCAGGCCACTTTTGATTGCCTCCTGAAGACTTATGGTTTCTTGACACCTGAGTTCTGGAAAGAGACACGCTTCACCAAATCTCCATTCCAGGAGTTCACGGACCTTCTGGGAAAGCCAACTAAGCCCCTTCTTATTGAAGATGTCGAGAAAGTAGAAGCCTAGTGTGAGCGATCCTAGCGTTACTTTAAGATGAAATCTTGGTTTTGAGGTTTCTAGGTTTGAAGACATTATATGTTCGTCTTTTTTGTCTTAAGAATTATTATCGTTTATAATTTGTCTTTCTTTTGCGTTAATTTTGATCTATGTCGGGATTCAATCTTGTTACCTTGCTGAAATTTTTGGATTTACAAGACCTCCGATGCTTCTGTTTTGTTCTTTTAAGCATTTGCCCCTTCTTACAAATGTGTTGATTTGCCTGGTAAACCTTGTGCTGTTGTTTCCGATGAGTAATTGTTTCCTTATGAGGCGACTCCGTCCAAGTAGCGGCTGAAGTAATTGTCAACAGGTTGAAGGGAGTTTTACCATAGATTGTTTCCTAGCAACAGGGTGCCTTTGTCCCCCGTGGGAAATGGCTGCTGCTACTTCAAGCCGATACTTGCACCACCACAACCGTGGTGGGAAATGGGGAAATGAATGGTTAAGATTGACAATAGAAAGTCAAAACAATTGTGGAAAGTAAATCTAATGGTTAAGACACATGTATTATCAAACGATAAGTAACATTAGAGTCACACTCATAATAAATATTTTGATTTTCCAAAGTTATTTTATTTTATTTTTTCAAAGTTATTTGCTAATATTCTGTTTTTGTAATCAATTTATGTTTGTATTGTTAGTTTTGGATCTATTTTGTTCATCGTTTTTATGGTAACATCATATACGTAGCATATACAAAATATTAAGAACGAACAACAAATTGTAAAAAGTTTAAAAATATTCAAAAACTATATATCTAAAATAAGTGCATATTATAAAGTAAATCATTTTAGAGAATTGTTATTGGCATTTCAAAAATCTTATTCTATACTCCAAACTTTCTATATTTGGAAAGAAAAATACACATGTGAGTGTAGAATGAGATTTTTGGAGTGCTAATAACACTTCTCTTATTTTATATTGTATAATAAGTGCATATTATACTTAAAAAGACACGTAATTGTAAATATAAATTGCAAAATAAAATAACATATAGATTATAAATACTAGAACATATTGAAAACATGGGGAACAAACATATAATGAGTGTTTATCCAAATATTTAACAAGTCACTTACATTTTATTGAAAAAATAGAATGCAAAATGAAAGTTATCTATTTTCTATCTAAGTGAGAGTCACAACTTAGGTGGGTTTAGGCAGGCTCGACGGACGCCAAACAGAGATAAATTAAAGGATAAGTATAGACGGTAATAAAAAATGATAAAATATGCATAAAGTAGAGAAGCAAACTCACATTATTTTATTAATCTTCAACTTCAATGTTACAAGATAGCACCAAAGTTGGAAAGACAGACAACACTCAGACACTCAATAATATAGTTTACAAAGTGAGTTTTTTCGGCGTACAAACAACTGAGCTCGGAGGCTCTATAAATAGAAAAATTAAAGGCAAACTTAAATGCCAAGTGTAGTACATCCAGTGAAGCATCAAAAAGCTGCAACGACCTGAAATTTCTAATTCGGAAGCTAATTACTTAGATAGGCCTCAAATTCATTTTCTTAGCAAATTTCACTAAAAGATTAATCTCAGGTATTTTATTAGGCTGCATCTAACCTTCTCATTAAACTGCATATGCACCCTACTAAGGGATCAAGCCATTTGTAGTTCACATTACACTTCTAGAACAACATACTAAAATTTTGTTTCGATCCAACGGTCGGATCTCGGTCAATCACAACATTCGAGTGGCGGTCAACGTTTTAATTTACTAACTTGCAAATTGAATTTGGGAAAATCCATACCTTGGATTCCCGATCCGTAACTTTCTAAGGTCTTCAAATATTATGTACTATAATGTCTCAAAGTTTGGTGACGATCCAACGACTGAATGGTCATCAATTACGAAAAATCATACAGTTGTATAATTCGAATCATTGCATCAAATTTCAACGAACAGACTTTGGATATGGGTTCAAGAAATCAAGGATGTCCCGCTTGCCAAAATCCATGTCAACAGATTTTCCCCCACAAGCCGCCACACGCGCCGCAGTGCGTGGTGGTTTCCGGTGATCAGAAACCCACTTTTTTGTCTAACTCCAAATTCTACCAAAATTTATAGGAAGATAGAGCTCAACAAGAGGAACAATTTTTATACTTGCCACAAAGTCCAAAAGTGGACGGAAGAGGGTCGATTTTCACTGATAAAACCGGCGGGTGCCTAAAATTCCCGGTGTCGATTCGTCGCCCACGGTGGTCCAATGGGACCAAATCTGATCGGGATTTACTCTTGGGATGATGGGCTACAAAACCCAAGTGGTAGCATCAGCCATCGCTTTAATTCATCAAAAAAATGAAAAGGGTGGTCGGAGCACCATTGGTTTTCATCGGTTTTGATGGCCTCACACCGCCACATACGGTGGCTAATCAATGTGGTTCTTGGTTGGATTTTGTAGAGGGGAGTGGGAGCTTCAAGATGGTGGTGGTGTCAAAACATTCCACCTGAGTTGGCCAGAATCGACCTTGAAAAATGGGAGGTTGCGAGAGTTCAAATGGGGGTTTTTCTGGGTTATTTGGGCCTCTTGCCCAGGTTTCCCGAAGTGGAAACCTTCTCCTTTCAAGCTGACTAATTATAGACTCCCTACTAATACTAAGTTCACACGTCTAAAAAGTCTCATTACTTCCAAGGCTCGTAACTTCTCCGTTCTAACTCGGAATTAGGCTCTGTTTGCACCTACGCTCTCGTAGGGTCGTCCTTTATTCAAATATATTTAGAAATACGATAAAGTATATGAGGATAAAATACATCCTCATAAAATTACGTTTAGTCAACGAGAGACATTTTCGTCTTTTCACTCTCTGATAAAATTTTTCATCATAATCATTTACTTCCACCAATCTTATGTTTTGCATTAAGTTGTCCTAACCGCATTGTGAGATTACAATTTTAAGGGAGTTTTACTTTATCGAAACTGCAAAGCTACGGTATTTCATATGATCTTGCTATTATGTGAAGCAATTACGTCTGAAGTAGCATTTTCAATTTCATAGGCAGTCATATTAGGAAATAGAAATGAAACAAAATGATGGAATGTGGATGTTACGGCATGGCATGGTCATTGACTAGAAATTATTTTCACTGGTTGCAGCACCGGATGTGACTTTTTCAAGAGACCGAACAAAAGATGAACATGTTGAGGAATTTTCAGGGTCGTTTTTTGCAATCACGGCTGCTGTAGTCTTTGCTTTTACCGTTTTCTATAATGTGTTATTTTACACTGTTATAAAACCATCCATAGATGGACTAGAGGCAGCTCCATCCACAGTTGTTCAAAGAGAAATCCTAAAGGACCAGTTTTGAGCCGCCACCAGAAATTTATGTTCAAGACGGAAGCGCTCAATCATCTTTCAGCTAAGCTTATAAACAGGTTCTGGTTTGAATTTGTATGAGAATATGTTCACAAATAGAAGGGGGGAAGAATTAGTTTGTGCTTGTAATAATGTTAATAGTAATAATTACTTATTCAATGACCATGGCACTAAAACATGCTCTACAATTCTACATATATTGTGAGTACTATGTTGATACTGATTTTTAGACGTGCTTCAATCTATTTCGTCCTCATGTTTGATCATCGAGAAATTTACAATGTCGTCCTCTCCAGGTATGTAAAGCTTATGTGTAATTACATGAACTGATAAAGTTGACAGTTGGTATCATAGCATAGTTTTGTGTGATCAAGACCTGTAAAGGATACCACGATTAAAATCTGCATGTTTCATACGCGTCAACTCTTCCAGTTATGTGAATACATGCATGCAAAGCTAAATTATCTTGATCTTATTTTATGCTGCTGCTGTTCATCAATTTATGTGTAATATCAGATTAATATTGTTATAAATTGTTTCCGAATGCTATGGTGAATGATCGATTGTGATATCATAATTCAATTTTCTTCGTTATAAGATATATGCTGCTGTTATTGACGTACGTTATTGAATGTCATATTGATTGTTTACTGGTATACCACGACTTCAATCCAGTTTCTTTAGTTTTACTTGCAGTCCAAGTTATTTTTATGTCTGTATAAAATAGCATGTATGATATGTGTGTTAAGCATGATTTGATATTCAATTTATTCATCAATCATGCTTGAAGGAAAAAGAATTTTCTGATCAAAAGTTTTTCGAGAAACGTTGTATTAACAAAAACGGTACAACAAAGCAAAAGGGTAGGAACTAAATTTGTGCACCATCATAAGAGGTGGAGATGCACAAAGCCAAGCAACCTTTAAAAGAGAAAACAAACATGAGCAAGCCAAAGACTGGGAGTGTTAGTCAAAGGCTCTTCGACAGTCAAGTTAGTAAGCAATATAAGACTCAAGTAGTGGGCCAGAGTATAAGTATGTCTTACTAGTGATGAACTCTAGAATGGTGTATTTATACGAGTCGAGGAGGAGATCTTTTAGGATAGTAGAATCCTTATTAAACTGGGAGAATGTCAGAGGATAACTAAGGATAGATATTGCATCCTCTTAGGAGTGTGATTACTCACGGCGCATGCCAATCTTTAAACTGTAAGGACTCCAAGATTATAGAAAACATACTAATTCATTGCTGGATTAGGTTTTCGTATCTTGCAGAACAAGCATGGTCAATCTCAACGAAGTCCTTATAGTTTGCCCACTGATTTTGAAAGACGATGATGGTGGCATCGTTGTTTCGTTTATTCAGCTTTGCAGCGAAGGTTGTTGAGTCCATGACTAGACTTTAAGGTATGCGTATTTTGACTCACCTTACTCCAAATCTGGAAAATCATGATCCCACAATTGCCCTTAACTATGTATCTTAAGGAACTTGTTCCTCTTGAGTATGGATAGTTATCTAAAGGCCATGCTTTTTAGAGTAAGTCAGAATGCATACCATTTTAGTTCTTTTGATGCATGGCATCTTGGCTTCAAACCTTGTGAACTTTGTGAATGCTACGATGCACTCGAGTTGTTTTGTATTTAGGCGCATTACCTTGCAAATCATTCCATCAGTATGGCAATGATGGGGGCATCTCTGTTGCGTGTTCACAGAGAACGAGACTTTGTTCGTTATTGTGGAACCATGATTTTCTAAGGTCGGAGTAAGATTGATTGCAAGACAGTTACCTTAGAAGTCTAGTCATAGACTCAACAACTCTGTGTGGAGCTGGATTAACGGAGTACTAATGCCACCATCATCCTCTTCCGAAGCGGTAGACGAATTTCGAGTGACTTCGCAAGAATGACCATCCTTGTTCTGCAGGACACGAGATCTGACCTGATATGAAATCAGCTAAATCCTCTATAGTCTTGGAGTTCATACAATCTAGAAATCCACAAGTAATCACAACTCTTAATAGGGTGCAATATTAACTTTTATATATCCTTTAGAATTCTTCTAGCTTAGAATAAGGATTCTACCCTAAAAAGGTCTCTCTCTCGACTGGTATAAATCCACCTGTCTAGGTTTAACCTCTGGTAGTACATTCATCGAACTCTAATTCTCTTGTCAATCGCTTGAGTCTTATATTTGCTTACTAACTTGATCGTCGGAGAGCCTTTTGTTAGCCCTCCCATCTTAGGCTTGCTCACGGTTGTTTACTATTTTACAGATTACTCAGATTTGTGCCTCCACCATCCATTTCAGTGCACGAAGTTAGTTTCAACAATTTGTGTTTTCATTGAAAGTTAACTCATATTGCTCTCGACCAAATCACTCTACCCTTAGGAAGACCCTTCCTAAATCATCTTGCTGCAATTGCGTTGTCCCCACGACGACGCTTGATGCTGACCCTGAGAACGATGTGGTTTTCACTGTAGATCAGATATGGGAAGATCTTATGGAGATATGCCTATCCCTAGAAGATGTCCGAGAGAGCCCACTAGCCAAAGAACCAGCAAGACTCACCGACTTGAAGATGCGAGTGAAAGATCTTGAAGATGTCATCTCCCGTTTTAAAAAAACATTGATTCGGCTAATCCAACCCAAATCCTAACAGAAATTCTTGATCTGAGTCCAAATGCGTCACCCCAACGATCCGTTTCCGAAATACACCGTATAAAGTTCAGACGGCTCAAAGTCTTTATCCTATCCAGTACTACGAGAAAGAAACATTTCCCAAGAAAATTGCATATTCGATGAACAAGAATATCTAAGAAAAACCCGGAAAGAAAGAAAAACGGCGTGCAAGAAGCCGCAGATGATGGCTTCAATCAACAAACCACTAACCATCGACTTCAATATCTTGATCTTCTTCGATTAAGACCTAGAGGATGTCCATTCTCCTTACCACGATGCCCTTATTATCAAGGTTCAAATCTCAAACACCTTGGTCAGCCAAGTCTTAGTAAACAATGGTCAAGGGTAAACTTTCCCTTCAAAGGATGGGCATTCTTGACAGCATCAGCAAGAGAAGAACCACCCTCTACACCCTCAATAGGGTTGCTGCGCTATTGAGAACATGAACATGATCCCACCTAGACCCAACCGCTGGACCAGTTATCCAGCGTAAATGAAATCCCGAAACCAAACAAAGCAAGATCATTAAAGCCGAGATTGATAAGCTCAAGGACGCCAACTTCATCGTCAAAGTACATCATCCGAACTGGCTGGCTAACGCTGTACTAGTATAGAAGAAAAATGGAAAATTGAGGGTGTGTGTTGGCTTTACAAACTTAAAACAAGGTGTTCCCAAAAGATCCATACGCCCCCTACAGATTGACCTGCTCATAGATTTGACTATAGGCCACGAGTTGCTAAGCTTCATAAACGCTTACTTTGGATACAAGTAGATAAAGATGTACAAACTATACATGGAAGCAACGTTCTTTGTTATCGACCGAGGTACATACTATTACAAAGTTATGTCATTTGGTCTTAAATATATAGGGGTAACCTATCAAAGACTTGTTTATCAAATCTTCAGAGAAAAAATCAGAGAAATGCTAAAAGTCTACGTAGACGACATGGTTGTCAAGGGGAAAGAATAAAAAGACCATCTGATCCACCACCATGAGTCATTCGATCTGCTCCGAAAATGCAACATAAAGTTAAATAAAAAAAATTCACCTTCAGAGTAGGATCGAGCAAATTCCTGGGGTACCTGGTTAGCAAACTTGGAATCAAATCCAACCCGGATTAGATCACGGCTATCATAGAGATGTAATCGCCCAAAATTGTGAAGGAGATACAAAGCTTGACAGGAAGAGCAGCCGCCCTTAGCCTATTCCTCTCACGATCCCTCGATAAGTGCAAACCTTTATTCTCTGCAATAAAGAAAAGTAAAGACCTACTCTTGACAGACAAGTGTGAAAAGGGCCTTTACAAAGTTAAAAGAATACTTGTCCAATCCCTCACTATTGTCCAAGCTGGTAAACGGAGAAAACTTGCACCTAAATATGCCAGTGTCAGATTGCGCAATAAGTCCAACCTTGATTCAAGAAGAGTCAGGGGAGTAAAAACTATCATACTATGTACCAAAAACTCTTATTGAACCAAAGACTAGATGCCAAAAAATGGAAAACTCATCTTCACGTTGGTAGCAGCAGCCAGAAAGCTTTGACCATACTTCCAATCATTCAGAGTAGTCCAGATGATGGAGTATCTGCTGTGATCCATTCTGCACAACCTCAATACATCTTCTAGGGTCACCAAATGGGCTATTGAGTTGGGGCAGCACGAGATTATCTATTAGCTTGGACTTCGTAGCAGAATTCACTATAGCAGCATAAGATATTATGAGCATTGCAGACTCTCAAAGATAGCTTAAAAACCCCTGCCTTTAGAAACTCTACGTAGAAAAATCATCGAATATAAAAGGGTTACGGGTAGGAATGATCTTGGTAACGTCATATGAATATATACTTGGGTAAGCTTTAAAGCTCAAGTTTAAGGCAGGTAATAACAAAATGGAATACAAGGTGCTCCCAGCAGAACTCAGGGTGGTAGTAGAACTAGGGGTGGGTAAACGAGGATAGGAACCGCGGGTTGGGGAGGGTATGGGCTGGTTCCTAATTTTTAAAAAGAGAAACGGGGCGGGGCGGGCATTTGAAAATTTAAAGGTAGGCTGGTTCCAGAAGTATAGAAAAATGGGTACCGGGACTGGCTCGTTTGTAATTACAATGGACAGATGAGATTGAAGATAAAGCTACCATTCAATCTGAATTGTTAGTTTTACCCTAGGTTCTCTCTCTCCAGTCCTCGACTCTGTCTAGAGACTGGACCCTGAGCTTATTCTCTCTCACAGTCAAGCGTGTGTCATCCCTTCCCCTTCGTCACTCTCCATCAATCATCTCCTCCCTCTGTCACTCTTTGTCAGTCATCTCCTCCCTCCGTCACTGTCTGTCAGTCATCCCCCAAAACCCTCCTCCAACAGTGGTCCAGCACCTGCTCGAGAGAGAGTTCCAGCAAATATACCTAGATAATGCGAACCCGATGAAGCTGGTTTCGAGGATAAAGAAGATTCAAGAAGAATTGTCGACTTTGGAAGATCAGTGCCACGAACTTCTTTCGGCCAATCAGGTAATTTTCAATTTTTTTTTCAAATAAAATTGGGAAACTTTAGTTTTTAATTTTGATTTTTGGGTTTTGGGTTTTGAAGGATTTAATTGATAAGGCGAGGATGACTCTTGGTTGGGAATAGAAACCAATTGCATCAACTCCATTGTTTGGTGTGGGCAGGGTCTGAATTTGGAGCACCCAATGTTCGGATTCAGGAAGATCCACGTTAGCGTCTTGTACTCTGACGATGTCACTTCCTGGAATAAGTTGAGGAAACCCAAGACCCATATGGGTTTTCATTAATCTACAGGTATGGTTTGAGGAGATTTATAACTTTGTATTAGTTACAGATTGATGGGTTTTCCTGCTGAAACTTGTTCCCTAATAAGTATAGCTTTATTGACGGCCAATTTGTTCATCAAGTCATAAGTTATATGTCCTGCTTCTGTTTTCCTGTTCACCATTTTACTACCTTCTTTCTTCATTGTACATTGTTTAGTTTTGAGGTTGATAAAAATAGTCAAAAGCTTTTGCTTTCATTATAGGCAAAGTTTATGTGGAAGGTAAAGTGGATCACAAGTTTGATATGAAGCCTCACAGTACTAACATTGAGGAGTATGGGAAGCTGTGTCGTGAAAGGACAATCACATCCATGATCAAGAACAGACAAATACATGTACCATTTTCTTCCATGTGTTTCTGATACAACAGTTTCGATGGTATATGAATAACAGATTTTGATTGTCTCTTTTGTTGCTTTTAATTTATTCCAAAGATTATCGACAATGACCGATGAGTACTTATGAGGCCCATGCCTGGGATGATTGGTTTGGTTTCATCCACCTCTAAGATATTCGTTGATTCTTATTCATTCATTTCTACAAACTAACACCAAAACAAGGAATTACCTATTCATATCTGAATTAAGAACAAGAAGACAATGTTCCAGACTTTACATTCTGTTTTGGAAGTATTTATGAATAAGTAATTCCTGTGTTCTTGATAATTGTTGTGGAAAGGTCATGTAATTTGATTATGGGTATGAGCTCAAGAAGACTTCCAACAGTAATTGTAATTTGTAGGTAACATAGGCATGCCTGAATTACAGTTCCCTTGAAGAAAAACATGTCTTTGATTTGGAATCCAAGTTTAAACATTTTAATTCTACCATCTTTTGCATAAATGAGTTCAGTGGCTTGTTTTTCAATTTTCAAAAAGAAATTGAAAAAGTATTTGTCGAATACATATTTCTCTTTGTTTGATTAATAAATACTTCCATTATCTCTCTCTTGACAATTAGGCACATTAACATTTTGATTGAATTATTATCAAATTATTATCTCTCTCTTGACAATCTTCAGATAGAATAATTATAATGTGTACATATTGGGGGTTGGATGTCATTTTGATGTTATTCTTTTTCTTACATATTCAATGAGGAATGATGTTGGAAGTTTGATGTCATTGCAGATGTTAACGTGGATGTTATTTCGGTTTTAATGTTTACGTTTTGTTTGGATTTGGAATAGCTCATGTAATCTGTCTGTGTAGAAGCTTGAAGCAGCTCTTGTAATTTTTGAAAATGTCTGTGCTGCTGCAGTGCAGTTTTATAAAAATGTATTTTTGAAAAAAAGAAAAATAGAGTTGGACTAGTCCCGAACCAGCCCGTTTGAAATGGGTCGGGTTAGGTTCGATTCCAAAACTCAAAATCTCTCTACCTGGCCTGGCCCGTCTCGTTACAGTTTATAACGGGTAGGGTCAGGTTCTTCCAAATTTGGGCTCGGCCCAACCCGTGCCCACCCCTAAGTAGACCTCCAGGTGAAAGAATTGTTAATCCATTGCGATTCGATGCTTATAATCAACCAAGTTACAGAAGACTACGCTGCACATCACCCTGCGATGAGGCTTTACTTGAACACAATTAAATTGCTGCTAAAAAAAATTCGAATTGTATGAAATCCTGCAAATCTTGATAGGAGAAAATCGCCACGCTGACGCTCTGGAAAACATAGCCTCAACCATTGACTACTTCCTTTTGCGCACGATCTTTTTCAATACCTTAATGTCCCAAGCATATGCGAACTGAAGCTAGAAGTAATTGCAACCATCGATGACTGAGAGAACTAAATAGATGAAATCATCAACTATATCATAGACGGAAAGCTACCTGACAATCACCACTTGGCCAGGAAACTTGTTTAAAAGGCTTCGAGATAAATAATCATCCGTAAGTAGCTTTATCGACGTTCATATTCTAGAGGCAGGCTTGCAGTCCTAAATGACATTTATTCTGGAATATGCGACAACCATGCCAGAGGAAGATTGCTAGCACAGAAGGGGGTGTTAACTGCATGATACTATTGGCCTACCATGAGTCAAGACGCCACAAGTTGCGCCTAAAATTGTGATAAATGTCAAAGGTACGCCCCCATGAACCATCAACATGCACAAGAACTTAATACTCTAATAGGGCCATGGACTTTCGTGCAATAGGGCATCAATTTGATTGGGCCGCTAAAAAAAACACAAGGAAATAGGGAATATCTAATAGTGGCAGTATATTACTTCTTGAAGTGGATCAAGGAGGAACCTCTGCCGAGAATCATAAGCACGACTGTCAAATCTTTTGTTTGGAAAAATATCATATGCCGATTTAAAGTTGCCCATACCATACTCATAGACAATGGGATGTAGTTTACGAGTTAAGAAGTCACAAATTGGTATAAAGAACTTAGGATCCGTTATCTCACTTCCACTCCAAGATAACACAAGGTAATGGGCAGAGAGAAGCTTTAAACAAGACCATCTTACAATGTTTAAAGAAAAGACTCGAAAAGAAAAGTAAATGGACAAAAGAGCTGCCCGAGGTCTTATGGCATACCGTACAATAGTTCGAAAAACACCATTTTCCATAGTTTACAAAGCAGAAGCCGTCATGTTAGTCCAAGTCACCATAATACTGAATCTGTATATCAAATAATGGAATACCAATAATCCTCAAGTCAAACCTTGACTTCGCAGAAGAACGATGAGAATGCGCTTAGGTCCGACTTGCCGCCTACTAACAACAAATCCGATCATATTACAATAAAGGCATTAAACTTCAAAGCTTATTAGGATCTAGTCCAAAGAAAAGTCTTTGAAAACACAAAGATACCAGGATAAGGCAAGCTCGGAGCAAACTGAGAAAGATATGTAGGTCGTTCATTCCAGACTCAATTGGAATGTCGCTGTCTACGTGAAGACAAGTCCATGGAGAACTCATCTCTTTAACCATTTGTCATAGATTGTTTGTCAAAGATGATCACTGATGTAATATTTATATTACATCATCTTTTCCTAGAACTACACGAGTGATTTGATTCTCATTCCCAAAGATATATAAGCAATCCTTTCCGGACTCAATCACACCCCTTTGTCAAACAATCATATTTCCTTTATCAATAAATAAATTATGAAGTTTGTTTATCTTGTGTTCAAAGTTTGTGTCTTTCTTTTTTTGGTGATGAATAGAATACCTCAATCACTTGGGCAAAACATAAACTTTGAAAACTTCGCATGATTGTAAGTCTAAAAAATTCAAAGTAACACTATCAGAGTAGTATCTTTTAGCCAATTTTGTATTGTTTAGTTAGCAACTTGGGAAACTCGAGCCATAATAAGCACGATTGGCAGGCTACGGGCACACACACATGGTGCCCTAACTTAGAAGCTTAGTGCGCTAGAAAGGTTGTGGGTTATAACATTCAAACCCAGACTGTACGCCATTGAAGGAATAGTTGAAAAGCCGACTGGAAATCATCTGAGGGTGGCTCTAAAATCCAACCATGTGTTCAGTAGGTCCAAAAGGGGCATATATAGTAGGCAATCCCCAAGATGAATTTTATTCCAACAGAGCTCTGATACATATAAAATTCTTTAGCCAAGTTAGTTGAGGTAGTCCAATAAGCAACGTGTGCATATTGCAATGGATATCGCCAATGGCCACTCTTTGCAAAGTGTGCCCATGCGATACTCATCATCATTATGATCTTTGTGGCACGATGCTCAAGATTGCATGTCTAAATCCAAAATGTCTTTATTACTCCACAAAGAATCAGATTACCATTAGAAAAAAGAAAACCAAACTAAACGTAGTCTAGCTTATTCTGAAATGCATGGTCTTTAGATAAATATCCATCCTTAAACGGAACAAGTGCTTTTTAGATACATAGTTAGGGCCATTGTGGGACCATGATTTTTTAGAGCCAGAGTAAGGCTGATTAAAATACAGTTACCCAAGAAGTCCGGTTATAAACTTAATAGCTTTAAGTGGAGCTGGATTAACAAAACAATTGTGCCACCATCATTATGTCTCGGAGCAACAGTTAAAGTTCGAGCGACTTCACTGGAATAACCATGCTTATTCCGCAAGGATCTGATTCAGTCTGAAATCAATTAGATCTTCTATAAGTCTTGGAGTTCCTATAATCTAGGAATTGGAGTAGGCAACAAGGAATCACAACTCCTAAGAGGGTACAATATCTACTTCTAGATATCTTCTAGGATTCTCCCAGCTTATAATGAGGTCTCTATCCTAAAAATGTCTCTTTCCCGACTAGTATAAATATAGCCATCGAGGGTTTAACTCTGGTAACATAATCATCTTGGCCACCATTAGATTCTTATATTTTCTTACAATTTGACCATCGAATAGCCTTTGGCCGGCACACCCTTTTCCCCAGTCTTAGGCTTGCTCACGGCTGTTTGCTATATTACAGGTTACTCGTATTTGTGCTTCCACCATCCATGGTGGTGCACAAAATTGGTTCTAATAGTTACTTTCCCAATTAACTTCATTCGTCGGATTTGTTGATCTTGAGGTGTGACGATCCGAATTTAACAGTGAGATTCTCCTTCAAATATTTCTAGATCTCTTCTGTGGTTTCCTAAAAAAATTCCCAAATTATTACTTTTGTTCAAGAAAAAACATTGGTCTAATTTATTAAAATTTAGGTGGTTTTAGTTCATAGGATCGAGGGTTACCTGTTGGTGCTGGTGGCGACGATTAATTTGCCAGAAAGCAGTATGAATCGTCGTCAGAAATTTTCTACAGAACCAGGTCGAAAAACCCGAAAGGGTCAAACACGCAGGTTACCATTCTATAACAGGTAAGTGTCTCCAATAATTTTGGGGCCTTCTATTTATAAAAGGTCTAAATGGCAGAAGCACCTTTGACTTTGCTCACATATTTCTCCGTCGTTACAACTGAATTTCACGAACGGTTTTCACCTACATATTTCTTGGATCGAGCTTTGTTGGAAAATACTAAGAGTGACCCTGAAAGGTCTGTGTGGAACTAGGATTTTCAAAGGCCGAGGTAAGGCTGATCGGAATGGTCATTTCACATCATTCGGGAATAAAATACATTATTTTAAGATACGGGTTATATCACATCCCCGCTTCTTATAGTGGCAAGCCTTTCAAAAGTCGATCCAGAATTAACCACAGATATACACTTCATTCTATCCACAAACGCAGACAGTCGGGTAGCATAGAACTCGTAGACTTTAGCTTCTTTTGGAGTAAGATTTCATAGGCTCAGCATCTTCCTTTTTATCCTTTGAAGGAGATAGCTCGATAACAAACTTTCTAGAAGCCGCAGAACTCCCAAATTATATCAGAGGAAGTCCTTGATTTCTTCTTAACTAAAGGTCCAACAAACTAGCCAACGTACCAATGAGGCCATGGGCTTCTTTTGCGACTCCAACCACGCCGACCTTCTACTCTATTGTCTCCAGCCGCACCAATTCCTGCTCCGCCACTCCAGTCACATTAATTCAGATATGTAGCCTCTAGCCGCAGCTTAACACTTCATGCACTCAGCCTAAGAAGCTATATTAGCAGCCCACTTAGCAAGCCCAACCTGCATTAGTGCTAGCATCTACTCCGAACAGGCCCTGCAACCCACTGATACACTACACCTCAGTTACCCCGTGGTAGCAGCATGAAAGAGATGAACAATTTTTTTACCTTTTGGTGAGACAACAACAACAAAAAAGGTGACAGTCAACTCTTCACGAGGTAAGCAAAGAAGAAAACTGGGGGAATGTGCACAATTTCCTTTGGTTTTCTCTCTTTCTTGTTTGGAAAATAGTTATTCTTTAGCTTTATTTAATCCTCCGCTTAAGGTAAAATTAAATAATATATAGGCAGTTTGACTCATCTCCTAAGTGACTTTCACTACAAGTTAGATCTCATAATCCAATGCAGTCGATGATCCACTTTTGGCGAACCCACTTAACTTGAAATTTCAACACCTCTTGCACATCCCTACTGTAGCATAGCATGTGTGGGGGCCTTTATGGAGAAAAAAATATTTTGAAAAATCCTAGAGTTGACATGGGGACTTTTAGCCACAAGAAATGAGAATGCCCTCATTAAAATGGCGAGGCTCAAATCAGTTCCACGAGTAGTACGACCACCAAGAAGACCTGAGCTGATGACTACAACTTCTCCAAACTCCTATGCTCATGGTAAGGAGAAAAGTCAAGGAAATTAAAGATGGAATTGATAACCAAATCCTATCTATAAAGCATTCCTTACTGAAAATCAACTTAATTAGGCAAGGAATCACAATAAAATCCAATCAAGGATACTACGAGATAATCCCAAAATATTATTTCACTTATAATATATTTGGGATAATTCTCTCCTTTATCCAATGGATGACACAACTTGGCTAACTACATGATGATACATGGCGTGGAAAACCCTAGACATGTGGATGGCCCTATGCTCTATAAATACATCATTCTACACCAAATTAAGGTAAGCTTTTTATACGCAATTAAGCCCTAAACTCTCTTTTTTCAGAAGAATTGACTTAGGCATCAAAGATCCATTGGTAAACCTCCCCCAACCTCTGTAGATGCGTGGCTTTGGTCTTTGATCAAAAGTGTTTAATTGCTTTGTAGGTACAAATTCATCAAGACTGAAGACATCTGTTACCTAAACAACATCTTCAAATATTTTTTTTAATTGATTATTAAATTCATTTTATAATTTTATTATCATTTTTGTATTAGAATATTTTTTATTATTGTTAATGTAATAAAATAATAGTTTAATTTAACATATCAGGTAAAGAAAAAAACTGTAAATGATGTCAAAGTGCCACATAGGGTCAATGACACACCTCGACCCGGAATGTCCACTAAGACCCCGAATCGAGCCGTGTTGGCCGACACCTGGAAGGTGACGAAACCATAAAGTGTGATAATGTATAAAATGTGAATAAATTAAAATCTAAAAGTGCTTAAGTACACGAGTGCGCAATGAGCGGGTCTGGACCCATTTCACGTGTAATACAGAGCATAGGTATAGTACAGTAAGGTAAGATAATGATTATACCATCATAAGAAAACATCTGTACTGAAAAGTGCCACGAATCCTCGTCGATATGGAACTCTGCTGCTAGAACCTAGAGGGGTGCAAAAATAGAAAATGTGAGTGAGTGAAACAAAACTTTTCAAACCAATTTCAATTACCAAATGCAGTAACCCCTTGCCATAACACCTGTATAATTTCCAGAAAATTATACTGAGTAGAAGTATGAAATTAATTGTATACGAACAGTAAATCCAGAAATATACCACTATTCAGCATCGCATTAGCAATATAAATAATCATGTGCTTAATAACCCATACTAGCACGCAAGTCGGAATCACCTATGGTGCCCTGTACGACTGCACCCATATCTCATCAACCAATGCTAGCACATAAGTCGGAGTCACCTATAGTGACATGTACGACTTATCCATATCTCATCAATCAATGCTAGCATATAAGTCGGAGTCACCTATAGTGACCTGTACGATTGAATCAATAGCTAAATAATTCTACCTGCACACGAGTCAGAACCACCTAAAGTGGTATGTACGACATGACTGGGTGTAAATACGCTCAAGTGCTACGATCACGTGAAGACTATGCGAATAATTGCAGGTTAACTACGAGTCGGAACCACCTATTATGGTATGTACGACATAACTGTGCACCTACCTTGGATCCAAGGTGAGCGTAAGGTGTGGGAGGTGAACATCACGTGAAGGACTGTGCCCTGGCCACGGACGGGAGCACTAACACCGGGATGCAGGTTTATGAGCTCTCAATGCATCTCAACATAACATGTACGACTTATGGGCAACCTGTATGACAATGTCGAAGTTGCCTATGATTACAACCTATACGATAATGTCAAAGTTGCCTAAAACATAAATATAGTCATGCCATAACTCGATCATTTCGAGTAACACCATAAACTCACCTGAACTTACCTGTGCATCCTGCGTTCCTCTTTGCACTTCAAAGCATTTACAGTAATTATGTGTAGATAATATACATATGGATATGTCATGATGCAATCTAAAACTCAACCATAACATAGTGTTTCCAAATATATAAATATAACATGGCGTGAAATGCATAATCTATAACACCCCGCTTCCAAACTATTTATTTTCATGAATAATTATCGATGATAAGCCCAACTAGACAGTAGTTTAATTAACTATCATTACTTACGTTTCCTTACTTCAATTTCTTGATTCTTCACACATTGATTTATGACCAACATTTAACCACCAAATCATAAGGTTAAATCTCACATTTCCACCAGTGTCCCTCACGTTGCTCAATTCCCCAAACAAGGCTATTGTCTCAATTATTTAGTCTCATTTATTATATGGTTGCATCTAACATCTCGTTAGACTGCCTACGTACCCTAAACAGGGATCAAGCCATTCGTAGTTCGTACTAGTCCTCCAAAGCATTCACAGAAATTATATGAAATATTCAATTTATAAACGTTTGTGGAGACGTCAATCTTATATATATATACACACACGATAGAAGGGAAAAGACCCACTCACCTTAGATTCGCGCTACAACTCCCAAGCACGAATATTGAGACCTCACGAACAATCCTCACCTAGGACAATTATTCAGTCACGTCTCATAACTCTTATCTATAGAACCCGTAATTTACATAAAACACATCCCAATGACGTTCTGAAATGATTTGAGATCCATTGACCAAAAGTCAACATTCGGTCAAAGATCAACGGTAGGGTCCACAACCCTACGTAACTCAATCCGGAAGATCTGCATCTCGGATTTCCGATCAGAAACTTCTAAATATCCACATTATACTTCTAGAACATAAGACTAAAGTTTCATTATGATTCAACGATTGTATCTCCGCCAATTACCAATTCAAGTGGCAGTCAACGTTTTATTTTACGAGCTTACAAATCCAATTTGGGAAGATCTGTATGTTAGATTTCTAATATGTAAGTTTCTAGTATCCTCAAATATTACATACCATAATGTATTAAAATTTGGTGATGATCCAACGATTGGATAGTCAATTCATGCAAGGACCTCTTAATGGCCAACTAGGTGGTCAACTATGAAACTATATTAAACATCATAATTTCACTAAACGGATGTCAAATATGGAATTGGGGCTTCAAAATTAGTCTGGGAAGGTCAGGTGGAGTCTCGGCCCACGCGTCGCTGGTGTGGTGGCCAGCTGCCACGGTTTGTCGAAAAATTCCACTATTTCTAAAAATTCTCAAATTTCGTAGAAATGAAGATCTCAAAGAGAGGAACAACTTTCATACCTACTACGAAGTCCAAAAGTGGACGGAAGATGGTCAATTTTTCCCACAAAGCCGGCGGATGCTTAAAGCTTCCCGGCGTCAATTCGTCGTCTACGGTAGTCCAACGGGATCAAGGTTGGTTGGGATTTTCTCCTAGGATGATGGGCTACAAAGCCTAAGTGGTGGCATCGGCCATTGCTTTGCCGATTCGCCGAAAATTTGAAAAGATTGGCCGGACATGGTTTTGACACGTAGGATTTCGTGGCTTCGCCCCACCACATGTGGTGGTTTATAAAGGTGGTTCTTGGTTGGGTTTCGTAGAGGGGAATGAGAGCTTCAAGATGGTGGTGGTGGCGTCGAAAAAATCCATCGGAGTTGGCTGGAATCGGCCTTAGAAAATGGAAGGTCGCGAATGTGGTTTTAGGTTGTGCACATGAAAGAGCTAGGAGCTTCTCTCCCATTCTCTGATTGGCTGTTGCCCTCTTTTTTTCCTCCCATTCTATTTGGTTACTCGCTCCTTTATCTAATTAGTCTTTTTTACTAACATAAATCCGATTGGGCCACCTTCCCATAAAGTGAGAATTCAAATAATTTATAACTTTAAATATAACCAGTTTCAAACATCCATAACTATATCGTTATAATCCGGACTTGCAAACGGCTTTCGCCTATGCGTTTGTACCAACGAGTACTACGAGGATAGCTAAAAGAATAAGTCTCACATATCTCAAACCGCTGGTCAATGGAAGTCAAAGTCCTTGTCTCTAGGGCATTTTCGTAAATTGACGCTTTTAAAATTAATAAAAACGTAAAATTAGGGACGGGTTGTCACATTCAAATTTAAATTTGTGCCACATAGGTTCAAATTTAAATTTTATATTCAAATTTTGACATCTCTTTTAGCACTTTTATAACCTATGTCCCTCACTTGCCCCTTAAAGCTTGTTATTTTAGACAAAAGTTCTAACAACGTTACAAAAGAGTGCCATTACTTAACACCAGTGTTCTAAAAATTGACCTAGGCGACGCCTAGGCACTGGATGGCAAAGCCCTAACTCGATTTCGACCAAAATGGTCACTTAAGGTGGAGAGGATTTAGCGGCCGCCTAGGCGCTCACTAGGCGGTCTAGATGGCACTAGGGGCCACTATAGGCTGTTGCAAATCCCACATTCACTGCAACTCTTAATTTGCAACTTCTGGTCTTATACGTAGCAGTAGAGGCTTAGCGAGTTTCTGCAGCTTTGCAGTCTATGAGAAGATGAGGGAAGAAAGACAAAGAAAGGCAATTTGACATTTCAACTGTGGTGGCACGAGCTGCAATTTCACTTTGTGGTTTTGAAAGGGAGAAGGAAGAAGAAGAACCGAAAAGATTTAATGGGAAAGGTATTTTACTTTACTTGGGCTCTACCTTGGGTAATGTGAGAGGTGAAGTGCACGAGTCAATGGATTTTAATTATCAAATTGGGCTTTTATCTTTTTAAAAGTCTGGATATATATTCATATAATGTATAATAAACTCATATATAACCTATATATATATATAACATATATATGTGTGTGTGTGTGTGTGTTATATGAATTATTTGGATAATGGTTTTTTTTTTTTTTCATGGGCCATCATATTGTGTACATAAAAAATAATTAATTATATTAATATAATATATAAAAAATTTATTTAAATCTGCCTAGTCCGCCTAGGCCCCGTCTAGGCGCCTAGGCCCCAGCTCGCCGCCCAACTTTCATACTATGACAAGTCAGAGACCAATACTAAAACATTTTAGTTCTAGACCAAACTATGACAAGTTAGAGACCAATACTAAAACATTTTAGTTCAAGACCAAAGCTCTAATTGAGCCAAAGTACATGAACTAATACTCTAATTTTCTCACGTATTTATACCCTTTTGTCAATTTGAATTAATAAAGAAATAACACATATATAAATTTTCAACATTATCAAGCAATAGATTGACCACCACTAGCTCATGGAAAATGGGGTCATAATCTTTCTTTTTTTTTTTTTTTTTCCAAAAGAAATTGTTATTGGCACTCTAAAATTTTCATTATACACTATAAACCTTTTATATTTGGAAAAAATATATATACTTTTGAGAAGTGTACAATGAGATTTTTGTTGTTCCAATAATAGTTCCATTTCAAAATTCGTTAGATACATAGTATTTTATAGTAAATATTTTTGGGAGGTGGTTTTTTGGTTTTTAGAAACCACAACCAACTTTTGTTGAACTGTTGGGTAAAATTCAACTATTAAAACTAAAACTAACAATTATTTTACTTTCAATAAATAGCAAGAATTACTTTTATTTTATATATGAAAAAAAAAACTCTTTTTAAATAAAAATTAACTTCTTTTTACATTCTTTTCCTCTTGTCACATTTTCTGTAATTATACTGAAGAAAAAAAAACTATTTATGGATAAAACAACAAATATTTGATGGAAAATTATCGATAACTGATCCAACGGTAACAAGGCATGAAAACTACCAAAAATGAAAAAAAAAAAAAAAAAAAAAGAGTCTGTGACTTGTAACTTTGCAAGGTTGAGCTGGATATTTTGGGCAAAGGAGAAAATAAAAAGAAAAGGGGAGGAAAGAAGAAAGAAAAAAAGAAAAAGCAAGAGGAGGTTTGTTTTCTGTTTTTCCTTTGATGGTTGACTCCCAAACGTAATCAAAATTTTGGATTTAAAGAGAGAAAAAGAAAAACAAGACAGAAGGAAAAATAGAGGATTTTAAGAGAGAGAAACAAAAGCCTCTATCAAAGAGCTTTGACTCTCTCTCTCTCTCTTTCTCTGCAAATCCATGGTGTTTTCACACCTTCTCATTTCACATTCCTCTTCACCTTGCTAAATCTTTGGTTTATTTCATTAACTAGGTTTAGGTGAATAATTTACCTTCAAATCTCATCTGGGTCTCCTTCAAATTCCCCAAAATTTGAAAGGTTTTGTTCTTCTCTTACATTTTTTTGATCTTTTGATTGTTTTTGTTTTGTTTTCTGTTTTTATATTTGGATTTACTGGAGAATCATGGATTTTTTATTTGTTTCTGCATGAATATCCCACATTTCTAAATATGGTTTCTGCCAAATCTAAAAATCTTTAAGCTGGAAATGTTATGGAACTCAAATGTTGGATTTGTCATTAATTTTCTCTGATTTCTTTCTAATTTCCCCTTCAGATTTTTATTTATCGACCTTTCTGCTCAATTGGGTCCTCAAGAATTCTTGAGAAAAGGCTGGAAATTGTGAAACTTTCGAGGCTTATATTTCATGGGAAATTGTTGTGTAACTCTAGGCACATCAGGCCAGAACAAGCAGAAGAAAATCAACAAGAAGACAAACCCATTTGCAACAGATTTCGGTGGCATTAATGGAAAAGATGGTGATGGGAAATTGTGTGTCTTGAAAGACCCTACAGGTCGAGACATTTCGGCCCAATACGACCTGGGACGCGAGCTTGGCCGAGGCGAATTCGGAGTAACATATCTATGCACAGAGGCATCCTTAGACGAAAAGTTTGCTTGCAAATCAATATCGAAGAAAAAGCTAAGGACTGCGGTGGATATTGAGGATGTGAGGAGGGAAGTTGAGATAATGCGACATTTGCCTCCACACCCAAATATTGTGACATTGAAGGACACTTATGAGGATGATGATGCAGTTCACATTGTGATGGAGTTGTGCGAGGGTGGTGAGTTGTTTGACCGCATTGTTGCTAGGGGTCATTACACAGAACGGGCCGCTGCAGGCGTAATGAGGACAATTGTTGAAGTTGTCCAGGTTAAATTTTGTTATGGTTCTGTTGTGTTAATTTGGTTTTATAATTGGTATGGTTTTGAAATTTGATAATTTTGTTCTTACATTAGATTTGATCTAACATAAGATGATGTGGCTTGTGTTTATGGTGTTGGCTGAATCGTATATCTCATTTGTTATATTCTTGCTTAGGGTAAAGGTGATTCGTATAACATTTTTTTTTTTTGTTGACACCGTTATATTATGAACTTTAAATGTAAATGGAGAACCATGTGGTGAGTTGAATGTCCTCCATTCCCTTATTGGATATTCTCTAGTCGTGTTGCTATGTATTCTGCTAACTGGGTTGAATTTCTCGTTATTTGATGTTAAAAGTAAATATTACTATGCAGACAATATGGTGTCTTCATTTTTAGTTTTCCTTGTTTTTCATGTTTAATTGGCTTATATGTTTTTTTAGGTGATTATTGGTGCTTCATTTTTAGCTTTCCTTGCTTCTTGTGTTTTATTGGCTTATATGTTCTTTTAGGTGATATGTTGGCTACGTTTGAATCTTGAACCTTTGGATATAATAATATTCTATGCACTGAAGATACTTTTCTCTACATATACATATAATTGATTGTATGATAATGTGTTTTTTCTTCTGTGGTTATGTTAGTGTGAAAGATTCTGATTTGTTTGCACTTTACGTTGCAGATGTGTCATAAACATGGAGTAATGCATCGGGATCTCAAACCAGAGAACTTCTTATTTGCAAATAAGAAGGAAACGGCCTCTTTGAAAGCAATAGATTTTGGATTGTCTGTGTTTTTCAAACCTGGTATTGCACTACTTTTCAACATTGCATGGTTAATGTTTTTTTCTCCACTCTTGAAGTCCATGTTTTAGCATCATTATGAAGTCTATGTTTTAGCATCATTACCTCATCTCTGTTTTTACCTTATGACAAAACAAGTGTAGCTAAAGGCTGCTATATTCTATAGGTGAGCAATTTAACGAGATAGTGGGAAGTCCATACTACATGGCTCCAGAGGTTTTGAAGCGCAACTATGGACCTGAGGTTGACATCTGGAGTGCTGGGGTTATCTTGTATATTTTACTTTGTGGCGTTCCACCTTTCTGGGCAGGTCTGTGTTTCTTCTCCACTGTTTCTATTTTGATTCTTTACAACTTCTACATGAGTTGGAATGCTTCTGCTTATCAAAGATCTTTTATTTGGATCAACTTGAACAAAGTACTCCTGCTGGTGTATTTCCTTGCTTAATTTATTATTTTTTCCTTCTCATTATTTTTCAAATAATTTCACTGTAGAAACTGAACAAGGGGTAGCACAAGCAATTATTCGATCCTCCATTGACTTCAAGAGGGACCCCTGGCCTAGAGTGTCAGATAATGCAAAGGACCTAGTGAAGAAAATGCTAAATCCTGATCCAAAGAAGCGGTTGACAGCTCAGGAAGTGCTTGGTAGTAATCTGATATCTTATATTTTCCAAAGTTTTATTGCTTTACATGAGATATTAATCCCTCTTTTTTTTTTTTTTTTTTTTTTTTTTCGTGTAGATCATCATTGGATTCAAAATGCCAAGAAGGCCCCAAATGTCCCGCTTGGTGAGACTGTGAGAGCAAGGTTGAAGCAATTTTCTATAATGAACAAGCTGAAAAAAAGAGCTCTAGGGGTAATGTTTTGAAATTATTTATTGGGATTCCATAGTTATTGAAGGCATTTATGTTGAGCAACTTGTATGTTGTGTTAAAGTTAACCATATATTCAATGTTTGAACCCTTGACTATTTCACGCATAGGTCATAGCCGACCATTTGTCACTTGAGGAAGTAGCTGGCATAAAAGAGGCTTTTCAAATGATGGACGCTGGCAACAAGGGCAAGGTAACCATAGAGGAGCTACGAAGCGGGATACAACAGCTGGGGCAAAATATTCCTGATCCAGATCTTCAAATACTAATGGAAGCGGTAAGTATTAATTTGTGCTTCGCCAACTTGCCTTCTAACTTTTAATCTGGGGTTGTATAATAATATGCCTTACTTTGCATCATCTTAAATCTCAAGAAGCAAACTAAAAATATGAAATTTTGGAAAAGAGAAAAGAAAACTTTTTACAAAAGAAAGAGACAAGGGAATGGTCCTGCATGTTAGTTCCTTTTGGGGACTTTACGAAGTAACTAATTGATTTCTGATTGCTACAGGCTGATGTTGATGGGGATGGAGCTCTCAACTATGGAGAGTTTGTTGCTGTTATGGTTCACCTTAAAAGGATGGCAAATGACGAGCACCTACATAAAGCCTTTTCATTCTTCGATCAAAACCAAAGTGGTTACATAGAAATTGAAGAATTAAGAAATGCTTTAACTGATGATGTTGACATAGGTGGTGAGGAAGTCATCCATGCAATTATGCACGACGTAGACACAGATAAGGTTAGAAAAACAATTTAGATACAATTACCAAAAAGCTTTATCCTTCATCCAAAATGTTTTATTCCAGCTTACATGGTTAAATGGCCCTACTTTTAAACCTTCAAACCTTCCCCTAATAATTAACCTTGCCATGTATTGGTTGTTGCCTTTAGGTTCTTTTTTTTTGTCAAGAAAATTGTAGTTTTTAGTTTGTCTTTATGCGGAAAATGCTTATCCTAAGAACAAAGTCAATAGACTAGTTAAAATGCCTTCATTTTGTAAGATTACTTTTTAATTACTTTTGATATGTGTATGTATCAATATTTGTAATCAAGTTATGTGTGAATATCAATATGTATACATACCATTCCTTTTAATTAGTAGTGTGTGCATCAACAATAACATAAACCGCAACCGTTCTTGTATGGTCATCTTGCAGGATGGGCGCATCAGTTACGAGGAGTTTGCTGTTATGATGAAGGCTGGTACAGATTGGAGAAAAGCATCCAGGCAATATTCACGGGAAAGATTCAACAGCATAAGCTTGAAGTTGATGAGAGAAGGGTCTTTACAGTTAGCCAATGAGGGTAGATGACCTACATTCTTTTTTTCTTTTTCAAAACAACATTATTTGAAATTAAATGATGCTTACAAAGATGAAAATTCCTTTGTTGGTGGGCTTATGAATTCACTTCTTTTTATCCCCCATTGTTTTTCCTTTTTCTTAAAGAAAACTTGTAACTTGAAGGATCGGAGTGAGGGTCATAGCATCTTTTACAATAGCTATGATTAGGAGTTGTAAATATGTCAATTCAAAGACCTTTTCCACTATAATCTCCCTCAACTTACGGTGGAACTTTATTTTTAAACAAGGAAAGACCAAGTTTGATTTGTTTTAATTTTTGTAAAAGCTAGTTATTGTTGGCTTAATTTGATTAGTTTATAATGGTTGTGAGAATTGAATTGTAGCATGATGACCAAAACTCAGCTACCAATGTGTACCAAAATCCTTGTCAAGGTGCAAATGCTTCATGTCTGCTAGTTCTACCGACCCTCGTTGTCCATCAAATCTTCATTGACCACCACGGTTGATGGCTTTACCTACTATTTCTAATCACATCTTCAAGAGAAGCTAAGTTAGGTGCGCAAAAGCTTAACCCTAAACCCAGCTTTGGGTATACAAGTCTACAACTGTGTCAGATTCTATGAAAAGCCTATGAATAAGGAGGGAAAGATGGACAAGGGAGAAGTGGAATTTCTCTCTATTCATTATTGGGTATTCTTTGCATTTGTCAAAAATGTTTTGCACTTTGTTAAAATGTGATGACCAAAAACTCCGGATTATAGAATACTTTGAAGTATAATAAAATTTTCGAGCATTTTGACAAGCGAAAATCATTGTTTGGGAACTTTGGGAAATGAGAAAATAAATCATTAGGAGGACTAGACATATTATGTATAATGGCATGAGGTTTCCAAGTATGATGGCTTTGGAACTTCATCAGTAAGAAGGTGTTGTACCAAAATGTTTTCATGTTATTTTAAGGAACAAAAGAAAGAAAATATTACATTATTATAAACCCCCCAAATGGGAATTAAGTTCTCTTATAATAACTAGATTTCTTTTTCTATTGTTTATCCTTTTCCTTTTTGTTATTTTATGTAGGACATATAAGGGATTATGAATACAATGTCTAGTAAAGTTTAGGGTCTTATGGTGGAGAAATTCTAAGGTCCAACTGCCAAGTGCCGAACCATGTGTCTTTACAGGTCAAGTGACAAAAATACCCTTTATTTCACTTTGCTTGATTTTGAGGCCCACGCTTATCCTTTTTTGGTCTCATTTTCTCTCACACTTATCCTGATGCGGGTTCTCTACTCAAGAATGTCTTCTTATGGTAATTATTTTATGGTTGAATTATGATTTTAGTACTGAAGGCTTAGGGTTTAATTCACATTGTAATTCTGAGATATGTACATACAAATGGTGACACATCAGAACGTAGCATTAAACTAAAAAAATCCACTAGATAATACTAAAACTAAGCATGAAAGAGAATAAAAGATATGGCCAAGTGGATCCACTTTCACAAATAAACAAGGTCACAATGTGTTAACCAACTAAACAAGTTCTTCACACAAAAGCATGCCCTTAGGCCAAAGTGATTAAGTATAGGCCTGACAATTTCTTACATGACATGTTAGTCCGACACGAGATGACACGAAAATAGTAGGTTTCAGGTCAACCCATTAACGAGTCGAGTCGTTATCGAGTCACTCGTTAAAAGCCTGTTAACGATTTAGATCGTTATCGAGTCATAAGTTAAAAACCCATTAAGAAAATGAGTGTGACACGTAAATGACACAAACATGATCCATTTGCCAGGTCTATATATTAAGCATGGCAAGTTCTTACATGACCCATTAATCCGACATAAAATGACTCGACCTGTTAACGAGTCGGGTCGTTATCGTGTCACTTGTTTAGCACCTGTTAAGATAATGGGTTTGACACGTCACGGTGTGTTAAGATAAAAAAATATGACACAAACATGACAAATACAACCCGTTTGCCAAGTTAATTAAGTATCAAAAATAGATAAGGGGTATAACCCTAAATCTTCAAGCATTCGGTCCGTAGCCCTTGTCTTTTTAATAAAATAGCTCAAAAGTGATGTACAAAAGAGAAAGTGAGAGCATCTCTAATAAGGAGGTGCAAAATACTTTGAAATGTGTATTTTAAATTTCTAGTTGGTTGAAAAACTCTCCATGGAGTGACGTAAAATACCTATTTTGGTAAAAAATGTAAATAAAAATCTAAGTTGATTTACATCTTTGTTTACATCCTTTAGTGGTGGGTCCTGCCAATCAAAGTGAGAAAATTTAATAGGATCTCAAATTTACATTTCTCCAATTGGGGTAAAACTTCCATTTACATCTTCCAAAAATGTAAATGAAATGTAAACATTGTTGCAGATTGATCAAGAGTGTGACTGTGTAAATCCTAGTAGATTATGTGTAGGATTCTACAATATCTTTTAGATAGTTTCCTAGTTGTAATTGTATTACTTGGAGTAGTTTCCTAGCATTCAAAGCTTTTCTTCATTTCTATCCAATCCAAGTTCTAATAAAATACGAAATCGATATTGTATAAGCCCTAATAGCATGAAAACATTCACCACAATGCATGACCCCCAAATATATTGTTGCTTTACATATTGCTTATATTGCATAAATTGTTCAATTGTATATATTGTTTATGCATACGTAATATTTTTATTATGTTATTAGGTATTGCTATGGTTAATTGTGTGAGAAAAAAGAAAAAACAAGAAAATAGAAGCAAAACTAAATTTTTATTCAGAGAGAAAAAAAAAAACTCTAATCATGAGCCAAGCTGCAGCCTAAAGTTGCGTAGTGCTGCATTGAGAAAAAAAAATTAAGAAAAAATCTGCTGGGTCGTGCCACTAAGCCGAGGTGCGCCAGTCGCGCCGCCCCTGCAGCTCATGCTCAAAATGATTTCATTTGAGCTTCATGTTCAGCAGCCTAAAATATTTTGGGCCTAATGCTGATGTTGGTCCAAGCCGACTTGATGAGGTTACTATTTTGGACAAGCATAGCCCATTAATGAGCCATTTTCCTTCCTAGCCCACACTAGCTTATGTTGGGTTTATCAGTTCACACCCAGTCACTTGCTTGGTTGTTGCCTGCCTCGGTCCAAACCCAATTTTGGACTTACATTTACTTCCTAATCCATTTTTTTAGGCTTCTATTTTATGTGGCTTGTAGGCATCCAACCCATATATGGCCTGAACCATTGTATTTTCTTGCTTTCACTGTTGAACCCTTTTTGAGCCCGACCTATTGAATTAATTTAATGATCCGCAGTCCATAAATACTATAAAAAATATATATTTCTGGCCCGCAGAACACTTTTATAAATTATGATGCAATATTTTATTTTTTCCTTTGAATTGTTGACATCCTTTCATAGTCCTGAAACTACTCACACTAGGTCCCCAAAGCAACGCAAATTCACTACACTAGTTGTCTATTGTACTATTGTGTTATTGCAGGTATCCTTTTTTAATTCGCGATTCATCTAAATCGAACCTGTACTTTCGAATATAGTGCCTTTCAAATTCAAAGTTTTCATAAAATAATACACCCATGAAACTTGAAGTTTTTCATGCTTAATTTAAACCAAAACATGTCTATAGAACACAAATGTTCTACTTTTGACTATGGATGTTTTTCTTATTATATTGACCATGATCTTGCTCCATTAATTGCAGTGACATGTCAAACTGTATCAAACTAGGCTTTACCGCTCTCGAAGTCATAATAAGAAACTACCTTAAATAGGTTCAAGACATGAACATCCACTTTACCGCCAAAACCCTCAAACCACCAATGAAGAGGCTACGGACGAATCGGTTTGCGACGCTGACAAGGCAATTACTATGATCTTCATTCGAAGGCATATACACAACACATTGTAGGCTAAATATCTCAATGAAAAGGATCTACTCACTCTCTTGCTCGCTCTGGCAGAGCGCTTTGATCACCAAAAAGATATTTTCTTGGTTGAAACAAGATATGACCGACAACATTTATGCTTCCAAGACTTCAAGTCTCTATGAATGAATATGATTATGAAGTTTGTCGAATCTAATCACTCTTTAATTTTTGTAAAGAGGACTTAACTGAACAGAATCTCCTAGAAAATACCTATTCAACTCTATATGCCACCAATATTGCCATGCAGTAATAGATCGGACACAAAAATTCACTAAATTTTAGGATTTGATCTTTGTCTTACTACTTTTGAAAAAGCAAAACCAATTTTTAATGAAGATTCATCAAGCTAGACCTACTGACTTGAACACTATGCCTGAAGTGTGTGTCACCATATCTCAAGGCCATAAGGGACGCAAAAAACGTTAGGGTTGTGGCAAAGGGTCGAACCTTAGATATAGGCCTAAGGTATACAGAGCAGAGACCACCCAAGGGATGAAATTTAACCCCAAAACACGATTCCCTAGGTAGGCTTCCAACTCTAAGAAAAAAGGCAAAGCTCAAACTAATCAAGCTTCTACTGATCTTAATATGTGTTACGATTATAGTTCCAAAGAACATCGGTCCCACATATGCCGAGCTTTTCCTCAAGCCATTGTTGAGTATCATTCAATCGTTAGAAGATTGAGACAAACTTTGCTCAAGTGGATAATCCCTAAGATACCATCATGGAGATTTCAGATTTCCAAGAGGCATATGTACCAATGGAAGATTAGAACCTTTTAGACATGTTGGACGAGTTTCCCCTAGTGGCTGAACCCCCTGTTTCACATGGTTTAAGTTTTGAACAATTTCCTTTGTTTTGGATTATTTGTTTGGTGTTTGTTTTATGTTTTTGGATAATTACTTTATAGATATTATTTCTCGAATAACTAATCGAATGAATGGACTTTGAAAATTTCCTTACACATATGACCGATTCAATTAATTTACTTTCCAGGTATGTCTTGTGGGGAAGTTAGTTGTATGGCAGATAGTGCAACCATGCCACTAACTTGCATAGCTGCCATTATTTTACTAACTTCATACCTAAAAATTCACCTTTTACAACCCTTTCAAGCCCATTTAACCTGATTGAAGGTATGGCATTGCTCGTATAATGTTTTTCAATAGTACTAAACTAACCATTAAATAAACCCTTTACTCACTCCGTTTTAGAAGAATGTTGTTCAGCTTTAAGGATATTCAAGAGAATAACTACCATGCTGAAACCACTGAAAAGATGGTATATAATATCTTTGTTTCACTTCCTATGAATATGGTCAGAAGTATATTCGTGAGAAGATGGAATGCCTCTTGAATGGATTATACATCACAACCATACGAGTTGTGAAGGCCCACCATGTGACTGGCCACTACCGAAGTCTACTTGTAGAAGCCTGTTTAAGGAATTGTTATCCGTAAATTATCTGATTAGTGATTTTTGGAGTCTTATTTGGAAGTTTGGTTAAACTTAGATGGAGTATCTAGAAGTATACTCACTTGACCTTAATGTACTATTTTCCCCTTAGATTGTGTGCATTTTTTCCATTAGGTTTTTGCTACCTACACCTATCCTAGTCTGATCATACCCTTGTGTGCGTTCTACTTACGTTTGAAGGAGTTTGGTTTTGACTTAATACAACTTCGCTTTTCTCCTAAGAATATGAGTTTTTATCTTACATTATGCTATACCATAGTGAGGTTTTGGAAGTTTTACTACTTATGCATTCTTTCGTCTATTTTGACACTCTCATTCGTTCATTGTGTCGATGACTTCATCAACTGCATCTACATAATCACATAAAGATCTAATGCACCATCTCTTTAAGTATTTACATACTCAAGGGGTTGTTGCAGTCACTGTTCTAAAAATCGGCTTAGGCGATGCCTAAGTGCTAAACGGTTGGTTACTGTCACAATTTACATTGAATCGGTCACAAAATTGGAAACCATATTAGGTGGATGCCTAGGCAGGATTAGGTAGGGTTGGGCGAGGCTAGATGGGGCTGGGCGGGGCTAGTGGTGGCTAGGCGGAGAATGCTGAAATCTAGAAAAAATGTTGCAGCATTTGACTGCCGCGAGGAAAAAGAAGTTATGTTCACTAACCTACCTTTTTTTTCCTATCTTTTTTATCTCTTTAAGATGGTCCCACCATCTTCTCAATTCATTACTTTCTTTTTTATTAACCCCACATCCGTTTTCACAATAAAAAAAAATCATTTTCTAACTTTTTTGTTTTGTGGGGGCAATATTTTATGGGAATTGTTATTGGCACTCCAAAATTCTCACTCTAAACTCCAAACTTTCTATATTAAGAAAGAAAAATACAATTGTGAGGAGTGTAGAATGAGATTTTTAGACTCTAATAACACTTCCCTATTTTTATTACTTTCTTTTAAGCCCACTCCATGTTATGTATTTGAAGCTCTTATACTATATATGTATTCTTCTTTGTATGGAAAAAAAAAAAACAAAAAAACATATTATTCAATGTTTATTTATTTATTACATAGTAAATTAAATTAAATTATATAATATATAACAAATTTACTTAAATTCGCCTATGCCCCAGCTCGTCGCCCAACTAACGCCTAACATCTTTTAGAATCATGGTTGCAGTTCTAAATTCATTGGGAGTGTGATTGTGTAAATCATAGTAGATTATGTGTAAGATTACAAGATATTTTAGATAGTTTCCTAGTTGTAATTGTATTACTTTAAGAGTAAGGATTTTCTCTTCCTTATTACATGTTGACCCTAAAAACTACCAAGCCTATGTGGAGCGCAGGCCGAGTAATTAATAAGCTAACCACGTCCTTCAGTTGTGTACGGGGCGTGCCAACTCATCGACTGAGTTTGGCCGGGGAGTAAAATATGTTAATGTGGTGTTGGGCACGCTGCTGACTTCTTAATCTTATGACTACGGTCAAGGAAGGAACAAGTCTCCGCCTTCGGGTTCTAGAGCCTAAAGACAAGGTTGCTAGTTCTACAAAGTTCAATTTCAAATTCGGCTTTCAATGTGCTGAATTTATTAACCTGGTAACACCTCACTTCGCTGAGAAGGCTGATGAGATGACCTCTACCAACAAGGACTTGGAAATCCTTGTTGACCGAGACTTGGATAAATAGTCAGTCGGTCTCGAAGCAGTGTTATCAATCTAAACTAAAGGTGCTCCTTAATCAGCTGATTCTACGGTTCTAGTGTTGTCTGTCCAAACTAAGATGTCGCCGGTTGCCTTCACAGTGTTGTCTATCCAAAATGAAGATGTGTTGGCAAGAAGAAAGGGGGAGAGGAAAAAATCTCAGGGTTGTTGAGAAGCTTTGCACATGGCAATTTGTGTGTTCATTTGAAGAGGCCTTGAATGATACACTCCCCTCTCTATTTATAGCAGCAAACCCCTTATGGTCGAACTAGAAATTTACTTGGATTAGAACTCCTCAACCCAATCTGATCAGGTTTCGCCCAATCCTAACCCCTATAGGACTTTGAACCAAGCTCCTTAACGAACCAGATTCATCCCCTAAATCTAAGCATCTTTAGCTTTAAGACTCCTTGTTGCAGTAGGGTTCGACTACCTCACCCTTATCTAAACCAATCCTCTTCGTAATAAGATTCAGCCAACCTTGACTGGACAACTCATGACAAGATTCTAGATTAATGTTACTGGATTGAGAACAACTCTAAGCTCGGCCCAAAATATTATTTTGAGCCCAAACATTATTATAAATAAATGCATTATGGAGTGAGAAATCACACCATAGAATTTTCAAACTCTCTCCTCTCTATGTTCGCCTCTAGCCCTCCCTATCTCGTTTCCATCAATAAAATAAGCCTACAACAAATAACTTTTTTCTTTTTTCGTCTTAAATTTGCATCTCTCCATTAAAAATCCTTTAAATGGGCGTGTGCAAACCAAACCTCAGTGAATAACCAAGTTAATATGTTAGTCAAGTCAATTTTAGTTTGGCCCCAATTTCTTTTAATTATTATTAATAAAGTGAGAGGAAGGGTTCGAAACTATTATAATAATTTAAGAGAGGGGGAGTTTCGAACCTGGAATGCATAGGTGAAACCCAACTTTCTATCCACTAGAATAATAGACCACATACAATTTAAGTTTAACCACATGCACACAAATTTCATAACGAATTACATAATATACAATCTCAATTCACTTTAGAAATTGCCGATAGATAGAATTAGGCAAATGACTCATTAAATATTTGTCTCGTTCTAATTTTATCGGATGTCTTCGAACGGACAAATAGATTTAACCATAAATATTTGTTTAAAACATAAAAGTCAAGATTTAACCATAAAACAGAAAACCATTAGTAGCACTTTCAAAATCTAATTGTGCCCAAAGACTGACATGCATTGCTGACGGAAAAAAAAAAACAGAGTAGTTTTTTTTTTTTTTTTTAACAAATGATATTATCTATACTAAAGAAGGGTAGACTTAGCCTCACAATGAGCTAGCAATAATGTGGTTCAAATTCGCCTTTAACGAGAATCAAACATAAGACCTCTCACTTAGAAGTGAAGAAAAATATCACTAGACCGTTATACATAAAGGCATCTTAGCTCCCCCTAACTACTATCGTGCTATTCACTAACTTCAAAAATCAAATCCAAATTATACTGCGTGGATACGGACCTGAAATTTATTTCTAACCGCCAGGCTACCCGTGATTGTTACAACAAAAGCCAAGTTGGATCTCTGCATCTCTTCCCTTCAGAAGTAGTGGGGCTGCCACACGCGTCCAACCAATTTATCGAGAGCCGCAGACGCATTTGAATCGGAAACCGAAATAAAAACACATAATTCCGTCCAGGTTCGATGTAACATCAACCAGGTATCGAACTCTGATTTTGAATTTCTGTCAGATAAACTCCACGCGCACCGATCCTCCGCGTCACAATCCCCAAAACAGAAACGTTCCCGTGGTAGGCGCGTGAATTAAAAATTAAGAAGAAAAAACCCTCTTTTCCGCCCGCTCTTCGCCACTCAATCCCACTACGCAACTCAGCAGCTTATATCTCTCTCTCGCCTCTCTCTCTCTCCTCTCTAACTCTTAAACCCTCTCGAAGCGCCGTCGTTTTGATTGGTATGACGACGACGACGACGACGATGTTCGGAGCTACGAACATGGCGGTGCTGGGGGAGCCCAAGGTGCAGATTGGGAGGTACCAGGGGCTGCGCTCAGCAAACTCGCTTTGCCTCACCAGAAGCCGACAAGTACCTCTCTCCTCAGTTTCTTCCTCTTCGCTCATTCGAGCCGTCGCTACGGTGCGTTTTCGAACGTCTGACCCTCCTCTCTGTTTTGTTAGACTTCCGTTTGGTTGCTCAGAAAATTCGAGAAAGATGATAAATTAATGTGCTTTTTGAGAGAGATTGAACCAAAATGTGCTTTGGTTCAATTGTTTGGCCGATTGGAGATGTTATTTCGTCTGTATTAGTTTTGATTTGAATTTAATTTTGTAAATTTCTGCCGCCGCCGCCACTGTCAAAATCTTTTACCGAGTTTATCGAACATGGATTAATGTGAATTATTCAATTAACCTAGAAAAGTTCAAGCATTTTTTAGGCTATTTTATGCTTAATTTTTACAATAATTATTTTATCATAATTGACATGCAGTGCATCAAATCTTCATAAAATGCGTAATTTTGTTGGGTTTCATCAATTGGTTGGGATAAATATGAGTTAGAAACATTAGGGCTCCGAGGGGCCTCGGTGATCGGAAAATGTGGAACGAATGTTAGTTAGATTGCTTATCGTTAGTTGTTTGTAGGAATAGTGCTTGTTTTCATAGGTTCTGTGTTTTGCAGCCTCCAAAGCCTGAGACTGCAACTGAAACGAAGCGGAGTAAGGTTGAAATATTCAAAGAACAGAGCAACTTCATAAGATACCCGCTTAATGAAGAGATTTTGACGGATGCCCCGAACATTAATGAGGCTGCTACGCAACTCATTAAGTTCCACGGGAGCTATCAACAATATAACCGAGATGAACGTGGTGGAAGGTCCTACTCTTTCATGCTTCGTACCAAGAACCCTTGTGGGAAAGTGTCAAACCAATTATACTTGACCATGGATGATCTTGCTGATCAGTTTGGAATTGGTACTCTTCGTTTGACCACAAGACAGACGTTTCAGCTCCATGGGGTTCTGAAAAAGGATCTAAAGACTGTAATGAGTAGCATCATTAGAAGCATGGGTTCAACTCTTGGCGCCTGTGGTGATCTTAACAGAAACGTTCTTGCTCCTCCTGCTCCAATACAAAGAAAGGATTACCTTTGCGCACAGCAGACTGCTGAGAACATTGCAGCATTGCTGACTCCACAGTCTGGATTTTACTACGATGTTTGGGTGGATGGAGAAAAGATCCTGACCGCAGAATCTCCTGAAGTAACAAAGGCCCGCAATGATAATTCTCATGGAACAAACTTCCCTGATTCACCCGAGCCCATTTATGGAACTCAGTTCTTGCCCAGGAAGTTTAAAGTTGCAGTTACAGTGCCAACAGACAACTCGGTGGATATTCTCACAAACGATATTGGTGTTGTGGTTGTTACTGATGATAACAGGGAGCCTCAAGGGTTTAACCTATATGTAAGATGAAGTTATGCACTAACATTTATATGTGAGCTCATTTTCCCCACAAGCAAGATTTCTGATTATTTTCTCTGCAGGTTGGTGGTGGTATGGGAAGGACACACAGGATGGAATCCACTTTTCCCCGTCTGGCTGAGCCATTGGGGTATGTCCCCAAAGAGGATATCCTATATGCCATTAAGGCTATAGTTGTTACACAACGTGAAAATGGGAGAAGAGATGATCGGAGGTATAGTAGGATGAAATATTTGATCAGCTCGTGGGGGATTGAAAAATTCAGAAGTGTAGTGGAACAATATTACGGAAAGAAATTTGAGCCTTTCCGTGAGTTGCCGGAGTGGGAATTCAAAAGTCATTTGGGATGGCACAAGCAGGTTTGTTCTGTTGGTCTTCACATATAGAATTGAATGTCTTTGATTCCGTCTTAAGTTTCAAATTGCAAAGCGCTATGTCCTGACTATTTATCTTTGTTTGATAGGGTGATGGCAGTTATTATTGTGGGCTTCATGTTGATAATGGTCGGATTGGGGGAGTTATGAAGCAGGCATTAAGAGAGGTTATAGAAAAGTATAATTTGAGTATAAGGCTCACACCAAACCAGAATATCATATTGTGTGATATTCGCAGTGCATGGAAGCGTCCCATCACTACAGTTCTTGCAAAGGCCGGTCTGCTGGTAAGATTTTTTTTTTTTTAAAGAAAATTATTTTTACTCCCTCTTCAGTGGACATCAATATGAACTTGTCTGCTGCATACCCCTACCGGGTATTCACTGCCTATTCTATGAATCAACAATGACTTGAACCTTATCAACCCGGTATGATGGATTGTCTTATTCACCTGTTATTATGTTGTCTATCCGGAAATGTTTGGGTTATGTTGTGTCTATTATATGAAAGCTTCATACATTATGAATTTTTATAAATTGGGTTCATACTGACCAGTTACAATTGTGGCAGCATCCTAGGTTTGTAGACCCCCTCAACCTAACTGCCATGGCATGCCCAGCCTTCCCACTATGCCCACTGGCAATAACTGAAGCTGAACGAGGTATACCTGACATTCTTAAGCGGGTTCGAGCAGTATTTGAGAAGGTATTACCATAATAACAAGCACGTTTCACAAAGCACTAACAAAAGGTGGAAAGTCAAGATCATTTATTGATAATGAATTAGATTGCATGTGATAAATTTTTCTTTTGAATTTCAGGTTGGTCTGAAGTACAATGAATCAGTAGTTATAAGGATTACTGGATGCCCTAATGGGTGTGCTAGGCCATACATGGCTGAACTTGGACTAGTTGGTGATGGTCCAAATAGCTATCAGGTAATTCAAATTCTGGCACATCTGTCGCAATATTGATCGTGCTCAAATCCAGATTATCAAGAAAGCAACTGAGCATTTATTCATTTCCCTGTTTGTGTTCAAATAGATCTGGCTTGGAGGAACATCCAATCAAACCTCACTCGCAAAATCCTTCATGAACAAGGTCAAGGTTCAAGACCTTGAAAAGGTTTTCGAACCTTTGTTCTATTACTGGAAACGTAAACGACAATCTAAAGAGTCATTTGGCGACTTCACAAACCGCTTGGTAAGTTGTAAATAAGATTATAAATTATATGTAGGCCTTTGAAGGATTAAGAAGGTGGTTTAATCTCAAATACTGTGCTAAGAAAATATGTTGGTCATTCTAATTGGTATATTGTTATCAGGGATTTGAGAAACTTCAAGAGTTGGTTGACAAATGGGAAGGTCCAGAGGCGTCACCAACACGTTTCAACTTGAAACTTTTTGCTGATAAGGAAACGTATGAAGCTGTGGATGAACTTGCAAAGCTGCAGAATAAGAATGCTCACCAGTTAGCGATGGAAGTTATTCGCAATTTTGTTGCTTCCCAGCAAAATGGGAAAAGCCAATGAGTTTGCCACGAAAATTGTGTTGCAGTCTTTTCTGCTGCCGGGCAAATTGCCAAGGCGAATGATGGACAATGTCCCTGATTCTCTCTCCAAGCTGCTACTCGGAATGGTACTATTTTGTATCGAAGTTTTGTGTCTTGTGATTTTTCTTGGACCCTGAGTTGTATAATTAGCTTGGATTTGTGTTTCCTGTATTCGGGCTAAAGTCTTGTGCCTTAATTATTGTTATGGTTCAATAAAATCTCGGTTTTCGGCTGTTTAGATTGTTCACATGTTTTCAACTGATTCTCTCAATCCGAAATAAAAAAAAGAAGTTAGAATGTATGTTATGTGAAGCTGTTCAACAACGGAGGATCGCAGTTGGTTCTTGACTGACTTTTTTTGACATACCTGGACCTGTAAAGTACGTACCTATCACGGTTGTATATCATCGCTCTCTCTCTCATCACATAAATAGTCGTATAAACCCGTGGCACGGAAATTTAACTGTAAAGTACGTACCTATCACGGTTTGCAATTTGACTGGTGTTGCCGCTTCGGTCCTTTTGGCGAGGAGTGGTGATGCCGCCCAGGTTTCTGAAAGGGAGTCTCTGCTCACTGGTATGTAGCAACTAGCAAGTACCACACGACCAAGGGCCTTGCAGCATTCTAGCCCGTCTTTTAGGGCACATAACTTATCATAAACTTTTGGTGTAAGATGTCCGTTCTTTCATCAATATTGTTGATTATATATCAACAATACGTTTTGTTGACTACACTGCTAAAACATCATATCAATGACATATTGCAAGAACGAATGTTTGTTTCATAGTTGGACTACAAAATTACCAACTAAAATACGCTCTGCCATAATGCTAGAGCCTTAATCATTCCACATGAGGATTGTTCAAGAAAGGTAGTATGTTCGCTGGTTTATACCTTATATGCAGGTTGTCTTTTCGTTTGCTATTATTGATATTATATATTGATAACATGTTGGTATGTTTTGCTAGTTACAATGTTATTGACATATTATCGATGATATAGTAGAACTTTGTTCTACAGTCGGACTATAGAAATCATCACTTTTTCAATACCTAAAGTAGTGAATTTGATTCCGGAATCTTTATGTGCCGCATGTTGTTTTTTAATACAAAAGCCCTTGGTTACCACTTGAGCTACCAGTCCATTTGCTCTCTCCGCACGGTTAACAACATAGAAAATTTAGAAAAATAAAATGTGACATAAACATGTAATATGAGAAGAGGGAAGAAGGCAGATATGTCCCAAGAAAAATTACAAGAGCATCATACAAAGTTGTACAACGATTATAATACAACCACCACGAGTGACTGAATCGAAGCAAACGAAAGTACGTAGTGGTTTACTCAGTTGCGACAGATACGAGCAGTTGGCATGGTGACACAAACAGGAGCATACTTCTCCTTCGCCTCTTTGCTCCCCCTCTTAGGCTCATCTGCCAAAGCAGCCTTGGCAAGAGAGCACGCTGCCGCAGCCGCAGCCGCAAAAATCAAGTCCCTCCTCCCGCTGCTGCTGCTGCTCTCTTCCTTCTTTGTTTCTCCCTCTGGGGCTCTGGCCGCGGCCTTGGCCACGACGAGGCTCCGGCGGCTGGAAGTTGAAGGTTTGGCGATGGTTGAGGCTGAGCCTGCGGTCAGGAATGAGGCGGCTGTCATGGTCATGGATGCCATCTCTGCAAATGTTGTTATCTTGTGAGTTTTTGCCGCTCTCTCGTTATATCTGACTTGCAGTATGAGTGAAGTGAAATTTCTCAGCTAGTTTAAAGTCCAAAGTGGCATCAGTATGTGCTTCTTGAAAGACCATCATCCACTTCCTTATCGACATAAATATTTTGGCCAACGAGCTGTTGCCACGTGTCTTGGTTTTATCCCTTTTGAAAACTCTTGGTTGTGGGATCCCTTGCGGCTAAACAAAGGCAGACCCAGGCGAATTCTCAATTTTTAGGACCGCTAATATTAGATGTCAAAATTTTAAAGTAAATTTTGTAAGCCAAATGACGTTGATGTTGACAATTGAATTATTACTTAAATATTGATTTATTGTAAACTTTCCTAGTTTAAATGTAATTGTGTAAATCCTAGATTAGATTTAATTTTAGTTATCCTTTCTTTTACAACTTGTATTCCTTGGGGATGAAGGAATTTATTCTCTCCTTTTACTACTATAAATAAAGGCACTATGTAGGAGGGATAACACACACATTCCCCTACAATTCTACAAACACATCTCTCTTAATTTCTCTACCCTTGCCGCCGGCCGTATTCCCTTTGTCAGATAAAATAGGCTACAACACATTATCAGCATGCTCCTACCATTGCGCTTAGGAATCTGATGGTGAAGTTTTTTCTACACCAAACCAGTTCATCCATATCATCACGCAATAAGGTTATTTCAAAACAACGGTTTTTATCTCAATATTTTTGCAGCCCTAATAGCATGAATATTCACCATAATGCAAAACCCAACTTTACATTTTTCGAATTTTAGATTCTACATAAATTGTGTATGCATTATATTCACAATTGTTAAATTATGTGAATTTGATATTTTCTAGGAATTGCATCAAATATATGTACATGCTTTAAAATATTATTGATTTGAATATGGATATAATATAATTGAATTTCATAATTGGAAAAAAATAAAATAAAAAATCGCCGTCTGGGTTCTTCGAACCCGTGACCCCGAGCAAGCATGGAGCATCAAGCTTCTTTGCAACCCGACACCCATAGCGTCCAAACCCAAAATATCCACATCGCTTGAAGCAAAACCACGGCTTTGCCGTGCAATTTTCTAATCAAATCCGACATGGTATCGTAATTTTGATTCGATAACATTGAAATTCCTTAAGAAATTTCATCGAATTTGGGTGAAATTCCAGCTTGAATTTCTTAGGTTTTTTTTCCTCAATGTTGAGGTACTTTCTCCATCCCCCAGAACTTGCTCGCCGTCAAACCTATGACCTTGTCCTGAGAAATTTTTCCCAAAACATGTCCGCCTACAGCTGCGACACTAGCCTTCATCCTTGGTGACTGCATCTAGCTTCGTCTGGGGTTTTTTTTTTTTTAGTTGAAACCCTAAGCCCCAAATCTTTAGGCTGACCTTCTCGGCCCATAAAAAATAAAAAATAAAAAATAAAAAAATTTAAGAACAGGGCTCGCATGATGCGGCCCAATCCTTGGCTCGACCCAACACCGCCTCGAGGGGCCATGGTGTCCTGGCGTTGTGTGCCGCACCAGATTCGCATCTATGTTCCCCCGTATCGCGTCACACATGATCCGACCCCCGTTTGGGCCACCCTTTTGGGCCCGACTCCTTTTATCCAACCGGTCTACTATATTTGGCTTGCAGCCTGCTATTAATATTAAGGCTTGATCAGCCCATGAAAAAAAATAAAAAAATAATTAAAAAAAATAAAAACACAAAACACAAAATTCTTGGGCCTGACTGCAGCGGGTCGTGTGGATTTTTTTTGGGGCTCGCCTTATGCGGCCTATTTTTTCCTTCTTCTCCCTGTGGGCTTGAAGCTTGCACTTGAGAAACCCCAGCCTACTTTTGGGGCTTGGGTCACACAAACCAAATTTGCTCAGCCCCCTGTGGGCTTTGGCCTATATTTTTGGGCCCTGAGCTTCGTTGTTTAATACTTTTAGACAATTTGGGTTTTCTATTTTTTTTTCACCCACACTATAAATTTTGGCTCGAAGTCCAAATACTTAATTCAATTATAACTATAGACCCGAAGTTCTGTTTGCATATTTTTGTTGCATCTTTTTGTGTATATATTTGTGTTTGCCTGCAGGAACATATGAACATGAAGTTCATAATTATTTTGAAACCTGAAGTTTCTTATAAACATGCCTTGTTTGAAAACCTGAAGTTTTCTTTATCACCCATGAAAACCCAATGTTTTTTCATGCAAAATTACATGTCTATTAGAACTTGTATGTTCTACTCCTGTGTGAATGGATTGATTTTTCTCCCATTAGACTCACCACATCTTGTCCATCTATTTTGTGATAGGAACATGTCAAATTTAAACAAACTCGACTTCACTGCTTTGGAAGTCTCTGGAAGGAACTACCTCAAGTGGGTCTAAGATGTAAAGCTCCACCTCACTGCAAAGAACTTGTGTCCCACCATTGAAGAAGAGACGGACAATCCTATTGGCAAAGCTGAAAAAGCCATTGATATGATCTTCATTCGAAGATATATCCATGATGCCTTGCAAACTGAATACCTTGCTGAGAAGGATCCACGTGCACTATGGGTCACTTTGGCTGATCGTTTTGATCACCAAAAGGACTTATTATTGCCTGAAGCAAAACATGACTGGCAGCATTTGTGCTTCCAAGACTTTAAGTTTGTGAATGAATATAATTCTGAAGTTTGTTTGATCACTTCTCAAGTTTTGTAATGAAACTTTGACCGAAGAAGATCCCCTGGAGAAGACCTATTCGACCTTCTCTGCTTCTAATATTTTCTTGCAACAACAATATAGAGCTCAAAAGTTCACTAAGTTCTCGGATTTGATCTTTGTTTTACTTTTCACTGAAAAGCAGAACCAGCTGTTGATGAAGAATCATCAAGCTCAACCTATTGGGGCGACTGCTGTTCCTGAAGCACATTATAGTACAAACCAACGCCCACAACGCCAAAAGAGGCATGGTAGGGATGGCCAGAAGCCACCCCGTGAAGGTTAACAGAGTTAAGGCCCAATCCAATAGAGGAAACAAAGCCCAGAAACGCTCAAACCTCGCCCCCAAGGCCCTGAACTTTAAGAATAAGGGCAAAGCACCTAAAACTATGGATGCAGATAGGTGTTATCGTTGTGGTTCAAAGGACTATTGGTCCCGTGTTTGCCGAGCTCCCCAGAAGGTTGTAGCTGAATATCATTCTCGTTGTAAGAAGTTTGAATTAAACTTCGTGCAAGTGGACGAACCGGAGACTACAAAGATGGAGGTTTCTGACTTTTAAGAGGATACTGCCCCTATGGAAGATTAGAAACTTAGACATAAACAATTTTAGTTAGTTAAAATTGCATAATGGGGCCGAATTCCATCTAGTGGCCGAACCCCACTTTGTTTTTTGGTTAATTTTTGAACAATTTTCCTTTATGTTTGGATTATTTGTTGGTGATTTGTTTTTGGATATTAAGTTTTAATTCATTACCATCCTTGAATAAATGAAATTATTTTGAATTGATATTTGTTTTTAAAACTTTTATGCATGTGATTGATTCAAATTAATTTTTCATTCTAGGTATGACTAGTGGGGAAGTTAGTTGTCTGGTAGATAGTGCAACCACGCACACAATTCTCTGACAACCCTCTTAGGCCTATCCAACCTGATAGAAGGATACAATGGTACAATCTTGACCATTTCTGAGGTACTCTATTCTTCACGTTCTGGAAGAACATTGTTAAGTTTCAAGGATATTAGAGATAATAATTACCACGCTAAAACCCACATAGAAAAAAGAGTTGAATTTATGTGCATAATTTCCTACGAATATGGCCAGAAGCTTATTCTAGAGAAGATGGAGCGTATCCCGAGTGGTCTGTATTCTACGACCATACGCCCCATAGAATGCCACTATGTGGCCATCCCTACTACTGGGACTGCACATGAAATTACACTTTACACTTTGGAATGATCGTTTGGGATATCCTGGACAAATAGCGATGTGATGTATCCTCAGATTATCACACAGGCATCCACTAACCCGAAGTTTAGGTTTTATCCAAGGAATCGCATGTTAAACATGTTCTATGGGAAAGCTTATTACTAAGCTTTCTTATGACAAGATTCATTCGAATCCTCCCATTTTCCTACAACGGATTCAGGGGGACCTTGGTGGACCGATTCACCCTCCCTGCGGACCATTTAGATACTTTATGGTTTTGGTTGATCTTCCACACATTGGTCACACGTGTGCTTGTTATCCAGAAGGAACGCTACATTCTCCTAATTGTTGGCTCAAGTTATCAAGTTCAGGGCTCACCATCCTGATTATCCGATCAAATCTATTCGATTGGATCATGCTGGAAAATTCACATCTAAAACTTTTGATGACTATTGCATACCCGTTGGGGTTGAAGTTGAACATTTCATACCTCATGTTCACACCCAGAACGACCTGGCAGAGGCTTTCATTAAGCACTTACACATGATTGCTTGATCAGTGGTCATATGTACCAAGATCCCGATCGCTGCTTAGGGCCATGCAATATTGCACGCAGCAAAGTTGGTCCGCCTGAGGCCTATTGTGATACAACCATTTAGTGCCCTTCAATTGGTTACCAAATACAAACCTGACATATCGCATCTACTCGTTTTTAGTTGTGCAGTATATATGTCGATCTTGCCGCCCTTAGTGAAGGATAAGAATCTATGCCGGATGGTATTCTCCTTTGATTATTCGTTACTTAGAACCTTTGATAGGCGATCTGTTTACCGCTCATTTCGCGGATTGTCACTTCTATGAGACAGTCTTCCCGTTGTTAGGGGGAGATAAGAACGTCAACATTCCTGAAGAACGATGTGAATTATCGTGGACGAACCCCACTTTTCCTCATTTAGATCCCCGCACCGCTTAGTCTGAAATTGAAGTGCATCGCATATTAAATCTCCAAAGCATAGCTTAGAGCATGCCAAATGCTTTCATCGATCTAGCGATCCACGTACATTAGCGGCTAGCCAATCATTTGCCCATACACAAAAGCATGGCAGACCTCTTGGTTCAAAGGATTCACACCCCCAAAAGAGGAAATCCACGGCACAAGGTCCCAAAAAACCTACCGTGAATCCGACTATCGCTTACTCATTATATCCAACTTATGAGGAAATTCTAGATTATGGAAGAGTCCTTGAAGGGACAAATCCTCCTCCCAAGAATTGTGAGATTTCGATTTATTATGCTAGCTTAGATGAAGTGTGGTGTAGGAATAAGATGATTGTCGATGATGCATAAACATATGCAATAGCTACTGAGATCATGTTGAGCGATGACATTGAACCGCATTCCGTTGATGAATGTCAACGTAGAACTGATTTGTCAAATTGGAAATAAGCAATCCAAGTCGAACACGATTCCCTTACGAAACGTAAAGTGTTTGGACCTGTAGTTCATATTCCTCCACATGTGAAGCCAGTTGGCTATAAATGGGTTTTCGTTTGGAAACGTAATGAGAAGAATGAAATTGTGCATTACAAACCTTGTTTTGTTGCACAAGGCTTCTCACAACACCCTAAGATTAACTATGATGAAACTTATCCACCCGTTATGGATGTGATTACTTTTCGCTACCTTATCAATTTGGTAGTTCCGAAAAACTGAGTATGCAGTTAATGGACGTAGTAACTGCGTATCTCTATGGGGATCTTGATACGAAAATTTATATGAAAGTTCTCGAAGGACTTACATTGACTGGTTTAAATATTTCCAAACCCTGGAACACGCTCTCAATTCGGCTGAGATGTTCACTCTACAGTTTGAAGAATATGGAAGAACGTGGTATAATCGTTTGAGTGAGTATTTGACTAGTCAGGGATATGTGAACAACGAATTATGCCCTTGTGTGTTCATTAAGAAGTCACATTTCGGATTTACGATTGTTGTAGTATATGCCTTATCGGAACTCCTGAAGAGCTTGCGAGAACTGCCACGCACCTGAAGTCGGAATTTGAGATGAAAGGTCTAGGTAAGACTTGATACTATCTCAGTCTCGAGATAGAGCATTGTTCGGATGGAATCCTAGTACATCAAGCGAACTACACCCAGAAGGTGTTGCGCCGCTTTAATGAGGATAAAGCGAAGCCTTCGAGTACTCATATGGTCGTTCGATCACTAGATGCAAAATGAGATCCCTTCCATCCAAAGGAGGATGATGAAGAGATTTTGGAGCCTGAAGTTCCTTATCTAAGTGCGATATGCGCTTTATTGTCCTTAGAATCAATGTCGACCAAATCTACCTTGAGTATTTACACACTCAATGGGGAGTGTTGTAAACTTTCCTAGTTTAAGTGTGATTATGTAAATCCTACATTACATTTGATTCTAGTTATCCTTTACTATTACAACTTGTATTCCTTAGGGATGAAGGAATTTATTCTCTCCTTTCACTACTATAAATAAAGGCACTATGTAGGAGGGATAACATACACATTCCTCTATTATTCTATAAACACATCTCTCTTAATTGTTCTACCCTTGCCGCTGGCCCTATTCCCTTAGTTGGATAAAATAGGCTACAACATGATTAACGTGCTTATATCTTTGGTGACACATAAGTTGATTTTCAAATTTGGTCTAAAAATTTGGTCTCCTTGATCATCATTTTAGGATAATCCACTAAATCCACACTTGATATGTGATGCAAACAAGTAGGAAAACAACTAGTCCCCATAGTTTTGTTTGATTTACGGATTTTAATGTGAAACACACACTTTATTTTTATTTTATATGTATTAGTGGATATAAGATAAATCAAAAACTGAAAATAATAATAATAATAATAATTCTGTTATAACGTGTGAAAGTCATTTTTCTTTTCTAATACTAGGTTCTTGAAAGTGAACATGTCATTATGGGCTCATTTGGTATGTCGTATTGTACTAGCTATTTCAGTCGTATAGACTAATATGTACATTGGAATGAAGATGAGGATACGAGCAATAGTGAACAGTGAGCCGACTATTTTATCCCTAGTTTTTGTGGTGTATTACTTATCCGGTGTAGAGCGTACTAAAGCAAACAAACCAACTTTTGTGGTGTGTTATCCGAAACATCAAACGAGGCCTAATAGTTATAGATTTCATTGGAATGGAAAATATATGGTAAATATTGCAAACAATTGTATTATAGAACGTTTATTCACCAATACTCACTCTCAAGTCCCAAAGAATCATTAAACAAAATGCTAGGGATTTCTTACAACATGCAATTTGATTTTCTAAACTTAAATTTACAATTTGAGTCGAAGAAAAATTTCATGATTTGAGACTCGCCACCAACTCAAAAGATCACCTCAATGTGCCTATGGGAAATTTAGAATTCATATATATATATCTAGTGCTCACATTAGGTTAAATCTCAACCATAACCTAGATGTATTAACCAATATGATGATGGAGATGTAGAAATACATTTTAACAATGACAAACTAACCAGGCTAAGTTTAGGTCCTCGGAGAAGTGTTGATTATCTTAGGCAAAACCTTTGCAAAACAAGTTTCCAAAAAAAAAAAAAAAAAAAAGGGAAAAAAGAAAAAACCTTTGCAAAACAAATTCCTCTAGGAAGTCAACACCTGAAACAAGCTTGTATGAGCAAGACCATGAAAGGATTATCCTAGAAGACCTTAGAAAGACTCAGGACCAAGTGCATTACCCCTTCTATAAGGTCGAAAATACTGGAGCCACAACTCCTTCTAAGAACTCTAGGAATCTACCATTACAACCAAAATTTATATGGGACGATGTTGAATCTAACATCTGTGTAATAACAAAATTTGAACTAGATAGAGATTTTATTGAGAAAGATTATCTCAATGAAGAGAATACTCTAAAAGAGAATGGCTAGAAAAAGCCTACAACCCAGGAAGAAGAGCTTCCTTGAATAAACTTCACTATACTTTCATGATAGAAAAAAGGATTAATACAAGATTTTTCCCTTGGCATGATTGGTGTGCCAAGAAGTACAACTTTCCTGAATACACTCAATGTATAAGTACTTTAGAAAATCCATTTAAGACTTATACAACAAGAAAATGAAAAGAAGAAAAGGCAATACATCTATCAGAAAAATCTATCCAGATCAATTCTAAATGAACAATTGCCTCTCCTTATAGGGAAGTTCCTAATGGAGGGTAGGAAGCCTCTGAAAAAATGGAGTCGCTGCTATGATACAGCAACACAATTATACTAACCTGTTTCTTCAATCGTTAGGACGACAAGCCTCTAGAATAGAGAATTCATTAAAGACAAATGATTCTATCAAGTCTAGAATTTAGAACCCTAGAAAATCAGGAGCATCATCAAATTCTTTTGAAGGAAAGAAGAAGACAGATTAACCAATGTTTAAACTAACTCCCGAACTTAAAGATTATAAGATAGGAAACAATGATAATTTTATCAATGCCTTGGCAATAAGGTTAAGCTCAATAAAATTATCGGAACCAAATGTCTCAGTCATTACTAAAACCCAAATTGCTGATTTGCAAGAGCAATTTGCCGAGTCAACCTTAAACCCACAAGTAAATAGGATAAGGACACAAGGTTACAAGAACACATATCCTGAAGAACTATTATCCTAGGCTAGCCCTTGTAGATCTCCAATTTAAAGATAACGATATGGGTGAAAAGGTTCAATATGATGGGAGATCAATTGTTGAATGGAATATTGATGGACAAGCAAATTACCAAGTCATCAATACTATAAGACACATGATGATGTTCTCATCCATTAGTAAACTACAAGGAAATTCTGATAGCGCCATTGCACATGCAATAGTAGTATGATTTATAGGTCAACTACGTGGATGGTGGGATTTCCACAAGAAGCAAAGAGACAAATCCTTGTTGCCACAAAAGTAGGAAAAATTAATGGACATATAGTAGCCCAAGAAGATGCGGTGAATACCCTAATCTACACCATTACCCTACATTTCGTTGGTTCTACTGAGCTGCAACAAGACCGGTCTAGAAAACTCTTAATGAACTTAAAATATCCGACTTTGTCTCATTTTAGATGGTATAAAGATGTTTTCTATGCCAAGGTCTTTCTTAGATCCGACTATAATGCTGATTTTTGGAAAGAAAAGTTTCTTTCTGGATTATCTCCTCTGTTTGCTGAAAAGGTGCGCAGTTGGATAAAAGAAAAATTTGGAGGAGTTATACCTTATGATAGGTATACCTATAGAGAACTAACCTTTGAAATATGTGCTAAGGGAATAGCACTTTGCAATGATATCAAGTTGGAAGGGCAACTTGATAAGCAAAGAGCTTCAGGAACAAGGGAAATGGGAGATTTCTGCGAACAATTCGGCTTTGAACATAAAGGTCAATCTTCTTCCAAGAAACCCTTTTGAAAAACCAAAAAAATTCCCAAAAAATGCTCGGAAGAAAATCCCCATAAATAAAACCTTATAGGATGTTTCACAAGCAAAAATTCCACTCTCACAAACAAAGAGGGGGGAGAGAATGATCAAATAAAAAAAATCTTGTTTGCTACAAGTGTGAAAAAGTTGGACATATAAGACCTTGGTACCGAATGAAAGAAAAAATAAATAATTCAACCTAGATGAGGGCTTAAAAAGGAAATTATGCCAACTAATGCTAAATTCGTCTGAATCTGAAGAAAGCGAGAATGAAGTCGCAATTCTTGAAGGTGAAGAGCTGTTTACATCATCAACGGATGAAAGCAGCACGAAGTCAGAAGATGAATGTGCTTGCAAATTATATCTTTGTGTGATCACCAAAGAATAAAGTCTAATTATAGACTTAATAGATAGGCTAGAAGATCCTTTAGAGAAAAAAGAAGTTTTAGAAAAATATTTGGATCTGGCAAAAGAAAAGAAAAAGCCTGAGCTAAGTGGGATATCGCCAGTCGAAGCCTATAGCTTTGAAACAATTGTTGACATAATAGCTGAGAAAATAGCAAAGAAAGAACCCACGTTATTTGAAATGCAGCTTGAAATTAATACTACAAAAGAAGAAATTAAGGGATTAAAACATAGAGTTCAAGTCCCCGAACTCTATCAGTTATTGCCTGAAGAAAAGGTTCGGAGTAGAAGCAACGTGACTGAAACTGAAAGCAGGTATCAACATCTGATGGATGACCTTACAAAAAAAAAAAAAAGACAAGCCACCAAAGGATGAACCAGTATTGCAGCTTGCTGGTCCGAATAGCAATATCTCAACCCTGAAGTATGTTAGTAGCATCGGCAAGGTAATTTCTCAAAAGTGGTACTCTATAATTACCTTTGTTATTAACAAAAAATTTAGGTTTTTGATCGAAACACTCATTGATTCGGGAGCATATCTAAATTGTATAAATGAAGGAGTAGTACCCACAAAGTACTTCTCAAAAAACTTCTCAGGGTTTGCAAAGTGCAATTAATCAATCAATGAAAATTCAGTATAAAGTGTCAGATGTCGTGGTCATTCAAGATGAGGTTTGTTTTGAAACCCTTTTTGTAATGGTTAAAGGACTAAGCTATGTTGTGATTTTAGGTACTCCTTTTATCAACATGCTTTACCCATTCAAAGTTTCAGAAGAAGGAATTGAAACTAAAGTTGAAGGAACAAAGGTAAAATTCACGTTTTCTAGGGAACCTCAAATGTAGTATGTAAATGCCATACAAAAGAATATTAAAACAAAGAAAAGTTTCTTTGTTGTCTGAAAGAAGAAATGCATTTTAAGAGGATTGAAGAACAGCTCACTATGAAAATGATGAAAGATAAGATCGAGTCAATACAAAAGGAATTTGAAAAAAAGGTGTGTGCTGAGGTTCCAAGTGCCTTTTGGGATCGAAAGAGGCATATTGTCGAATTACCTTATAAGCCTGATTTTGATGAAAAGAGAATCCCCACCAAAGCTCAACCCATTCATATGAATAACATACTAATGGAGATTTGCAAGAAAGAGATCAACGAACTTCTTGAAAAGAGGTTAATCCGAAAAAGCTACTATCCTTGGAGTTGTTCAGCATTTTATATTGAAAATGCCGCTAAACTTGAGCGAGAGCACCCAGGTTACTTATCAATTACAAACCTTTGAATAAAGCTCTTAGATGGATTAGGTACCATATTCCAAATAAGAAGAATTTGTTAGATAGGCTAAATCAAGCGATAATGTTTTCAAAATTCGATATGAAATCTAGATATTGGCAAATTCAAATTGCTGAAAATGACATGTATAAAACTGCATTCAATGTCCCATTCGGACACTACGAATGAAACGTAATGCCATTTGGGTTAAGGAATGCTATTTCAGAATTTCAAAACATAATGAATGACATCTTTAATCCTTACTCCATTTTTACTGTTGTTTATATTGATGATGTTTTTGTTTATTCTAATTCATTAGAACAACACTTTAAACATCTAAATATCTTTTTGAAAGTGGTGAAGAATGCAGGTCTAGTTGTCTCAGCTTGAAAGATGAAGCTATTTCAAACTAAGGTTCGATTTTTAGGACATAATATTCATAAAGGAATAATTTTGTTGACAAATTTCCAGATGAAATTCTGGATAAAAAACAATTGCAACGTTTTCTGGGCAGTCTGAATTATGTAGGTGATTTTTACAAGGATTTAGCGAAAGATAGCAAGTCGCTCAAACTCAAGCGGTATGGTAAATCCGGAGCATTCAAAATAATGGAAACCGACATTTCTGATGAAGGCTATGGAGGAGTTCTAAAACAAAAAAATTGAAGATGGCAAGGAATCTTTAGTTCGCTTCACTTCTAGTGTCTCGAAACCAGCCTAGAAAAACTATTCAACTACTAAGAAGGAACTCGTATCCATAGTCCATGCAGTTACTAAATTTGAAAGTGATCTTCTTAACAAGTGGTTCCTGATAAGGGTAGACTGTAAGGCTACTAAAGATATATTGCTGAAAGATGTTAAAAATTCAGCATCAAAACAAATATTTTCCAAATGACAAAGGATACTGTCAGCATTTGATTTTGATATTGAACATGTTAAAGGTGAATTTAATTCGTTGCATGATTCCTTAACTTGTGAATTTTTGTAGGGCACCTCAAAGAAAGCAAGAGCAAGATCTAGCCGTCGCTAGAAAGGGCTCTATCTCGATCCAGAGAGGTTCTCATTCGTCCTCCCAAAATCCAAACCCAATCTCATATGCTCTCCTTTGTAACAAAGGTAGGGAGAAGGTTGTAGCTGACAATCCTTTCAGATGCACCATGGCGATTCCTCTGATAAACATAGAGGATTTCGATGTACCGTTATCTCCATGACAGGTTGATGAAAAATACCACCAAGATCATATCCGTCCATTTCTTAGGCCAAGATATTGGTACGAAAGACTTTTGATAGAGGTTGAATCAGTCGATGTTATTCACAGATACAGAAGTGAGACAATCAACATGATTGCATTTTCAAAAATCAGGATTCTGAAAGTTATTTCTCTAGAAGAATGGGGAAATAGCCCCTATCATCTGCATTTACACTTCAACCCTGATATGAGTCCAAGGGGATACAATTTCTAGGATTATTAGAAAGCTTGGGATGTAGTGTTATGTTTCCAAAACATTCATTATTCCCACACCTGGTTCATCCAGTTTCGTTTTAGATCTCTGATAGAGGTTTCTAACTGGTTTATAACAAGTTTCATTGTTTGGGGTCCAAATTTGGATTATTTGCCCCAAATAATTGTTGATTCTTTTCTAGATAATTTTAGTAAAGAAAATGATGATTATCATGATAAAAAGGACGTTGTTTCTTTGGTTCATGATGTTTTATAAACTCCCATGGATCCTAAAATGGGACTATGGTTCCATGGCCGATGATGGTGCTTGAGATTTCGTCCTCAGCTTGAAAGACAACTCTTTATCCATTGGTGGAACAAGTTTCACCTGGACCATCTTAAGCCAGATGTTTTCAAGGCTAGAAGAATCTTGAACCTTCCTATTCCACCCTTGAATCATCATCATTATCATCAAAGACTAAAAAATTTAAGTCTTTAAACGAGTCCAGTCCATCTTGTTTGAAGAAAGATCTAAAAGAAAAGGTTCTCAAAATTCTTGAGCTGGATAGCCTAGATGACAAAGAGATGAAATCTGAAGACATGTCGACTCAACATCATATGGATGAAGATTATGGAGATGGTAATGAGGACGACTACTGTGGTATTTGTCCTCCTATCCATCCAAAGAAATAAAGCAGGAAATGTTTTTCACTAAATAAAAAGAAGATAAGATGCTTGATGTCTGAAATCTAGACGCCAGTCTTTATTCCTTTTCTAAATAATTGTCCTTTGGTTCCTGTAGCTTTTGATGGCATGTGCCTTTTCAAGAATCTTTCTGATGCTCCACGTGAAGCCAAGTTAGTGTCATTGCAAAAAGTGAAGATTGATGCGAGATTTATACGCACACAAATTAAACCCTCTTTTTGACAATTGTAGTATAAGTATAAGTAGGGATCGTTCTGGACCGGGGATTAGGAGGGATTGCAAAACACTTGGAAACTGACTTAAAAACGTAAAAACAATATAAAACACTAAACTAGACTCAAAGAATGCGAAACTAAACGTTAAAACACTAAGACAAACCAAAAGACTCAAAATGCTTTAAAAACACAAACTAAATTGATTTCTAACTAAATTGAACATTAAAGCAAAAGGGGGATTGAGGTTTGACGAAAATTGAAATAACGAAACAAGTTAATAAACTAGACAGAATGTAAATATGAAATTGATGAAATGGAATGAATGGATGCTAGCCAAGGGGTTCATCTCCACACATGTTACACTTGCATAATAAAATGATTTCCAATTGCAATTCAATAAACCATGAATTCTCAATGCTCCAAGTTAATTAGATCCGCTTAAATTAACTTTCAGATTTCCCTAGATTCATTGGATTGAATGGAATACGCATTACAACCAAATTATTCCTAATCAAAGTCCCTAACTATGGAATACGCATGATAGAGACATTCAACAAAGATCATTAAGTTCAACGGAAATCATAAGTGTTGACGAGGCATTCGTTACTATGGAATACGCATGAAACTTATGCCAAGAATTCGTTTAACGCGATTGTTTATAAGCAACCTCCACTACTTGTGAATATAAGTTCGTAACTATTAGGTGAAACTCACTTATATTCTAGCGTCATATTCATGCATGAAAATTAAGCGTGCACTCTCAATAAACATACATAAATAAGTTATCAATCAAACAGTTAAACAAATTGAATCCACAACTTATGAAACGCAATTAGAAGTAATCAAATCAAAATGCAAGCATAAACATATATTTTGAATCCCCCCCTAGCCAAGGGGGGGTTTAGTTCCTCATGGTACAAAACAAAGAGAATTGAAATTTAAACATTGAATTCAAAGGAAAAGAAACACCTAAACATCCCAACAACTCAAACTTGAATTGTATGAACGTTTAGGCCCGCTTCTCTTCCTCTTTGTTGTAGCACAAGGTCTAAGGATAGTTTGATGGTGTGAATGTGTATGAATGGATGAGGAGTGATGGAAATGAATGGAAGGGAAGGCAGGGCCTTGGGGGTTTGTGGATGGTGTTTGGATTAATAGGGAGAGTCACGGCCAAAGGGCAGTTTTTGGTGAGTTTCTGAAAATGGAAGAATGTATGAGAATTGAGGTGTGTTGTGTATGAAAAATGAGATGTCTCTAGGTAATGGGAATGCAAGGGTTTTTATAGGAGGAATGGAAGTGTATATGGCTGTTTGTTTAGGATGCATGTGGCTAGTTAATGATGGAAAAACAGCTAGGAAAGCATGTGAAAGCTGGAACTGCATGTGGCAAGGTGTGTGTATGTGCTGGAATGGTGTGTGAAGGCCACGGCATTGAGTTTTCTTGCTGATTTTCTGGCTGCACGATGAAGGGTTAATAAATAATGCATGTAGGTGGCTGCAATGATGAAGAGTGAGAGCTGGAAAGGGTATGAAATGCACGGCAAAGATGTTAATGGTGCTGAAAATGCATGTGAATGCATGCTGGAATTGCATGTGAATGCTGGAAATGAGAGTGTCCCTCAATGCACGGCTTTGGGGGAAGTTTTTGATTATTTAAAATGTGGATGCATGATGAAGAGTGAATAAATAATGCATGTAGGGTTAGCTAGGTTGGAAAGGTGTGGAAGATGGCTGGAATGCACGGGTTAGGCTTTTTCTGGTGGAAATGAATGTGAAAGCCACGGGTTGGATTATGTGATGGTGTGTGTATGTGCTGGAGAGTTGCATGTGCTTTAATGATTAAAGAGTGAGGGGATTGTCGAGAAGCACGGCTCTAAAGGTTTGTGGATGCTGGAATTGAATGTGCAAAGCTGGAAAATGAAGGTAGGCCACGGCATGGAATTGTTGTATGGTATGGATGGTTCTTTGCATGGCAAAGGATAGTGTGATGGTGTGTGTATGGGAATGATAGCTAGGGGGAGGAATATATGCATGATGATGGCTGAATTATATAATGAAAAGTGAATGATTAATGCTCTAGTGCTTAGGACAAAGGTGCGGCTAGGATATAGGAAAGGTTTAAATGTCCTAAAACTAAAGGGAGCAAGGTTCCAACACTTTCGTCTTCAATTAGGTCTTCAATTTCGTCCAACACTTTGGCGCCAAGCATAAGCTATCCATCCTTAGCCCAAAAGTGCTGCAAAAGTCTCCAAAATGCATCTTTTTGCTCCTTTAGCCCTTTGGACCTACAAACACACGAAAATAGCTTAAAGTACTAAAATAACTAAAGAAACATAACGTAAATGCACGAGAACAAGCCATTTAAGTCGCATGAATATGCTCCTATCAAAGATGCCACTCATGGTCTTTCTTTTTTTGGTTGATGGAAAAATTCACTAAAAACGCAGTGGCAAAAGCCATCACTTTTTAAGTTTTTTTTATGGATCAAATTCAACTGAAACAAACAAGGGAGACAGAGAAATTGTTATCGGTACACAGCGGGAACATGAGTCCTACAGAACACGATAACAATCACTATCACTACCTTGGCCATCAAGGCATCCAAAAAACTGGAAACCAAATCATGGTCTAGAACAGAAAAAGTAAACACACACCATTTGCAGCCGTACTGTTTGTGATTGTCACAGAGAGAGAGAGAGAGAGAGAGAGAGAGAGAGTACCCTTTTCCTTTTGAGGGCGGAATTTAGTTTGGGAGCTGGATTGAAGTTGCTGGTCAAGATTATTAAGGGCTTCTCTGGCCTTATCTGGGTCTACCTCAAACTGCTGTGACTCGTTCTCTACTGCATAAACAATACAGGAAGATGATGAAGAAGAAGAATTACGATATGGGTTTGTGTTCTTCTTCCTGCAAACGCCGTCGCCAGAATCTAGCAATTCAGAAATGCGTGTTTTAAGCTTATAACTTGTGAGAGAAAATGGTTGCAGCGATAATGGTGGTTTATTGTGAAGTGAAGGAGAATACAGAGGAAGCATTGATTTGAAGAAGATAAATGAAACCACAGCCACACTTCACAACTCGGTATGAGGTTCGATAAAACCCAACAACGGTTAACGGTACGTTTGGCTCGGATGTATCACTTAAGTTATTTATCCAACAGGATCATCTACGGATCCCTTTGGTAAGAATCCTGAAAATTCGTGAATCGTGTCCGTTTATCATACATTATGTTATCAGTTTTTGTCAAGTATTGTTTGTGGTTAATTTTAAATAAAAATATTTAAAATAATTTTTGATCGCACGATGTACGATGAATGAACAAGATTGACGGATCTCCGGGATTCTTACAAAAAGAATCCGATAAGGATCCCGAATAACATCAACTAACTGACACGACCCGGTTCCTGCTATATATATGGTCCAAACCAAACCGAGCATAAAAAATCAAGTTGACCAAAATCAGTTGAACTCGAACCGAACTGTGTACACCGTCCTCTTTTCGGTTTTGGAACTTAGAAATCGATACGGGCCAAACTAGAACAAACCACTCCAACCTCTTGATGTTAACGATAGCCTCCATGGACATTGGGTAGTCAAGATTTTTAAATAATGGGTCTTAATATCAACAAAAAAAAAAATTCATGGGGCCATTTCGTCAATCACCTAGCTAGTAGACACCTGTCAATTCCTGTCAACATAAGTCGAAAGTCTATGCCAACATATGTTGGCAGCTGCTATTATTTGTAAAGGCATGTGGATGGTGGGTGTAAGATACTATGGAGTAATTGAAGATTGCTAAGGATTTTCAACTAAAGTATTTCATTGAGCACATGATGCATAAAATAGAGTAGCACATAAAAAGAGAAAAGGAAAACAAATATGATAGAAGAAAATAGAAGTAGCAGAATGAGGTTTAACTTGATTTGCCCTAGTTGTTTATAGGGATCACATACAATAAACAAACATATATACATGGAGTTTTTGAAGTTGTTGGGGTCAATGACAACTAATGGCCCTAAATAAGAGTGAAATGTACACTACGGTGAAAATTTAGAGACTGATTTTCTACATTTTACTCCAAAGAGTAAATTTTAAAATTAATCCTTGTGGAACCTAGCTATATATATGTATGCCCATGTAAGCAAGTTGATGAAAGATAACCAATGCTCCACATTTTGTAATTCAAGGATCATAATTAACGAATTGTTAATTCAATGACAATTTCTGGACCAGGTTGAAAGTTCAATGATCATTTTTACATATTTTATGGAAATTCAAATTTCAAATGATATTTTCATACTTGTTTTATTGTTTTGAAAAATAATGAACATGTTAATTTTTTTTGGGTTTTAGAAATAAAAAAATGTGGTATCTTTTGATTTGACCAAATTAAAATGTGAGTCTATAGTGTACTCTAGTGAGTATCCAAGTATCGTCCAAGAATAATATGTCTACAACTAGTCATAATACGTACTAATTAGTTAAAATAAGTGCAAACATACTTTATCCTTTTTGGTTAACAAATAGGATTCTTTTAGTATATTTAGTAGTATAGAGCGTAGATTTTCGTACAAAAAATATGGTAAGGCATCAATCCAAATTTTCCATGAAATGAGGTCCAATGTTCGATTCACGCCATTGGGTACACATTGCTTACCATGAACTAATTCTTGGATACACGTTTGCATCGAACCAAGAATTTGTAGTTAGGATTTCAATCAACACATATCGTACTAGTATGGGAGATCGTACGTCAATACTATCATGGATCTGGGTTTAATGTCAATGTCATGCAAAATAAAATCAGCACAAAAATTGGATTTGAATAATATGAAGCGAAGCAAGAGAGTCTCAGGCAAAAGATTGTTGATACATTGTAGGGTTTCATTCATTGTGATCTTGCGAAAAACAGTAAAAGGAAAAGAAAATCCTGCAAGTAATTATTTCACAGCATTTTCGAGATTAGTGAGAGGAATTAGAGAGGGGTTTTGCCAAGCATGTTGGTGTTTCCTCTCCAGGCATTATGACAGCAACACTTGGCTCTGCAGAGTCTTCTCCTGCTCTTTCTCTTGCATCACTACTGCTTCGTGAGTTGGACCAAGTTTTCTGACAGGCGCAGGTTAATATCAGGAGTGCTAACCCAACAAGTCCCATGATCAGGGCAGCACCGACGCTCGCCATGGCCTGTCCGAAGTGACCGTTCGACGTGGTGGCGGGGTAAAATGTTGCAGGCAATATGGCTCTATCACGCTCTCTATCTAGCTTATTTGATCGGATGAGAACAAATGGATTAAGTTTGATTATTCATCTATAAAGTTACAAATATGTACTTGGTTTAAGTTGAACGAAGAGTGGTTGGATTATTAGTGCTATTGCTAGCAAGGTTTCTACTTTCATATATTAGCCAAAATGTATGAATATGCATCAGTTAGCTAGGAATATAGTGTCACCATGTGTTAGGTTAGTGCTATTAGACTACTGCTGTATTTGGAAGCTTTAACTCAAGCACGTAAATGAGAAAATAGCTAAGAGTTAATTTGTCATTAATTATGCAGGAAAAATATCCAAATCTACTTACATTTATTTTCATTAGGGTTGATGGAAAAAAGATATATACAACTGGCAGATACAAAGATGATAAACCTACGGCTATAAGACATTCTGAAATCACAATAACAAGACTTTGAATTATAGATTTAATAAAAGTTGACTTTGGAGTAATTATAATTTTAAATTAAAATTTGATATTTGTAGTTCTTTTATATTAATGAGATTTTAAATAAAATTCATTGTGAGATTGAAAATATTAAAAAAATAAACTATACTTATATAAAAAAAAGTATAATTTATCTTATTTGTGACAGCCCGTCCCGAGAAATTTAAAAAACATACGCGTGAAATGACGATTTTGCCCCTAGTTCGATTTCTTTACGTTTATTGGTTGTTTTTGAGTTTGGTTGGCATGTTGTAGGCCACACACCATCACATACACCCCATACCCTTTCCCTTACCCTGTACCCCTCTGTCCCGAGTCCCCATTCCTTCCCATTCCCTTTGAAACGTACAGACACACCCACACACCCATCAAACCTTCACAAATCGTGGAATCCAAGCACATATTCGAGTTCGTGAGGCTTGTAGGAGTCCAACCATACCATTTTCAGGTAAGAAAACCTTCGTTTTCACGTCGAATCCACGATGCCCGATTTCGGGTACTGTTCATGCACACGTGATTTCTCACGTTTTAGGGAATTTCAAGCTTGTAGGTAGCTTGGTGAGGTCCCTAGGAGGCTCGGGGTGGTTCGTTTGAAGGTTTTGGACGTCGGGATCACGAGTTTCGAGGTTGGCTAGAATTGGGGTGATTTTGCAGGTGAGATTTCTTGGTTTTTAGCACTTGAAAGTGGTATGAATGTGTTCCTCTAGTTCTAAGCTTCATTTTCGTACCAATTTTGTGAAATTTGGTTGAAAAACGAAGAAGATATCGAAGTTTGAAAATTTCCCGGTTTTCCGGCGCCGGCGACGGCGCCGAAGGCTCGCCGGAGAAGACGACAGAATATTCCGTCAAGTCTGACGGAATATTCCTAACGCCGTTAACGGAATCCGTTAGGAATAACGGAATATTCCTAACGGCGTCAACTGACGCCGTCAGCGTGCCAGGCACGTGCCTGCGTGTGGCCGTGCCTTGGCCGGCGCGTGGGGGCGTGAAAAATTATTTTAAAAATATAGGGATGTTCCTGAGGTTGAGTAGGTCACGTTGGTATATTCATATACCCTATTTGAGCATTGTATGATAAGTTATTTCTAAAGGTTGGTTATGTGCTTTTAAAATTGACGTTTTTGTAGTTGTTTCGCATATAGGTGATACCTATCCCAAGGACGAGCGTGGTCACTCGAGGCAGGGGGGCTACGACCCTTCCACATACCAGTGAGTGGGCTTTTGGTTTTCCGTATATACCTATATACACATATTTTCCCAGAAATTGATTGAAATATTAATTAGTTTATATGCCATGCATTTTATATTGCCGTTGACTATGATTGGTTAGTCGCATTTATATGTGTATGCATTGGTGCTGTGGACGCACAGGTAAGTGCCAGGTAAGTGTTATGCATGTTTACATTCAGTAGTGATTCGAGATGCTTAGAGAGCTCATAACCTGCACCCCCGGTGTTAGTGCTCCCGCCCAGAGTAGGGCACAGTCCTTCACGTGATGTTCACCTCCTGCACCATACGCTCAGCTTGGATCCAAGTTAGGTGCACAGTCCTGTAGTATAGACCACTATAGGTGGTTCCGACTCGTAGGTGACCCATGATTATTCGCCCAGCCTTCACGTGATCGTAGCACTAGAGCGTATATATGTATTACACCCAGGCCTGTCGTACAGACCACTTTAGGTGGTTCTGACTCGTGTGCAGGTCGAGTTATTGAGATTGAGATTTGAGCTCTAGATGCAGCCGTACAGGTCACTTTAGGTGACTCCGGCTACCAGATTATACGTTATTGATATGATTTACACCTGAGCACTTGCATTTCATTATGAGGTTTTGGCATGGCATATTCTTGAGCATGATTGGTATATATATTATACGTATATCTATTTTCTGGGAAGTATACAGGTTTTACAGCGAGGGGTTAGAACGTATTTGTTAAATGGTTTTCGAAAAGCTTTGTTTTTGCCCACTCACGCTTTTGTTTTGCGCCCCTCCAGGTTCTAGTTGAGTAGCAGGTTCGGTGGTTTCCCAGAGGGCTTCCCGGTATTTCTGACAGATATTCACCAGCGTAGGGCCACCTTCGGGTGCACTGTTGTTGTATCATTTTTATTTGGACTGCTTTAGGCTTATGCGCTGGACTAGGAGTCGCACTTAGTATTACTTATTGTAAAATCAGTTTTTATTTATTCGTATCACTATTTCCACTATTATTTTATTAGCTTCCGCACTGTGCACATGGCTTCGTCACTTCCACGTGACGGCCAGCACGCCCTGGTCTCGATCGGGGTGTGTCAGTTTGGTATCAGAGCTTAGGTTTGGCAGTCCTGTGTTTTTGTGAGTATTTTAATGGTTTTGGTGTCTTCTGTCAGAATTATGCCGCCTCGTCGGGAACCATGTCGCTCTTCTGAGCCTAGCTTCCCCGATGTTGCTCAGCTAGGGGAAGTTATTACTACAGCCATTCAGTCGGTGATTCGCCCTCCCCAGAGGACTCCTCTGGAGACTATGTACAATTTGAAATTGGATAAGTTCGAAGGTAGTGAGGGTCATGAGGGTGCAGAGAGATGGTTGGAGCATATTGAGAAGACTTTTCGTGTGTTACACAATCAGGGGAACCTTCCTGTTGAGATGTGGGTCGAGATGACATCATGGTTTCTGGGTAAGGAGTCTGCAGCCTGGTGGGAGCAGGAATCTCGTCGTTTGACTCCAGCTGAGAGGACTGATTGGGATGTTTTCCAGGAGTTGTTCAGGAGAAGGTTTGTGCCTCCTGAGTACATTGATCGTAAGAAGCAGGAGTTCATTGAGTTAAGACAAGGGAAGTTGACGGCGAATAAGTACTATCGGAGGTTCACTGATTTGTCTCGCTACCATCTGAATGTTGCGAGTAATCCAGCGGAGATGCTTCGCCGTTTCCGCCTAAGTACTAAGAAGAAGTGGCGTTCGATGGCGACCACTACCCACTGTAATACCTACCAGGATTTCTACGAGATATTGTTGAGGATTGAGGATTCAGAGAACATGCCGAGCGAGAGTGAAGAGGAAGAGAAGGATGGCAATCAGAAGAAAGATGATAAGGGTAAAGGTCAGGCGTTGCTCGGACCTCGTAGGACGCAGAACTTTAAGAGGGGTGGCACTAGTTCTAGCTCGTCTAGCGGTGGTTTTAGTGTCACTGGTCAGGGACGAGGAGCTAGGTTTGCTAATGGTGCCAAATGGCAGAGACAGGGTGATGGTGGTCGAGGCAGGGCCCCAGTTTGCCGTAGGTGTAATAACCGGCATTTTGGTGAGTGCAGGCGTGGCAGCAGTGGTTGCTTCACTTATGGGCAGATGGGACATCGAGCTGCAAATTTTCCCCAGAGTCAGCAGCAGAAACCGCAGCAGGTTTTTTTGCCACCACCTGCGCCGATTCAGCAGATTCAGGGTCCGGGTAGTTATGGACAGGCAGGTCGAGGTGGTGCCTATCACTATCAAGGTGATGCTGTTCCTTATGCCCCGGGACAGTATCAGTATCCCCAGGACCCATATTCTTAGGGTGGTTATCCTCCGTATTCTGGTGGCTATATGCCGTATCATCCAGCTTCAGCAGACGGTTCTCAGTGGTATCAGGGAGGACAGTTCCAGCAGGGAGAGATTGCTGCGAGTAGCGCGGGGTCTTCGAGGCAGTCTGGTCAGCCCAGTCAGGGGCGTGGCACACAGAGTCGTGGTGGCCAAACGAGCAGAGGTCGAGGTGGACGATCGCAGACCCAGGGGCGTATTCATAATATTTCTCTGCATGATGCTCAGAATAATCCGGATTTGATTATGGGTACGTTAAATATCCTTGATTATTTTGCTAGAGTATTAATTGATTGTGGTGCTACACATTCTGTGATTTCTCATACATTTGCTCAAGTGACGCAACCTCACCCCACACCTCTAGGGTATGATTTAGAGTTCGCTATGCCTAGAGGAGAGAGATGTATTGTAGATCGTGTGTACCCAGGATGTCCAGTGATAGTAGAGGATGTGGTTATGCCAGCTGATCTTATCCCGTTAGATATTGTTGACTTTGATGTGATTCTGGGCACAGATTGGTTGCATTTCAATCGTGCCAATATTGATTGTTACGGGAAAACAGTTACGTTTCATCGTCCTGGACTACCTGTGGTTACTTTTGTGGGCGAGCAGAGTGGGGTGAGACATGGTGTTATTTCGGCTTTGCGAGCGAAAAGGTTGTTGTCTAAAGGTTGCCAAGGGTACTTAGCTCATGTGGTGTTGGATGAGGTCGCTCCTAGTAGAGTTGAGGATGTCAGAGTAGTCAGACACTTTCCCGATGTTTTCCCCAAGGATTTACCTGGTTTACCACCAGACCGAGACATGGAGTTCACTATTGAGTTGCTTCCAGGTACTAATCCTATTTCCTTGACTCCTTATCGTATGGCTCCCGCTGAGTTAAGGGAATTGAAAGTTCAATTGCAGGAATTAGTGGATAAGGGTTTCATTCAGCCTAGTACTTCACCTTGGGGTGCTCCAGTATTGTTTGTGAGGAAGAAAGACGGAACCTTGAGGCTATGTATTGACTATAGGCAATTGAATCGGGTGACGATTAAAAACCGTTATCCGTTGCCACGTATTGATGACTTGTTTGACCAGCTTCGAGGTGCTTGTGTATTCTCCAAGATTGACTTGAGGTCTGGGTATTATCAGCTGAAGATTAGTAGGGATGACGTTCCTAAGACGGCATTCAGGACTCGTTATGGTCATTACGAGTTTCTGGTTATGCCATTTGGGTTGACGAATGCACCAGCTGCTTTTATAGATTTGATGAATCGGGTGTTCCAGCCGTATTTGGATAGGTTTGTTATTGTTTTCGTCGACGACATTCTGGTGTATTCTAAATCGAAGGCGGAGCATGTTCGACATCTTACTTTGGTGTTGAAAAGGTTGAGGGAACACCAACTGTATGCTAAGTTTAGCAAGTGCCAGTTTTGGCTAGACCAAGTTGCGTTTTTGGGGCACATCATTTCGGCTCAGGGTGTTTTGGTGGACCCTCAGAAGGTTGCAGCAGTGGAGAATTGGGAACAGTCGCGAACCGTCACAGAGGTGAGGAGTTTCCTTGGTTTAGCAGGGTATTATCGACGGTTTGTTAAGGATTTTTCTGTGATTGCTTTAGCGCTGACGAGATTAACGAGGAAAGACGTTAAATTTGAGTGGGATGATAAGTGTGAGCAGAGTTTCCAGCAGTTGAAGTATTGTCTCACTCATGCACCTGTTTTGGCACTCCCGGACGATAGTGGTGATTTCGAGGTTTATAGTGATGCTTCCTTGAATGTTCTGGGATGTGTGTTGATGCAACATGGTAGGGTGATTGCTTATGCTTCACGACAGTTGAAACCTCATGAGTTGAATTACCCTACGCATGATTTGGAGTTGGCAGCTATCGTTTTTGCGTTGAAGATATGGAGACATTATCTTTACGGAGAAAAATGTAGGATCTTTACAGATCACAAGAGTCTTCAATATCTTTTTACGCAGAAATATCTTAATCTTCATCAACGGAGGTGGTTGGAGTTGCTCAGTGATTATGATTGCACGATTGATTATCATCTTGGTCGTGCAAATGTAGTTGATGATGCACTTAGCAGGAAGTCACAGGGCCACATTAATGCGTTGTATACGAGTCGCATTCCTCTTCTGGCGGATTTACGTTCTACATGAGTGAGGTTGGAAGCAGAAGACCGAGATGTGGCTTTACTTGCTAATTTTCAAGTTAGGCCAATTTTAGTTGATCGTGTGCTCGAAGCTCAAGTAGCTGATCGAGAGACTCAAGAACTAATCCAAGCTCGAGACCGAGGAAGGAGGAGAGACCTCAGAGTTCGTGAATCGGATGGCATGTTAATGCAGGAGGGTAGAATGTTCGTGGCTAATAATTTGGGTTTGAAGAAAGAAATTCTCGATGAAGCACATATCTCGGCTTACGCCATGCATCCAGGAGCCACTAAAATGTATCATACCATTCGACCATTTTATTTTTGGCCGGGTATGAAGAGGGAGATAGCTGAGTATGTGAGTAAGTATGCTGTTTGTCAGCAAGTTAAGGCGGAAAGGAAGAAACCGTTTGGGTTATTGCAGCCGCTTCTCGTTCCAGAGTGGAAATGGGAAAATATCACTATGGATTTTGTGTACAAGCTTCCGCGTACACATAATGGTTTTGATGGCATTTGGGTGATCGTTGATCGGCTTACTAAGTCAGCACATTTTATTCCTGTGAGGGAGAAGTATTCTTTGGGCCGATTAGCGGAGTTGTTTATCTCGAAGATTGTGAAATACCATGGTGTTCCTGTGAGTATTGTCTAGGATCGTGATCCACGATTTACATCCAAGTTTTGGGTGGCTTTTCAGGAAGCTTTGGGTACGAGATTACTTTATAGTACGGCGTATCATCCTCAGACGGACGGACAGTCAGAGAGAACCATTCAGACTTTGGAGGATATGTTACGAGCTTCGGTACTACAGTTTGGTGATGCTTGGCACAAGCGGTTAGATTTAATGGAATTTGCCTACAACAATAGTTTTCATTCGAGTATCGGCATGGCGCCATTTGAGGCATTGTATGGTAGATCTTGTCACACGCCATTGTGTTGGTCAGAGGTCGGAGAAAGAGTGTTAGTGGGTCCAGAGATTGTTGAGGAGACTACTCAGAATGTTCAGGTGATTAAGTCTAACCTGAAGGCAGCCCAGGACAGGCAGAAGAGTTTAGCAGATCGACATGCTACGAACAGAGTGTATGAGGTTGGAGATTGGGTATTTCTGAAGCTTTCACTGTGGAGAGGAGTTGTGCGGTTCGGAAATAAGGGTAAGTTAAGTCCCAGGTACATTGGACCATACATGGTCACAGAGCGAGTTGGTGAGGTAGCTTACAGGTTGGAGTTGCCTACGGAGTTGGCTAGAGTGCATAACGTGTTTCACGTGTCTATGCTTTGACATTATGTTGCTAATCCGTCTCATGTGATACCTCTTCAACCCTTGGAAATTAATCCAGATTTGACTTATGATGAGGAGCCAGTGACGATACTAGATTGGAAAGAAAAGGTTCTGAGGAACAAGACGGTGAACTTAGTGAAAGTTTTGTGGAGAAATCATTCAGTCGAGGAAGCTACGTGGGAAACAGAAGATCGGATGAGGGATTTGTATCCTCGGTTGTTCTTTGATCACTAGGGGCTGTAATTTAGTTGTTTTGAATTTCGGGACGAAATTCTTGTAAGGTGGGTAGGTTGTGACAGCCCGTCCCGAGAAATTTAAAAAATGTACGCGTGAAATGACGATTTTGCCCCTAGTTCGATTTCTTTACATTTATTGGTTGTTTTTTAGTTTGGTTGGCATGTTGTAGGCCACACACCATCACATACACCCCATACCCTTTCCCTTACCCTGTACCCCTCTGTCCCGAGTCCCCATTCCCTTTGAAACGTACGGACACACCCACACACCCATCAAACCTTCACAGATCGTGGAATCCAAGCACATATTCGAGTTCGTGAGGCTTGTAGGAGTCCAACCATACCATTTTCAGGTAAGAACACCTTCGTTTTCACGTCGAATCCACGATGCCCGATTTCGGGTACTGTTCATGCACACGTGATTTCTCACGTTTTAGGGAATTTCAAGCTTGTAGGTAGCTTGGTGAGGTCCCTAGGAGGCTCGGGGTGGTTCGTTTGAAGGTTTTGGACGTCGGGATCACGAGTTTCGAGGTTGGCCGGAATTGGGGTGATTTTGCAGGTGAGATTTCGTGGTTTTTAGCACTTGAAAGTGATATGAATGTGTTCCTCTAGTTCTAAGCTTCATTTTGGTACCAATTTTGTGAAATTTGGTTGAAAAACGAAGAAGATATCGAAGTTTGAAAATTTCCCAGTTTTCCGGCGCCGGCGACGGTGCCGGAGGCTCGCCGGAGAAGACGACGGAATATTCCGTCAAGTCTGACGGAATATTCCTGACGCCGTTAACGGAATCCGTTAGGAATAACGGAATATTCCTAACGGCGTCAACTGACGCCGTCAGCGTGCCAGGCACGTGCCTGCGCGTGGCCGGCGCGTGGGGGCGGGTGCGACGGTGAAAAATTATTTTAAAAATATGGGGATGTTCCTGAGGTTGAGTAGGTCACGTTGGTATATTCATATACCCCATTTGAGCATTGTATGAGAAGTTATTTCTAAAGGTTGGTTATGTGCTTTTAAAATTGACATTTTTGTAGTTGTTTCGCATATAGGTGATATCTATCCCGAGGACGAGTGTGGTCACTCGAGGCAGGGGGGCTACGACCCTTCCACATACCAGTGAGTGGGCTTTTGGTTTTCCGTATATATCTATATACACATATTTTCCCAGAAATTGATTGAAATATTAATTAGTTTATATGCCATGCATTTTATATTGCCGTTGACTATGATTGGTTAGTCGCATTTATATGTGTATGCATTGGTGCTGTAGACGCACAGGTAAGTGTCAGGTAAGTGTTATGCATGTTTACATTCAGTAGTGATTCAAGATGCTTAGAGAGCTCATAACCTGCACCCCCGGTGTTAGTGTTCCCGCCCAGAGTAGGGCACAGTCCTTCACGTGATGTTCACCTCCCGCACCACACGCTCAGCTTGGATCCAAGTTAGGTGCACAATCCTGTCATACAGACCACTATAGGTGGTTCCGACTCGTAGGTGACCCGCAATTATTCGCCCAGCATTCACGTGATCGTAGCACTAGAGCGTATATATGTATTACACCCAGGCCTGTCGTACAGACCACTTTAGGTGGTTCCGACTCGTGTGCAGGTCCAGTTATTGAGATTGAGATTTGAGCTCTAGATGCAGCCGTACAGGTCACTTTAGGTGACTCCGGCTGCCAGATTATACGTTATTGATATGATTTACATCTGAGCACTTGCATTTCATTATGAGGTTTTGGCATGGCATATTCTTGAGCATGATTGGTATATATATTATACGTATATCTATTTTCTGGGAAGTATACAGGTTTTACGGCGAGGGGTTAGAACGTATTTGTTAAATGGTTTTCGAAAAGCTTTGTTTTTGCCCACTCACGCTTTTGTTTTGCGCCCCTTCAGGTTCTAGTTGAGTAGCAGGTTCGGTGGTTTCCCAGAGGGCTTCCCGGCATTTCTGACAGATATTCACCAGCGTAGGGCCACCTTCGGATGCACTGTTGTCGTATCATTTTTATTTGGACTGCTTTAGGCTTATGCTCTGGACTAGGAGTCGCACTTAGTATTACTTATTGTAAAATCAGTTTTTATTTATTCGTATCACTATTTCCACTATTATTTTATTAGCTTCCGCACTGTGCACATGACTTCGTCACTTCCACGTGACGGCCAGCACGCCCTGGTCTCGATCGGGGTGTGTCATTATTGACATAATTTTTCATTAAGATAAATTATATTTAAATAAAACCTATGATTTGTCAATACTTATATTAATGACATTTTACTTATAAAAAATTGGCAATTTTTATACGGTACATTTTACATACAAAAATTTGGTACATTTTATACAAAAAAAGGTGGTACGTTTTATTTTATATAAAAAATAATGGGAACATTTTATACTAAAAAAATGGGTACATTTTAGATTTAAAAAATAAATAGGTCTTACATTAAAAGATGGGTATATTTTACATAAAAAATGGTACTTAAAAAAAAATTGGTACATTTTACACATAACAACGTGGTACATTTTTAAAGACAAATGTACCCATTATTAATAAATTATTAGTGCAAATAAAAGGTCAAAAAAAATGAGTACGAATAAAAGTTTGAAAAATATGGACCAAAAAAAACAAATAGATGTGTACAAACTAAACTTTGGTACAATTAAAAAAATGGGTTGCAAATTAAAACGGGTACAAACTAAAAAATATATATATATATATATATATGATACAAATTTATATATGTATATATATCAAATGTAATGTTTCTAACACTAAACGAATATATTTAGGAATAAAATTTAATTATCTTGACATGTAAAATATTTTATTTATTGAAATAACTATTGATGTTTATTAAAACTAAGGGACCTTGATAAAAAAAATTGAAAAGGAATAAGGTTTCAGCAGGTCTAGGCACCATTTCTTAATTTTTCAAACTCCTAAGCATTAATCAGGTTGGTGATCAGCCGCCTAGCGCCTAGTCAGGGCCTAGACGGCTCTAGCGGAGATTTTTAGAACAGTAAAAAGAATAAAAGAAATCACATAAATGTCCAAAAAGTCGTAAAAAAAAAAAGAATAAAAGAATATAAATAAAAGAAGGCACAAGACAAGAAGAGAAAAATTGTAACACCCCACATCGCCCAGGGGAGTAGATCATGTAAGCTTTATATGTATATTTCCATCTTTACCTAGCATGAGGCCTTTTAGCTCACTGGCTTCGAGTTCCGTAGGAACTCCGAAGTTAAGCGTGTTTATGTGAGAGCAATTCCATGATGGGTGACCTACTGGAAAGTTCTCGTGTGAGTTCCTAGAAACAAAATCGTGAGGGCGTGGTCGGGGCCCAAAGTAGACAATATTGTGCTACGGTGGAGTTAAGTCCGGAATGTTGTGGGGGCCCGGGCCGGGATGTGACAATTTGGTATCAGAGCTAATCCCTGGCCGGATGTGTGCCGATGAGGACGTCGGGGCCCTAAGGGGGTGGATTGTAACATCCCACTCCTGTAAGCCTTATATGTATATTCTCATCTTTACCAAGTACGAGGCTTTTTGGAAGCTCACTGGCTTCAGATTCCGTAGGAACTCTGAAGTTAAGCGAGTTCGCACGAGAGCAATCTCATGATGGGTGACCCACTGGGAAGTTCTCATGTGAGTTCACAGAAACAAAACCGTGAGGGCTTGGTCGGGGTCCAAAACGGACAATATTGTGCTACGGTGGAGTCGAGCACGGGATGTGGTGGGGGCCCAGGCTGGGATGTGGCAAAAATAAAGAAAGAAAATGTAAAGGGAAATTTTATTTAAACTCATGTAACCTATTTCTACACCCAACTTACTCTTTACACCCATTTGATTTTTAACTAAACTATTAATATCTCTTTAAACCCTAATTTACTACCTAATATACCCCCATAAACCCAATTCAATATGTGGATTTATTTGTACACCCATTTGATTTTTAACTCTGTCTTTACGCCGTCTGGAAATGGACACTGAGAATTGGAGTGTGAATTTAGCCATGGCTAACAACAAGACTGACACTTCTATAGATGTTGACAAAAAACATGTATCACCGTCTCTCTCTATGTGGTCTCTGTTTCATGAGCATATGTCTGCTACCATACCTTTTCATAGGAATCTTTCTATAGGCTTCATGGAGAGCATGGAGCACTAGTAATCAAATTGGGTTTGTTTGAAAACATTACCGTTTTGTGATAGCTTATGTATAGCGGCGAGGAAGGGAGAGATAAGAACAGTTGTAAGGCTGCTTGAGACAGGTGTGACAATCAATGGAAGAGACCTACATGGGTGGACTGCTCTCCATAGAGCCTGTTTCAAAGGGAAGATAGAAAGTCATTCGAACGCTACTTGAAAAGGGATGTGGATATGGATGCTAAAGATGAGGATGGACACACCACGTTGCACTGTGCAGCGGAGTCGGGACATGCTGATGTGATTGAGACATTGGTAAATAAAGGAGCTGATGCTGAAGCTCGAAATAACAAAGGTGAGACTGCACTGCAGATTGCTGAGTCTTTGCACTATGTTGGGATTACTAGGATACTTATTCATAGAGGTGCAACAAAAGACAATAATAATATGACAGAGAAGAAAAATAAAAATAAAATATAAAAACAGAAGAAGCAAACAGAATCCAAGGTCCTTGCAATATCTGCAAGTCTTTTTTATTTTTTGGTGTGGAGATGAATAGTGGGAGAGCGATTGCAGCAATTTGCTGTTGCAAAAAGATAAACAAATTATGCGGGATTGATTGAAAAAAATAATTAAAACTAAAATACTCATTTTCTAAACTTAAAAAAATTGAAATCAAACGAACAAAAAAATTTATAAATTGAGTCATACCTTAGTTGGAGGATTCAAAATCATCATCCATAACTTTTTTTTCTTTATGAGAGCTATTAGGGTTTTAGCCGGAATGAACGTAAGATAAACAAAGAGTGATCGTAAAGTTTAATAATAGTGTTTGAGTTTATTGATAAATTTGAATTTTATTATTAATTTCATTTTGTACTTAATAGTAATTATGCAATAGGGTAAAATAAAAAATTAACATTTAAAATTTAAATTGAATGTAAAAAGAGGTGACATGGATTTAAATAAAATTTCTCAAATGAAAAATGTAACATTTTCTTTCTTTTATTTGGCCATAAATTAAATATTTCTCTTCGAAACAACGCAACCGAAAGTAATTTTCTTTCTTTAATCTGTGAAGTCATTTTCTTTTTATTTTTCTTTTTTATTTTTCGTTTTTATTTTTCCTCAATACATTTCAAAACAAAAAAGAGAGAATCAGAAACACAGAAAGGTATTGGAGAAATGAAGAAAGCAGGAGGGGCAGAGAAGAAAAGGGTGCGAAGGTCATCGGGCGCTATTCAAAACGGCGGCAGAGATTCCAGCTCCGATACCCCTCCTAGGGTTTGTTCTTTCTCTGATCCCTGATCTAGGGTTTCTCATATATGAAATTGGGCATTTCAATTTTGATTTTTGTGTATTTCTAGGAAATGAAAAATTGAAATTGCCAATTTGATTTGTAATACCCGCAGTTATGTAGTTTGAAAAGCACTGCTGTTTTTTATTTATTTATAATTAATTTTTATTGCTCTGTTGGGTTGCTGAAATGGGTAGGAGAGGGAAGGAACTAGTTGAAAGTTTCAATACAATGTGTTTAGTTATTTAGAAAATGAGGAATTATAAATAAGGATTATAAGGGCATAAGTTGGGATAATGAATGATTTATCCATTTGAAGAAAATCGTCACTGGTGCGGGTTTTGCTTTAATAATATTGAATTTCCTTCAGGGTTGCAAGGATATGCCATGGAAAGCTGGATCATTTTGTTGTTTATGGTAGAGCTTTTGAAATGAGAGCAATTCGGTATTTCTGCTTTTTCTTTTTGGGCATCTTTAGTGTGCTGGAGTGGTGGGGATTTTGTTACTAGCAACCTTGTTTAGCCTAAACAATAGACAGAAAATCTTTGGACCAAAAGTAAGCAGAATGCGGTAAAGCAAATGAGGCCGCTGCAAATGGATAAGAAGATGTTCAATGATCACATCATTTTTCTGGCATGATCAAATTAGAATTGTTTTACCTATGTTGTGTGTGCAATGGAATGAAATTGCAGATGGGGTACTAATTCCAGGACTGCTGTAAAGGATAGATGAAGAAAAACAAAATCTTGAAAGTAAAACAATTTGAAATAGTTTTTGGTTTTTAGTTTTCTTTTTGTGTAACATTCCTTGTACATTTCTTCTACATCTCGCCCACCATCCTTCCTCCACTCTTCTTCGTCTCTCACCATATACTTTCCCTATATTTTAAGCATGAAAAAGCAAAAAATGAGAACCAAAACATAATGGTTATCAAACGGGCCGTAAGCAATTCACAGTGAACCTCCATTTGCAATTAATATCTCGTGATTCTATCCTTGTTTTTCTATCCAAACTGAAATTTTGATATGTGAACTTTGAGTTCTATCATTGAATTGCATTGTAAGTGGAGGATAACAAATTTTTTTTGACATTAGGATTCCTTATATTATTTTTTTTCCAGATGCTGTAAATACTGGACTGATAAAATTGAATTCCTTCAATGATAACTTTTTGTTTCTATTATGTTCTGTTATGTTCCTTTGGCTGAACATGCAAAATATTGTACATAGATTCGCAGATAACGAAAGTTTAGACAATATATTGATATTTACTCTTTAAGGAAAAAAAAAAAAAAATATAGTACCACGTGATGCATAATGTGTCATTGATGCTGTTATGCATATCGTAAGTTTTCTTGCATGCATCTAGTCTTCTGGATGGCATACAAAATTCAGTTTATGAGGTCACAGAGCCTCATATCAATTCCAGAACAAATGGTGTTGCTCAGATAGTGAGATTTTGGAATATTCTGCATTGTAGAATTAAATGGTGTTACTTATATATCTACTAAAAATGCATTTTAATTTGTTAGTGTGCATGAGTGCTTATAATGCCTCCTCTCCAACACTTATTATCTCAACCTTAGATAGTTATTAATTAGTGGTGGAAAAGTTATTGTTTTCTTTTGGATATAGATTCTCGGCATGATGCTTATCTTTGCCCAATTATGTTTTGGATTTCAAGGCAAGATAGTATTGGCCAACTGGTTTCCATAGCCTGCTGAGATTTGCCTTGTTTGCTGATTACCACATGATTTTATTTCAGAAACAAGCTACCCAGAAAGATGTGTTCCAGTTGTTTGCTGAGAAGGTGAGAGACAATAAGGATTTGGTGTCTAGGTGGGCTGTTCTACAGGAGACACGCGTGGAATATTTCAGGGGAAAGGATTTTGTAAGCTTTTTGAGAAATCATCCTGAGGTCAAAGATATTCTAGAATCAGATAGAAATCTAGAAGCTGAAGATATTGCTGATGCTTTACTGAGAAAGAATCTTCTAGTACGCTGTGATCGTGTGGTGAAAACTCTTCGTCCTGGGAAGAGAAAGTTGTCTACATGGCCTGCACATTTGGAGATCTTTCCAGTAAGCTAACCTCTTAATTGTTTTTGAACAAGTAGCTTGCTGCCCTTGCAATTAGCATGCTCTGCCTACTAGTTTTTCTTTTCATTTTAGTATAATACTTTAGATTAAGGAATATATTCTTGGGGACCAGTTAAAGTGACTAAATCTGTCCTTGCTGTTTCAGAATCTCTTCATTGTGTATGTGCTCATACTCTTTATGTCTATGTGCTAAATCTGGCCTTTCGGTCTTGGTCTCGGTTTTTTACTTTTTCAGTCAACTTGGTTTTTTTTTTCTTCGGTTGTTTCTTCATCAGTTTGGTCTGGTTCCTCGGTTTTATGCCCACCCCTATTCATACTATGCTATTTATGCTTACTTTGTACTTGTGGACATTTGGTGACATTGTTGTACCCTTTTTACTTTCTCCTTAGATTGCTATGTTTTGATTTTATATTTGTAAAAGTTTGAAACTATGGAGGAAGTGGGTGAAGTTACTTGATGGTACCATCCATAGTGTGTTGAACTTCCCCTTTTTAGCAGGTTTACTAATATTTCAATCCTGTCTTTCTGTGAGCTGTCCTCTCTTCATTTATTTTCTAAGCACCACGCATCACCTTTGGTAATTTTTTTACTTCATTTGCAGGACCAAGTATTTTCTGAGAACGACGCCTTCTTTGCATGGACTTTTGTTAAACGGAGGCCTCTCTGGCAGACACTGCTCTCATTTTTCTGGCCAGTGGTTACATTGGCAATTTGCTTGTTTCCTGTATATCCCCATCGGTGCAAGCTACTAATACTCTACTCATGTCTCGGTGTCCTCCTACTTTTTCTTTCTCTACTAGTTTGTAAGTTCTCAACTTCTGGTTATTTGTTTCTAGCATTTCTTTACATTTGCTTAACTCTTATTGGTTTATGGTGATGTGGATACAAGAGTGGAAGATTAGGTTCATACCCTTCTCCCCTATTTAAAATGTCACTATTTTATTACACTTATTGGTGTGCTGGACATAGCAACAATTCTGCAGATTAGTCATGTAGTGGACATCAATATGCATTGCAATTGATATTTGTTGGATAATGCTTCACTTATTTTCAGACGTCAGGCTTTATTAGAGTCAGTGACATGCTTGTACATGCGTATATGTTTAATTCAATACCTAGATTTAGTTAGGTTATATACTTTCTGGCTTAGTACTATTATATCAACGCCATCCGTTCCTTATTTTTGTGAGAAATGACTACGCATCATTTGAAGTGTGTGCCTTTCCACCAAGGTATATTTTAGGTAGTAGATTGTCCTAGGTCGGCAATATCAATGGGGCACATGGAAAGCACTGTTGGTTTGATGACATGACCAGAGACAGAGCAAGTTATTTAAAGGCCCGCCTATTAGCCCAAGTCCCGCAGAGTGCATTAAGATGAGATATTCACCCAAAAAAAAACAAAAAAAAAAAAATCCTAAATAGGACATGCCACCTTTGCATTAAGCACTATGCTGCTTGTTGTCCTTATCAGCTCTTGTTAAGTGTCCTTTGCCTATTATGTGGATTGCATTATTGTACGAGTGACTATCTTCTATCTTTGACCAGCATATGTGAAAGAAAGTCGATGCTACTTTTCAACGATGGCGGAAACTTGTTGGTTGTCGACAAGTTGCAGAGTTACCAGTTTTTTTTTTTTTTTTGTTAACTAGTTACTAGTTTTTTTGTAAAGCTTTTAGGATTCCTCGACACATTTTTGCCATTTTCACCGTTGCTAAATATTTGTGACTAATTCTTCTTAGAAAAAAATATTTGTGACTAATTTGCTTATGCCTTTTGCCTCTCTTAATGTCTTATTAACTCTTCTTCTTCAAGAATTCTGCATCTTACAATTCTTAATACAAAAGCCATCACACTTAACATTTCATGTAAATCAACAGGTTCTTTTGTTTGTTTTTAATCGCTAAAGTCAGTCTCACTATACCTATCATATGGAATTGGGATAGGGTGGGGATATATAGGTTCCAGGTTTATACTAGGTCTATATGTAGTTTTCTGTAAAAATATACATACGATCGTAGCTATAAGGTTGTATCACAGCTGCCACCTTCACAGTTTTTATTATCAGGATTTTCCATCATCTTGGCCTAAAGGTCATTAAATATATGTTTGAATAGGGTATCATTTTTCAAGTATTCATTATATTTGCATCAAGAAACCTAAATTTGTATCTAGATTTGTTTATTTGACTACAAGCTTCAGCTTAGCTATGTCTGTGATCTGTTAATTTCTCGATTTTGCATTAAAGAGTGTTAATAATGCAAATGATCGTTCCAGTAATGATTTGTTCCCTGTAATATCGAACATGAACATTTAATTTTGTTTTGTGATTTCTTAACTTCCAGTGAGAGGTACAATATTTGGAGTGCTATATATTGTTCTGGGAAAGCGAGTTTGGTTTTTCCCGAACATTCTCGCCGAGGAAGCTACTTTGAGAGAACTATTCCGTTTCTGGCCCAAGAAGGATGAAGAGGAGCGACCAAAGTGGACAACAAGGGTTTTCTATGCAGCAGTTGCAGTTCTGGTCATATTGCTGCTGAGGCACCATGCTCCTGATGAAGCTGCTAGAGCCAGGTGAGTTCTAAACCTACCAAATATACCGTAATGGCACTTGAGAGCATGAGTATGATCCTTGCTATGTACTGAGTTTCAAGTCGCATTGTTCTGTGGACGACGACAAATTGTGGCTAAACATGACAAAATTTTAAAAGTTTCAGATCCACAATAATTTGAAGACCTGTTTCTTTTATATTTAATCTTTTGTTAGGGCCCGTTAATATGCAATCATAGAGCATACTGCTCTGCCTGCTAATGTGCTGAATCGGTTTTCTGCTTCTTGGTGTTGCCAATCATACTAATGATTGACTCCATATTGTTGCAGGTACCAGAAACGTGTATCAAACATTATCGACGATGTTCTGGAGTGGTCTCCAAGATTGGCGCTTTCTGGGATGATGGAGAATATGCAAACTGTGGTTAACTCGACGGAGCCAAGTAATGCAACTGAGGAAGAGGTGACGCCGCCTGACGCCATGGATGCAGAAACTTTCACGGTGCAGTACGATGCAGAAGTTAGTGAAAATCTAGAGAACAGCGACGAAAACCTAGACAGTAGAGAAGAAAACCTAGACGAGTGATGAACAGAAACATGATGACATATAATGTATGCGATACCGGAAAGAAGACATCGCCTTCTCTTTGGCCTTTACCTTTAAATTTGAGTGTAAAACCATGTATCAGACAATAAAGCAGGTAGTTACATTTTTTTTGTGGGATTTATAAAGGTGTTTTGTAAGGTTTGGTAGTTGGTTCCTACATGACTACTTGGATCGTAATTATCGGCTGATTAACTCGTGCAATACACATTTGCTGCCCAGTATCAAAGAAAAATATAGGCTCTTCACGTTGTCAGAATATTATTTATAACACGACCGTTTCGCTTTTAGTTTTTATTTTTTCCTTTTTTGTGCTACAAATAGACAGATGCATTGAGCAAAAGGAAGCGTAAAGAAGTAATGGAAGAGGGAAAACTACAAGAGATTAAGGGCTTGTTTAACAAATGCTTTTAAACGACTGAAAGCGTTTTTAGAGAGAATATTTTGAGTTTCAAAAGCACTTCAAATGCTTTCTTCAAAAAACACTAGTTATTTGCTTCTTCCAAAAAGCGCTTCCATGATTAACGTTTTTACTAATGATTGGCTTCTAGAATGCAGAAACACAAAAACAAATGAAATTCCAAGCACAGCTCAAAATGAAGGTGACAAACATAATACACAAGATGGTTAAACACGAGTCCAACTTGGTTAAATTTCCGTCTCTCATATGTACCTCGAATTACAGAAAACTACTCTGTACATCAGGCAAAAATAGGAAAGGAAAAAATCAAGAGTCGAAAGGGCTTCGCAGGCGCCAAATGACCCTTCATCATCACTCCTTCCCTACATCTATGCCTCAAGCGCAAGAACACAGCCAAGAATGAATTGCCGCCTGGCAAACGCATTGCCAAAGGGATCCAGGGGGACTCGTACCTTTTCGGGTAGAATCCACAGCAATCTGCCTCCAGAGGTTCACTGAATGGCAAGACGCCTCTGTGAGGCCTGGTTCGAAGATATGTTGCCCTGTTGCTGGCCTTTCCAATCTCCTCCTTCCCCTCTCTTGCCCGAGTATGAAGGATACATTGAAGCCTGCAGACCACCATGGGGCTGGTAGCAGCCACTACCATTTGCATAATTGTGAGCTGCATACGCATCGTGCACTTGGGAACCTCTTGCTTCCCGTTGACTATTGGGGGAATTCCATGTTTCAGCAGAATCCGAGGGAAAGGGTTCTGAGCCCGATGAACTGCCGGATTGTGATGAGTGCGCTGGACCAGAGCCTCTGCCCTTTTCTTGTCTAGTGCTGTTTGAATTATCACCATTAGTTTTCTTTGCAAAACGTCCTCCAGTACCTCTCGCCCTTCTCATAGCATGTTGATGTCGTGATTCATGAAGATATGGCTGTAGAAAATGAGAATTAACAATCCAATTACAAAAGTTAGCTAGGCTTGCTGGATATTCATATTTCAAAGAAACAAACGCGAACAATTTGAGTTGGAAATCATTAACTGAAATAAAAATTTCATCATACCACCACAATTTATATACCACTAATCACCCCTGAAAAACAAAATCTACAACTGTTTATCGTCAGTCTCTTACAACCATCAGCATACAGTTGAAACATTTTAACCTCACACTAATCAAATTAGACAAGTCTACAGACTTTTACAGGACTGTTACCAAATATAGTTTATACAGTCGTTGAAAGCTCCATAGTAACTACAGGTTCTTCACATGTCAAATCACAAATGTATATACTAAGCAAGCACATGCTTCCATTAGCAGAATGCAGGTGACAATGCATCCCTCTATGCATACTTCATTGGGTATTGCATAGCCATGTCCTGGTATGTAAGTATGTGTGTGTATATAACTATATATATAATGGAGGCTTTAGTTATATACACATAAGTGAGCACATCGCCATAATGACTCCAACTTTTTAAGCACTCAAGACAATTTTCAAAGCTCTTTTCACACAACCATAAAACTTCGAGTTGTGATATGTCAAAACTTAATATATATGATCACCAGAGGACTCAATAAATGTCTTACCAACAGTGAGGGACTCAATAAATGTCTTACCAACAGTGAGGTACACGGTTCAAACAGGCACACGAAACAAAAATATAACGCATCTATATGAAATAAAACATATTGATTATAATACAAACGCTTGCGTGCACTTTCTACCTTCCTGACTTTTATTAGCTTCCTTTCTAGTTCTGCTTTTGCACGTGCCTGTCTTCGCCTTAGAATCCCTTGGTATTGTTTTGCATTTACATACACAGGCTCCTGTGCCATCTCAAGAGGCAATGGCATTCTAGCATGTGGCATTCCAAAAAAAGGGGGATAGCCCTGAGCATTTGAAACAAGAATAACAGTCTCTCACATTTATATATCAAAACATTTACTACTGCACAACTTCCAAATGCACAAAAACTAAATTCATATCATGCCCAAGAAACATAACTTGAATGGGTTAAATATTATAACTAATCTGCTTTTTAACCACCACCACATGATGCAAGACAACACAAGGTGGCCTACTACCCAGGATTGTGGTAGGGTTTTGATGGTGGAAAATTAATCAAGTCAAGGAAAAAAGAAAAGATTTAGGACTGTTGTAAATTTAGATAAAATAGAGAGAGAATAACATGGACAAGAGAAAATGTACAAACAGATATCAAGGCATCAAGCCTTTCAACAACACTATTGTGTATCCAAACGAATTTGCTTTACAGATAGAATAACATGGACGAGATGGACAAGATAAAATGCATGAGAAGATATCCAGGCACCAAGCCTTTCAACAACACGATTGTGTATCCAAAACAGATTTGGTTTACAGAAGCTTTCTATAGTCTTCACATTGAACTCCCATAGACTTGTAGCATACCAAGTCTGATTACATGGCAGTAGGAGACTAAGAAAATTAAGACATCCACTACTTCTAGGATCCAAAATACATTTTCATCTATCCATGATCCACTTTGCTCGAATTTGCTTTTTAGAATATAGCCTTCTTATATTGTCTTAACATAGAACTACCAGACTAGTAGAAATACAAAGACTGACTCAATGGTAGGAGACTGATGTATGACAATAGTAAGGGAATCCAGACTCACTCCGGCCTTTGGCATCACACCAAAGGTGTATTGAAATCACTCCAATAAAGAAATTAGAAAAATTCCGGCATCACACCAAAGGTGCCTTGGAATACTCCAAGGTGGTTGTGCCTCACACACAAGCAGAGAAATCCATAATTTATTTCTTCACTAATAATCTGATTTCAAAAGCTTACATTTATAGGTTAATTGGTACATGAATCTGGAAAGATCCGCATTATATGCTTCGGAATTCTAAAGACTAATTTACGGTACCGAATACATTAAAGAGAAATGTTAAAGAGTCTCTCTCAAAGTGGGACTCTCCATGGACGCTATGCCACCTCACAGTTTAACGTTAATTCCCGTGCCAACATTATAAAACCTTGTGCCATTTCTCATGAGGTGGCAGAGGGAGTCCCACCTTTAAGAGTCTCCTTAGCATTTTACTACATTAAAAATGTAACATAGAGAGACTCAAGACAATTAACTTGCAGACTACATGCATAAATTGCAGTTATTATATAAGAAACTAAAGTTTGAACTTGGCTCCTGCATCATTTTCCCTTGGTTGCAGAAAACTCGACCTCGAGTTTGACACGTTAAGTTGGTTGCCAAGTTGCTATCCTTGCCAAATATACAGGATCTCCAACCATGCAAGGACATAGTTGATGTAGGACAATAGGAAGGGATAGAGAAATAGAAGAGATCAGGACTCACTCAGGCCTTTGGCATCACACCAAAGGGGTATTGGGATCACTCCAATAGAGAAATTGAGATACTAACAATCAATATTCCTGAAGTCCAATATAAACTGATTCTCAATAACAGTCAACATGAACTTATATTGATTCTCAATAACAGTCAACATGAACTCTTAGATTTACATTTTGTTACTCATTTATTTTATAATTTCACTGATTCTAACATTACGATAGGTATTTCTGTTTCAAAAGAATGTTGTATTGTCAAGATAAGACTTGCGATTTACTCCCCATAGACTCGATATATAGATCATTTCACTATGTCCATTGCTCTTCCCCACCCAATACTTACTGAAATTCGATAATTTGAGAGCATTCAACTCCTAGCACACCCATTATCGGATGTCCCCAGGAGTGGACAATCGACAACTCCAACTATTTCAAAGGATGCACATAGGCCACAACAAGAATACTTACAATTATATGATATAATGCATCTTCAAACTTCTCATTTGCCATGGCAACAATACATACGGAGAAAGACATTAAGAAGAATACAATTATGAAAAATATGAAGGAAAAAAAAAGACCAAAACATGAAATCTGACAGTTGTAGTAAACTAGTCAGACCAGGAAAAAATTAATAACATAAACTCAAAAAAAAAAAAAAAAAAAAAAAATCTAAGAGAAAGAAGCTGTCACTAAATGCTTATTTCTTGCTAGAATTATAATAGAGATCATATTATCACATTCAAACCCTGTAAATCCATACATCATGAGAAGACCATACCAAAACTCAAATTTCAACTACTAACAACAGAATGAAGCAATTTCAAAGGAAAAATTATCCTTTCCTCATCTACCAATTCAGACCAAATAATTTCCTCATCCAAAAGGTTGACTGGGTAGGAATGTTGTTAACCTCAGTTCCAAGTCCTGACAACTACCCATTCCACTTTCACATCCATCAGATGTACGATATAACAAAAATATTCTTTTTAGGTAAGTAACAATGACCGGAATTAAATCCTTCTACAACAACCAGCCGCACATCATTCATTCCCAAATGTTGTAAAGAAGACTAACACATATATACATGTAGAAATACAAACTGTTAGAGTCAGTGAGGTAAGTATAACATCTTCAGAAACTGAAGTTACTGAACAATTACATAGTTGCACAAAAAATAAACACACAAATCCAACATGATTTAAGATGGTATTGCACAAAAGGATATTACTGTTTAACATACCAAAGGTTGATGTCCACAAGCTGCCATCATTCCACCATAATAAGGATCCTGGTAAGGATTTGAAGCACAAGCCTGCAAAACAAATGCACTAAAGCTAGGACTCATACATTCCAAAATCATGCAAGTACGAGTACCTGAACTTCAACATTACAGAATTCAATATTTGATGACTACCAGTAGAGCTGGAATCTTAAAAAAATGTAAAATGAACTTACAATCGAGTGACCCACAAGTTCAAGCTGTGGTGGTTGCGCAAGGCAATCATCGCGCACCGTTGGTACACCCGATCCAACGTGCTTTACATTGCGGTGATCTTGCCCATAATTTCCAGCTGAAGTTGAAACAAGATATTAGAAACTGAACCCAACTACGAGGGGGTGGGGAAAGTTTTATATCAAATTCCCAGACATAATAGGAAGTACTACCTGATCTTGGAGATGTAATATGTGAATCTTTGGTAGCATCATCATCATCTTCATTTGTCTCATCATTGGACAAAGATTGACCATCATTAGACTGTGACCCACCATTTGGGCATTCTAACAAAGATGAGTTGGTTGCATTCCTCCCTGTCCCCGTTGGGGAGATGGGATTATGCCCAGCACTGCACCACCACGGTTCTGAATAAACACCGCTTGGTGGGATGGGATGAGCATGTAGTCGATTTTCAGCTTCGTTTTTTGGCTGCATGCCTCAAATTTCCTTAGATGGAGACCAGCTCTTAGTTCTACAGATAAGTAAGTTAAAAACGAAGTCCAAGTGAGTGACTAAAAAAACAGAGTTCCTCTTAATGTATAAGAAAGAGAATCAAAACATGCAGCCACAAACAAAACTATCAGCGGTGATGAAGAAAAATGAGTACCACAGAATGGAGCACCTCTATCTTGAGAATTCAGTTAATATGTGATCTTCTAGGCCAACAAAAGTAGAATGTATCCCGAGTTTAAACTTATTTTCACTTCAAGTTGTCAAAAACATAACCAACTTAATCCAAAAGTGGTGCACAAAGCTGAACTAAGCAAGAGACTTTTCCTCACCAATTTCCAATTACAGTAAAAGAAAAGATTAAATCCAACTTTCTCCTCTCACTCCCTAAACATATAGCAATTAAAAGCCAAAAAGAAAACATTGAAAGTTCTATGCTCTGCATTGGTTGTTTCCCAGAAATTAAGCACAAAAGTTGCATTAAGCTCAACAATGTTATAACTTAAAATAACCTGATCTCCAAATGTTAATTCATGATTAACTTCCAAGTAATCACAATTTACAAGTTATAGAAATTCAATACTGAAAAATACACTCCAGATAGTGTATCAATGATGAACCCCAATTGGTTGAATTATTCTGTACATACAATTAAGTAAGACTGCAAAATTACAAACCAAAAACCTCCTCTTTCCCCCTTTTTCTCAGCAACCGAACAGACCACAATTAAAACTCTCCGACCCCAGTAACAATTTTGAATTCCGCAAACCCTAAACATACCGAAATCACAATTGCATGCAACAGAAACATGAACAGAGAGGATCAAATCAAAACCCCAATTCTCACAAACCCTAGAAATTAACCACACAAATTATATTCAAATTTAATAAATGAAAGGTCAAAATTTGAATCCCACTTTTTAAATTAAGTAAAAAAAAATCCTAGAGCACTTACTTGCCGAGAGAAAAGCCAATCCCGAACAAAACACTAGATTTTGGGCCTCGGAATCTCACAATTTCTCCGCAATTCCATACAATCACACTGTGTATATAACTGTAGTGGAAGAGCGCTCCTATTTTTATTTCCACTTACAAGGTGATGATTTCGTCACCCACCGCGGGACCCACCTATAGCTCTAGAACTTTTGTCTACCAACACGTGGACTATACAGAACCGGTAACTCCCTCGACCAGTTTTCGGTAGGCCGGACTCGTCTCTGGGAAGCTCGGGAGAAGGGAGCCGGTTGGAGCCAGTTGTAGGTTATAAAGTGAAAGCAACCGGAACCAGTGGGGGCACACCAGGCTGAGGTTATCGCAGGAAATTTAGGAGCGAAAACATAAAAAATACTAAATAGAGTAAAAGATAAGGAAATTACGAGAGGCGCACTGGAAGGGCAAGGTCCGGGATACGCGTGGCGTCTTGGTGGGGACCACAGAGATGGAGCAACGCCAGCAGCTTTAGCCACGTGTCCCGTAAATTTGACATTTTCCCGGGAAGAGTATCTTGGGAACCACGAAGGTGCGGTGGCCTACCTGCTGGTGAGAATAGTTTGGCCCACAGCCAATATACAATTAAGAGAAGCATGAGTCATCACTCTGACCCCAATGGTTCTGACAATAAATAAATAAGAATTAGGCCCGGTTCTAATGTTGGGCCAAGCCCGTCAATGTGATGGAAGGATTGTGCGTAGGAGGAGGTGTGACTTTTGGCAAAACCGGAAATGAATTTTGATTTGGTTCGGTTTGACGGTGTGCACAAATAAAATTGAACCATTGGGTTTTGGTTTGGTACAGTTTCAGTTTAGTTTGGGCCTAACTTCCATTAAAAAATTAGGCTTACCTAAGAGGCCTGTTTCGGTTTCGAGCTCCCAATTTTTTTTGTTTTCTAATAGTTTGTTTTGGCCGCCAAACGGGAGAGAAACAACAAACAATGCCCAATGACATAGCATTTGTGGGATACCAAAAAAAATAATAAATAAATAAATAAAAGTTTACTTGAATGTTATTTTTTGTTTCTACAGAGAATCCATTAAATGACCCTAAAATTAATCACAAATATGAAATGGCAAAAATTATTCACAAATGTAATAACTAAATTAACTAAGTTCACAATTGTTACCATATCAGCACGCCGGAGCAGGATGAGCGAAGGAATTCAAACTTTGGGCGCATTGTGCAGTGAAAGAGAGGACGGGAGGAGTTCGATTTTCGAACTGGGAGGATGACTTGAGGGAGAGCGGTAATCGAGACTTTGGATTTGACACGATCCAATCGGAGTTTGGTTGGAATATGTCGCGATTTGTAGTGAAAGAGGATGGAACGGAAGAGACGAGGACGTCGAGGAGAGGAAGACAACGTTTTGTGTGTTGATTTGGTTTCAACTTTCAACAACCAAGTCAAGTGGTGCCTGGCCATGTTACAAAGTGGTCGAGTGCAGACTAAATGTATGGACTCCACCAAATAATCAATTACAGCCCCAACATCTAATTAGCTAATTAAATTAAATATATTTTTTTATATTATGAGGTTCTGTTTGATTTGGTTCTAGATATCGGGAACCAAAACCAAACATTATCTTAGCTTTTGGTTCAGTTTCAAACTGAAACTGTTTCAAAACTGCAAAAATCGAATCATTTGATGCCGTTTGGTTGGTCCGTGTTTCGGTTTCGGTTTTCAATCTCAAGTGCCCACCTCTAATTGTACTTCGCTAGGCCACCACTAGACCTAGCAATCTACATGAAACTAGTTCACCGTCATTTTGTATCCATTCCATGTAAGTCTCTTATTGTGTAGCTATTTGTGACTTTTCAATGTTAAGGTTAATAATTTTCAGTGTGTGTAGATCATAAATCACACCATTTACTCTGATATTGCTTCACTTTCTAAAGATAAAAAATATTTCCAACTAAACTAATAAAAATATTCTAAGTGGTGGATTACTTTACTGATTAGAGTCTTCCTCTTCAACCCATAGTTTTTTGGGTTCAAACTCTCCCCCTACTTAGTATAGTAGTTTTCTACTGAATATCGTTTGTAATCAGTGTTCTCAAATGCCTGCTTAGGCAGTAGTCGGTTGACCACCCAACACCACAATTAGTCCCTACGCGTTTAAAAAATAAGAAAGAGTGTCGAGACTGCCAAGCCCGCCCTTGTGCATTTTATGTTTTTAAAAAATTATAAGGAGTTTGTTAAATACTTGGATGAACACTCATTATATGTTTGTACATAAATCCCATCATTAACATTTACCAGAAACTAGACATGCTTAACTTGAAAATAGATAGATATTAGGGAATAGATCAAATCTCATTATAATTCATGGTTTTCATTTATTTGAAAATAAAAACATATAGAACACTTTACATAAACTACACACCTCAAATTCTAGAACCTTGACAAGATATGCTTACTAACAATCTCCACATATCCAACCTCTAATCCTAAATTTTCTTTCTTTCTTCCTTTCTTTTTTCCTCATGCTCTTCTTTTGTACGTAAATTAACGCATACAGTGCATGCCATCATATTGCTCACTCAATCTCTCTGCTTGTCTGAAAATAATTGACAAGGAGCTACTGCTACTATAGTGAAATAGGGCGGCTCCCAAGCTTATTCATCAAGTAAAACACTAGTACAATATAGATATTTGCATGGATAGACTTTAACATGCTTGCAAGTCTAAATAGTATATGAAAATTGTGTAGAAAAACAGACTCATGAATGCAAGGCATGTTTAACTTAGTGCTTGTGTCTAGATAATACCAAAGGTTGATATATGCAACTTTGCAATTAGCAAGAGGTGGAAAATAGATAGGATTTAGAAAAGGAAAACTTATCAAATTAATAAATGGACTGTGGAACCATGATTTTTCGGGATCAGAATGTTGGAAAATAAAAAGGAAAGTATTTTAAGGATATGGTTTAGTTAGTGATTTTATAGGTTTTTTTTAGCCAAAATGGTCTATGAAATTTGCATAACACATCACTTTGGTCCCTTAGATTTGAAATCAATAGAAGTGGTCTCTAAGATTGTCCACCATCAATCATTTTGGTCCTTCTCTGCAAAATTATGTTAATAAGGATCAAAATGACAAATATATCCTCAATTTAATATACAATGGGCCAAAATAATTTGACAAAAATTGAGGATATTTTGGTCATTCTATTGTTATTTAATAAAGATTTTTTGAGAAAGCACCAAAATGATTGATGGTGGACAAACTCAGGGACCAATTCTATTGATTTCAAATCTTGGGGACCAAAGTGATGTATGCAAATCTCAAGGACCATTTTGGCTACAAAGCCTATGATTAATTAGGTTTGATATGATTTGATTTGGTTTAGGTTTCCTTGTTGTGTTGACAAAGGATTATTGTGATTTGTTTCCTAGTATTGCTCCTTTGTAATGTTATAAATACGTCATTATGGAGAAAAATAAAGTATTGAAGTAGTATTTTGAGAACTGTGATATTGTAGAGAATTTTTATATTTATCATAAACCCTTCATTTTCAACTTGGTATCAAAGCAAAGTTCGATTCTTGGTTGAACTTTGCAGAGAGCGATTCCCTGTGGGTGCACGAAGCTAATTTTCTTCATGCACCCACAGGCCAAGAACTTGAGGGTGAAGATTGTCTACGACTGTTAGAAGAAGATAAATTTTCGTTGCCATGAAGAAGAATAAAGGGAAGAAAAGTGTGTGGTTTCAATGCCTTGGAGGGAAGAGATTCGAAGAAACAAAAACAAAAAAGAAATTTTGACAAGGTAGGATACGTTTCTTATCATGAAGGTTTTTTGCTTTTGTTTTATTTTTATTTTTTAATTTAGTATGATTATGAGTTTGAGAAAGAAAAAAAAAAAAAAGACAAGAAGAATGAAAAAAGAATTGTAGGAAAAAAGAGATTTGGTGGTTGGGGCGTCCAAAAAGAGGCGTTAGTTTTAGTTGAGTTTTTGAAAAGATTAGCATTTGTTCCAACTGGACCTTCGAAAAGAGGCGTTAGTTCCATCATATCAAGAGATTTATTTATTGGGCTTTTGAAAAAATACGTTAGTTCGAATTGGACTTTCGAAAAGATTAGCGTTAATTCCAGTTGGGCTTTCGAAAAGAGGCATTAGTTCTGAGGATTATGGTTTGATCGTCGGGCTTTCGAAATGAGACATTTAAACTAGTTGGATTTTCGAAAAGATTGGCACTAGTTCCAGCTGGGCATTCGAAAATAGGCGTTAGTTCTGACGGATTGTGACTTGCTGATCTTTCGAAAAGTTTGTGATTTCCTTCTTGGCAAACTCATGATTTCACACAATGACTTTGAGAGGGGAATTGGAAAATAAAAAGGAAAGTATTTTAGGGTTATGGTTTAATTAGTGATTTTATATGATTTAATTAGGTTTGATATGATTTGATTTGGCTTCGGTTTCCTTGTCTTGTTGACAAATGAATGTTTTGATTTATTTCCTAGTTTGCTCCTTTGTAATCTTATAAATACCTCTTCATGGAGAAAAATAAGGTATTGAAGTAGTATTTTGAGAATTGTGAGATTGTAGAGGATTCTTATATTTGTCATAAAACCTTTATTTCCAACTGTAAGGCAAATCGGAATACAGTTACCTCATAAGTTCGGTCATAATTTAGTAGTTCCGAGCGGAGCTAGATTAATGGAGCAGTGATGCCACCATCATCCTGTTCGAAGCAATGAGCGAAGTCCAAGCAACTTCACAGAGATTGACCAAATTCGGAGCAGTGGTGCCACCATCATCATATAGTTTCCTCATAAGTCCAAGCAACATCAACACATTCCAAGGAGTTGGATTTTATTTTTTTAGTTAGAGAAATGGCGAGGAGACTATCTCAAAATCATCACTAATAGGATCTGCCACGTATTGTCTAACACACGGCTTTCAAAGGATTTTCTTCTTCTTAAATACAACAACTATAGGGGCTTGAACGAAAAAATATCAGTTGTACCATAGAGTATTCCCATGTGATTTTCAGGCATATCTTGAAATCATTTTTCACGTTATATGCTTTAAGATTTATAGACGCCAATCAAATAGTTTAGAATATATATATCTATAGGGATAGGATTAAGGGACAAATACTTTTACACTCCTTGTTAGTCTTTAGATCTATTTAAATCCAATGGTCCTGAATAAAACTAATATGACTCATCTAAACTACTAAATGATGTGGCGCTAATGACATGGAAATAAAAAGACTTTAATCAATTAAAAATATTTAAGGATAAATTATTAGGTTATGCGGAAACTTAAACACTTCGGAGCCTACATCTTCATCTAACTCCCTACGTCATTGTTAATTTAGATGACAATAACTCAATCATGGATATATCAATCTCACTCCATACAACCTAACTGACTTTTTCACTTTCTTCTTCCTATTCTCTCCCCTCTTTCGTATCCTACAGTATCAATACTATATTTTCATGGGTTGCCTGTAAATGATGGGAAGGTATAAAAAAGTGGGCTGAAGAAGATAGATTCAGAACTCTCGCCCTGTTAAATTTTTTTTTTTTTTTTTCTGTTTGGTTCAATCACTGAAGATCCCCCGGTTTCTTAGCCCATAATTTGAATATGGATATAGTCGGGGAAACAAAATTGAATCTTCCTGGAAAGGGATGAGGTTTTAACCCTAAAACAAATTTACATCAAATTTCTTAAGTATGTCCTTGATTTCTTTTGGTTATTGCATAATATAAACAAAAGAACTAATCAAAATCTCTCTCCTCGTCCTTCTTTATTTTGGACTCAGCAACAATTTTTATTTGATGCACAACACAATTGCATGAAGGAAGATGGTGTTCGCCAAGGAAGATGAATGGTTTATGTTAATTTATTCCAAGCCATCGCCACATCACCTACTAAATTAATGACAATAATCTTAACTTTTAATTATGACCGTTAGATTAAAAAAGATCAAAGGGCTAATAAGGAGTGTAAAGATATTTGTAAAAATATTTGCCCCTATGGGTTAGGATCAAGGAACAAAGATTTTGACAAACACTTTTACACTTCTTTATAATCTTTAGATCTTATAACATTCAATGGTCTAGATTAAGAGTGAGGTGGAGATTTTAAACATTAAACGACTTGGATGATTATGTGGATTATAACTAATAAGGAAAATACTAATTTAAATTAAATAGAAATATCTAATACAATAAAATTGAAAGAAAAAAAATTAAATTTGAACGGATAGAAAAAGAAAGTAAAACCTACAGCGAAGAACACCCAAGAAAGGTGATAAGACAAATTGATGTTCTCGCATCTTACTACTTGTGATAGTTTGATTCGATTGATACGAAATTTTGATGCGTACACTACAACGAATCAAGCTATCAGTCTCTTAAATCTTCTCAGAACAAAACCCCAAATTATAAATCTTCAAAAGGCTACAAAAGAGTGTCAAAATCCTTTGTCCCTTGATTCTATCCCTATATATATGTGTGTGTGTGTGTGTGTATGTATGTCTTCGTTGTGTTTCCCTCCTTGTTCATTTTTCCCCAGGTATTCGCAATGTCTTCAACTTCCGAATATATTTCTTCGCCTGGGGAAATCTTTGGCTTGCTCCCATGTTCCTGATGTTTATTAAACCAGCTTCGTATCTTGCGATATTGGTGGCCCGAAGGAAGAGGTCATCTATATCCCATGCATGAGAACTTATGACCGTGTCAGCCAAACAGCACATGTGCTTTTACAACAATCCAGACATGCAACTCTTCTTATGGTGGGCCATCTAGGAAGTGTTCTATAAGGAGTATGATTTTTCTCCTTCCTAATCCTCTCTCTTTCTCTCTCATCCTCTCATATTTTCTTTTCTGTCTTTCTCTATAATAAAAAAATTAAAATAAGATATTGACGTGATTTAGTCGTAATTATAGTCATTTAAACATAAAGTAATAGGCACTCAGTACTATGGTCTCAAGGTATTCTTCGTCACTTGGAAATAAGAGATCTTAGGTTCAAATCTCATGGATAATGAATTAGATGTACTAAGAAATATATATATATATATATATATATATATATATATATTGAAAGGGTTAAACCCTTAAGTAGAGAGTCCAAATCGGATATCTCGATGGTTTGATCAAAATATGGTTATTTCTTGTTTATCCCATCCCAATTGTTCCACTTCAATTGTTCCGCTGCCTAATTTACGGCATACGTCCTCTCAGCCTTGGTACGTGATAGGATTATCACCACCTGCGCAAAAAAAGTTGAAAACACTTAAAATACTTACAAGAGAAATAAGATTATCGAAGTATAGTTAGCTCAAGCAAGACCATTCTTCACATGGATTATTTTAAATAAATTTATGTGAAACCAATCCCAACTAATTATTTAGAACAAAGTTTTGGAAAAAGGTGATTTAATGACCTAAATTAAGAAAAAAAAATTTAATAAAAAGGCTAACTAAAATTTGCAATTTTAAAGAAAGAAAAGGAAACAATTTTTACCGTCACCTTAACAATCATATGTGGTTCTTCTAATTACTTATAAATTACACATGCATATTTTGAAGGTTAGGTTTTCCTAATATATATCCTACTTGGAACCTCCAACATAGAACGTATATCTAACATGCAACCCGTCCGTGGTGTCCAAATCAAATGCGAACATGCAAGACTCATTAAGTTTTGTGAAAACACTTGAAAAAACATATAACCCTTAAGACATGTCGTCCATCCCAAGTAAAGTTACACATATTAATCACAAGAAGCCTTATCAATTTCACAGACAACCCTCTACCAAAATTGCATCAAATTACTTTTCTAAATATCCTAATGTTTGCGAATCACTAAAACAAATACATAGTTTAAACCAGTAATTAACAATTCAAAACCTGCATGCATAATATCATAAGAAAATTAAAAAGAGACCACATATGCTTACTAAGGCTCATGGCCTCACCCTAGCAAAGAGGATTAGTTACGCATATTCATAATAAAAATCACAAAGTTCTTTATTGAAATAGAAAAAGAATGAAAACACCTTAAAAGTCGAAGTCTTGGAATCTCTAGGTTTTGGCCAAGAGAGAAGAAACAAGGGCCAGCCAAAAGGCTTATTTATACTACTCTATTTTTATTTTTATTTTTATTTTTTTTAGTCGAGCCATAACTTTAGTAAGTTAGATGTTAGATTATTCACCTACGGGGTTCGAACCCACGTTGTCATGCAAGTGCACAACACCTTTCCACCACTATGGTAAATGGCCACTTGCATTTTTACTACTCTAATTAAATGCTCCTAGTAAAAGGTCTTGGAATAAGACTAGGAAACCAAATAAATTAAAATAAATTAGGAAGTATAATCCTAAATTAACTTGGTAATTTGCCCAAAATTCTGCACATCCATGTTTTAGATTCATATCAGCTCCAAAACCATCCCAAGATAGCGGGATTTAAAGCTTGGAATATTCTGAACACTTATCCAGAAAGTCAAGAACTGAAAAGAGATCATCATGGGCTCCAAAAATCGCAATTAAGCCCAGAAACGTCACTTTCTATCAATGTGCACTGCTCCTTTATTTAATCACCAAAAAATAACCGCTTGGTAGAAATCGCTGAAATTTTGATACGAACAAGTTAAGGAACACACAAACATCCTCCAATTTGAATTACTCAAAAATTCGTTTGTTTGATCACGTTTCGCTTCGCAGGAAATCGAATGTCCTATATTGAAAATATAAAGCAAAGTATCAAAATTCTACCAAAATAATTACCAAACTATAGAATAGGGTAAAATATATCATATAAAATCGACTCATCAAAATACCCCTAAACTTAGCTTTTTGCTTGTCCTCAAGCAAAACAAAACTGGAAAAGAAAAGAAAAGAAAAGCTAACAAACTAAAAACAAAAATTAATTAAGACACAAAAAAAAAAATCACCTTCAAGTTGCAATCCATAGAAAACGTTACAAATTAGAATATTTTTCAAAAGTTCCAACCAATCTCACTACAAAGCCATTTATTCTTTTGGTGTAAAGTGAACCAACATGGTTAAAGAGACTCGATTAAAACTCTTACCACTTGTCTTTTTATTTCACACATACTAACTTCAAACATAACTCTTTTTTTCTTTTCTTTTTTTTAATAGTAGTGGTCGTGCAATGTCAGTTCACTTAAGCTTTTGATCTAACCCATGTAACGAGCTTTAGGTCAATGAAGCCCAAACCACAAGGGCTTTAGGCACTAGGTGTAGAACACCCCTAAGGACTTACTAACTTGAGCTGAAAAGGCTATGAAACCAACTAACCACCCTGCCCCATGCCAAGACTCTACCGTTTGACTCGAAAATCACTGCTTATTAGGCAGAACTGGCCTAGTTACTAAGCAAAGTCTCGGGTGGAACAATTATTAATTTATTTATGATAAGATCTAAACTTAAAGAACAAAAATTAACATAGACTAAAAGTAAGTGTTTCAATCTCACTCCCGACAAACCATGTTGATGTGAATGTGCAAATTTTCAAAGTATAACGCATGAATTAGTGTATAAGCAATGATAAATAGGAAAGACTCAATCGTGGGATTAACCTTCACTATGTCCATTGGTTTCTAACGTTTAAAATAATCTATGAATATTAACTTAAAAACAAAATTTTTTTATTGACTCAAAATTTAAAAGCATTAAAATTCTATTTCCCACCCTCAAACTTAAGTCACACATGACAAGTCACATCTCGGCCCGGGGTCCACCACATCCCGTGCCCGCTCCACCACTGTAGCATGATATTGTCCTCTTTGGGCCCCGACCACGCCCTCACGGTTTTGTTTCTGGGAACTCACACGAGAACTTCCCAGTGAGTTACCCATCATGGGAGTGCTCTCGCACGCTATTCGCTTAACTTCGGAGTTCCCATGGAACCCGAAGCCAATGAGCTCCCAAAAGGCCTCGTGCTAGGTAGGGATATGAATATACATATAAGGATCATAGGATCCACTCCCCTGGGTGATGTGGGATGTTACAATCCATCCCCCTTAGGGGCCCGATGCCCTCGTCAACACACCACGGGCAGGGTTAGGCTCTGATACCAAATTGTCACATCCCGACCCGGGGTCCACCACATCCCGAGCCCGCTTCACCACTGTAGCACGATATTGTCCGCTTTGGACCCCGACCACGCCCTCACCGTTTTGTTTCTGGGAACTCACACAAGAACTTCCCAGTGGGTCACCCATCATGGGAGTGCTCTCGCGCGCTACTCGTTTAACTTCGGAGTTCCCATAGAACCCGAAGCCAATGAGCTCCCAAAAGGTCTCGTGCTAGTTAGGGATATGAATATACATATAAAGATCACATGATCCACTCCCCTAGGCGATGTGGGATGTTACATGACAACCTAGGAAATTAAATGCATCTAGAAACTGAAAGTAATGAAACAAACTTGAAAGAAAGTAAGGAAAGAGTTAGAAAATTGGGTTGTCTCCCAATAAGCGCTTTATTTATCGTCTGTAGCTAGACTATAGAAGCCTAGTGGTCAGATCACTAGTTCCTTCAGAATTAATGACTCGGTTGCACTGTCGAAAGGTGACTCCAAGTATGGTTTAAGCCCGTGACCATTCACCTTGAATGTGTTGGCATTAATCTCACTTGTAATGTCAACTGCCCCATGAGGATAAACCTTAGTAACCAAATAAGGACCATTCTGACGGGATTTCAACTTTCTAGGAAATAACTTCAACCTGGAACTGAATAACAACACTTTTTAACCTGGCTGGAAATCTTTTCTAAGAATTTGTTTGTCATGGAATGCTTTTGTTTTGTCTTTGTATATGTGTGCGTTTTCATAAGCCTCATGACGAATATCCTTAAGCTCATTGAGCTGCAGCTTACGCTTTTCCCTTGCTGAATCGTAAGCAAAATTTAACTCCTTTATAGCCCAAAACACCTTATGCTCTAGCTCCATAGGCAAGTTACAAGCCTTGCCATACACAAGCCGAAATGGGGACATCCCAATCAGAGTTTTAAATGATGTTTTGTATACCCAGAGTCATTGTTTAATTTCAAACTCTAGTCCTTCTGAGTAAAGCCAACTACTTTTTCCAAAATACACTTTATTTAAATGTTTGAAACTTCAACTTGCTCTGATGTTTATGGATGATAAGGAGTGGCAACGTGATGATTTATCCCATACTTTGCAAGTAATGTAGCAAATGGTTTATTTATAAAATGTTTTCCCCCATCACTAAGTATAACTCGTGGGATACCAAACCGTGGAAAATTCACCCCTTGGAGGAATTTCAGAACCACTAATCCTTGATTGGTTGGTGCTGCAATTGCCTCGACCCACTTAGAAACATACTCAATGGCCACCAAAATATATACTTTGACAATAAATTTCAGTCTTAATTTCACCATCATATAGTTCATATACCTAACTAATTTTAGAAACCTCATCAATTTGTTCCCATTATTTCCTCTAGTTCAATAGTAAGCCTTAACTCCACTTTTCCTTGAAACTCATTTCTCTTTCTTCCATTCTTTCATAATACTATCTACTTCCATCAACACAACAATTATTCAAAAGCTTAACACCAATTGTATTCATCATCCTTTCTTGTTCGACTTCATTTCTTTTAAAATCCTCAGCCCCTCAATTCTTTTTCTTCTTAAAATTAACAAAAGTTTACCCATTGAAAATTTCTTGCCTTTTGTACGAACGATATTATTAATATGATCCCGTCTCGATCTTGATTTGATTCACAAAACCAGCCATATCTTCATCAACTAGCTAACAGACCACAAAGTTCATCCCTCCTCTTAGTGCATCTTTCATCATCTCTACTGCTTATTCAAGCCTAATTATCATTATACAAAGTCTCAACAGCATATTTATATATTTCTTTTGAATTCTTCAACACTAAAACATGTAGAATACTCTTCTGCATCAAAATAGGTACTCTCAAACTCTTTTGACCAATATATAAATACTCAAATCCTCATATTGAAGCACTAATTCTCTATCATACTTATGATTCTGTATATAACAATAATTTTGCAAGTGATTTTCTACAATCGTGAACCAACACTGAGTTCAAGCCTAACTCCTATAGCTCATATTAGCTATATAATAATTCATAACTCAATTGCAAATTTACAAATCCAAAGTGATCATAATTCTTTATATCATCTTAGGAATAAATCTGGCAATTTGTTCAGTGATACTCACTGCATATAATCATATGTATGCTAATTCTCCAATGAAAACTCTTAGTATCTTACAATCTGTCAACAAATCGAGACAACTAGCTTCATATCTATCCCACAAATAATTCACAGACCCATTCAAGCCTAAATTTCCTTCGTACATACCTGCTCTTACATTAAAATATACGAGTAACAAAATCCAAGTGTTCATAGCATCTTAATCTCTAATATGCTCATTCCAAACATCGCATGTAACTAGCTTATTATAAAATCCTTCTTATTTGTCCACTACTCAGGATCAAAACAACACCAGAAATTACAAAACTCTGTGTCGCATCAAATTCTCATCTCATTCAATTCTTAACTCTATGATCGCTTCTAATCCCTTAACTAATTGACAAATTTTCTCAAGAAATTCCTTTTGTAGAATTTACTTGAATACTTGTTACCTTCATCGTTAAGAGTCAAATGAATAGAGTATACATTGACTTCTCCAATTTTTTCATTACAGTAACCTAACTTAAAAAAAAAAAAAAAATTGATAATAGTCCTATCTCTCTCTAAATGGCAAAAACATTACAACCGTGTACTCAATTTATTCTTACTTCTTCCAAGGTAAGGATGACCACTTTCCTCTTACTCAAGTCCACAGTCCAAGTTCTCTCGTCCCTTAGTTACTCCTGAACCCATTTCACCTGGAAAATTCATCTTAAATTTATATGCATGCATTGCTTAACTTCCATCCTTTTCATTTTTGGATCAAACTTAATTTCCTTTCTTAAAAGATCCACATATGAATTCAATTGTCAAGATCATGTGCAAAAATTGACTTCACATTTAAGCCTATTCGTACACTCTACATACCACTAGAGGCCAACCAAAACCATTACTTCCAAAACCCATCGCATAGACTCTTCTAAATTCAAACTTATCTGGCTCAAGCTAATCTTCTCCCACAGTTCTTATCCAAGGGTATCTAATACCTATGCTCTGATACTATTCTGTCACACCCCAGACCCGAGGTTGACAATAAAAACTCAAACCCAAATCCAAAACGTGAGTTAAAAGCTAAATAAATAAAAGGAAATTGAAACGGGTTGGAAAATAAATTTCGTCTTATAAAATAACTCATGATTCTTAAACAAATCAAGAATTCTTTATAATTCTACAGTAAATAGATAAATAAGCATTCTATTCTCACATCTAATCTAATCTCATCTTGTCTACTCTCTTGAATGTCTAGTTCATAAACCTGCTTAACAATAGAAGGATGAGCTTCAACAGCTTAGTAGGGACATAACCTTACCATAGTAACTTGATAATATTAAATTAAGTGGCATGGAATCATATAGCCAAATATCAAATCATTATTGATAACAATGCAGGAATGCAATGCAACCTCTTCAACTATTCCTATTAACTCATATAATAAAACACGCGGACCTGCACGTCCCATACCATGCATTTTACCAATACAGTGGTGGTTCGAATATTCTATTATACAAACTAACCCCCATAAGATATGCTAAGTTCACAAACCCCTTTTGTTAGTCATCTTATCTCCAATCCAAATCACCCACATTGACAATTATCCCACCAATATCCTATTCTAATGTGGACATCAGGCTCACTTGGGACCTGGTTCACAATGAATAGATTCAACTATACAAAAAATCATTTCCAATTACTCTCATTTCCAGACTAGTCTCAACATTGAAGTTCCAACCACATCAACATGAATGATGCACAAATAATGTCATTCCATCTTTTATATATATTACAACATGTTCTCAACAAATAGCATTCTAACAATAATTCCATAACCAATAACAAGTAAACACTTAACCGAAGCAATTAGCCAATTAATATCCAACACATTTATCAACCAAAAAGATCAAGAATATTATAACACTTCACCAAATTTAATAAAATCAATTTCTATAAAGGTCTGCAGTATTTCCCCTACTTGGATTCCAAAAACAAAGATCCATGTCACTACCAGAATAACTAAGCTCCACGTACTTATCCACTTCGTCACCGAAATAGCTAAACTCCACGTACTTATTAATGTCACTACCAAAGTCGCTAAGCTCAACGTACTTGAGTAAACTCCTTGATCACTCCTAAATCATCATGTATTTCTTCCACCGTATTTCTTTTCTAATCTCTCTCCCACATATAAACATATATCTATCTATGTATACATAATATATGTGAATCGAAGGCACAAGCATGCAACATTTTACATCATGTAAAATAATGGAGCGGGAAAGCTCCTATTTATAGAGAAATGGGGCGGCTACCACAAGTATCTAATTGGTTAGTTTTGGCAGAAATTGATAAGCTTAGCCATATTTGATGACCACCAATTTTCATGCACAAGAGGTGTCGACATAAGGTAACAAAGGGCTTTAGAACATTACATGTCCTGCTTAACCCTACCACCTCATGCGAAATCAAGCTTAGTCATTAAGTGAGTTGTCCAAATGCATGAAAGCATGACCACGGATTAAAAAGTAGCTTCATAGATTTTCCACCTCTAGCTTTAGTGAAGCCAGCTCATGTTAAGCTATAAATCTTAGTCATGTGTTAGTAAGCATGAAACAAATGCATGCTACATGCATAACGACCAAGATGGTTAAAATGTACTAAGCTTCTATAGTCCATTCTAACATTCCCAAATAAATTATGAAAATATAAGATCTCACAAACTCCCCTAGCCAAATAATTAACCAGATTAGCAAACCATGGTGTATTGTTTTGGATGGCCAGCAAACTATTTATTAGGAAAACTTTCATTGAGAGGCAATGTGTCCTCTTCTGCAGTAGTAGGATTAATTAACCTTAATAAATGATCAGCCACCACGTTTTCATAGCCCTTTTTGTCCCAAATTTCCAAATCAAACTCTTGCAGTAAAAGAATCCAACGAATAAGTCGAGGTTTAGCATCCTTCCTAGATAATAACTACTTCAATGCAGCATGATTTGTGTAGACAATTACCTTAGCCCCAATTAAATAAGAATGAAAATTTTCCAATGCAAAAACAACCACTCACAATTCTTTCTCAGTGGTTGCATAGTTCAGCTGTGCATCATTGAATGTTCTACTAGCATAATAAATGACCTGAGGAAGTTTGTATTTCCGCTATCCAAGAACTAACCCAACTGCATAATCTGATGCATCACACATTAACTCAAACGGTAAGTTCCAGTCTGGAGCTGCAATAATTGGTGTTGAAGTGATGAGTGTTTTCAACTTTTTGAATGCCTCCAAGCATGTATCGTCAAAAACAAAGTGTGCATCCTTAGCCAATAAATTACACAAAGGTTGGCTAATCTTGGAGAAATGCTTGGTGAACCGTCTATAAAATCCAGCATGCCCAAGAAATGAACGAATACTCTTCACAGTTGCTGGATGTGGCAACTTAGCAATAACATCAATCTCAACTTTATAAACTTCAATTCCCTTGCTAGATACCAAGTGTCCTAAAACAATGCCTTGCTTAACCATAAAATGGCACTTCTCCCAATTCAACACTAGATTAGTTTCTTTGCAACGTTTAAGAACCAAAGATAAATTCTGCAAGCAATGATCGTAGGAATCCCTAAAAATAGAAAAATCATCCATAAATACCTCAACAATGCATTCAACCAAACTTGAGAATATACTCATAATGCAGCGTTAGAATGTTGTTGGTGCAATGCATAATCCTAAAGGCATTCTTCTATAAGCAAACGTACCAAAAAGGTAGGTGAAGGTGGTCTTTTCTTGATCTTCTGGTGCGATTGGAATTTGATTGTTGCCCGAATACCCATCCAATAAACAATAAAATGCATGACTAGCCAATCTTTCAAGCATTTTATCAATGAATGGCAACCGAAAGTGATCATATCTTGTACCTACGTTTGGCTTTCTGTAATCTACACATATGCGCCACCCAGTGGTTAAACGTGTTGGCACAAGTTCATTGTTGTCATTCTTTACAACCATAATTCCAATGCATTTAGGTACCACTTGAGTTGAACTAACCCACTAACTATCTGAAATTGGATAAATCATACCAATATCTAAAAGCTTCATAATCTCATTGCGAACAATTTTTTCATAATCAGATTCAATCAACGTTGAGCATCAATGGTGGGTTTGACTCCCTCCTCCATCAAAATTCTATCCATACAAAGTGTTAGGCTGATCCCTTTAATATCTGCAATGATTCACCCAATGGCATCTTAAAAATTTCTCAAAATTCGCAACAATTTCTCTTCCTCAGTTTGAAATAAATTTGCAAAAACAATAACTGGTACCGATGATTCAGCACCTAAATAAGCATATTTTAGGTGTTCGGGTAATGGCTCCAATTCCATCTTAGGCGGTTGTATTTTTGAAGGATGCAATGGTGATTTTGGTTCCTTTAAACTCTCAAAAGCATGCCTCTGATAGGAGCATATTTAGGCGACATAGTTAGCTTGTTTTCATGCATTTATGTTGTTAGTTCATAGTTATTTTAGTAGTTTAAGCTATTTTCGTGTGTTTATAGGTTCATATGGCTAAGGAAGCAAAAAGGTGCATTTTGGAGCAAAATTGGACTTGGAATGGATAGCATATGCTTGGAGCAAAAGGAATGGACGAAATTGAAGACCTAAGGATGTGAGGATTCCTAATCAAAAGAGGAATCCTAGTCAAAGAAGGTTTCCTACTTGAAGTAGGAAAGTTAAGCCAAGGTTTCCTATTTTGGTTTAACCTTTCCTAATCCTAAAAGACCTCATGTTTCAGCAACATTGAAAACTCCTATGCATTTTAGGACACAAATCAAGCCTTCCTTGCAACTTAATTGCCCTTGCCATGCATTCCATAGTGTTTCCCTTCCTTGCTGTGCAAGGAAGGTCCTTATTTCCTATTCTATGTCATTAAACCACATTCCTTTTCACCCCAATCTCAGCCACACCTTACATACCTTTTCTATCCCAACCCAACCTAACCCGACTAACCAAACTCAATCTAACCAGATTGTAACCCATATCAATTAATGCTTATACTACACCCAAGTGCGCCAAGTCCAAAAACCAACGCCCTCTCTAATATTTTTTTTTTTAAAATAAATTAACCTTTATAATTACTTAAGCTTTTAGGGAATAAGAGGCTTTGTTTAGTTAGTTCATATTCGTAGTCTCTAAATCCTAAAGCTTTATAATAGATTGATTTATGAAATTAGAGTAAGCTAGCTTTGATGCTACTTGGTTTAATTTATTTAGGAATTCTTGGAAATTAAGTTGCTACAAGATTAAACTTGGAAAACTTGGGCAACCTAAACCCAACCCAACCCAATTAAACCTGAGTCCAAATGAACCCGAATGAAACCCAACCTAAGCCCGAATTGTAAAAGTTGGGTTAGGATTGGGCTGACCTTCCAACCCGCCTAACCCGCCCGAGTTGCACCTCTAGTTGCTATTGCTGGGACTAAACATTCAAGGATGTGACTCACTTCACTTCAAAAGGTTTGGTCATGCATGTGCATTTCACGTCTATATTCTTGGTCATTCTGTTTAGTGTTGTTATCTAGTCAGAATTGGTCGTTGTTTTCTAATTGGTTGGGCACACAAATTAAGAGTTGTCCAGATAGGCTTCCTAACATCTTTCTGTTGATGGTCAGATCTCAACCCTTAATCTTTTCTAATCAGTTAGTTGGTGAGAAAAACAAACTGATGCTTTTGGGGTTAAGATCCCTAGCTAGGGTTCCTTTTCATTTGGGGTTTTTGCTGGTGCATATTGTTTAGAGAGAGGTGGAGCATTTATGCTTCCACCTTTTTCCTCATTTATGAAACCCTAGTTGCAAAACCAAGTTCATGTATTAAACAACCAATCATTGTATATTAGAGTTGCATTGTTTTAAGGTTTTGCATTAAGTTCTTGGTTTGGTTTTAAGCTTTAAACCTATTTTTAGACCAAGCTTTTGGATTCAAGTTAGATTCTTCCTTCAACTGTTTGACTGGAGAATCATAGTAGTCATTTGAATCCGGATTTCATATGCATAGCATAACATCATACCATTTCGTGATTTGAGTTGATATTGGTGCCACAAGATGAAGAGCTCAGAGGGAGCTGCCACTTCGTGAAGATCAAAGGAGTTCATCTCGTGTAAGGCAAGGTTGCACAAAGGTAAAGATGCTATGTAGATAGGGATCAAGGAATTGAGCTTGTGTGGTTTTTGTATGAAGACTTAATGGAGAGTCCCTGGTTTTTTAACCCAGATGTGAGTTTTTCTAGCAAAAAACATCTTGTGTTCAAAGTTATTTATATTATGTCACACATCTCACATACGCATATATGTTACATATATCTCTTGAACATTTAAATGGTATATGCTCATAGTCACGCTCACTTGACACATTAATAACTTGTAATGAACTGAGGCATTGCTGACTAAGATAGTTTTTGGGAATTGAAATTGGTGATTGAATCTTCAATTTATTAACTAACAAATCTATCTTAGTTGACTAGTGGACTTGACTAATCAGTCTGGCAGATTGTAATTTTTTTATACAGGATAATCCGCCTGGTACCAATTTCAAAAAGAGACTACATATTCTTGCTAAGGCTCATGGCATCACCCTAGTAAAGAGGATTAGTTACACATATTCATAATAAAAACCACAAAGTTCTTTATTGAAATAGAAAAAGAATGAAAACACCTTGAAAGTGTAAGTCTTGAAATCTCTAAGCTTTGGCCAAAATCTTCTCTCCAAAAATTGCATAAAGAAGAAGAAGCTAGGGGCGGCCAAAAGGCTTATTTATACTATAATTAAATCCTCCTAGTAAAAGGTCTTGGAATAAGACTAGGAAACCAAATAATTAAAATAAATTAGGAAGCATAATACTAAATTGACTTGTAAATTCACCCAAAATTCTGCATGTCCACGTTTTAGGCCTATATTAACTCCAAAACAGGCCCAAGATTGAAATATTCTGAACACTTCTCCAGAAGGTCACAAACCCAAAAAAGATTGGGCTCCAAAAATCGCAATTAAGCTCAGAAATGTCATTTTTCAGAAACGCACACTGTTCCTTTACTTAATTGCCAGAAAATAACTGCTTTGTAGAAATCATTGAAATTTTGACACAAACAACTTAAGGAACACACGAACGTCTTCCAATTTGAATTACTCTAAAATTCATCCGTTTGATAATGTTTCGCTCCGCAGGAAATCGAATATCATATGTTGAAAATATAAAGCAAAGTATCAAAATTCTACCAAAATAATTACTAAAATATACTAAAAATAGAATAAAATATATAATATAAAATCGACTTATCAATATGTAATATAATACTTTTGCAGGAACTCCATTTACAATGTTAGTGTTGCATTGGTTAACTTTCCATCTTGAAGCGCACCACATGTAGGACATTCCTCCACATGCTCAAGGTCTTTCCTAAATAGCTAGGCAATAATCATTCATGCATGCGTGAATCTTCTCATATCCAAACTCAAATGCCTTGAAAAGTTGTTTTGTGGAAAGGATCAGGGAGTGTGTTATCTTCGACTTCCAGTAGCATATTTCCAAGTAATTCTAGGATTTCATCAAATATAAATTAAGTTGTTCGTTGCTTTAAACTTGAATAGAGAAACAATTGCTGACATCTTAGTGTACTTTGTACACACTTGGAACAAAAGAGTTTCAGCTTCTCTAATTAAATTTGCAATTTTACCTATCTACTTTCGCATGGGTTCTCCTTTACTTCCTCTTCATTTTGGAAATATAAGTCATGGTACATCCTATATGCCTCTGGCATTTCCACTTCTCTATATTTAACAGATTTACTTGGACTGGAGGGCCCAAGTGGTCTAGGCAGGATCCATCCCTTTTATGACCAAGAGTTCGTATATAGTATTTCAGTTCTTCGCATGTTTGTGACCTGCATTTACAAAACTGTGAATACTATATCAATGTGGTTACGCTGTAAGTTTCTACATTTCATATAGTATTTAAGTTTTTCGCATGTCCTTGACCTGCATTTACAAAACAATGAGCTTCTTCTCTGTATTCGATCATCTGAAAATCTAGAAAATTCCTCTAAACTTGATACTATTGCATGCTATTGATGGTTAACCTATCAAATACTTAATACCAACACTAAAGAAACATTACTCTAAACTTGTATACTTAAATGGATATCATGCATGCATGCACTACCAACTAGAGTAGTACCAACCTTTTTATTTCTCTCTCAGGTAATACAATGTTAACTATTTGTATGAGTTTACTCTATAATGTTTTCACGTAAAAGAACCCTTTATTTTTTTAGGTCATTATTCAAACAGTACCAGCAGTCTAAAAAGAAATTATATACACAAACGCTTATGGTTAGCCCAAGTGGTAAGGGAAGAAGTCGTCAGGGTACAATACATTAGGATATGATTCAATTCTCTTTGATATAACCAACAAAGACCCCAAAAAAATTATTTACTTATTCACATCAATATTCATGATACACATCTTTTTAAAATCAACTGTTGCAAACTGTTCTACCTGTGTTTACAAAGAAAATTAATGCCCCAGATTCAAATCCTCTCGGGCTTGGCAAACAAAACGAGACTTTATTAGTATCTCAAGACTCCTAAACCTACCTAATAGAAGAATAAATTACATAAAACGGATTCATCGTCATAGTGTATTGTTCTTATAAAACAATTTCATGTGTAAATTTTTCATACAAGTTGCTCTCCCATCCAAGTAGTGGATAATCGAGATGACCTGTGTGAAGCAAGCTAATAATACAAAAGGTTGCAGTGCAAATCATTGAAGTTTTCATGAGCTGTTACAGTCAAGAAAAGTTGAGTGCTAAATTTTATGTTGCTTTGGTCTTAAAGTTCCAAAGTAATCTAGGTTAACTTTCGATTTTTTTGATGATCTCTTTTCTAATTCTATTCAAGTATTGTGGACATGCATCGGCCCCCTTACCATACTTTACTTTGCACTAGGCCTAAGCAAAGTCAGACAATTATCCCTGGCATATTTTAGCAAAGCATGCATCTTTGCTGCATATACTATGTATTTATAATCTGCAGATAACAAAGCAAGGAATTTGGAGGAGAATCCTTTTATCATTAGGCACTGACTCTTAAATCAGCTGAAAAAAAAAAAAAAAAAAAAAAAAAAAAACATTCTGTTGTTTAATTAGAGTTTTTTTCTCTTTTTTTTTTTTTTTTTTTATCTTTTTATCATTTTGTTAATACAAGCAATATTTTATACCAAATTCATTTAAACTACGAGAATGAAGATTGGAACTTAGATGTAAATGAAATAGCTCACTGTTCTAGCTAACTTGACTCACTTTCTACAATTAAAGATTAAATAGCACCAAGCACAAATAACCTTACCAGGCACCAAGCACACTGCAGAAGTCATATAGCGTTTTCTAGGATGGATTTTTATTTGTTTTAATACTTTTCTAAGTGACAATAATAGTGGATCCTTTTCTTCATCAAATATAATCACTAAATTTTGTATTACAAGATCATCAAGTATCAATTTATCATTAAAAAAAAACACTATCCAAGTATTTACAAACTACTTAATTCACATACAATTAATACTCATAATGAGGTTATAATTTGATATCAAACTCGCAATAAATATGTATTTTTTCCGCATCATGTGAGTAAGCATCACAATTTATTGATGAAAGTGGAAAACAAAATGCAAGTTATAACAGTTTTTGGCAAACAAAATTATGTTATTATGGAATGAACAAAAGCAAGCTTAATTAGTTCCCGCCATTAAAATGTAAGTACTCTTTAGAGAATATTATTATCAACCAAGGGATTGGAATTAGCATCAACCCGCCCTACCATATATATGCTTTGCTTGAACAAGGTTAGACAAAAGATGGCTCAAATTTTAGCAAATGGTCTTTAGACTTTAGGGTACATTTCAAGTGTGCATATTCTTTAATTTACACCATGCTTTTGTAGCATGGATGGCGATGCTCCATGATTCGTTTTCTTTCTCTCTTTCAGGACCTGTACTGCATGGTTTAACATTTTAGACCAACTTGTGAGCAGAGAGGTTTGCTCACCCGCGCACTTTATTTGTGCACATAGTTTTCCTATGACCCGGATAGATAGTGCTTTGAAAATATATTTCCACCATATTGATAGTGTGTCTATCATTATACTGTGAATATGGTGAGGATACATCATCCATACGAGTCATGAACAAACCACGCGCACAACCCAGGTGTGCAATTGAGCATATATTTGCATATGTGAGCGTATTGTTGGGTTGTAGTTGAATACATTTTACCTTTTTTGTTTGTTTGATACAACGATGTTGAGATATGGATTAAGCAAACTCGAGATCTTGAGTATAGGTGTGAATATTCGTAAATAACTGAACTACAATCCCTTACTACTAGTTGAATTCTTAGAATCTTTTTATTATAAGTAACTATTTTTCTGTTGTCAAAAATTATTTATACTTATATTGAATTAAAACTTATCCATCAAAGGATATTTTGATGCTTAAAAAAGCCCACCAAGGGATGTATCCTTTATAATCTTCGGCCCACCACCCTAGCAGATTGCCAGATTCTTTATGCCTCATAACAGCATAACGGGTTCATATTAGCCTTTAATATGCAGTGCTTTTAACCAAAGCATAGGATACTCTTTAATTAGATTCTCTTAATCCAGAGACTTTTTACCCCCACAAGTCATGGGGCAAACAAGCAATAGGCAAATTTGTGAGCAGTGACTTTACCTTTTTGTTTCTACCCTATTTCTCATGTATATGATTATGTGTTGAAACAAATACTTTAATTATGTATATAGCACAAAAAGTGAAATCTAGAACTAATATTATTTTTTTTGGCAAATAACCAAAATGGTTATTAAATAGGCCCTCAAAGTCTAATGCAGTTGAATGCATATATAAGAAGAATTTTTTATGTAATATGAAGCATTTATGTTTGTCTCTCTTCACAGATTATAATATGGATTAACGACATAACTGATATGACTGGTTTTTAGAGTATATTAAAAGAAAATTAATACTTATGTTATTATTTAAGTGAAATTGTAACACTACTTGATGTTGTCAATATGAGTCATAGAAACATTGTTTAATTTTATCATGCTTTGAACACAATCATGTTAGCCTCAAATGTACATTACGTATTCAAATGCTTGTGTTTTTTTCACATTCACTTCCATCTTCTACACACTCCTTTTAATTTGACTATTAATTTTGTTTAATTTATTTAATCTCATAACTAAAAAACAAAACAAGTGTACAAAAGATAAAAAAAAAATGATGTATAAAAATCATTACTCCATGAAAAAGATGATTGTGTGAATAGAAACTCTCTTAATTGCATGTAAGTTATTCCCATGAGGAGAGGATAAAAAGAGAAGTTTCTGAAACATGTTGGTGGCAAGTTTTTGAGGATGAGAGTGCAGGGACCATCTATCAGTCGAGCAAATTAAACTAGCTAGATTGAGGTAATTAAGGAGTTGAACAAAGAATATTATGTACTATAATTGCTGCTGTATAACTAGTTTGACCCAAAAGTGAGAGATGTGAAACAAGTGGTGGGGGAACCTCGGATTCTAGAAAAGTTTCGGGATGTTAATAATTTTTGTGAATTTTTCTTTTTATAGTGAAACTAATTAAAGTCAGTATTTGATAGAAGATTGATACTGCATATGCATCATTGGATTTAAAAGATAACCTCTCTAATTTTTTATCATAATAATGTAATTCAAATTTATCTTTAACAAGATTCGAACTTAAGATTTCTCACTTAAAATGAAAATGAATACCGTTAAACTATAATACTAAATGACACCTCAATGTAGAATAATTTATGGGGCCATATGATAATCCATTATTTTGGTTCCTCATTCCAATGCCCTGCTGCCTTCTCTTCCCCCTACTCCCCTTCTCCTTATCTCTGTCAAACTCACACGTACGACTACTGCAATGTTATATTCCTTTTTTTCACTTTTTAAGATGTCCCAAAACATAAATGTAAACATTAAGTAAAATATGTTTCACCTTACACGTCCACACGTAAAGACAATTATTTCAATTTCTCTGTGGAATGTTAAAATGGTTTCGGATTAACTTGGTCTTGTCAGCCTCCAGCCTCCTGTAAAGGGACACAATTTTTTTTTTTAACTGAGCTAAAGCTTCACCTTGCTAACTTAATTCAGAGTTGTACAATGTTTCAACCAACAAACAATGATTTCATTAATGAAATCATTAAAATGTATAACACAATGTTTCTCGAATTACATATCTGACATAATACATATCATGTCGCTCATTGATTTAGAAATACATAAAAAACGAAATACGCTTACATCAAACGTCAAATTACAATCATACAACAAATAAACTCCACTTCAAAGGCACACAAGTTGATTACAAGCTAACATATTCAGTCGGGGCACATTGACAAAAGGTTAACTCTCAAAAGTGGGCTAGGGTTTTGAAACCCTAGAATCAATGCATCCAGGTCTACAAACCACGTACTTTGATTTTTTACAATCACACGAAGATCCAACAATACAACGAGAATGATTATAGTTCTACGATCAAACTATTGAATCATAGAAAATCAGTTTGGTAAGAATCTAAAATAGATATGAATTTCACCGAGGAAAACATTTCTTGCCATAAGTGATGATTTAGTCACTAAAGAGTTTCAGCAATGAAAGGTTTGTGTCGCTCACTTTGTCATTGAACTCCTGTCACTGAATGTGGCTCTAAATTTTCTAGGTTTCTTTAATTTCTAAACCATTCAATCATTCATACTAAACAAGGCCTAAAGATTTTGGAAATTTTATATTTGTAACATTTGCAATATGATTACAAATCCTCGTGTTAATCAAATAGGCGACCTAACAATTTACAAATCATGTATCAACAGTTACAACAACGTCTCAAATCTTGTACAGATAATATCAAATCGTGTACGTACAATATCAAATCATGTACAGACAACCTCGATTCATGTACCAACAGTATCCCTGTTTGTAAATTCCATAGAATCTAGCTACCACATACTTTCACAAATTACTTTGATGGCCATAACCTCGTCGTAATATTTGGAATAGCTTTTGTGCTTATTTACTCATTCATTCGAGCGTTGTGTATCTAGCAAAAAATTTGTGAGTCTCTCGTAGTGTGTATTTTAATTATTTTTTGTGTTGGTATATTATCAGTTTTTCTTAGGTCTACTTCATTGATTTTGGTAGCTTCATTGATGGTGTTGAGCACAAAATTTATGTTGGTATGGACATTTATTGGTTCATTGTTAGTTCCTCTTTAGAGTTAGCGCTACTCATTACCAAAGTATGTTCTCATGCTCATTATAGAATTTCTCATTTATCGCAAAGTGTTTGACTTTTTATTTATTTATTTCTTTATCACAAGTGGATTTTTTTTTTTTTTTTTTACAATCTTCTGAGTTTGGGTGTCAATGATTTCAAAATTTGGACACATTCATTTGCTTATTCTCGGGCATGTCTTGCTCTCAAATCCACCAATAGGATGGCAACTTGTTTGGCGAAGTTGCCCTTGATGTTCTGTTAAAATCACTTCGAGTGAGGACCAATTGGTTGTTATCCAATTTGTCTTTTTTATATATGTATTAGTTCTTAAATGGTATAATGAAATTGCTATCGTTTCGTCTAATTTTTTTTTTACTGAAATAATATGAGGTAGTTTATACATGAGATCTTTATTTATTTATTTTTTTTCAACAAACAATATTATATACATTAAAAGAGAGAGAGTAAGCTTAACCTCACAATGAAATATTAGAAATAATAAACCAACACATACCTTGAATGTAAAGTCAATGCTCTTAATGAACTGCACACCTCTTGTATTGCAAAGCCTTAATAGGTAAATGTTTTTTTTTATCTTTCACTTTATTTGTTTTTGTGGGAGGATGTGAAGAAATTTCTTACATAAAAATTTATATTTTTTGTACTTTTTACTCATTTTATATAATGATATTCTATATTTAAGATGAGGGAGATAGAAATAGATTGCACGGTAGATCAGTCATTAACGAGATATCAAGTTTAAAATGAATATTATCTATATAAATCGAATTTGACATATCAAATTTATAAATGAAAAAATATCACTAAATTATAACATTAGCTAATTACTAAGATCAAAATAACGTAAAAGAGGAGAGTAACACCTCACTTATTAGTGTCCAAATCGATTTCCAGTCCTATCATGAAGGACAAATTAAGTAACAAAGCATATAGGAAAAAAATGATGAGAAATTTCTTGAGATTCTGTAATGTGAAAATGATCACAACCCGCACGAGTCCTTTCATTGGATTCTCTGTTTGATGCCGGACTCAGCTGAGACACCCAGACACACAAGTGTCTGACAACGTGATCTCAACCTTGAATATACTATATAAATCCAAACCAATACACGCACACAGAGACGTAGTCCCTTTGTGTTCCTGTTAGGGAAAAGAGATTCTTTTCGAATCTCTTCCACCAAATTCATCAAATTTATAAATCTGAACCTTTGAAATTTGATCAAACGATTAAAAATAAGGGTTTTTTAAAAAATTATAATAACTTTAATCGTTGAATCAAATTTCAAGGGTCCGCATTTGTGTATTTGATGGATTTGATAAAATAGATCCGGAGAGAATCCCTTTACCTTGTTAGGCCATTATGCAAACAGTATTTTATATTATACAGAAATTACGTTTATAAGCTTTCTAATTCCAACCATATAATCCATTTACGACAATACTTCTCTCATTTTTTAGCATTATTTCACCGTATAATAAAAAATTTAAAAAAAATTTATATGAATCACTGTTTTCTTTATCATGCATTAAAGTTAAAAATCATTTCTAAAAACTTAATCCGATATATAAAACCGCTTAGTCCTCATAAGTGTCCAATAAATTAATGAATATAGTAACAAGCAATATTGTTATGGTAAAAGTTAATTTATTCGTACAAAGGATCTTCAAATATAATAATAGATAGATACTCGATCACTAGTTTTTCATCAGAATGGTGGACCATATCAGTTTACAAGTTGGCCGTTAATATAGACTAAATAATATTGTTAGACAACAAATAGTGGTGCCATATGATTAGTTAGTGGGGTTGAGAGGTACCCACAAATTGAATGTGAAGAAATTATCACTCCAAAATTATATCCTCTGCGTAGGAATCCAACGTTCAAAGAGTTACGTCATGATGCAATATGCTGATACAATTTTTTGTCCACAAACAACCTTTCCACATTCATAATAATTTGTATATATCATATGTTCATCAATTTAACTAAGTTAGCTAAAACATATTACTTTGTTAAACCGAATACGCTATTCATAATTTAAATAAATTTAATATAAAATATCGGATGTATAAAAAAACTTGCTACATATATAAACTTTCTGTCTTCATTAACTTAAGAAGGGTTTACACACAACAAAATAAGTGCCTATGCTTCTCGTACTACGTTGACTAAACAAACCACACTCAAACTTCATACCCACCCATTACATTTCACTCACCAAACTCAGAAGGTCAGCAATACCTTTAAAAATAAGCAAAAAAGGCTAAAATCAATTAGTTGGACAGTCCCAGCTAATTTAATTACTGATTAGTATACCCCTAGAATTTGAAAACCCAACTTAGATAGTTGGCAAAGAAAAAGCAAAGGCCAATAATTTGCTTTCTCCCAACTCAAAATCTCATCCCATGAGACTATACTAAAACTAATTTGATGGTAAAGATGACAACCATCTCTTAACTACGGAAATTATTTATGTATATATTCCATGAAATGTCACTCAAAGTTTGATTTAAACTGAAATACCGCCATTTGCAAAGCAGAAGAAGAGCTCCAAGTCCGGCGGAGCGAAGAAGGCGATTGGAGATCTCCGAAACAAGCAATTTGATGAAATAGCTCTCTTCTTCTTAGGCGCCGGTGGACAGGTTACAATCTCCGGTATCCGGAATCTCTGAGCTTTCGGAGTGGAGCAGGCGCTTGCAGTAGACACATCATCAACAGCCTCGAACTCATCTATGCCGCCTTCAATCTTCGGAGCATCGTTGCAGACCACGGAGGATGAATTCGAAGGCGAAGTCTTCGGAGATGCAAATTCTTGATGAGTAGTAGTCTTTGGCCGGACAAGCTTCTTCTTGAAATGGGTTGTTTTTGTTTTTGCCTCTCTTGTTGTTTTTGTCTTTGATCTTGTTCTTGCAGCTGGAGTCATTGGTTGAAGAGAGCAAACAAGAATTGGTGAAGAATTTGAAGATGGCCAAGAAGCAAGGGAGAAGTTTTCCGAAAAAAAAACTTTACCAAACGAGGAAAATTAACTAGTAGAGAGAAAAACTAAACCCTAAATATTGGATGCTTTATAAAGCAAATAAAATTTGACTGGAAAAAGAGTCAAAAAGCTAAAATGATCAAACACGCGTTTGGAAACAAAGCCTTTTCAATCAAACCTTACAACTACCTACCACTTCGAGGAAACTCCACTACACATGGAGTCTGCAACTCAGAAAATTTCTGACCCAAAAGAGAAAAAAGACACAAAAACAAGATCAACCCAGAAATATTTTCAAGATGCAAAGAAAGGAACACAGAAGATGAGTGGATTATTGGAGTGAATAAGGTGGGAGGGGGCGAAACCCACTTCCGTAAGAGTTGAAAAGCCCTAAATAAAACCCTAGAAAGATGATGGAGGGGGTGAAGGGAAGAGAAGAGGCGGGATCTAACACTTATGAATAAATATGTTGCCCGTAGTGCTTTATATTGATTGAGAATTGTGATATAATTCGGGCAAATGCTGCCCGCTGCCCGAAGCAAAGCCCAGAAACAGAGGCGGTAGAAGGGAGAAAAACTGAGAGGTTTAAAAAGCAGGATAATTCTTAATTTATTACTCTTAAGTGTGGTGATGCACAAACTCAACTATCTGCAAAACAAAGAATAACTTTGAGCAAGCCTAAGATTGGAGGGGGTGTGCTGGCCAATGGCTTTCGACTATCAAGTTAGTGAATTGCATTTAGACTCAAGCAATGTATAAGAGAATTCAAGTATTAAGATTGTGTTATCATAGATGAACCCTAGATGAGTGTATCTATGTCATTGAGAGATAAACCTTTTTAGGATAGAATCGTTATTCTAAGCCAGAAGAATCCTAGAGGATATCTAGAAGTAGATATTGCAACATCTTAAGAGTTGTGACTACTAGCGGCGCACGCCAATTCCTAGATTGTAGGAACTCCAAGACTTATAAGGATCTGAATAAGCCTATATCCGGATCAGATCGCATGTCTTACAGAACAAGCATAGTGAGCAGAGTCGCTAAGACTTTCATGTTGCCCGGAACAGGGTGATGGTGCAAACATTGCCTCGTCTGATCTAACTCCGCTTTGAGCTGGTAAGTTCATGACCGGACTTTTGAAGTAACTGTATTAGGATCAGCCTTACTCCAATCCTGAAAAATCATGGTCCCACACACACCTTTTAATTTAGTCAGCTCCATGGATTATGTTGGGTTGTAGTTGCAGAGTGCTAGTCATCGTCCATCTATGAAAGAAAGATGAAAATGACTGGTTAAATTTGTTTTTTTTTTCTTTTTTTTTTTTTTTAATATTCACGTGGGACCAAATTGACACATGGCATCGAGCCATTATTCACGTGGGCCGTACGTCACACGTTAACGGAAGTTCTGACGGAAAGTCTAACAGAAGTATGAAAGTGTCCCACAATCCTTATTTTAAGTATGAGATTGGAATGAAAGAAACTTGATTTATACAAGTTTGAAAACCACGATACTTCAAAATAGTAAAATGAGAATTACCCTAAAAGATATTTACTTCTTATTGGAAAAGTAGATTTATTTTTTATTTTTGTATAAGCAATACTAAAGCAAGAGAGTCAAATCCAGAAAAATGTTTTTAACCAATTAAACTACATAATTCTTTGCGTATGGTTTAATTACAAAAGCTTAGTTCAGCTCGTTTGTGGATCGACCGATCTTGTGGTTAACTCGGCTCAACTCATCTCATTTTTTAACCAATATTGAACCTAATTTGGCTCGACTTAATGAACATTGAAAAATTAATCAAGCAAGGACAAATAAACATAATAGGAAGACATGGGTTAAGTTTTAATGAACGAGACGGACATGAGCTATCTCATGAAAACATGTACAAGGCTACAACCTGCTCACGGACTTTATACCAAATATTTCAAAGCTCATGTTCGGCTCCATTTTTGAACAAGATTAATATTTTGTTTGATTGTAATTGATGTTAATATTTTTAAGCCAACTTAGTATTATGGTTTAGTGGCCCTCTTTTTTACTTGTAAATGAGATATCTTAGGTTTGATTTTCGCAAAGGCAAATTTAAACCATATTATTGCTAACCTATTATGAGGCTTAGCTTACTCCCCCACTCTCTTAGCGTAAATAGTAATACTACACTTACCATCTAATTATACAATTATTTGTATCATCTCTTTGATAGAGGTATAGTCTGACAAAGCATGTGGGTTCTATCTGCATTAGAAAGATGTACAAATAAATTATAAAAGTAATATTTTTGTTAAAAAATAAATAATAAATAAAATCATTGCGTAACATTTTATGTTAGAATTTCCTGTGCACCCTATGACCCTAGGGATTACAAATTATAATACAAATAGATCAAGAATAATATGGGCACTGGGCATTGGGCATTGGGCATTGGGCATTGGGCAAGAAGGGCAGGTACCCATGGAGCAGTTAATAGTTTAGATTCTGTTCAATTATATATATAACATTACAAAATTAATAATTATTTTTTTTCATAGTTATCTAAGTTGATAAATGAGTCACTCACTGTTTTGTCTGCAAGCAAAGATTTTTTTATTAGGGTTTCTGAGATTGATTCATGCATGGTGGATGCCCTTCTTGTTTTTTCCTATTTTTTGAGAATTTTTTTTTAAGACAATGTCTGTACTTTTCAGGGTATCCTAAATACAGTAATTCAATATTTGTACACGTGTCCCATTATACATGGACAAAGTCATGGCATACAAGAAAATTTTGTGCAAGCATGAACATGGTCCAATGGAGTTTCATGTTCCATGTTGAAGTTTGTTTTTGGAGGTTCCCATGGTATTGTATTTTTTTTACACCGTAAATCTAGTGAGATTTTTTTTGAGCGTATCTAAGTAGACTCTATGTTTACTTTCTACGTTGTTACATTCCATTTAGGATTAAGAATAAGCGTAATGGACATACTTTTTACATATCTCTCGTTATTTGCGATGAGACCCTATTCACCTCACCTCTTTGGGCTACTATTGGATCAAGAAATCGGTTTGATTGTCCATCTTTTTTTTATATAATAATATATATTTTTAATATAATGTATATAAGGCATCCTTCAGATAATTCAAATCGAAGCAATTGGATGTTCGACTCGAGCCTACATGACATGACTTATCAATAAAATGAAAACGACTATTCTGCGAAGAAATGAAATGTTCCAAATGTTCTTGTAAATTCTTGTTCCCATTGTACCATTTGTATCTATATGCATTAGGATCCCAATTCATGGATCTCTCGGTTCGAGAAATAAAAATAAGAGGATCGAATGATTTCTTCTGACTCTTTTTCAAATTTGATAAATGTTGGTTGATCATACATTTTATTATAGTTCTATGATTCAACCAAAGGCTGTGTTGTAAAACTAATATTCAGATTATAAGTGGTAAATGCGTTGGTGGTTAAAGTTTTCATCTTTAAATCACTGTATTTCGCGCTCAAATCACCAACCCTTCCCTGAGTCTAGCTTAAAGTAGTAATAAAAAACTATCACTCAGATTAATTAAGTAATACATTAGATAGTCAAATTCAGAATCCCGGCAAATACTTGTTTGAATGTATGATTCAAATTGACATTTTAACATAACATACATGGTGCCACTTAGTACTACGGTCTAGTTGTATTCCTCTCACTTGTAAGTGATATGTCTTAGGTTCGATTCTCACCAAATGTGAGTTTGAGCCATATTATTACTAACTCATTGTGAGACTTAACGCACCCCCTTCCTCTTAATGTAAATAATATCGTTTGTTAAAAAAATAAAATAAAATAACATAACATACCTGGTTAGTTTGATCCAACAGTTGCATGGGTGAATCCGTGTATGGAGAGAGAGAGAGAGAGAGGTTGACCTTGGAAAGAATTAAGCAAAGGTTGGAAAAGCTGCTAAACGAGCTAGTTTTGCACACAATGAGGATTCCAATGTAGAATCGCATGTCAACTAATTTCACCGTCTCCCTAAAACGAAATGGATTTCAGCACACTGACAGCCACCCGGAGATCGAGATATTCTCTTTCGTAACAACTTCGTAGTTTTAGTGGCATCGTTCAACCAATTAATGTTGCATATGAATGCCGTACACAAACTTAAAGGAGGTCATAGCGTCAAATCATTAAAGAGACGGGCCAAATGCTCATTTCCAACAACACCGATATTGTCTCCAACTTGTAATTACTATCTGCATAGTGTGCAACATGTGTATAATTTTATCACAAAAAACCTCGTATTAGTTGGAATCGAGTTAGGTTATTAAACTCCTGTCTCTACCCGATGTGAAATATTTCAACAAATAGTAATTATAAGGGATGGAAGTCACCTTAATCATGAGGTTCTCAATAACAAACGACATATAATATTAACCAAAAGCAACAGCAGCATTTCAACTTCAGCATTTTTAATACCATGAGATTTCCAACACAAGAAGATGATATAACCATCACAACAATTTTTCAGCAACACAGATGAAACTGCTCTTACCATTCTCCACAATCCAAATGCAAATGTAAACAGAGAAAGACAACATATAGCAAACCCAGTACAAGAAGAAACGTGATTCCGTTGCGAAAACTGGGATGGGAACAAACACGAAGTACAAACCCCTTGCCCTGGGCCTACATAAACAAGGAAGCAGAACATAACAGGCAATGTATGAGAAATAGTTCTTAGCCAACCAACTTAAATTCTAGAACAGAACTCGATCTTAGATATCATCAATCCCGGAGACCAACGTATATTGACCCAACATGCATCAGTGTAGCACAGGACTAAATTAGAGGGGAAACATATGTCATGTAGCAGATACACAAGGCAAGACAACAGAACCTAAATCAGCAGAGAAAACTAGCTAAATATGAAAAACTTCACCCATACGTACAGCATACTTCTCCCAAAACAACAACTAGAAAATCTGACTGAAAGTCGTCAAGCAAAATATGAAGCAACAATGTAAAAGATTATGGCTAGTACACAATAGCAATTGATGGCCAAGCTACAAGGAATCACCGTCCTCTTGATATTGCTTCATCCAACTCATCATGCGTGGAGGGGAACAACTCTATGTATCGACTTCCAAGCGTCATCCTATCCTTGGCCATAGCTGCCTTGGAGTCTTCCGCACTTGCAAACTCCACAAACCCTTCCCCAGTGGGCCTCCCTTCCGAATTCATTGTAAAATGAATTGAGTTCTCAGACAACACATAGTCCTTAAAGAAATCCATTATATCATCCTTGCCAACTGAAAATGGCAATCCCCTCAACCGCAATACCCCCGTGTGCTCCGCTGAGTCCTTCCCTTCATCATAAGATTTGGCCCTTGGGGCATTTCTGCGAGGGGAACCACCACGAGAATCAGTAACTTCTTGTGCTATTGCCTTGTAATATTCCTGCCTTTTACTTCTGAACACTTCAACATATCTCCTGCCCATGTTGTGCCTATTCTTTTGAAGGGCAAAATCAACCTGGAGAGGATACCCCAAAACACAAAATGCTTCCCCAGTGAACTTGCTATTCTTGTGGACAAAAAGAACATCAACAACATCAAGACCATGGAAGAACTCAGCAACATCAACTTCCGTGCAATCAAATGGTAGACCACGGAGCTTGACGACAGGGAAAGGCGGAGGCTGTCCAACGTAAGCATAAGGTGTAGGATTGTACATATAACTTGAGCCTGGGGAGGTTCCATAGAATGAAGATCCTGGCTCGCCTAGCCGCTGACGCTTTGAACCCATTTCACGGCCATCACCGCCATTAGAAAATTTACTTTAGTCCCCAGTGACAACAAAAGCAACAGAGGAGAAGCACACTCATCAAAACTCATATATTATAAAGAATCATGACTAATTACACAACTACACTAATAAGCATTCCAATTTTCCTATACCGTTTCATTTTGTAACCATTTATGATTGAAACAAGATGAATCTTGGTGCAGGAAGAATAAAAAGTGCACCAATATCTCCTAGTAGTTGGGTAGTTTTTCTTCTTTCTAGAAAAACATTTCTCATGCACTTTCATGAAACCACAGCTTTTATATCACAAAATAAACAAGTTAGACTTGGAATAGAACCTAAAACAATAGTATTTGCATTAATATAGACTTCAAGATTTGGAATCCATTACGTACTGTTTAGAATACTCAGTAATATATTCTCGGAGCACTTTCATGTTCTTTCTGTGGATGTGTGAGAATCAATTCTCTACATTGCATCTCTCCTTGTGTTTCTTCCTATACATCAGTTGTTTAGAAACAAGAAAACATGTGCTACTATAGGGATACCATAAATAAATATAGATGCAAACATCAACACCATTCCTGAATATCAAATTTCCATACTATGTGTATTATAGGTTGTCGGACAATAATCACAATATAATGCTCTGCCTTCACAAATTCCTCAGCCCACGAAACAGCCTCACCTAGCTATATACCAAAGTCGATTAACAAGCAGTGGTTGTGCACTAATTCCTTTCCCAATGTGATGCACGAGGACAAATGTAAACCTACGAATGCCCCTTTTACTTTTTATTACGGTGGTAAAGCATTCCTGAGTTAGAGACATGGTGGGATAAGGGGTGGAAAGTAATACAATGTGAACTCAAGACTAACTTATTGGGTTACAGTTAGTATTACTTGATTCGATTTTCATTTTTTATTGAAAAGAAGTTAAAGTTCGTATTACTTAATAGAAACCCATAAATGCTACAATCTACTAACATGCATAATAAACAGGTTGAGTTAGTAGGAAACACGAAAATAACTTGCTAACTAGTATTATGAATATATATATTTTTTTTTCCTTCATGTATTGATACGGGATCAAGCCTTCCGAGTTTTTTCTAAGCATATGCGTCAAGTAAAGGACCTTTGTATCAGAAATAAGTCACTTAATCTTAAATACATGTGGTTTGAAAGTCAGTAACACAAGACGAGGCCAAAAAGAAGCTACAGAATTACACTTCAGCATTACTTGACACAGAATCGTAATAATGCTGCCTAAAAACATAAGAGAAAAATAGGTTGGGTTAACGTCATCCACAAATAACCCAATTTTGACACAACAAAACTGCCTACGTATCTTCCATTTCTTAATATACATTGTACTATTCCTTGTAAAATAATAATTTTGTATGATTTTTCTAGTATCAGGATGAAGTGGATTTTGATTTTATAAGGAATGTATGAGTAATAAGTTTGGATATTTATATGTGACACTTAATTTTCAGCTTTTAATTTGAAATATATGTGGAGTCGTGGACCAACCCAAACATGACATCACTAATATACATGGTAGGTAAGTGTAAAGTCACTCCTCTCGACTAACAAAAGAGAAGCCGGATTAGGGTTGACAAATGTTCGATAACATAAAATGACAGGAAAAAATCACCACGGTCTAACATAACTTGGAAATGAGGTATGTAAACTGACCCAAACATGACATGATCAATGAAGAGGTTAAGCTAATGTTGGGTCATCTTAAATGGTTGATAAGACAAGTTGGGTTAGAGTTCTTACTAGTATTCAACATCATATTCAACATGAACCTAAAATGGTACGGGTAAAACATGATACAAATGCAAGTTGAAGCTTCCCTTAGGTGCGAAAGGTCCAGAGTTTGAAACACACCCTTTGGGTCTGAGGACCTTGTGCTACTAACTTATAAATTTTAGGAGTGGGGAAACAACTTAGGTGTAAAATTATAAACTAAAGATAAATTTTCCAAGGAAAAACCATATCTGGTTGTGGAAAATAGAAAAAATAGGATATTTCCTAACAAAACAGCCGGGAACTTGTAAATACATTTTTGTATTCCACATTGAATCTCAGAATTTTAAATTGTTTTCTCCCATTACCCTGGACAACTACCATAGATTTAAATCATAATACGTACTCTCTACCTGGTTTCAGCAACAGGTACTCTCTTACTGTATTAATTAGGTCAAACATTTTATTCAGGTCTTAAACAAACCCTCGAAATTATTTCAGTTGCGACTAACTTAAGGGTTTTGATGACATACTTTCACATCCTACGTTCCGCCTTAAAGCGCTTATCAATTTCAAAACAAGGGAAATAATCAGTAGTTGCTCAAATAGAAAAAGTTCCCCTCAGGCCCAAATAGAAAACAGAAAAAAATCGTTAGTCCTGCAATAAAAACAACGTTTGCTAATTACAAATTACCAGCAAGCATTACTAGCTATAGACCCTAAATTTGTTGAATTTTCTTCGAAATCGAGCATACGGAGGCAAAAAAACAATCCCAGAACATTAAATTAAAAAACTAATTTAGTTCTAATCATATCATTTATGTTGTTCAACCCCAAATAATCCATAAAATTTCGAGAAAAAATGAACTTATTATTCTGGGCGTCATCTAGTTTATACTAACCCACAATTAACAAGAACAACAGAAGGAAATCGACTAACAAAGGCCATCGGTAGAAATTATTAGGGAAAAGAACACTTACATGAATTTAAATGACCTAAAAAATGAAAAGATGAGGAATCATTGTAATAGTAATAGAAGAAGAAAAGGAAGAAATTGGAATATAGGATTACAAGGAAGGGAAGGGAAAGTGGAGTTACCCTCTGTAGAACATGTTCCTCGTTCGTAAGATTGTATTCGTCGTCGTCTGGTTACACCACACTTGATGTTTTCTGTCTCTGTCTCTTAGTTTCGTCTCTATAGTACGAGAAATGAGAGCCCGTCTATATGTCGACCAAACAAGCTCACAAATTTTCCATATGAAAGGCTTTTTATTTTTTTATTTTTTTTTATTACAAACGATATTATTAAGGATTAAATACTTAAAACCTCCAAATCTTTTAGTATCATTCTAAATTAGTTTTAACGTTTTTAAACATTTCAAATAAGTACTCAACCTATTGAAAATGTCGCATCCGTTAAGTCGTAGTTAATTTTCTGTTAAATTAAATAGACTTACTTTGTCTCCAACATTAATAGAAGGTTATAGAAGCATGGCTTCCACCAAGTAATGGTCACCATCACCCCCTTCACCCATCACATCCAAACCTAATGCACGGCCACAAACTCCACCTTACAACTCAAGCCGCAACATCGAGAAGAAGGTCATGGGGCTGCTTGCCGATGTTGGGATGTATCATGTTGGTGACACCTGCCCAAATGGGCCTCCTGTTGTCGCCACATGCCCAAATGGCGCTGTCACTTGCCCAAATGGGCCTGCTGCCACTTGCCCAAGTATCATCCCAAGAGACCACCCCTCTCACACTCCTCTGGTACCGATCCATGATCTACCGGATATCCACAAGTAAGTACTCACTCAAATATTATTAAACCACTTTATGTGTTACCTCCTATACATAATCGAGGAAAACAGCTAGACAAATACTCTCTAGAAGGGAAAGTATGGTACTCTATTGCAAATTATGTCTCCACTCATCGACTCTCACCCAAAATATTGTGCACTCGTTCTAGAGATGGACACCAACAAAATACCTACCAAAGTGGAAGAAGCCTTGAAAGATCTGAAATGGACAAAGGCAATGCAAATTGAGATGGAGGCATTACAGAAGAATAATACATGGAGTTTGGTTATACTTCCTAAAGGGAAAAAAAAATCAGTGGGATGCAAATGGGTGTTTACTATCAAACATAGGGTTGACAGAACAATTGATAGGTACAAGGCGAGACTAGTGGCCAAAAGGTACACATAGACCTTTGGTGTTGACTATCAAAAAACTTTTGCTCCTGTTGCAAAAATGAATACCATTTGAAAATTTTTATCTCTTGCTCTAATTTTGATTGGCCTCTAAGACAGTTTGATGTAAAAAATGCATTTCCACATGGGGATTCAGAGGAGGAGGTCTACATGGATTTTCCACCAGGATATGGCACTGCAAACTCCAATGAGAAAGTGTGTAGACTTCGGAAGGTGTTGTATGGTCTCAAGCAATCGCCCAGAGCATGAATCAGAAGATTGACTCAAACGATGCAGGTACCAACAGAGGAACTCAGATCATACTTTATTCAACAAGGATGGTAAAGTTACTTTACTCATTATATATGTGGATGATATGATTGTCATATGTGATGATACAAATGAAATTGAACGGCTACAAGGGTACATGGTTTCCAAGTTTGAGATGAAATGCCTAAGGGGACTGAAGACATTGAGGTTGTTACATCTTAAGAATGGACATACTTGTCACAACGTAAGTATGTCTTGGACTTGTTGTCTAAAATTTGCATACTTGCGCGTAAACCTGCAGATACTCTAATTGTACAGAATCATCACCTTGTAGTCTATCAAGTCCAAGTTCCAACAAATAAGTAGAGGTTTCAAAGGTTAGTGTGAAGATTGCTTTACTTGTCACTTACTAGACTAGACATTGCTTATACTATAAGTGTAGTGAATCAATTTATGCATGAACCGAGTGAGGATCACATGGCAGCAGTAAAGCAAACCCTAAGCTATTTAAAGGGAGCTCCAGGAAATGGTTTAATATATAGAAAACATGGACACATGGAGGTGACAAGATGGACACATGGAGGTGACAAGATATGTTGATGCAAATTGGGTTGGGAATATTACTAATAGGCGGTCTCTGTCAAGATATTGTGCATTCATAGTCGGTAATCTAGTGACTTAGAGAAGTAGGAGACAGAGTGTGGTGGTAAGGCAGTCAGCAGAAGCAGAATACAAGGGAATGCCACATGGTATTTGTGGACTTAAGTTGATTCATATTCTTCTTAATGAGATAGGCTTTAAACCCAAAGGGTCTATGATGTTGTACTGTGATAATCAAGTAGCTCGGATGATATCTAACAACCAGGTGCAGCATGATAGGACAAAACATGTGGAGGTGGATAGACACTTCATAAAGGAGAAGCTTGATGTTAAGTTGGTGACATTCCGTTTGTAAAGGTAGAAGAACAATGATGTTCTAACATATGTAGTTTCTACTAGTAAGTTTTATGACTCACCCGACAAGTTAGGCTTAGGGGATATGCGCCAATTTGAGGGGAGTGTGGGCGTGAGTCAACCCCGATAAGTTAGGAGAATAATTATTTCATTTTCATGTTGTGCAATTCAGGGAGCATTTCATCTTCATCTTGATTAATTGTAGTTCTATAAAAAGCATATTCACTTAATTCCATGTTGTGCAACTCAGGGAGCATTTCATCTTCATCCACAACAATCTCCTCTTCCACCTCTACTACATCCATCATTAACAACTGTTTATGGTGGCCTTTTTGTTCTCTCACCCATTTTTCATCATAGAACCAACACTCACATTTCTCCCTTTTTCTTTATACTTCATCAGGAGACAACTTTTTCACAGGTAGAGTATTAGTTTTAACTTTGGTGTTTTGGAAATTGGACTGAAAAGTAGAGGTAGATTTAACATTTTGGCCTAATCAAGAGGAACCAAATTTGAGCTCTCTAAGCTTAACGTCTACTTGCACATCATAACTATAGCATCAAGTACAGTAGAGGGTTGCAATAATTTCATATCGTACTTCAACTCATGCTCTAAAACCATCCAAAAAATAGCTTTTAAGTAAAATTGGTCCAACACCAGAGGATCTATTGGCTAATCGCTAAAACTCCATAATATAATCTTTTAATGTACTTGTTTGGCGTAGCTTAAACAAAGTCTCAATGCTATCTTCAAACATAAAAGGCCCAAACTCCTGGTAGAAGGCTTTGGTGAAATCTTCCCAACGAGGTGTGCTATACAATCATGCCATCGAAACCACTACTAGGCTTCATGCTCCATATGAAAAGAAACCGTGAGCACTTTTTGGTGATCAGGTGTGCCATAATATGAGAAGTACTACTCCGCTTTATATATCCATGCCACATGATCATCACCATCCACGAAATGAGGGAAATCTACTTTGTGTTGCCACTCATGACGGTTTGGTTGAACTCCAAGGTCACCAGTACCATGTGGATTTGAATCATCTGGTGGAGGAACCAGCTCCAATGAGGAACTCTCCCCCTTTTAAAATTGACCTGTTATATGGAAGATTCCAGTGCAGCAAGACTATCGTCCATGGCTGTGAAGTGAGTCGTGGTGGTGTGGCGGGGCATACAAGAAGGGAAGCCAAGAATCAAAGGATGATATCAATGAGAGGAACTAAGTTTCAATTTCTAATTCAACCTTGACTAGCAGCAAGATCAGAGGTGAAGGATGAAAGGAAGGAAGAAGAAAATGGAGCTGAGCTCCCAATTTTGTAATATCATTTTTTATTGAAATGACCGTTGCCTTCCCACTAACAAAAAGAGCACTTATACAATTCAAGCATACATTTCTTGCCAGCTAACAATTCTTAATAACCTTAACTAACCAAATATTAAAACCTAATTTAATCCCCAATTAAGTGATTAAGCTAATCACTTATTACAATCCTATCATATGCGTATGAACGAGTCATACCTTCAAAATGATTATAGTCAAGGGATATCACCTACAGGGTTAAGGGCTAGTTTGGCATTACTGAAATTATATGAAAAATAGCTTTTAATAAAGCTGGGGCCAAAATTGTGTTTTGGTAAATTAAAAAAAAAAAAAAAAAAAGTTTTTTTATCAAAATCATGGGCCCAAAACAATAGAAAGCAGAAACAGCTCTACCTCTACTTCTGAAAACATCATATATTTTTTTTCACAGCATGGCAACTCCCAATTAGCTCTAAGTTCCCAATCTCTCTTGTTATGCTACCTATCTCCTCCAGCATGGTTAACTTCCTGATTTTTCTAGGTATACCTGTTGAATATATATATGATACGGACAAAGATATGAATAAATACTTATGTTTAGTCTCTTCACTTAACTGGATATTCAATTGTTAAACATGGTATTCAATCACCAAAAGTTTGTTGACATGTGCTTACCTGATAGCTGGTTATGGCTAAGATCAATTTCTTGTAATGCAGATAAGTTGAATGTTATGAGAATGACTAAGCAACAGTAGGTGGTTAATTATATATTCTTCTGCAGTTCTGAGACTGGTCCTGTTTATGAGCATATTGATCGTCAAAAGTCCAGAGAGTTGACTATTGGACAAAGACAGGTGATTAGAAATGTATAAACATAAGAGTTTTCAACATCCTCATGTTAGTTGGAACTTGGAAGGCAAGCGGAGATAAAAAATAATCTGTTGTGAATTCTAGCCTTATCATATAATGGTACATAATGCCACATTAGTTAGGAGCCGTTTGATAACCATTTCGTTTTCAGTATTTAGTTTTTTATTTTCACCTTTTTAAAACCTTAAAATTTGTTTGGTAACTACTTTTAGATTTTAGGTTTTTTTTTTTCAAAAACCAAAAACTGAAACTTACTATTTTGGGTTTTCAAGTTTTGGCCATTTAGTTCTAGTTATCGAAATGGAAAAGAATTAAATGGTTATCAAACAGCTTCTTAATTAATTATCTAACGGTTTTTTAAGTAATTTTGTCGAGCCATATCTAATAAATTAACTAGCGAACCTAATTCATCACTTATTCAAGGTAAAGTAGAAGGAACTCTTGAGGGGCAACTTTCAAGTGTCACGTGATGAGTGAGACACCCTATATAATATATTTTCGATGAGAGGGAAGAATATCTTCTTCATGATACTCAAATATCTGCAAGGCAAAACAAGTTTTCACAGCTATTTTTTATGATATCCATTTTAGGTTTTCCTTCCTGATAGAACTTTTACCACACGCGCAAAAGGATTAAAAACACCTATAATACTTGCAAGAGTAACAAGGATATTGTAGTATAGATGACTCTAGCAAGGTTGTTCTCTATAGGGATTATTAAATAATTCGTACTAAACCAAATATCAATTAATTATTTAAAAGCAAACTTTTGGGAAGATTGATTTTATGATCTAATTCAATAAAAACAACTTTAATTTTAAGGATTAGAAAAATCTGCAATATTAAAAGAAGGAGAAAGAACTAGTTTTTTAGAAATCAAAAGCACTAGGGTTCTGTGGTCACCTTAACAATCATACATAATTCTCTCAATTACTTATGACCTATACATGCATATTTTGAAGGTTAGGTTTTCCTAATTTATGTCTACTTGGACCCCCCACATAAAGCATATATCAAACATGCAATCCGTCTGTGGTATTTAGAACAAATATAAACATGCATGACTCATTAAGTTTTTGTGAAAACCCTCTGAAAAACCATGCAACCCTTAAGACGTGGTATTCATCCTAAGTGAATTTGCACATATTAACCACAAGAAGCCTTCGTCAATTTTAGGGAACAACCGCCGACCAAAATTGCATCAAATTATTTTTCTAAAATCCTAATGGTTGCAAATCATCAAGACACTTGGATAGTTTAAACCGGTAATTAATAATTCAAAACCTACATGCATAATATCATAAGCAAATTGAAAAGAAACTACATATTCTTACTAAGGCTCATGGCCTCACCCTAGCAAAAGAGATTAATTACGCATATTCATAATTAAAATCAAAAGAAATTTTATTGAAAAAGAAAAAGATCGAAAACACCTTAAATGTAAAAGTCTAAAAATCTCAAAGCCTTGGCCAAATTCCTCTCTCAAATATCGCATAGAGAAGAAGGAGAACTAGGGCCGGCCACAATGGCTTATTTATACTGCTATAATTAAATCCTCCTAGGAAAAAAAGTCTTAGAATAAGACTAGGAAACCAAATAAATTAAGAAACATGATCCTAACTTGACTAGTAAAATTCACCCAGAAACTGTCCAGCCCGTTTTGGAGCCATATCTGCACCAAATCCAACCCATGATAGCTAAATTTAAAGCTTCTGAACATTTCTCCAGAAGGCCACGAACCCAACAAAGGTAATCTTGAGCTCTAAAAATCGCAATTAAGCCCAAAAATGTCACTTTCTAACACTGTGCACTACTTCTCTATTTCATCGCCAGAAAATAACCATTTGGTAGAAAAAACCAAAATTTTGACACGAACAAGCTAAGGAACTCACGAATGTCCTCCAATTTGAATTACTCTAAAATTTGTCCTTTTGGTAACATTTTGCTTCAAAGGAAGTCGAATGTCCTATATTAAAAATATAAAGCAAAGTATCAAAATTCTACCAGAATAATTACCAAAGCATACTAAGAATAAGGTAAAATATATAATATGAAATCTACTCAGCGATCGATCGAATAAAGCTAGCTTACAAGAGGAGGCCCGATAAGCTTCGAAGTTATCCCCAATGACTGATTTTTTTCATTGTTTGGAATGTTTCACCTTCTCTATCGGGGCTCCTTTTGCCTCTATTTTCCCCATTACTGTTGTCGCTACAGATGCTCCTATTAGGGTGATTCCTCCCATTGGGAAGAGAAGACAAGAGTACCCAGTCCTATTTTTGGAGGTTCAGTGGTTGGCTTCGGTCGGATAATAAGGGCTCTTCTTTTGAGTTGACTTTGAAAGGGTGTCTTATTTTTTTAAATTTACAAGAAACAACAAATAAACACTTTAATTGCCTTTTGTTTGCTCACTGTCAAATTCTCTCTTTGTGAAACACAAACCTAGGAAACTTTTGCCGCCGACCGTAGCCTTTGGCTTGGGTGCGGAGGCATTCGTGCTATTGCCTTTTCGAACAGGTGCTTTCTGAGCATCCTCTCTCCTTTGCCCTCTCCCCCTTTTCTTCCCCACTCATCTCCTATGCTTCTTTCCCCTCCCTGCATCCCTCCTCATTTTCCTTCCCCTTTTCTAGTTTTCTCCCTTCCTTTTTAATTCTCGGTTTTCCTCTGAGTTTAATCTTAGTTTTCCTTGAGCCAAGTCTCAACTATCCGGAGCTTCATGCCCGTTATCCGACGTTTATCGCTTGCTTTTATTGCTTTATGTCTTATAATTTTCCTTTCTCCCTCTTCCTTAGCTGTGATATTCCATCCCCAACCCACCAGGTGCTCAGATCGACGAGCTCCGATCAGAAATTGGATATCAGATCCACTTCCCTCCTTCACTTCCCCTCCCCAACCTCCAGGATATATCCCTATCGAGGCCTAGTGTTATGTGGCCTTTGCTACAGTAAGGATATTTTACATATCCCCTTAGCCTCACATTCTACCCATAAGATACATTGTTTGTATATATTTGCAGGGATTCGTGAAGGGGACTTGGATCTGATATCTACTTTCTCAGTTTGGAGTCTGTTCTGAGGATGTGACGGCCGCGGCGATCTGGTTTATGCTGCTTGAGATTAGGATTTTCTGTTGTTTGTTTTTTCAACCTTCAGACCTAAGCTTATATGAGCCTTTCGCTGTATCTTGGGTCGCGGCTCTCATTTTGCTTGGACCTTTTTACTTTATCTATTGTTATTTACCTGGCTCTCATTTTGCTTGGACCTTTCTACTAGGTTCAGAAACAGGCCGAGTACAAGAAAATAGTGTCATTTGGAACACCTGTTATTACCGAACTACAATCGTTAATACTATCCATTTCATGAGAAAAATGTGGGAGTAGGGGAGAAGATTGCACCAAGAAGTTAATTTTGATAACATAAACTGTCCAATGTCATAGCATTTCACGTCTACATACAACCACTTGGAATTTACGCAGTAACAACCGGTTCACGTAGAAACCTATACTCAGTCCAGACTTAATCCCAAACATCAAAGGTTTAGCACAAGTTTACAGAGCGTAAGCCACACAGCAGTTATAGTTTGGCTACGATCATAGTGTTTCATAGCTTCCTTATGAGGAGAAACATCCTCTGGTCAAGTTCAAAGTTCTTGAATTGTGAGGCTTCCCCCTTCAGCATCATCAAAAGCCCACCAAATGAAGCATTTACCTCCCTGAAGCCAAAAGACAAAACCCAATAAAAAAAGGTTCTCGATTATATGAAATAAACTATTGGAAGCAATTGATTGCGTAGGATTGGCATCATAGTTGTATGAGATATAATTCAAGTGACCTTATAGTGGTATACCAATTCCTTATGCCGACAGTTTATCTTTTCATTGTCTTAGTCACGGACAAATAAATAAATAGCACCACTGTTAGATCCTAAGAAGTGATTTATTTTTAATACTTACGCTTTTGGATCACGTTTAGAACCCTCTGAAATCTTAAAAAGCTTCCCTTGCATGACATACTCATATTCATCAGCCAATGTCTTGCGATTGCCCTGCAAAAAAGGTAAAACTTTTTTTGTTAGGCATAATCTGGCTAAATAATTTCGTAAAACTGAACTACAGATACAGCTACAACTGAGAACAAAGATCAAGAAAAGAATAGAACACAGTCATCCTTAGGAATCGTCTACTTTCTTCTCGTTGTCGATTCATTATTGTTAAAGATGTGACCTTCAAAGCTATCATATATACACCTCATAATATAATCAAATCCAAGCAGATACTATCACCAACTTTAAGTGACAGAAGCCCCGCCATTTTTTTTTCAGTTCAAGAATAATTTTATTTGAAGGCAAGAAGTATACAAACCTAAAAGCACAAAAATAAAATTTAAGAAAGAATAAAAGCATTCCAATAAATAACAATCTCAAGATGTGGCGGCAATCTGTAACTTTGAAGGTTCCAATGACCTATAAGTAAAAACCCACCCACATAAGATGTGGTGGCAATCTGTAACAAACCAATCCATTCACTGAGAATTTTCCCCTAGCAAAAAGGGGTGTGAATCACTGCAGTAATCTATATTTCCATCCATCTGAAAACAGTACTTAGGAGGAACCATGGAAAGACTGGATGTGCTATTAAACTATACTGGATGTGCTATTAAACTATATTATACTCAAACTACGCCAATAAAAACATCTAATAGACTTCTCATAAACATCCCACACAAAAGGCCTTCTTAAAATATGAACCCCATTGATCAGGGTACGTCAAAAGAAAGGAAAGCATACTTCCATCTCTATTTCATTCCTCAACTCTTTTTAGTTGGCACGTCAAGGGAAAAACACTTCGTGTTTGAAAAACCAAAGATACTAATGATTTGTACTTTGGATCATAGTAGAGAGTGGCTAGTGGACTGACTCTAGGCAAGTATCCATACAGCGAAAATGCCATTGCAAAAACCAAAAGTTGTAACCGCAAATGTAACTTGCTTTGAATTATCCCGTATCAGTAAAACAAGTGTTTCCATATAATATAAGGTCATGGGCCCCCACATCTGCAGCCAATCAATTTGACTTGGATGCTCCAATTCTATCACTGTATCATAGATAACTATTCACGTATTGGGCCTAGTGAACACACATCCTCGCATGTCGTGTTGCCCCATGTGTTTGGCTTAAGTCAGACCAGAAGTGAGGAACGGAAACATTAAAAGTAAAAAAAAAACCCCATAAAATCAAACATGCCAGTCAGTTTATTACAAGCTTATACAAATTTCAGAAGTTCAACCCCATCACAGGTCACAAAAAGCTTAAATCCGTACTGCATGTGAAGGTCCAATCAAAACCATGCATCACTATCAATGTAATTCAGGCTTCAAGTTCCTGTTCAAGTTATTCAAGAGAAATTTGCTTCATTCCAGAGGTACATGAAGGGATAGACAAGGACCGGTTTAACAAACTGAGCCGACAAGAAAAGTGTAACCAAAACCTCAGGGTGTCATGGACCATGTGGGGCTTTGGTGATAAAATGTGACTAATGAACAGATACCACTCTGATTTACAATAACACAAAACTTACTAGCTAGGTAATATCATCACCATCAGCCAAAAGTGCCTAAGCGAATCGTATTTTCTGCAAACTCATAAGACAATAGAAGATCTGGCACAAATGATATACAGTGCAACATGTGCATAACTAACTTAAATTCTAACCTTCGTTTTTATTAACAACTTACGTTCAACTTCCAAGTGGCCTTTGTTAATTACTAATTACTTATTACAAAGACTTCGGCATTTCTCAAAACGTCAAAAGGATCAGGACTCCCCCTTCAGAAACCACCTAATAGACTAACCATGAAATCAAAGGCAAGATACCCATGACTCATAGAAACTGCTAGGGACCCCAAAAAACCCAATTGAAAATATATTTTATATATGTAGTATCTAATTTATAATCCTAAATAAACCACAAAATGAAATTCCAAGAAAAAAGTTAAGGGTTCCAGAAAACCCAGTTCTGCCATTTGTGTTAAAATCACTGATAACTCTCAAGTTAATAACCCAAGTTGTAAATTCACTTACTTTCACTATACACTGGCACATGCTTTGATACATGTCACATTTTTCCAATACAGAATTACAGATACAGTAAAAAAACAAAAAGGAAACCATCAATATCTAAGCAACAAAGTGAAAAACAGAAGTTCGAGTAAGTAGAAGCTTTAAATTTTACCTGAGTGAAATAGCCAGTATCAGGAGTTCCATCCAAATTGATTGTGGAAGTTAAAGCCATTGAGAATTTCTCACCTTCCCTCATCGGATACACCTCTGAATTCACATCCAGGTGCATGAACATCTCGCAAGTCTCACTCTTTGCTTCTACTCGAGTAACTTTCAAAGCGCAAAATATCAACAAAAAATTAACAAAAAATTAAAGGTTTCTTGAAAAGGGTTTATGTAATTTGGAATAAGGAATTCGAAAAGATGGATGGGATTACCTTTATCGAACTTTTTGCCATCTGGGTTCAATCGCAGAATCTGAAATATGTCCTCGAACAGACGATCAACCATCCTTGCCGATCTGAACGCCGGGTGCTGTTTCGCTACAGAACGACGGTGTTTCGAGTAGTGGGTCGACTACGGAGCTTGCTAGCTTGCTGGAGACTGGCTTATAAAGTGCGTCGCTGAGAGAGTTGGAATGAAGAATATGCGGACCGCAATGGGAGCTACCATCTCCTACCTTGACCCGTTGAACGGTCCTGATATCCCAAAATATTCTAAACGTAAAATTAAATTTACTAAATAATTTTAAAATAACGAAAATTAAAATGATATAATTTTATTTTTTAGAATTTGTGAATTTTTTACTTGGTTAACATAAAAGAACAATAAAATTTGAATACATAATTTATTATTTTTAAACTCTCACTTATAAAAATTAGAAAATAATACTTATTACATGGAATTTAAACTTGAGCAGTCCCAAATTTCAAGTTTTTTTTTTTTTTTCCCATCCAAAAATTTAAATTTCTATATTTATAAATCCAAATAAGGGAATTGGTGCATGTTAATTCATAAATTCTGATTTTTGTTAAAATCCCAAGTTTATCTATCTCATCCAAACTTACTGTAAAAGTAATTCTCAATTTATTACCTTAAAATATTGTGGTTTTCAAACTTTTATATATCAAGTTTTTTCATCATACTCTTATACTTAAACTTACGTTTTTTTTAATAGACTTATATTATCGTTAGATTGACATGTGACATGGCTCCCACTTGGACTGTGCATCCACGTGTACATTAAAAAAATTAATAAACTAATTTAGGCCACATGGCTAAAAAATCTATTTTTTTTTCTAAACTTTTAATATAAGCTAACTCTCACTTTACTACTCTAAAATTTTTTGGTTTTCAACTTTTCATACATCAAGTTTTTTTCAACTTAGTCTGGTACCTAAAGTCATAATTCTGAGACATTTTCATACATCTGTTAAGTTTTCTGTCAGAACATCCGTTCACTGATAACGTGGCGCCCACATAAACAATGATTGGACACCATGTGTCAATATGGTCCCACTTGAATATTTAAAAAATTAATAATTTTTTTTAAAAAACATTCTGGGTTTTCGGATCTCGTCCCTAGTGGGGACTGCCAAGTTGAAAATGGAGGAGATCAAATCATGGCAGCTATTGAGCTCCATCGTCACCAGAAGCCCCTAGCAGCATCTCCGCCCACTCATGTAGAACTTTAACATGTTATGCCCTTCGTTTAACAGCAAGGGTGAATCGTTGCCATCGCCGCCGTCCAACGCCCAAAAGACTGAAGTTCTTCTTGAAAATCACGGCCGTCTCCACATGCGATCTCGGCACTGAGGGGGTTTGGGGTCGGCAGAGGGTTTAGGATCGGAATCAGAGGGAGTGGCATTTTCAATAATTGCAGGGGTATCGAGGGGCGATTTTATTAAGGATACAAATGTAATTACATCAGGAAGAGGAAATACTTAGAGATTAAGCAATCTTTATTTGCTAGCTGTAATAGTCTTGTATAAATACCCACAGTGTAACAGTTATTAATTGAGTTAATGAGAAATATTTACCTAATATGGTATCACTCGCCTCCAGTCTCACGACCTCTTTTTCGATCTCCTTTCCCGCTTCTCTCTGCGTCGATTCATCTTCTTCTTCGATCGGTTCTTGATCTTGATCGTGCTTCTTGCTTGAGATTCTTGCTTCTCATCGCGATCTCTTCCTCAATTTTAGCTATGGTGACTACAGCTTCTCCATCTTCCGAATCGGCTTCTCCTGTTCATCCGATTCCAGATGCCCTTCTCAACCCTAACTCTGCGATTTCATCCATCACGATCCAAAACATTGGATCTATGGTTCCAATCAAGCTCACAACTACAAACTACCTCACCTGGAGTGCCTTGTTCGCTCCGATCTTCCGCCGTTACAATCTTACCGGTCTCATTGACGGATCTCTGGTAGCGCCGCCCCAATACCTGGAGTGCCTTGATTCTTCTGGCAATCGCACTGCAACTCTCAATCCGACCTATGTTACCTGGTTTGAGAATGATCAGAACATTCTCATTTGGATTAATTCCACTCTCTCTGAATCTTTAATTCCCTACACAGTTGGTGTGACCTCTGCTCGAGAACTCTGGGCGAAACTGGAATCGCGCCTCGCCACTGCCTCTCAGTCGCACATTCACGAGCTTCGTTCTCGTCTTCGCAGTCTTGTCAAAGGTGATTTGACTGCTGCTCAATATCTTCAGCAGATTGAAGAAATTGCAGATGCTCTTGCCCGTGCCGGTGCTCCCGTGGAAGATTCAGAACTCATCTCAGTCACACTTCATGGCTTACCTCCCGAATTTGACTCGTTTGTGGATGCTATTCAGTTCCGTATTGGCTCTACCACTATTGATGAGTTGCATGACTTACTTCTTAGTAAGGAAATTCAGCTCAATAATCGGAAGAAACCTGTCTCCACTGCCTCTTTTCAGGCGTATCATTCATCTGCTGGTCTTCTTCCTTTGCCTGACAATTTTCCTCCTCAAGGTTTTGTTGCTTCGCATGCTTCTCAAGGTTTTACCAATCACGGCCGTCCAAATCGGGGTAATTTTCAGTCTCGTGGCAACTCTAGATACAACACTGGCCGGAATAACTCCTCTCGGAATCCTAATCAACGATTCTCTCGTGGTTCTCGTCCACATTACTCTTCTCCTCGAAAGTTATTCTGTCAGATCTGTCGCCAACCAGACCATGAAGCTTGTGCTTGTCCCCATCGCATGGATCCTCACTACACTGGCAAAGCTTCTCATTCTGCCATGATTGCTAATACTTCCTCTTCTACTCCTACCTGGATCGTCGATTCTGGTGCTAGCTCGCACATGACGAATTCGACTGCCCATCTTCAGAATACAGAAGCATATACTGGTCCAGAACAAGTGTATATTGGAGATGGCAAAGGTTTGCCCATTCTCCACTCTGGTGCATCATCTTTACATACCTCTACTCATTCTTTTTTGTTAAAGAATGTTTTACATGTTCCTGCCTTAAAGCATAATCTTCTCTCTGCGAATCAATTTCTACTTGACAACTCCTGTTCTATGCATCTTTATCCCTCTCACTTCACTGTGAAGGATTTTTCTTCGGGGATGATGCTTTTTAAAGGTCCAGTTCAACAAGGCTTCTATCCACTCTCCGCAGCATCATTACCTGCTCCTTCTTCTCATGCTTTAGTTGCTTCTGTCAAAGCTCCGAGACATCTCTGGCATCAAATATTGGGCCATCCTTCTGTGAAGATTGTAAATAAGTTGGCTTCTCAATTCTGTATTGCTGTTGTTGATCGTTTAAATAAAACCTTTTGCTCAGATTGTGCACTAGGGAAATGTTCCAGACTTCCATTTTCACGAACTACTTGTACCTCCAGCAAGCCTCTAGAACTCATTCACACGGATGTTTGGGGCCCCTCACCTTCTATTTCTCATCAGGGTTTTCGATACTATGTCATTTTTCTAGATGACTATACTCGTTATTGCTGGTTCTATCATTTGAAGTGTAAATCTGATGTACTTACTGTGTTTAAGCAATGGAAATTACTTGTTGAAAACTCTCTGTGTTCCAAGGTTATTGCCTTACGCTCAGATTCTGGTGGAGAGTTTGTTAGCACTGCTTTCTCTCAGTTCTTATCTAGCTCTGGAATTCACCATCAACTCACCTGTCCTCACACTCCTGAGCAGAATGGGTGTGATGAGCGTAAGCACAGACACATAGTTAAGACTGCTCGGACTCTCTTGGCAGCATCTAAAGTGCCCCACACTTATTGGGTTGAGGTTTTTGCTACATCTGTCTATCTAATCAACAGGTTCCCCACTATCTCCCGGCCTTCTCCCTGGCAGTCTCTCTTCAAGAAAACCCCAGATTATAAATTTCTCAAGGTCTTTGGCTGTCGTTGCTTTCCTTGGTTAAAGCCATACACCTCCTCCAAACTTGATCCCAAAAGCACACCGTGTGTCTTCTTGGGGTAGAGCCTCAATCATAAGGGCTATCTCTGTCTCCATCCTTATTCTCACAAAATCTATGTTTCACGCCATGTTATCTTTGATGAATCCCTTTTTCCTTTTCATTCCTTGACTTCCTCTTCATCGCCTCCTGTTCTTTCTTCTTCCTCCTCCCCCTTTTCCATTCCCTCTTCTCTTACCTTTTCCTTTCTCCCCTCACCTCCTGTTCTTTCCTCACCTTCACCCTCATCTCCCTCTGCTTCTGTGAATCCTGTCCCTCTCTCCCCTTCCCACCCTGCCCCCTTATCTCCTCCTGCAGATCCCTCCTCTTCCCATTCCTCACAGTCTCCAGCACCCACCAACCTTCACCCTATGCAAACCCGATCCAAATCCGGCATCTTTAAACCTAAAGCTCTCACTGCCACTAAGCATCCTATTCCTTCCCATCTTGCTGTTGACTATATCCCCACAACCTACTCCCAAGCCTCCAAATACTCTCATTGGCGCACGGCAATGCAGGAAGAGTTTACTGCCCTTACCAACACAGGTACCTGGTCCCTTGTCCTATCTTCTTCGTCTCCCAATCTTGTGGGTTGTAAATGGGTTTTTCGGATCAAACGAAAGCCCGATGGCTCTATTGATCGGTATAAAGCCCGTTTGGTGGCTAAAGGCTTTCACCAGCAAGAGGGCTTGGACTACACTGAAACTTTCAGCCCTGTAGCCAAACCTGTCACCATTCGTCTTCTTCTCACTCTTGCTGCTCAGTATGATTGGTTCCTAAATCAGCTCGATGTAAGCAATGCCTTTCTCCATGGCACTCTCACTGAATCTGTGTTCATGCAGCAACCACCTGGCTTTGAAGATCCATCTAAACCCCATCATGTTTGTCATCTTCACCGATCTCTTTATGGTTTAAAACAGGCCCCTTGCGCCTGGTATGCTAAACTTCATACGGCCTTAACTTCTCTTGGGTTCCATGGTTCTCAGAGTGATCACTCGTTGTTTATCAAGCAATCTCCCACTTTGGTGTTCATCCTTGTGTATGTGGATGATATTTTAGTGACTGGCCCTTCCTCTGCAGCCTGTCAACAGGTTATATCACATCTTCGTGCTCTCTTTCCAATCAAAGACCTTGGTGCTCTTCACTACTTCCTTGGTATCGAAGTAAAACGGTCCTCTTCAGGTATCTTTATCAATCAGACTAAGTATATCTTAGATCTTCTGACTACGGCACACATGGAAGGTGCCAAGCCCTGCACCACTCCTCTCAGTACCACTAAGCTTGATCACACTTCTCCTCTCCTTGACAATGCTTCTGAATATCGGTCTCTCGTTGGTGCTCTCCAGTACCTCACCTGGACTCGACCGGATCTAAGTTTTGCTGTTAATCTGGTTTGCCAGTTCATGCACACTCCACGGCTCTCCCATATGCAGGCTGTCAAGCGCATTCTGCGTTATCTCAAGGGTTCTCTCGACCTGGGCTTATGGTTTTCTAAGTGTTCTCAGGCTCCCTCTCTTCATGCCTTCTCTGATGCAGATTGGGCAGGCTGCCCCTTAGACCAGCGTTCCACAGGAGGTTACTGCATCTACTTTGGCAACTCTCTCATCAGTTTGAGTGCGAAGAAGCAACCTACTGTTGCTCGCTCCTCCACTGAAGCCGAGTATCGCTCTCTTGCTAACACTGCTGCAGAACTCACATGGCTCTGCAAAATCCTTGCTGATCTTACTTATCCTCTTCCTCATTCTCCCCAGTTATGGTGTGATAATATCTCAGCTCTCTCCTTAGCCAAAAATCCCATTTTCCATGCTCGTACCAAACATGTCGAGCTCGATTACCATTACATTCGTGAACAGGTTCTGGCAAATCAAGTCTCTGTGCATTTTGTGGCTTCCCAGGATCAGATTGCTGATATTTGCACCAAGGCTCTGTCCAAACCCAGATTCCTGTTTCTCCGTTCCAAACTTCACCTGAGAATTTCCCAGTTTCGTTTGAGGGGGGATATTAAGGATACAAATGTAATTACATCAGGAAGAGGAAATACTTAGAGATTAAGCAATCTTTATTTGCTAGCTGTAATAGTCTTGTATAAATACCCACAGTGTAACAGTTATTAATTGAGTTAATGAGAAATATTTACCTAATAGATTTCTACTGGATTTGGAAGGGTAAGTCTTTGAACTCGGTAGATGGAGAGTCCGAATCGGGAATCGAGTTAGGATTCGGGTTGGGCAGGGAGGGATCAATGGATGGAGTTGGGTCGGGTTGGGAGGTGACGGTGAGGGAAGGACGAGTGCGCGTGGGGAAAGGAGTGAGGAGTCGTCGTCGCCAGCATCGTCGATTCTGTCGGCGTCATCGTCGAAGCCTTCGAATTGGGAGTTGGTGAGGACGGATGAAGGAGAGAATAAAGGGTTAGAGAAGGGGAAGAGGAAGAGGAAGATGAAGAAAGAGAGCAGGGTTAAGAGGCGCGTGTAATAGAGTGACGCCATCACCATTCCTGCCACAGAGAGATCATTCATGCTCGTGAGGGCAATGATTAACGGATACTTAAGTACCATATTTTAGTAAAGTATGTGTCTTAATCTATTTAGCACAATACATTGAATCAGATATTGCATTTTTCATGAAGAATAATACCAACATATGAGTTTTAGAATGAAATAAAGTTTATTTATTGATGTCTCAAGAACATTAAAGATTTACACTTCTATTCTAATGAAGCCACAAAATTCATGGTCTTATTAGGCAAGCAAGATTTGAATCTTTCTCTAGCCTACATACAAATTGCTTACAAAAAGGACTTGTATTTACATATGGAAATAAATTGATCCTACAACGACCAACGAAGCAAACACTTGTTGCTACATCTTCATATCAGTTAAAAAAATACATATCTTCAATGTTTTCACTTCAGAAGTTCAAGGATTGTGTCGACAAACATTTGCTTGATGATAAGTTAGTTGGTTTATTATAAATTTATAATCAGGGGAGGCATCGGTCAAAGGGAGCATCTAAGAGTACGCGACATTGGCCACATGAGCAAAATATTTTTTGTTTCCTTCAGACCATCCATTCATCTCATGAGAAGTTTTAGCGAGACAGTTAATCGAAGATATGTGGGCATTCAAATGGGAGTGTTATGAAAGTAGTATGAATGCACATTGAAAATGCAGTATGGATGAAGATTCCAAAAGATGATTAAAGTTTACTATTCACTTGATGACTTTGGTTCCCATTAATATATTAAAATAACCTATAGGATGGTTTGTTAGGTCTTAACTTTTACCTATAAAAGATTGAAGAATAAAGGAAAGAAGTGAGTTGAGAAATATACGGAGGAAATGAAAGAAAAGAGGAAAGGAAGAGAGATAAGAAACAAGAGATAGAAATAAAGGAAAGAAAGAAGAGAGATGCAGAAGAAAATACCAACGAACCGATGCTAGAGAGAAGAGATAAAATAATGAGGGTTATTTTGTACTCCTATTATTTCAGATAATGCAAGAAAGTACTATTGCTGCCCCTAGAATGTAGGCATACGTGCTGAACCTCGTAAATATTGTCTCTTATTTATTATATTCCACTGCACATACAATCTCAATTTCACAACAAAGACCAACTTAAAATGGTTTTTTGTTCTTAGTTTTCATTTTGTGTGCCTTTTCTATTACATTTCTTCTACATGTCTTCCCCCATCCTTCCTTCAATCTTCTATTTTCCACATTTCTTTCATGTCTCTCTCTTTTATCTCTAACACAAAACTACAAACTAAAACTTGCAGGTTTCTGCTCCGTCTTCGTAAACTATTTAATGCAAGTTCGTTTGTATCAATCCTTGATACCTCTTGCCTAAATTTTTTTCTTATTTTTGGAATTGTAGGGTCTAAATTCTTACAATTTCATATAGTTGTGGGGCTGAATTTTTGGTCAATGTAATAGTAGATTGCATCCTTCAAACCAAAGGAAATAGATAATTGAGCCTTAATACATGAGTTATTAAATAATAGAGTTTTACATCAAAGATATAGCAAAATAATATACAATTTATATGTGGAACTCTATTCTCCAACACATCTTCTCATAGGTGAACCCATATAGGGTCACTCAAGAAATCAATCCCCACACCAAGAACAAATCAATTCATTATGCCGGAGCTAACACCTCTTTTCAAGAGCTCGGTCATCATTCATTTACTAGAGCCAACACAACTTTTTGAAGGCCTAATCATTCCCTTACTACTCCTAAGCTGAAGCTAGCCCTAACTTTTCGAAAGTCTAGCTTAAAAAAGCAAACTGGAAACTAATAAATTGGGCCTAGGGCGTGTTGGAATAATAACTTATTATAATACAATGATAAACACTTTAAGCCTAGAGCCACCACCAATGTCAATAATATTGTCTTCAACTTAACCATATTAAGTTTTATAATAACAAATGTCGATGTTTAGACTATAAATCAAAGTCAATGCTAAAAGTGACTGTAAATGAGACTATTTTATACCTTGTCCTTGACCACACTAATTTACCATGTTAATAAACAAACTCATGTTTGTCAAAGCTCAATTCTAAATCACACACGTTCGAGCAAAAGAATCTAACCTCCCTATGTTTCCGCCCATAATGTGGAATATACAGATACTTTTTCAGAATCCCAACCAACAAGATCCTTCCACGTGGCAAGAAGCCAACCAATTTGAGAAAGCACCCGTCCACCAGGCTAGATATTAGAAAATAAATTGAATATTAAGAAAAGGTGAGAAAAACAAGGAAGAACGTATTGTGTTGGAGTATTTTGGACCTCAAACTTTTGTCTGGTTGATGTTCACACACCTTCGAAGCCTCCCAGATTCTCACACCTTAACTTGCACCAGAACACCATCTTTGTTCATCATCAAGTTTTCCCTCTCTTCATAACTCCTGAATCTTTGGCTATATTTCTGATCAAAATCTCCCATTTTCTCGGAAAACCCATCACCAGATTCTTGGCGTTTCCCTGAATCCAGCTGCAAAGATTGGTTTTTGGGAAGAGTTCTGATCTGGGTGTTCCGCAAAAAGGTGGTTTGAGCTTTTGAGAGAGAGTGAGATATGATGGTGGGGGCTGCTCTGTCTGTGGTGGGTTCGTCGGTGGTGGACTCGCACACAAGTCCTTGCCTGTGTTTGGATGCGCTGCCGACTACGGCGATGAATCTCAAGAGCGGGGGAGAAATGGTTTTGCAGAGGAATTCAATGGCCAAGAAGCATGTGGTGAAACCAGGCTCCTTGGAGTTGGGCAGTTCGTTCATTGATTCCGGCCACGACAGGCGATTTTCGATGAAAGCTGTTCGTGGTATTGGCAGTAGGAGTACGAGGAAGCGAAAGAACCGGGGTTTTGTAATTGTTAATGAGCTTGCAGGGCAATACGAAGACAGTTTTGAGGATGTTAAAACGGTGAGAAACTTGCCTCCTGTTCATAATTTTGATCTACTTTCTTAGGAAGATCTTTTATATGTTCAACTCTCTTACATAACATGTAGTTTGTTGGTGTTTTGGTAGTTGATTTTGTGATACTTATTTTAGAAATTTGCGTTTGGCTATGCTTATAGAAGAATTACGGCTTCATTTTTGGTCCGTTTCGCAGTTTGAAAATCTATGTAGATTGGTTAGTTTCTAGAGTCCATTTGATGTGGGAAGATGACCCTAATGTGTTACCGTTTGTGCTCACAGACGGAGCATCTTATTGTAACGTAGCTGACTGTAATTTCCCTGCCTGCAGCAATTACTCAACTATTTTACGTACAAGGCTGTGAGGACTGTTATGAACCAGCTGTATGAGATGAACCCAACACAATATAGGTGGTTGTACGAGTAAGTCATCGATCAGGCCGCTTTCGTAATATGGATTTGACCTCATATTTTAGCAACTTTGTTGTTTTATCTAACTCCTGCTTCCATTTTCTTTGGGACAGTTTTGTTGTAACTCACAAGCCTGGAGACGGGAAGCGGTTCCTTCGCACCCTGGGGAAGGTACTCTATAAAATCTTGTGTTCTGTGGTTGCTTAGAACTCAAAAAACTCAAAAGAGGGACGACATTTGTTTTGTTTCGATTATAACTGTATTAGACGCTGAACAGAAAGAGTTCCACTGAACCATTCCTTTCGCAACTCGTTTGCGTAGCTGAAATCACTTTCTGGAAACCTGACAATCTAAAGCACAAGACTCACTTTCACACTAATATTTTCTGTCCCTTTGATGTTTTACCTACAAATTTACACAAATGACGGAAATACAAGGCGTGCTGATTGACAGGAGAGGCATGAACTTGCTGAGAGAGTAATGGTGACGCGGCTTCACCTCTATGGTAAATGGGTCAAGGTAAGCAATTTCAAGCATTTTTCTTGAGCAAGCAAAGCATATATATGGCACGGAAGATCTTGAACAATGTGAGAAGTATTTTTCTTGGACGCACTTTGATGCAGAAATGCGATCATGCCGCAATATATCAAGGAATCGCAGACGAGAACTTGGAGTTGATGCGTGAACGGCTTACTGAGACTGTGATATGGCCCTCCGATGACAACACGGAGAAGATTGGCTGACGGGGGATTGTGGCTTTCATCGTGCATGGTTGAGCTTGAGCCTTGTTTGTTGTTCCTAGTCTAGTCTAGGTATATTATTTGGCACCAAGTCCAACTAATAAGTTGGCGAATATCTGTAAATTGTATATAATGTATGAATTTGATCAAATATCCTCCTCACCCTCCCTCACCACTTGGCCTAACTTCAAGAGCTTCAGGCCCCTTGGTTGCGATTGAATCCATGTAAACGAAAACTCCTCGTACGTTTTGCAGTCAATGAAAGAAAATTCGTATCACTAACTAAAAACGACCATTGTCGTTTTAGCTTCTGTTACAGTGGAAGGAAAACGAATCCTTGATTTCGCGACGGATAAGGGAATGGTTTCTCTGAGGGCTTTGTGCGCCATGCCCGTTCGAACAGATCGCACATCTTCGAAACCGAGCATATGGAGGGAGGGGGATCCAATTTTCTAAGCAAAGATTTGACATGCCATACTAAAAGTAATTTTAACTGGTTTTCCAAACCTTATCGATTAAAAACCAAAGACCTTATTACGGTCACCAAAGATTTTAAAATCCTCATTTAAAATCCTAATTGACTACCTTCAGATTTTAAAGTGTATTAAATCCTAATTTGACTACACCCTCTTTAGATAACTTTCATTAATTAAAAAAATTAATATATGAAATACAAAGCTCAGAGGTAATTCAAATACAAGCCTAACTCAAAAATAAGTACAACAGAAAAGCCCAAAAAGAGTAAGCACACAACAATAAAAACCCCTAGATTTGAAAGACTGCAGACTCGGTCACATCAGCTGCGCGGCTATCGCCGATCTGCGACCACCTCCAAGAAGAACATATGAACAAATAAAAGCATTTTAACAACCATCAACACTAATTCAAATATTTAGATGAACAATTTCGAGAAGAAATTTAAAATCCTCTAATTCAAATCCAAATAATATAGTTGAAAATGCGTACAAAGAAAGAGAGAGGATGTCCGCATGGGAAAGAAAAATACTGTTTATATCGAAACGCACAAACTTGAAATCTTAACCGATGTAGAAAATGCATCATTTGGTCGTATACGAGCTCACCCAAATCCTCATTTATTTGCAAGACATTCCTGTTTTCCGGCAGTCAACAATATCGGATTTTGGTTTTCACAAATGGTGGCGAAATGAATCAGGCGATTTCAGTACTAGTTCCCATAGGGCTTTCTCAATTCGGAAGCAGCCAAAGTAAATCTTGTACAACACAATCAGCCCTGCCTCAATCACAGTGGCATCGGAGCATCCTTTGCCCGATACTCCTCAACACAAAGCTTCCACGAGGCCTTTGATGCAACAACATGCCACAATTATTCTGGTCACTTCATACATTTGGAAATAAAAGATTGCCGATGTATACATGTTTACAAATCTGACATGATACCACGGCATTGTACACGCAATGTGATGTGAGTCAGACGGTGCACTAAGTTTACATAACTACAACTGCATTGATCATATGATACAAGGTATTAAAAGGGGTTCAAAAGAAACAAAAATAAGGAAACAAAAATGGAATAGGCAACCTGGTCAGTACCCTTAAAATCATATAGCTTCCGGACCACTGACTGGAAAGATAGTAATGTGTTGCACCTATGACGAAAAAATAATGATGTAAGCACAAACTTGGCTAATTACAAACTCCATGTCGTCATAAGCTTTTCTCGAGGTCACATTTGGTGAGAAAAAAAATGGCCATGGCAACAATCAGGAGTGCAAGTGAGATAAAAAATGAGTCTACTTAGTGCCATGAGAAAAAAAAAAACACTAAACGAGATGATAGTTTGACAGACGGAGGAGGGGTCAAAAGCGTAGCAATTTGTAACTTTAAGAGTGGTTTTTCCTAAATATTATAAGGACCAAATTGTTATAGGCGCCGAACCCCCCAGATGTCTTTAACCCAGATGCCCTCTCCCACACTTGCTGCACTGTGAGGTCGAGTTGGCGGAGCTGGAGTGCTCCAGCTGGTTTTGATATATATGAGTTTCTTTTTCGGCTTAAGGGGCAGAATGGGGAGGCCAAAGTTAGGAAGAGAAGTTTTGCTGGAATACCACTACTATTCTATTATTTTTCCCGTACAATTAACCTCACTTTCACTTTATATAGGAATAGTTTTGAATTAAAACAACAATCATACTAAAATTTCTCATTTTCAGAGTTATGGTAAATTGGTTAATGCTTACTATCAACCAAAAATGAAGTCATTGTTTGAAGCTTACCATGTGGTTGCAAGCCACAACGGACGCTGAATGTACAATGAGGTCAAAACTAGTGCAACTTCATCATTACTTACTCTTGTTCTTTGCCAGTGGTTTGAGGGTAGGAAAATCATGTTGAGCAATCACCAAAGGTTGTAAATTGCCCAAGCGCTGTTCTTACTCGAAGCTGTGCCACAATGAATGAGATAAGATTCAACTGATTATTAAATAAGATGGATAAATAACAAATTTGAGATATCTTAACAACCTTCACATCTAGGCAAGGATCATTGACCATGCTCTTTACTTGAGAAACTACGCCAGCATTGTGTAGTTTTACAAGCCGACTTAAAGCACCAGGACTTGATGGAAAAGTAAGATTCACAATGGCCCAGACAGAAGCTGTACGTAATTGGTTTTCATTACTCTGCAAAAACTCGAGAATAAAATATTGTGTCCCGCTGTCAGCTTGTGGAATGAGTTGATGCATAACTGCTTCCTTCTGAAATTCATTCCCACTTGCAACATTGCTAAGCACATACATTCCCTATATGAAAACGACTTAAAACCCTATTATAAAGTAAAATAATATAATAGAAACAACAAGATCAACTATAAAGAAAGGAGTCAAAAGCTTCAACGCCTACTACTTTCTTCTGCATATTTAGATCTTGTTACTGTAGAATTTTCAGAGAGACGGGCTGAGGGCCCCACTTCCAACAACACCGACACTGCCCCTAACTTGGTAATTACCACCTGCCCAATCCGTCAAGTGTGGGGTTTTATATCAAAAGGCCTCGATTTTAGTTCGAGTGGGTAATCTTATTTAAACCCTTCTTTCTTTTTCCCTCTGGCAGATGTGGGATAGCCAACACGCTCCTACATGTGGGACATCCACACATAGGCAACCACATGGAGCCAAGTCAGGACTCACCCAACACTTGGGGCCAAGGGGGACCCACCCATCACTGCGCAAGGCCAAAGAGGACCCAGCCAATCACGTGACAGTACGGGCCCACCCCTTGGCTCTGATACCATGTAAAATTTTCAGAGAGACGAGTCGAGGGCCCCACTTCCAACAACACCGATACTGTCCCCAATTTGGTAATTACCACCTGCCCAATCCGTCAGGTGTGAGGTTTTATCACAAAAGACCTCGATTTTAGTTATTTTAGTTAGAATCGAGTAATCTTATTTAAACTATTCTTTCTTCTTCCCTTTGGCAAATGTGGTGTAGCCAACAATTACTTTAATCAAGAGAAGGTAAACACTGGTATTCTAATAACCCCATTAGGCCATCACAGGATTCACTTCTAAACTGGGTACTTGACTTATAAGCATAAAATCTTTTGCACAGTTAGAGTCAATATTAAAGATGGAGATGATTTCACGTTAACTAAGGCTTGCTTTCTGACTCAAGGAAAGCAACTCAATGGCCCACGCAAGACCCGGAACTAGAAAACATCTTTTATGAATAAACCTTCAACAACAACATGGTATTCCAAATTATCCTCGGTTAAACAAACCAATCAATAATACTATGGGATAAGTAAGTTCAGTTTTTGCATAATATACTGATACACCAAATGCACGTTTGAAGAAATTTCCAGTTATGCAGAATAAACTTGCAATCTAGGGATGAAATATCTGAATTTAGAACTGGCATGAATTCACAACATTATTAGACTGATAAACCAAACGCATATTTCAGAAATTTACAGTTATGCACATTATAAACAAAATGGCAATAAGGAATGAAGTATCAGAATTTAGACTGCATGTCACCAAGGTACCTATAACATGGCTACTTAATGTCATCAATCCAAAGAAAGACATCTAACCTGTATCCAAATTTCATCTTTTGAAACATTCTGCAACTGCCTCCCAACAGCATCTAATATCATGCCATTTTCAGCAAAGAAAAGATCAATGGACTTCACACATCCATCAACAAGATTCCGAATAAGTGCACGAGCCTGCTGTTGGACAAAAGGTTCGGGGTCTGCAAGGTGCAAATACATTTAATTTTAAGCTAACATATAAAGAAAAATTATTAAAGGAAAAATTCTAAACTGCCACCGACAAATCATCACATTACCACAGATGACACTTGCTAATGAAGAAGCCGTAAACTCCATGAAGATCTCTTGTTTACAGGCATTGTCAGCAAGGAACATCAGGTTCCTTAATGCCCATAAAGCATTTAACCTCACAGTTGAATCCATTGATCTTGATAACTGAACAAGCTGTTTCATGCCTCCACACTGTACAAATAATGACTTATGCATGGTAAAATCAAGGGTAAAGTACAAAAAACTACCTCAACTATTGGGATCACGACAGTTTCATACCTCATCTTTTAAAATTGACAATGTCATACCGCATCGTACGAATTTGTGACAATGTCATACCTCCGTCAATTTTGTCTGTTAAATGTTGACGTGGCAAGAGACGGGGACCACTTTCTATTAAAAAATTAATAAAATATTATTAAAAACTAAAAAAAATATTTAATATTTTTTAAATATTAAAATAATAAATAAAAGTAAAATTTTTTTTAAAAAAAAGGTAAAGTACAAAAAACTACCTCAACTATTGGGGTCACGACAGTTTCATACCTCATATTTTAAAATTGACAATGTCATACTGCATCTTACGAATTTGTGACAATATCATACCTCAGTCAATTTTTCTGTTAGTTTTTCTGTTAAGTGCTAACGTGGCTTGATTTGGAACCTACTTTCTATTAAAAAATTATTAAAAACTAAAAAACAATTATTTAATATTTTTTAAATATTAAAATAATAATAAAAAGCAGAAGAAAAAAAAACCCTCATTTCGTCCCTCCCCTCCCCCCTCCTCCCTCCTCTCTCCTCTCCCCATCTTCATCTTCTTCCCCCACCTGCAAATCCCAACAAAAAAAAAACAAAAAATCCAATTTGTCTTCCCCCCACACCCAATTTCCCCACACCCACACTCTTCTCCCTCCTGTAACCCAGAAAAAAAAAAAAAAAAACCCAGATCCTGTCGACGGGAAGATGGGTGAGCAGAGAAGGTGGAGGATGGGTGTGAAAGAGGATGTAGAGAATGGATGAAAGTGGTGGATTTGGGGTTTGATGGGTTTTCAAAAAAAAAAAAAAAAAAAAAAAAAAAAAAATTTTCCTTCCTCCATTTTTTCCTCTTCTTCCTCCTTCTCCTTCTTCTTCTTCCGGAGGGGGGTGTTGATGGGTTTTCAAATTTTTTTTTATTTTTTCTTCCTCTTCTTCTTCCTCCTTCTCTTTCTCCCTTCTTCTTCTTCCGCGCCGACAGGGGGGAATTTTTTTTTTTTTTTCCTTCCTCCTTTTTTTCCTCTTCTTCTTCTTCCTCCTCCTCCTCCTCCTTCTCCTTCTTGTTCTTCCGCAGGGGGGTTGCTGGGTTTTCAAATTTTTTTTATTATTTTTATTTTTTTGGGTTTGCAGGTGGGGGGAAGAAAATGAAGATGGGGAGAAGAGAAAGGGAGGGGAGGGACGAACTGATGGTTTTTTTTTTTTTTTTTTTTTTCTCTGCTTTTTATTATTATTTTAATATTTAAAAAATATTAAATAATTGTTTTTTAGTTTTTAATAATTTTTTAATAGAAAGTATGTCCCGAATCAAGCCACGTGAGCACTTAACAAAAAAATTAACAGAAAAATTGACTGAAGTATGACATTGTCACAAATTCGTAAGATGCGGTATGACATTGTCAATTTTAAAAGATGAGGTATGAAACTGTCGTGACCTCAATAGTTGAGGTAGTTTTTTGTACTTTACCCTAAAATCAACAACTATGTTGCCAATCACGCTGAGAGCTGCAACCTGAAACGAAGAGAAGTCATAAGGTAATTTTAGAAACCATTTGCATTGATGCAACTGCATAATGCATATCTGTATTTCAATCAAACGTAAATTCTTGGGAATAATACGGGACTAGACTCATCTGACATAGAAACGGGTTTATTAGTGATAAGCAAAGGATATACCTGGACAGACGTAGAAGGGTCATCCGATAGCTGAACCAAGGGAGGGACAATCATTTCATTCATAAAATTACCTGCACAAAAATTCTGAATGACAATTTCTCAGAAACACCTATGCGTGTAATAAAATTTTAAATATTAGTGACCTAGAACACATTGCAAACCTTGATTGACCGAGAGACACATCTTAAACAAATGCAAGCTGCCGTACGTACTTCAGAACTATCATGAGTTAGGGCATCAGATACCAATTTCAACGCCTATATTGAGGAAAAATATCAGAAGTTACAAACTGGCTGGATTTTCAACAAACAATCAGTTCTACAGCTTAGTAAGACATAAGACAAGGAAGAGAAATGAGGTCATGATGATTTGCTCACAGAAACCACTGTAATTGGGGAAAAGGGGATTTTTTTACAACTTCTATTTTTGGTTTTAAGTTTTTATTTTTATTTTTATGAAGGAGATGTGGGCATATGAGAGAAAATATGGGAAAACAAACAATGATGGAAAAAATTAGCATTCTTAGCAAAACCGTAATAGCTAACCCAGGCACAAGTTAATGTATTATATGAAGCAACAGACCTGCAACAACAGAAATCTAGACCTGCAGCTCTCCAACTTTGAGCATAGATCAGCCAGTGCCAGCAATATTCCTTCCAAGCGTTTGGGATGCAACGGACTCTTTTGCAAGTGGTTGTAAAGTTTATCAATAGCATTTGCCTCAAATGCTAGTTTCTGTAGATCCAGTTTTTCTGAAATTAAACTAGAAAATGCAGAGGGAGCTTCATCTCCAACTTGACCAGGATCATCATGAAGTTCAAGCAAGAGATGCACCAACTTGGTTTTGATGCCTATATCTTGCAAATAGAAACAAGAGGAGTTCCTTATAACAATCAAGCACATAGAGGCCAATAATGGTACGGGTATACCTATCCTTTGTCAATTCAATTACAGAACTCAAAGCTCTTCCATTTTCAGATCCCACAAACTCTAAAACAGCTTCAACATTGTTTTTCATAATTGTGGCTAGAGACTCTAAACTATTATCTCTCTGACTTAGAGAACCTTCAAGAAGGCTAATTAGCTTCTTAACAACCCCAGCATGACACAGTGCCTTCTGTTCAGCGGTATTCTCACAAGAATGTATGATTATACTTGCACCAAGTCCAGTAACATTTTCATTCTCACTATGCAATAACGAAAGAAGAAACTCCATGTTTTTCTCTTGAAGGAAATCACACTTTGGAGCCAGTTTTGACTGATAAATCATTCTTAAGGAACGTGCACCAGCATCGACAACCTACAATAAAAATTAAACCATCGAATGGCATTTAAAATGACCTTGGAAGAAAAGGTACGCATGGAAGCAGGGCATATTAGAAACAAGGGCCAATTCTGCAATTAGAGTAAAATCAGAGTACTTAGTGACACATTAACTAACTGAAACAGAATAGATGAACAATGTCAATATGGTCCATATACATTAATTCAGTAAAGAAGGGAAGGACAAGATTTCCTTCTCTCATATCCACTCCAATGCCCCACCCCACTAGGTTAGAGAGAATTATTCATAGGGAAAAGATGTGAGATAGGGGAATACAGAGAGATTCATAAACAGCAGACAATTTGAAAATGGAATGTCTGGTGGTGTCAGTCTAGTGGCTCTATCTTTCATAATTTGTAGAGTTATACACATTATTATTTGTGAACTTTATTGAGCATCAGGCATTCAAAAAACACAGCAATGACACCTTGACATGGATAAACTATAATTCTAGATTGTGGATTCCACAATTCTCTCTATTACCAATGTTTTGATCCAACTTCAAATCAAAACTGCCAAATCAGGAGAATTGTTTATATCATCAAGATATATAGGATTTTTCATATGGGTGTCACTTCTATAATCCTGATCATTTACAATTATGGCTTCTTTTTCTGTCTTACATAGAGAAATATAAACCCATACCCATTTTTTTTTTTTATATCACTAATACCATTTCATTATAAATACCTTTTTGGAGCTTTATGAATTTATAAACAAATGTCCTTTGCTATAGAAAAAAAAAATGAAAAGAAGGTTTTTTTATTCAGTTCGCTATGGTCACTCAAAGCTCTTTAGTTGCTTTTGCCAAGTTTTCTTAATAAAACAAAGGCCCTTGAGATCATCCTTTGGGCATATGCTTACAATCTGGTAGCAAATGGAATATATCAAGTTCTTATAGCAGTGGTTGACATAGCACAGGTTAGTGAAAATCGCTTGTAGTTCTTGTATAACTAAAAAATCCTAGTATCAATTAGGTGGGTTTTGGATTTAGGAGATATTAATGATTCTGCATGTATTAAAATATGGGTGAATGGTCTTAAGCACAACAGCTACACGCCCCTTGCCAGAATAAATGTGGATCCAATACACCATTACTGACGTGGTATATCAAATACATGAATACACACAATCATTTATTCCACTTTTAAAAACCTGAATTTTTTGAGTACATTTTTATGGAGTATAAACAAAGATTTCCTATCAGGACTAAAACCTTCAAATATAGAAGTGATTAATTATAAAACCGTATCGGGACCAGAACTTTCCAACACAAAAAGCATTCACTAAAAGACCTAATTAAGCTAGAACTTTCAAATATGAAAAACATTTAAAAAATTATTTCTATAAACTAAAACACCTGACTTAAAACCCAAGAAAGGACAACTAAGATGTTTACAACTTCAATCACATTTAGGTTCAACAGAATAGTTTAAATATTTGTGCATTAGATTAAACCCGGAATAAAGACCTGTATCTCTTACACTAAAGAGTCAATTCAAAAACTGATTTAATCCCAGGCCTATGAGACATAAACTTCAAATCCATACAAACTTGTCAACTTCCACTTTCACACATTTGCTACACATATCTCAAAAATGCCAAATCTGGAAAATGGCAAATTGGCACTTATTAGCAAGTAGACCCGATACTCTTCCCCGGTTGGAGCAAAGCTTGATCTGAAGTTTTGAAAGGTTTCAAAAACAAATTCCAGGTTTCTTACTTCCCATATTTGGTTAATCTTGCAAATGAAAGCAACATAAGATCCTAAGATAAATTCCTACAAATAGTCCATCGATTCAAACTGGAATCCTGAATAACCTAGCCATGGCATAGACGCATGACCCATAACCCATAGGCATAACCTAGCTACATTTAACACGGGCAAAGCATGTTGCATTGATGTTTGGTGTAGCACAACTTAACTGTGGCACCGAATAAAAATGGTATGTCTTTGATTGTATAGTGAACTTCCATCATAGTGAAGATAATTCTCCACAAGCCGAAAATCTTTGATCACTCAATAGCTTATAAACTACTAAACATAGTTTGAAGATAAAATGCAGTTAGTTTAAAGGAAGTGATTTCCGCACACCCATTTTCTCCCCCCGCAACCCATGCTTATTTCTGGCCTCCGGACTGAACAAATTAAAGAAGAATCAAGGGACAATAAAAAAACATGAGTGTGCATTAGGAGAAAATGGGTGTGCCAAAATCACTCCCCCTTAGCTTAACCACAATTCTAGTTTTGGTAAACCAAGTTCCCCATTTTTCATACCTGCGTTTCTTGTAATTTTTATTTTGGCCTAAATTATAAACTTCACAGGCGAAACCGACCTTTTGCACAAAAGACAGACTTGAGCAAGTAATACAACAAAAAGGCAATTGAGATCACATCCAGTAGTAGCAGAAACGCATCAAGTTCCTATCTTCTTTTTGGTCCGTATCGATCTCCCATCTTTTAAAATGAGTAATTCACATCACATTTCTTATAATCTGAAGCAACAATTCATTTTCTTTTCCGCATTTTCTCCGCAACCAAAATCAAATAAACGTTCTCATCCAGCTAAAACTAGCAGAAAACCGAGCAATAATTCGATTAATTTGACATATTCGATCAAACATTTGTTCCCAAAAGTAAAATTCAACAAACGAAAGCAATTGTACCTTAGCATCAGGATGCGATAGAAGCAAGAGGAGGTTAGGAAACACGCCGGCGTCGAGAATGGCCAACACGCCGGCATCGAAGCCGCAAGCGAAGCTTCCGATGGCGGCGGCCGACTGAACAAGGAGATTGTTGTCGTGATGAGCCTGGGGCTGGGCTTGGGCTCTAGCGGCGAGGATGGCAGCGACGGGTGGGACCAGGCCGAGCTTGATGAAGGAGAGCTTCTTGGTGCGGTTGCCGATGATGCGGTTCTTGAGCTCTCTGAGAGACTTGAGCTGGACGTCGGAGTCGGGTGAGGTCAGCCGGGTCAGGAGGTCCGAGTGGGCCCCACTTGTTGAAGAGGCGGAGGCGGAGACTGAGGCTGAGGCTGCGGTGGGCATCGCCGTCGTCGTCTCGCTGGAGAAGCCGAATGGCGTGACATGAAATGGCCACCGCGCTCCCCGGAAGAGCGAGCTATAGCCTCCTCTGGAGAGGGAGAGAAATTCGGGAGAAAACTGGAGAGAGAGAAATTGTCCCCTCAGTCAACATTTGGGTTTATTTTCAGAAGGTTTTTAGTTAAAATAATTATTGAGATTTGCATAAAACATCATTTTAATTATTGAGATTGAAAATTAATAGAAATAGTGCCTAAGATTGTCTAAAATCCATTGTTTTGGGCTTTCCGCTTAAAACTCTGTTAAGTGTTCCGAAACTCTTGGCTGAAAGTTCGGGTAATTTTCAAAGCTTCGTAACTTAATCGTTTCTTAACCAAATTTAATACATAATATATCAAAATGAAGATAGGAAAGTGTAAAAGAAGATTATACCTATTTGGAAGCCCAATGGTTACCGGAGTTGGCCGGAAAATAGCCTGAAAAGTGACTGGTTTGCTGAAAAATTGGAAAACTCATCGGAAACTGGGTAAATTTTAAACATTCATAACTTCTTCAATACTTAACGAAATTGAGTGAATCAAAAACAAAAATCATACTTCTCGATGAGATGAAGAGAATGATACCTTTTTCGACGGCCAGAAAATGACTCAAAAGTGGCTGTCTTGGTTTCGAATTAGCCAGTTTTGAGCCATTTTCTGGCCAAATCACTATGAATTAGGGTATCATTCTCTTCGTCTCGATGAGAAGTATGATTTTTGTTTTTGAATCACTCGATTTCGTTGAATATTGAAGAAGTTATGAACGTTTAAAATTTACCCAGTTTCCGGCGAGTTTTCTAGTTTTCCCTCGGACCAGTCACCTTTTAGGCTATTTTTTGGCCATCTGCGGCAACCATTGGGCTTCTAAATAAGTATAATCTTGTTCTACACTTTTCTATCTTCATTTTGATATATTATGTGTCGAATTTGGTTAAGAAACGATTGAGTTACGAAGCTTTGAAAATTACCCAAACTTCCGGCCGAGAACTCCAGGACACTTAACAGAATGACCAAAATAATGGATGATGGATAATCTCAGGGACCATTTCTATTGATTTTCAATTTTAGGAACCAAAGTGATGTGTTATTCAAATCTCAGGGGTCATTTTAGCTAAAAAGTCTTCTCAGAATAAAAAGGGAATTTGCTCCTTGATTATTTATTCTGGCTTATTTATACAATTGCCCCTCAACTTTAGTTGTTGTTTCAATTTGGTCTTCAAATATTTTTTTCTGATTTGGTCTTCAACTTTTAAAAATAAGTCAAACAAAGACAATGGTAATGCTAGCTGTGAAAATTGACAAAACTAGTAAGAAGTGTAATAAAAGTTCAACCCATTTTTTGATTTGAACGGCCCTTAGAGCGACGATGTCAGCAAATAACTTCTCGAACTGATATCAAGTATCACAATTTAGCCTATAAAGAGAGGAGAAACAGAGACGGCTAGCAGTTTTGTGTTTTAATGAGAAAGAAGATGTTAGGAGAAGGGTTATGATTTTTCACACTAGATTCCTAGACTTAGACGTGAGTGATCATGTGTTAGTAGATTAGAGACATTTTCGTCAAAGTAGATGGGTTCCTAACTTTCTAAGAGGAGCACTTATGTTCCATTTTATCACTTTTTAATGGAGCCTACCTTTTGTACTTGTTAATCATAGTTTCAAATGTTAAAGGGCCAAAGTGTAAAGAAGAAAAAAATCTAAAAGTGGGTGAATATGCAATTAACCTTATTTATTTTTATTTGTAACGATATTACAATTTTTTTTAGTAACACACAATGACAATTGAGAGATTGATTAAAAAAAAATGAAAACAACCAAAAAATAATCTAAAAAATTCTGAAGTTGACACGTGAACTTTTACCAACAAAAGATAAGAATGCTCTTATTAAATTAGTCGGGCTCACATTTAATCTACATGCAGTTCAACACTCTGGAGACCTGAGCAACAAACCACAACCTAATCAAGCTCTCCTGTTCATGGCAAGGCGAAAAATCAAAGGTATTTGCTTTTCTAATTAAAGATAATGCTTTTGTAATTAAACACAAACTTCATCAAGTAAGGAATCACAATCATATCTAATCAAGAATGTTAAAAGATAATTCCAAGATATTATTTAATTAAATAATATCTTTGGAATAATTCATTCCTTAAGGATGACACACCTTGGCCAATCTAATGGTGACACATGTTAGGACAAACCCTACACATGGCCAACCCTATTCTTTATAAATATGTTATTCTCCACCAAATTCTGGTAAACTTTTTATATGCAATTAAGCCCCAAAAATCTTTATTTAAATAAATAAAAAAAAAAACTTACTTAAGCATCAGACATCCATTGGCCAAACCCCACACCCCATTCCTTGAGCGTGTGGCTTTGGTCTTTTTGAAAGATGTTTATTTGTTTTGTATGTACAAATTCGTTGAAACCAGAGATGACTTATTTTGCTACTACAAATTGGTGCTTTCATTAAGAGCCTGATTTAATTCTCGAAAAAGGCTCTTGCAATTCCTTTTGGGATTTTCTCTTACACTCTTAGTCACTGAACTTTTTAAAGATCTTTGATCAATCCTTGGTAAAGGGGTACAACGGTAAGAAATTTTGAAAAAAATAGACAAACGGAATGCCTTACATTCAAGAATATGAACCAAGTGATAGAGACTGCAACGTGACCCTACGTTGTCACTTTACGTGACTCAAAACACAGCTGGAGGAGACCCTTCGTTGCAACCCAAGCCTAGTAAACGACAAGGATTGTTGCATCAGTAACAGCCCAGGTCGAGGCCCAAGCGCAAGAGGGCACAACAACAACATAAGCATTGCAAGCTTATGCATCGAGCCTCTCAGGCCCAAAGAGCTGCAGAAGTAGCAGAAGCCTAGAGGTGAGCCCATGTCCTCGCCACAACACAGACCTAAAGGCAAGCCCAAGCTTCTCAAGCCTAGCATGCATGCATGCAACCAACACAGACCTAGTGGCCTGCTCCAAACCTTAGACTTGTTAATAATCGGTTTAGCCGTACCTCTGTATCAACTCAGACTCAGATCGAACCAACTGACTTATTGGACTGGTGACTAAACTAGGGGTATTTTCACCTCGTTTTTCTGCAGGTTTGACCATCTATGCTTGAATTTTGCACCATTGTCCATTACATTTCCATGACTTATGGAGATGCCTACCAATTGAGCTTTCACCTTGAATGACAATCCATACCTATCCTAGTAGGCCATATATAGCGAGGGCTTTAATGACTCAACTCTTGGAGTACATGGAGACGCAACACACTCTTAATGAGCTGTCCCGTAGCAAAACGAAGGCAGATGATGATATTTCATTCGAGCGACGTCCTGGTAAGCAACTATTCAACTAGCCACGAACCGAGTATTCTGGCAGTGTGCACTCTTGTCTCGACCCTCAAGATAACGTTTTCTCTCGCCTTAGCGCGAAAAGAAATGTTCACTCCCGACTTAGCCCAAGGGCAAGTGTGCATTAAACGTTGGGCTCGCACTCCAATAAGCATTCCAGACCCAATTTATGGCGAAGTGTTCACTTGTCACTTGGCCCATAATGAGTTTCTTCTACCTCGCACTGAAGTAAGCAGCATAGAGGACAAGAAGAAACACAAGTACGATCCGGCTTAAGTCAATTGGCAGCCCATACCAAATGCAACCGAGAATAGCTCGCTCACTAAGTAGAGACGAATGACTTGCACTGCAATCGCGGCATATACAAGCAAGATATAGGGAAGAGCAGCACAAATTTGCAGGTCACCATCAAGGGTAGCTAAAGGCACCGCTACCTTAATAAAGGTAATCTAGGAAGAAGTAGAAAGGCTCTTAGCCTAACGATTGCGATTTCTCGCACATAGATACCACTGATAAAGTGCTCATGAGAGACGTAGGCAAGATGAGCATGTTAAATTCACATACAAGATCGAGCGGACAAACCCATCTCCCAAGTTCAACATACTGCATTTCACCATCTTAAAGGGAAATGAAGATTTGAGGACACTTGAAGCACTACCGCAACGTCATGATCCTCTAATAAGATGCTCTTATGTGCAAGATTTTTACCATAACCCTACAAGGCATTGCACAAGACTGGTTTTACACTTTGTCGTCATGGTTAATCTGAAACTTCAATGAACTTTCTTTGATTTTCACCAAGGAATATCCATCTTATCATTCAATCAAGAATAAGTCTGACCTCTTGTTCAACATCAAGAAAGACCTGAAGGAAACGGTCCGGCAACTATGTGAAATGGTTTAAGACAGATAAAGCTAAGATCGTTGAATGTGACAATGTTATAACTAACGTAGCATTCAGGAATGTACTCCCAACAGACCACCCTATGTTTGGAGAATTGATCATGAGAGCAAACTTGACCTTGGTAAACTTTTTTTGCTATGACTAAGAAGCACTCACTCTGGGATGAAGCTAAACGACTCAGACAGTACCTGAGCAACCTCAAAATGACTTGATGGCAGTCCAAAAAAAGGCAGATGAGAAGTAGTCCGACAACAAGAACAAGCCAGGAAACAAACGCATAGACCATTCCCCAGCGAAAGAAGGCTCGACACCCAAGACATTCACAGAGTTCTCAATCGTGATCAACCAAATCATTCGCGTCCTTAAGAAAAAAACTATGGTTCAAGCTACCACCACCTTCGAATGGAGATACCTCAAAGGTGGACCACATGAAGTATTACGCGTTCCACCGAGGTCCAGGACACACGACCGGTAGCTATTAAAAATGGAAAGAAAGCAAGCTATACGAGCTTTTGAGTCATTTTCATGCTAAAGTAACAAATTTATAGCTAGTAGTGATCGAGATGCTTTCATGCTTCCCCCTCATTCTATGATACTAATGTTGCTCATTTTCTGAAGCTTTCTAAGACTAATTATCTTATTTAAGAGAGTCAGATGCGTCTATTTCTTATTTGGTCTTTAGAAATATGTTGATAACACATTCAAACTACTATTACCAAGACTATTGTGAGTTATGGTGATCAACCCGAGAAGGAAAATAATGCGTTTACTACTTGGTTTCAGGTTGATCAATTAGATGTGAGCAATATCACAATCACTCTCTCTGAATCTATTGTTTTCGTTGTTGTTCGACCTTTTTTTTGGTCAAGACATCTGAGATTGCCTTTAACAAAACTTCTCTCAAGTTAATGTTACAAACGTAACAAACACACACATCCAACTTTTGGATATGAATAAAGGTTTAAAGTCTACTTAAGATACCTACAATATGCCAAGTCTCTCTTGAAAATCAGCCAACAAAATCATACCCGCCGACCAGCAACAACCCTCCAAACAACAATTGGTGGAATTTGAATACAAATAAAACACCACAATCCCACATCGACCAAAACATGTTTATGTTAGGCTTTATAAACTTTTGTGCATTAGTTTAAGAATGATTGGAATATCTCTTGGGGCTTTCGGAATATGCTGAAGACACTCGAATTAGAAATTTGTTTTTTCTGTTTTTGAATTTATAGGCATCAACAGTTGGAATTAAAATGAATTGATGTATATAAGGCCCTTCATTTTGAATTCAATGTTTCAATTTGAATTGGTAACAGACATAACTATTTCCAAAGGTTATGTGCTTTCTAAAAGTGTGCCAATAAATCTATATATACGCCACACAAGGTTGCAGAGAAATTTACATTTATTTTTCACGTACAAAATCTTTCATTTACATAATGAGGGAAGCACACAAACGTTCAAGCACTCAGAATGGGAGATTCTAGGAGATTGACAACCATGGAACTTCAAACATTAAAAAAGGGCGAAGTCTTTAGGATATTGTCCATATGCAAGCCTCTGTCTACATAATAAGTTGGATTATTTCAATTCATTTGACTTTCATGTTCTAGCAATTTCATTGTTATAACATATTATGTTTGTTATAGTCGAATGGTTGTTGTTATAACATTCTACAAATTGTTAAAGTTTTTATAATTACTATTATATTGGTCTTGATTTTATTGATATTAGTCCATTGCCTACTAAATTTTTCCTTAACAAAAATCTACGGTATTTGGTCGCGATTGTGGTGTGGATGCAACTTCAATCACATGTTTATCAAATTTAGGGGCAAATGCAGCCTTCAACAACGCTTCATTGCCTAAAACTCGGAACTCGAAAAATTACTCTTGAATCTTGCCTTGAACAATTCCCAAGTTACTGGTGTAATGGTTGGAATAGCTTTTTTTTTTTTTTTTTTTTTTTTAAACTTCCACCAACTCTTAGCACTTTCTACTGAGAAAAATACTAAACTATTGACCTTCTATTACTTAAAGTTAGTTGTCATCATATACATTATACACCAATGGCATCAGGTAGTATTTATCCAAGACCTGCAACAAGTGACATTTTTGAAACCATCAATAATGTAGGAAAATTTTAAAAAATCATAGTTCTATTTGAATCCCTCCCATAATCGGGTGATGCGACTACGAGGCATCATGAGCGCCAAGAGTTTCTTTAGATGAAAGTTTGATGGCAAAGTCCGTAATGAATATCCACACTAGTAAAGCCACCTAAACTCATTAGAGAGTTAATCAAAGTCCCCAGAAAAGAGTAGTCCATTTCATAAAGAATTTCATATTTTTTTTGTAAGAAAGATTTGGCCCTGGATGCTAATTAAATCAATAAAGTCAGTTCCCTACACTGCAATGAAGCAATAAGATCAGTCCCGGTCATTGACAACGGCTTCTTAAGCAAAAGTCATTGCCAACATCACTAAAAAGATTAACAATTGACTCACATACCAAATACCACTGGCAAGATAATCAGGCACATGAGGAAGGCCATGCTCACCAAAAGCTAGCATCCCAAGGAATGAAAATTTCCAATCTTTTGTACTATCAATTGGCCTCTTCAAAATTTCAATTCGTTCAATCCACATGGAGGGCCTCTGCCAATCTAGGAAGCTCTGTCGAATGTGCAAAAGTAAAAGAAATGTCAAGAATAGAAAACTAATGCCCACATTAACACTTTTGCTATTTAGTCGGATAAAGAGTAGCAGTACTGGTGATCATTAGCTTCATCCTAATTACATGTCTTAGTGAGAAAGATAGAGACAATAGTTCAAAGCACTTCAATCAAATAGAAAGTATATTGAATGTCATATGCAATAATACATGGCCGTATAACGAAACTTAGTCTAGGACTTGAAACAATCAACATTAAAAATATATTTTAGGTTTCAAATGCAGCCTAACCTGATACCCATAATTAGTTCATTCATTCAGCCAGAAACATTTATCTTTGCCTGCATCCCTTGGAGCACCAATTTCTTGACCGCTAACTCTCAACAGGTTCTGAAAAAAATGACGTGATAAAAACTCGAAGCTTTGACTATTAATGTAAGGATCAGTACAGTCGAGCTTTATTAAATAAAGTCTATAATAATACCTCCATTTTAGCTTTAAAATGATAGAAAATTTGCTTAATTCATTGTTGGTATGTTAACTAGATTTCTTGAAGAACATAGCTAACTTGTAATAACATGAAATGAATGCATGAACAACAATACAGAGGAAAAGGGTAAAAACCTAGTACTATTTGCATAACATTTGAAAGTGAGTAATAATCAAAATAAGAGTTGGAAGCCTTGGTTGCTTTTATGGCTTTGAAGAGCTCTACTGGAAACCTATGCATGCTAATTACTGGAACTATTTGCATAACATTTGAAAGTGTGAATTGATATATTCTACACAACATTTGAAAGTATAGTACACATAATATACATTATTTTGCTTTTCATGCAACCAAACAAAAAAAGAACAAACATAAAAGAAAAAGAAAAGAGAAATCCAGTGTCAAAATTCCCACCAATCCATCACACTACTGTAAGTAAATACACATTGATATTAAAGACTAATGAATTTCAGATATCAAAGACGAGACAGACCATTAAGAGTACACCAAGTTTATGGAAAATTAACACCTATTTGCTTCTAACTCTTTATTTTGTGTTCCAATTCCACTAAAAAATAAAACACCTTAATTGGTTATACTCTAAACCCCCTATGAATTACACCTTCAGACTTTCATGATCTCCCCAAGGATGACCCATTGCGATACCATGTCCATCAACATTAACCCAGTTTTTTGGCATGAGTTTTGCTCAGGAGAACCAACAATTATGACTTTAACTAATCAATATATTTCAGTAGAATCTACTTGAGATCTATATCAAATTCTATTACCACCCAATACTAAAATGAAAATAATTCCAGGTAAACATATTAACAACAATAGAATTAACAATTAGGAAAATCAATCCAGAAAGTTATAATAATTTGTCATCCTGATTTGAGTAAACCTTAGAAATCACTTAGCAGGAGTTAATGAATCAGAAAAGAGAGAAGATGGAGATGGTTGTATTGGCTTACAAGAACTCCGATAATGCTCCAAAATCTCCTATTGAATCTTTGATTGGATGGATTAGGGCGAGGAGAGCTCCATAATTCCAGTCGAATATGGAAGAGGAAACAGTTGAGGAGAGAAAAACGAGTTTTCTTTTTTCATCAACAAGGGAAAATGAAGCGTGCACTCACCTATTTCATCTGAAAATTAAGCGCCTAAATAAAAATTGAGCGTTAAATTTTATTCTGCCGTTTGAGGCGTTGCAAACTAGGACGATAGATTGCTCTTTGTAATTATTTTGCGACTTTAATTGCGACGTTACTAATACCAAGGTCACAAATACTTTTCGCGCTACAGTCGAGCGCTCATATTTTGTTTTAGTTGCGACGCTAGTGTTATATGTCGCAAAAAATATGTCGTAAAAGAGTCTTTTTCTTGTAGTGATTTATGCCTATAGATGACCTCAGTTTCCACTGTAAACTAGGTTTCACAATTCGCTCTCATCTAGGAGGCATAACTATGTCAAGATATACACTAGGGGTGGAGATGGGATGGCCATCACTAAGATGGTGATGAAGGCGTAGGTGATAATTGAAATTTGTGTGAACATTTGAACTAACAAGCTCAATTTATTAAAACAACTACAGTATTGTGCACGAAAGTCAACTACAACAACCTCCCCACTTGGGAACAGAGTAGGGTTCATCCTTATTATTACATGTCATAACATATTTAGAGTATAATAGTAGTACATGCAACAATATTCACAAACAGTATGTGATGTGGAAACATAACCAAAAGTTTGGCTAGGCATTATTACAACTAGATAAGCAAAAAGACAGAAGTAGAATCACCATATTCCATATGCAGGCTACACTATTGCCAGGCCTACTCCTCATCTGTACTACCGCCTTTGTCTCACTAGGTCCTAAAGGGTGAAAAACAAAGTGTGAGTGGATCATAATCATCTATTTAGTCAAATTCATTTCAAAAGTACTAATCCCCATTTTATAAAACTCGATATAATTTAAAACTACATATTAGTATCTGTTGCAATATATAGTTGAGAAATACATGCCAATCATAAATCAAACATAAGGAACTGGAATGCATTACTAGGATATACTAGTGCGAGTGCAAGCATGTGTGTGTTCATGAGCGTCTTCATGTGCATTGCTAGCATCTACTAGCTAATAAACTTACTCATATCTAGCCTCTACTAGAAAAAATAACACATGCAAATATCCTACTGCCGCAGATAAAGATATACTCTATATGTGATAGACCATGTGGTGGAAATAAATCAAAATATAAGTGTATATCAATTAAAATATCACCTAATCATTTCAATCTAAATCTAGTCTAATCCAAGACCAACATCAAAGGCATGTCAGTTTGTCAAAATATGTTCATCAAAACAATTTAGAAATGATCCATTCATAGAAATTTGGATCGTGTCTCCGTAACAGGCTTCTTACCTTTGTCAAGGCTAGTTAAACCTGCACTTGTAATTCACACCTTTAGTAACATTTCTAAGTTAAATTAAAGTTTTCTAAGTTAAACATGATAAAGAACTCCAGATTGGTGAAAACAGAGTGCACTGCATGATTCGAGATGTCGAATAACCTTAAGGTAGGTCTCGGGTCCTCATGCACTCTATAGACAGTTGCTATGACTCGTTACCTAGTCGTCGTCATGTGTCCATAGTTGGTAGACGCGCTGTTGTCGTTGCTTTCATCATCGGCAAACGCACCTCCGTTCTCATCATTGTCACTGGCGAGTACGCCATCGCAGTCATGCCATCCAGCTGCACATGAACAATAGCAGCCGTGGTCTAGTGTTGCCATGTGTCAGGCTGTGTGAATTCTAGTAAGATAATAGAATATACCTATTCTGTTGATGATTCTATTAGATCTAATGTAATCCGTTGTCTTCATCGTTAACACCGTTAACTTCACCACTGGTTGCTATGTTCCATGGCCAAAATCGTCGCCGGATTTTGTAGATTTTCCAAAAACATTGCAGAGCTTTGTTTAACTTAATTTTTAATCTAATTTCAACCAAAACAATACCAAAAGCTTAGAAAACTCACCTACAATTACTCTATGACATTTTGGAATCGAATCCACCTCGGATTCGTCGAAGTTTGGTCGATTTCCTTTGCCAAATTCTGAAAAATGCACACAGAGCATGTATAGAGGTTAGAAACCTCGATTTTCAGCATGAATTTAAGGGTTGGAAATGATCTTAGGTTTAGGGTCTGATGCGATGAAAGGAAGCAACAACGAGAAAGAGAAACGAATGAGGGTTATTAACAGGTATGAGGGTATTATTAGGGTTGAGTAACATGCCTCAATCCCGGTATCTTCCAAACACCAGGAACAGCACGTGTTGGCCGATACCCGAGGGTGACGAAAGCCATTTTCATATGCATATGCTAAGAACATGTAAAACATGCATACAAATTTGCTGAAAAGTAAACTCAAATAAAATACGTAACTTTAAATATAAAAAATATAAGAGAATGCACAAACATGTTTAGAGCATACAACTAATCAAGAATATTGCAAAAGGAATATTATACAATAATGAGATTACAAAGAAATGGGGTTCTACATCGAGAGAACTTGAAGTTACCGATATAGGAATGCCTCAACGTCGGGATCATAAGCCTCGTTTCTAAGTCCTGAAGGGGGCACAAAACAAGGGGTGATGGACCAAAGTTTAACATACATAATAAAATAAAACAAAATCTTTCTTCTGAACATACTAACCCCCTATTTTGAAAACTCATATAGTACTACATAGTAGGTTTTCTGAAAACGTTCGTAAATCAAATCATCATGCACTTAAATAATTGTATGGTAGTCAGAAAACCTACTTAAATATGGGTATCATAGTCACCCGAAAGACATATCCATCATGTGAAGGTGAAGTTGTACAACACTGGGTTATGCCAGTAAAGAAAAATGGTAGACCCCATCACCCTAAGGTGAAGCTGTACAACTTTGGGTTACGCCAGAGAAGAAAAAGGTACATAGCACACTGACACTAGCAGTGGCTAGTGAAGCTGTCCTGACACTGGTTTCGCTAGTGAAGGTGGTAGCATGACATAGATATCTCACTACTCATCAATTGTGTCCTATGGCCATAAATAGATACATACTCGTGTTGTGTGTATGTACTATATGATTACCCACTAAATAAGCACAGAATACATAAATCACATTTTACATATCAAATCTTGGAGCTTGAAAGCTCAAACGTCAAATCATAAATTATGTGAAACCATAAATTCATATTCGTAAATCCATCATATATCATAAAGCGTAAAAAGCCATGGTTCACAAATCTTTCATAAATGTAAATTCAATAATTCATAAACATTTAACGTAATTTCAATAAATTGTAAATAATTTATGAAACGTAAAATCATATGAAATCATGCTTTTCATGAATGCATGCCTAGAATTTTTATAAAGCATGCAATTTAAGAAGGGGTCCATTCACAGATACTTCGTCACCAAAGAGCAATTCAAACTAGAAAGGACGGGGTCGCCACTAACAAACACACCTAAGCATATAAAGGGACCAATTAGTAAAACCCCATCAAAATGATTAAATTTGGGAAAACGGAGCGCGGATTCAGAATTAGGGCGTCAAAATACCCTAAGAGAGGTCCTGGGCAAATTTTTTAAAAAGTCAATGGGAAACCCAAAAAGTCAACTATGCCGGTCAACTATGTTAAAACTTCAGAATTTCACTAAACGGATGGCAAAAACGGACTTGGGAAGTTGAAATTAGTCTAGGAGGATTCCTGGAAAAATTTCGTAAACATTGACGCAAGGAATATTTCAAGAATATTTCAAGGAATATTTTAGAGAAAATTACAAGAATATTCCAACTGGATCTGGGTCGGATCAAGGTAAACATGTTGGGTCAACAGGTCACTGGGTCGATCTAGGTTTTGGGTTAGCGGGTCGAGTCGACCCGGTTTGTCGGAAAACCCATTGGAAACTAGGTATACTCGCTGGATTTTTTGGGAAATTTTCAAATGGACATAACTCTTTCATTTCTCATCCAAATTTGATCCATAATATATCAAAACGAAGCTAGAGAAGAGTAGAACAAGATTATACATATTTGGAAGCCAAAAGGTGGCCGAAATGGCCGAAAAAAACTTGCAAAGCACCAGAGTTTCGCCAAAAAATTGGGGAAGCTTTCCCCGAGATGTTTATGTGTCCAAACAACATCAAAACGTCTCAAAAACAACCCAAACATAGTCCTAGACACAATCTGCAAATTTTTAGGAAGGTTTCAACCCTTACCATTGCCGAATATGGCGAGAACTCGCTGGAGAAACCCAAGCACAATGGCAGTGCCACAATACTGAGAGGGAGGAGGAGGAGGAGAACTCAGTCAGGATGGTTGGTGTAGTTGCTATCATAGTTGGTGGTGGTTGTGAACTACCTAGGGAGGAGAAGTGAGGGAGGTTTGAGAGTGAGGGAGCTGACGAAAGAGAGGTGAGCGAGAGTGAGAGGGTTCACGGGGAAGAAAAGAAAAGAGAGAAAAAGAGAGGGAAAGGAAAAATGGAGAGGGCCGGGATGTTGGAAATGTGTCATAAAGCCAATCATATGGTGATACTTTACGGATATTTCACATGTTAAACTAATCTAGCTTAAAATAAAGGGCAAAGCTTATTGTTTAAAGCCGTCTCGTATAAATGTTATATGCTTAAACGATAAGTTCAAGGAATATGTAATTGGGAGAATGTGATCTAAAAAAGTTAGATTCATGAGACCATTCTCTTTTGTATACATATCCTAAACGTTCCTGATCATAGGATTGCCAATTGGGCATTGACAGTCCGTTAAGATTAGTACGTGCTATGTCTTCTCTTTGAGAGAGTGACTGGTCTCGAGTCATTGGTGTGATTGACAACAAGATAAGCATGTAGGTGCTCAATAGAGAATGAGTCCACTGAACGCGATCAACAAGGAGTTCTCGTACTCATGTCACATGAAAGCTCATGGTTAGGATAATGCAAAGTAGTCATTTGACTTGAGGCATCATAGTTGTCTTATGGTTAGGTCCTTGATCTTTGACTATGTCAAAGTCACTTCGTCAAATGGTGTTGACGGCATAGTTGGGGTTAAGCCACTTAGCCATGGAGGCAAGTAAATCCACAACAAGGGATCTCTAACATTCAAACTGTTTGAGGGAGAATACTATGATATGATTAATAATCTTTGGCCATAGTATGAATGAGATTTAGGAATTCGTTCCAAATCACATTCAAGGTAATTATATAAGCAAGAGAATCACATTGGATAGTAGACATGGATAAACTATCAAATCAAACAATGTGGTGAAGAGTATTGTATTAGAGAAAGACTGTATTGCATTGTAATCCTAAACTGAATAGGTTCTCCACCTCTTCTGATTAGCTTTGGTAGCCATGACATACTGCTAGGTGTCACTCATGGTTTGTGAAACCCTAAAGGTGTATAATCACTAAAGGGAGAATTGAAAAGTAAGTTTCAATTCACAATCGATTTGAATAGTTCTAATCGCCCATTGCCTTGCTAAAAGGAACCTAATGGATCATACACCGTGTAAGGTAGAGATTGAAGAAACAACGGAGATGAGTAAGAATAATTAAATGGTTTAATTATTTATGGCTATGATTAATTAATATGTTAATTAATCAAATGAATAAGTTTGTTTTAGACCTCGGGTTAGTTTTGGGCCTCAAGGCCCAATGGGCTTTGAATGTCAAGTCCAATAACTCAAGTTGTATGACAACTTGAAAATACAAAGGGCATGAAAGCCCAATGAACCCACATGACCGACCATAGAGAGTGTGAGGGAGAATTTGTTTTAATTTCAATTATGCCACTCAATGTAAGTAGCTATACAAAAGAAATTATAACCCATTCCCTCATAAAGGTTTTCTAGAGAGAAAAGAGAAAAATACAAAAATCTCTCTCTTCTCTTAGGAGGCCAGCCACCCTAGGAAGAATGGACTAGCATCCATTTCTTCCTAGGTCACTCATCTCTTCCTCAATGCTTTCCTTAGTGTGGAAACTTAGAGGTTCCATTTATTGGGAACTTGGAGAATCTGTTCCTTCACTCATATCCAAGAAGTCATGGAGCCAAGAAGCAAAGTTCCTCCATCCACATCCATGGAGCCAAGAAGCAAGGAGACTAAGGAAAAAAGGCCCTCACATGGGTGAATATTCTTTGCTAAGCAAAGATGTGCTTCGATGGTATAAAAGTTTCTCAACTCTTTTATTTAAGATTTGAGTTGAGTCTTGGTTCACCACAACTACTAGGCCTTGAATTTCATGTGTAAAGTTTTGTTTTTGAGTGCATACAAGGATGATTCCGTCATTAATTGTTAATTGCATGCATATGTTGCTCAAATGAACTTGTTTTCACAAATTATTCCTTCACGGGAGACAAGGAGGGTAGGGGTGGGCACTATTGGCTCACCAAACAAGGCAAGAAAAGACGAAACGGAAAATACCTCGCGAAACATAAAATTATCGAAATGCCCTCAACGTTTTGAATTCCATAAAATCTTTGTTCTAGCTCCAAATTCAATTTCGCTTGCGCCCACACATTTGTAGCGATGAGTACTACAAGGATATGCTAACAAAATGGGTTAAATGTCACAAAATACGAGGGTCAATGAAAGTTTACAATTTCGCCTCAAAGGGCATTTTCGTAAGTTCACACTTTTAAAATTAATAAAAATGTAAAATTAGGAACGGATTGTTACATTGAGAAAGTTTCATTAAACACTACTGTTCACTCTATCTCTTTTGAAAACAATAGGTTTTGAGAAACAGGGTTTTGCTGCTTATGTTTTGATCCAAATTTTGGGAAAAAAAAGTGCACTTTTATATTTACCAACACATTTTGCACTCTAAATTTTTTTCATAGCTACTTTTTGAAAAATTTAAGCAATCCATAGGTTGGAGGGTCCATCGCAGTATCCAGTTATCGACGCCTATTCCATCTCACCTACTTTGCTTCACCTTATGTCCACTTCAGGGATTAGGATTCTTTTTCCTTTTCTTTCCATCTCCTTCCCTCCCTTCTTCTCATATTCTCTATTTTGTCTTTTCCTTTTTTATATAAAATTAATAGAAGATATTAATATAACTTAACCATGATTGTTTAAATACGAGAAAAAAGAAAGAGAGGAAAAAAAGGAGAAGAGAATCTTACTCCCCACTTCAGCAGGTCACTCCCACCCCGACCCACTGCAAAAGTTTCACTCCCACTCCACGCCAATATAAATAATAAAATATATACGCACTCCATTCCCTCGAGCTCACACTCTATTCATTTTGCCCTCATAGAGCTTCTCTGCTCGCCTCGCCGGGTATTTGAGGCGTTGACGGCATTGCCTTCTGCTCTCTGCTTCCTACTTTGCCGTTCGCTAATTGCTGTTCGTACAGTTTCCTGCAGCTTCAATGGCGGCTCCATTGGAGCTAATTGCATATACCTACTAATTTATACGCTCTTTGTTTTGTAAGTCCATTTTCGTTTAATTGTTTTTCATTTCTCTACGTTGAAATTTATGATTTTAGATGCCATTGTGTTTATTTGAGTTGATGGTATTCAAAATTTGAATTTTGAGATGGGTTTTGTTGATAGGCGTTTTCAATTTGGTTACATTACATTTGGTGGTCGTTTATTTTCTGGTTGGTTGCTGAGAAAGTGTGGGAAATTGCAAAAGATTTAAAATTGGAACTTTCGTTGTTTAACTGACTGAAACTACTATCAAGGCGGAAGAAAGGGCATAAAAAAAACCCACCCGGTATCATAAAATTCAATGTTCAAACTTACTAAGCAAAGCACAAATTTCTTTCCTTCTTTTTCTTTTTCCTTTATAATTTTTTAATTTCATAAATATTTTGTGCATCAACTTTAATTGATTAAATAACATGAGTGAAAATTAACAAAAAAAAAAAAAAAAAAGGTGTAATTTTGCACCACTTCACGATGGGTCTTCCATCTCGTATTCATATTTTGTGCATCCTCACCCAGCCATGGAATATTTTGTGCATCCTCAATGAGTCATCCTCATCGTCCAGAAACCTTGACACCTTCAAATCTCAATGATCTTTTCACGTCCCAGGTCTCATCCCCTCGATTTGCTGAACAACTTGCATACTCACCTGCTTTCTCAACCTCGAAAATATCTGGTGTTCGTAATCAACTCCAGCAGCAGCAAACCATGTTATCTCCTTCCAGAACAAATGTGTTCTCTCCAAGGACGGTTGACCAGAATCTCCTGCAAGCTTCATTTGGTCATTCCTCACCGAGGATGATGTCACCTCAAAGCATAAAGCCTCTTTCTCCAGTAGGCACTAGGGTTTCCACTCTTGCTCAGCGCAAGAAGCAGAAGCCGCTATACAACCCCAACTCATGTGATGTTGGATCCAATGGTGTTGGTTCCCCTGTACCTTCTATATCAAAATGGGAGTCTACCTAGATTGGTGTGTCCGAACAGATGAGCTGGGTCATTTAAAAAAAATTCGATTATACTGAACATAATGTCGACGAGCCTGATGTTTCATGGGTTCAGTCTCTGGTGAAGGAATCATTGTCTGATGCAAAGTAAATCACATTTGTTCCAGAATCAGGCACACCGCTACCTATCGGGTGTTCTAGTTAAATGCCTCTCCTAGTGAAAATAATGATCATGCAGTTTCCAAAGCATTGATTGAGCAGTTGCAGTGGTTGATTAACATGTTGCTTGGTGAAAATGAAACCATTTTTACAGAGCGCGGAGGTAGCTACAACAGAAATACAATTTCTTGAGTTGGTTGGTGATAGTAACAATAGGAGAAATGAAAACTCCCATTTGGGTTATGAGAAGACCAAACCAGGTGAAGGATCTTCTCTCCCACATCTATCATGATGTTAAGTATTTTTTTTTTTTTTTTTCTGTCCTTAAATAATTTGTTCTTTAAAAGTAAAACTGCAAAAGCTCTTGTTCTACCATTTTTTGATACTGTAATGGAATCGAGGAAAAATATATTCATCTATTTTCCTGTATTGCGCGCTCTATTTTTTGAATGCTTTGGATTAGTCCCAGTGAACAAAGTAGAACATATTCTTCCAAGAAAGAGAAAGATAGAGTTGCACAATTTGCACGTGTTGCGATTTTTCAAGTATACTTTGAGGTATTCTATACTCTGGAGTTTTTAATCGTTTGATCATTTAATCAAGAATACAATTACCAAGACGTAACGATTAAAAACCCCGCATAGAATCTGAAATAAATTATTGCAGAGGCAGATGGTGATAGTCTTGACACTTCCTTCTTGATGTATATTACATGTTATTCTTCTCAAAATTATGCCTTCAATATCCAATTCTTTCTTATCTTTGATTATCTCTTCATTTGCTTTTCCCCTCCATTTGTTTGTTTCCTTATTTCTCTGTTTCATGGTGAGGTGAATTCCAATGGGGGTTATGATTAGATGTGATGCTGGACCACTTATGCAATGATATATTTTTCGAACGTTGAAAACAGAAGTACCACTAAATTATTTGTCCGGTTTCTCCATTCGTTAGCACTTGATTTTCTCCTTGATTGAATCTGATTTTGATTAATATTTCAATTACATGATACGATTCCATTTGAATTGCACAGAAGTTCAATTCCTATTCGGTTCTCCAGTCACTATGGACCTGTGGTTACAATTTTATAAGAAATATGCAGAGAAGGTGCAATCCCTTCTCAACATATACTCATAAACTCGAACCAAATTTTGATCAAGGGTTTCCCCAACAGGACAAGTTACATGCAAATTTACTTTTTATATGATTTATCTACATGTAAATAAAATCGGAAGAATGCAAGGAATGGAAGCGAAAAAAACTTTTTTAACTTTCGAGTAAGTAAAACTGGGTTAGCGATTACGCCCGGAGGAATTCCCAGGGTCCTGTTCTTGTTCCTATCCTGCAATTTGCATACCAAAATTTTAAGTTAGTTATGGGAATTTTTGTGTTTCAACGGGTGTGCGGGCGAAAACAGTAAGATTATACCTCCAAAATCCGGCCAATGTCCGGAGACTCATATAGATGGCCAAAGCAACCCAGATTCCGATGAATCCATTAGTAGAGGAGAGTATAAACAGAACTAAGATGCTGACAATAGCCACCAGAATCTGGAGAAAATCGTGAACATCACGTTAACTTGTGTCCCAAGAAACTGAATGTGGTGCTTCTCCTCTAAGCTTTTACTTAGCTGCAAATCATTACTTGAATTACAAGAAAGTGATGCAATACTTGCCATGGAAAAGGCTGAGTAAGCAAAATCAGACGCTCCAAAGTTGACACCGTCTAAAACAAACGCCAGGGTATTGAGGGGTTGAGTAGCTGCAACAAACTGATTTCGAATTTGAAGATTGTTAGTTCAAATCAAAATGTCATTTAGGATCTAAGAAATGTCAGCGGAAGCATTGTTTTCTGTTTTGAGACAAGGGGACTTACCGGAATACCTACGCCAATGAGATGTAGCACACTGACATCTCTGGTGAATAACCTTGCCCCATATTGCAAACCCACTCCCAGTATAGCAGCGAGCATCAACCCCAATACAAATCCCAGCTGCAGTGTAAACGCAATTACGAATTTTTAGAGAAACTGACATCATATGGAATCCATATTTGATCCTTCTGAAAAATGATTACGCACCTGTAACACTCGGGATGCAGTGGCTGTTGCCTTATTGTAGTCTTTTTTCGCAAATGCACTTGCAAGTATGGCCTGAAAGTGGAGCCAAAAATTTCAGTGTGAAGGTAGTTGATCATCATCGGTTCTGATTAAACTTAACTGTCTAATTGAAAAACTAGAAGTTGATCATTTCTATCTATTTACTAAAGGTTTTCTAACTAATTTAGTAAATATCCATATTGCAGTAGTCTCATGCATTAACGAAATGATATCCGACCTGTCCAGCAACAGCCAGCCCATCGGCTAGAAGGGAAGTTGCCAACCAAATCTGCAAACAGACCTGAAATGCCGCCATGGGTGTCGGTCCCTGCCGTGCAGCCAACGATGCGGCCAGTGTCACACAAAATGTAGCAGCAATGACCCTCATTAATAATAGAAAACCTGGAGGGAAGAAAGGACTAATGGGGTATCAACTTCATAATTAACTCTATCTTTTAACAAACGCTTCCAATGTTTTCGGCTCATTAAAACCAAGGCCCAAGGATTCGAGTCACAACTGCCAGTTACAGAATAAAATCCTTACCGTTTTTAAGAAATCGACTAAATTCCAGATGTTTGATACTTGGGGGTAATAGATCAACTTCAGCTGCTAATCTCCGCAAGAGTATGAAACATATCAAGTACCTGCAATTACCATTTTAACAATAAGAGGCAAAGCTGACATACAATGCATAATTCCAGAGAGCGCACACAACACAATAGGACCTAAAACAAACACGAAACTTGGGAGAGAAGATAGATGAAACTTACTGAGATATAACATGAGCAATAGCTGCACCGCTGACGCCCAGATGGAAAACAAAAATAAATATTGGATCTAAAATTATATTTGTTACATCTCCTGCCACTGAATTTAAGCAGATCATTAATTTATGCATTAGAAAGCTGAATAATGTTTTATTCTGGTGAAATCGATTAGGTCAGAAACGAAAGTTGAACTCCATTAAGGTATACCAGTGGCATATAAAGGAGTTTTTGTATCCTTGAACCCACGGAAGATCCCTTGCATAGCGAGCGAAAGAAGAACTGCAGGAGCACCGAGTGACCTCAGCATCAAATACTGCTGTGCAGGTTTTAGCATAGGGGAATCCTAAACAAACAATAGTTCCGTCTGTTATTAGAAGTTAGAGAACACAGCATTTTAGCGCTTGATAAGAAATGTTATTAAGTAAAACCATAAGCCAAAAAGAAAAGTATTCACTTACAGAACCGACTCCCATAAAGTTCAAAAGAGGTTTTGCGCCAGCTATGAGAAATATGGCCTGGATAAGGCCAAGGATGCTGCCAATAACCATTGCTGATGATGCTGACGGCATGTACCTTTTTTGATAATCGTTTTTAACGATTTCAAAGCTTGCAACAACTGATTTTGAGTTGTATGCGTTCTGAGTGGTATCTGAGAAATAATATCGAAGAAAAAAAAAATTATCAAGGAAGAAGCTTTTAGATCTATGTAGTCATATTCTGTGAGTCTTTACACACTGCATACGAAGTACATTATAGAAAAACATGGAGCATACTGCTTTCTGGAATCAACTGTTCTGTTTCATCATTCATTGATGAACCAGTTTCCAGGTAATCGTTGTCATTCGCCTTGGGACTCACTGTTCCCATAGCATCCTCTTCGGCAACAAAAGACGTTGTGACACTAACAAGTGGGAATATTGCAATTTTTGATACTTGATTGAACAAAGCAATAGAAACTCCTACAGCAGCAAGCTCCACTGGACCTTTAAACATTAAGACAATTTATTTCAAATTGAAGAACATACGCAATGTTGAAATGAAAGAAAAAAATGAGGAAGGAAAGTACCTATTTGGCCAATGAATGCTGTGTCGACTAGAGAAGCGATTGGATCAGCTGTCAAAGCTAGCGCTGCAGGCAATGCAATTGACGCTATTTCTAACCCAAGTTTGTCCAAATTAAAAACACATCTACGCATAAAAGAGAGAGAATCCAAGTATTAGATAGACCATCTATTTCCAACTTTAGAACATACATTAACTCACTCATACAATCCTTTTCGGTCGTTTCAATTGTAATTACAATTCATTTGATAACTTTATACGTTGATGAAATTGTAGGACTACAGATATGTCAGGAAAGGGAATGATAGCTACTTTTTCTTAATTGCAATAATAAAATCATTTGGAATGTGGCTCTTGGATCAAACATATCAGAGGTAAGAAAGTCTGAGCTGGTCTAGCCATGAATAAAATAAATTACAACAGCCAACGGATGCGAGTAAAAGCTCGCGTTGCTAATAGGAAGTACTTTTCACTGCTTTTCTGCTTTGTTCAGTCAAACAAAAACTCTAATTACAAACCAAGGGACCTCCTAAACAGGAAAAAGAAATGTAAAATGCATAAAACCGATTGAAATGATTACCCGCAATCCTTGAAGAAAATGTAGATAGAAGTTTTCCTTGTGTTCCCATACGAATATGAACCATCTTCTTCTTCAGCCATCAGTTCGATAGCCGATTCAATGAATTTCTTTTTCACCGATGTTACAGCACCGTTGTTTAATGGAAGCCGAATTATCGAAGCTATGGCGATAAAATTGATAGACGAAAATTCACAAATTGTGATGCAGGCCCTGCAGATTATGGTGTCTGCCAATTCATAACTCGATTTCTTACCAACCTAAAACATTCAACTCAAAGAAATCACAGACGAAGATTTATCACCAGATAAAGTAGAATAAAAGAAAGTTGGGTTCTAAAATTAATATTCAAACTGAGAAAATTATAGAAGCTTTAGAAAATTAAAGAAGTATGTTTCACTTGAACAATTCTCCAATGAAATTCCAACCTTCAAACTAAACATTCAAATTCAAAGGCTTGTAAGTTGTAACACTTTCAAACCTTTACAAGGAAAACAATCAAATTAAAGTCTGAATAAATGAAGCGAAAATGAGGGCGTACCGAGTTGACTAGGTCAACGTGCTTTCTCGTCTACAACCAAGTTCGAATTCCTCCCCTGCAAATATCATCCAGTTTTCGATAACTCTACAGAATATCACTTGAACTGAAGAAAAAATTTCTCAGTGTAGAAAAAAAACTAACCAAGAATTTAAAGAAGGAAAAAATAATGTAAAGAAATTAAGACATGAAAAGTAAAACTGAATGACCTTTGAACTTTGAAGAGCTTTGAAAGTTGAACAACGATGGTGTGCGTGCGTGTTGAATTTAGGTACAAATTCCAAAGTCCATGAGAGAAAAGACCTTCACAACAGAAACGGACCAACTGAGGCAGGCTCTGCTCTTTCCGTGTACGTTAGAGAGAAAGCTGTCGGAGTCAGGCTCTTCCTGGCCCGTTTATACCTCCCTCCAATGAATATTCTTTTTTTTGTTATTATTATTATTATTATTATTAGCGAGTAATGCTCTACTTATTATTTATTTATTCATTCACTTGTACCATCTTTCTAATAGAGTTAGAGTCTGCCAACGCATGTGAGTTCGGTAAAAATTAGTGGTAAGAGTAGCATTTTGGTTATTATTTACTATTACATTTCTGCTAGTTTTATAAATACTACGACAATAACAATAAAGTCTTATCCTATTTAGTGGGGTCGGCTATATGAATCTTAGAACACTATTGCGCTAGGTTTTATGTCATGTTTTTTGTTAGATCCAAGTAGTCCAAGTCTTTTCTTAGAGTCTCTGTCCAAATCTTCCTAGGCTTTCTTCTACTCCCTTGATCCAGGCTCTGTTTCGTAATCATATCCTCTAACTGAAGTGACTGTAGGTCTTCATTTCACATGTCCAAACTGCCTTATCCCATTTTCGCTTATAAATAACTTTATATGTGTCATAAACCCCTCAGTTTGAGCTTCATTGATGTCTCGAAGTAGGTTCTTCTTGGCCAATAAGTGGCCACTTGTAATATAAGTTATGGTAGGGTCTCAACCTTATATGGGCAAAGGATTTTTATCACAAATGGCCCCTAAAATTGACCATCACCATCAAAATGGTCCTTGAAATTAAAAATCAATCAATGTAGTCCCTAAAAATAGGTGTCGCAAATCAATGTGGTCATTCCGTCACAATTCTATTGAAAATTTCGTTAAGTGCTGATGTGGCACATAAATGGGCCCTACAAGATTTACGGATTTTTATCATAAATGGTCCCTGAAATTGACCTACACCATCAAGATGGTCCTTGAAATTAACCCACACCTCAATATGGTCTATGAAATTGAAAATCAATCAATGTAGTCTTTGAAAATAGGTGTTGCAAATCAAAATAATCATTTCGCCACAATTTTGTAAAAAAAATTGTTATGTGTGCTGATGTGGGTTTAATAATTGATTAAAAAAGTTGTCTAAATACCTTTTTGCACAATGAATTTTTTTTCTTCTTATAATAGGGCCTACTTCGAAGATACATCCCTTCCATAAATTCTCAAAGGCACAAGGCTTAACCAAGGTCTAAGAGGGTGTGTGGAAATAGTTTTCAACCAACAATGGACGCACCTCGATTATAACCTCATTATCTCAAGGCAAACCTCGTCGTTCTTTGCATCACCAGACCGCCAGGGAAGTGTTGAACAAGCTCTTAACGATTAAGATTGTGAGGATGTTGATCGCCTAAATGTTAACGGTGATGTCTTAGTTTTAACAACCCGTTTCGAAAATTTCATTTTAATTAGTTAAAATTACGAAAATACCCTGAACATTGACTTGCGTTGACTTTCGTCCATTGACATATTCGAATTCTTCGTTTATTGTATTTCCGTAGCTCTCATTGATACGAACACATATGAGCGAACAAAATCGAATTTGGAGCTAAAACGAAGCTCCTACAATTTTTGAACGACAAAGGCATTTTTGTAATTTCACAAGTGGAGATATTTCTCCACTTTTGGACCTCTACATAGGTGACATGTGGCACCCTATGTCTGGTGCCCTTTTTCTTCCTTCCCTGTGATCTCTCTCTAGAACTCTCTTCCTTTTCTCTCTCGTCTTCACTCTTCTCTCCTCTTCGGCAAACTCACACACACCCACCTACATACACATAGATCACCACCATCACATCCATACCATTATCACCACCTGGACCTTCTCTCTCCCTTCACCTCTTCGATATCACTCTCTCTTATTCTTAGCACTGTGCTAGTGAGCTCCGACGAGATCCCAAGCTTTTCAGACCTAGGTAAGGCTCCAAACGTTCCTAAATCTTTGTGATTCATGTTTAGAAGTAGGTTTAGGTAGTTTTTGAAATAATTTGGTGACTTTTTTGACCTAGAAACCACTCGAAAGGATCTCTTTAGTTTTTCCGGTGAAGGATCGACGGTTGCAAGCGATTTCCGGCCGATTCTGACCTCGACATCATCCCTTTCTGGTATGACTCGAATCCTCACTTCTGTTGGAAGTATGCCCACAAAGCCACTCATTTGATGTAATAGCTTTTGGAATACTTATTGTGTTAAATTATTATATGTTTAATGAAGGGCAAAGCTTATTGTTAATCACTATTTATTGTATTATGTGTTTAAGCAATAAGGGAATCCAAGGAATGTATTTAATCTAAGAGAGAAGTGATCTAAGTAAGTTAGATTAACGAGATCCTTCTCTTATGTTCATTCCTAAAACATTCATAGCCATAGGATTACCAATTGGGCATTGATAATCTGCTAAGGTTAGTATGTGTTACGTTAACTTAAGCGTGAGTATGACTAGTCTCAAGTCATTTAGTGTTGGACATTGAGACAAACACATAGGTGCTCAAAAGGTAATTTAGTACATTGAACCACAATCAAAAGAGAGTTCAAACATACATGTCATGTAAGAACTCAAAAGTTGCAATATGCAAAGTAGTCATTTGACCTGAGGCATCATAGATGTCTAATGGTTAGGTCCTTGATCTTTGATCATGTCAAAGGCATTCCATCGAAAGTGTCCATGACAATGTTGGGGTTAAGCTATCTAGTTATGTAGGCATATGAATGCACAACAAGGGATCTTTAACCTTCCATGGTGGAGGAAGAATACTCTGAGATATGATTCGGGAGTCTTTCGCCAAAGTATACGAATATGACTTAGGAAGTTTGTTCCAAATCATATTCAATTGAATCATATAGAAGTATCACATTAGATAGTAGACATGAAACAAAATATCAGTCAAACAATGTGATTAAGAGTATTGCATTAGAGAAGGACTGTATTGCATTGTAATTGTAACTGGATAGGTTATCCAACCACTTGTACTTCGCTTGGGTAGCCATGACATATTGCTAGGTGTCACTCATGGTTTGTGGAAACCCTGAAGATTAGAAAACACTAATCTTCATCATAGGGAGTATTGAAATGTAGTTTCAATTCACAATTGATTGTTAAGAGTAACAATCACCCACTGCCTCGCTAATTGGAACCTAATGGATTGTACAACGAGTAAGGATGAAAGTGAAGAAATATAAATGAGATGGATAAGCAATTAAATGGTTTAATTGGGAATGGTCAACATTAATTAATTAGTTAATTAATTATACGAAAGGTTCGTATTGGGCTTTCAAGTTAGTTTCGGGACTCGGGCCTAAAAGGGTTTTGGTCCACAAGGCCCAATATGTTTAAGTTGTATGACAACTAAAACAAAATGGGCAATTAGCCTAATAACTATAGGATGGCCGGCCATAGGGTAAGTGGTAATGGACTTGGCTTAATTGCAAGTTTGCCACTCACATGTGAGGTGGTATAAAGGAAACTTTATAGACATTCTCTCACTAGGGTTTTCTTTGAGGAAAAAGAAGAGAAACTTTTTCTCCCTTTTTCTCTATAGAGGCCAACCACTTAGGGGAAAAATGGCTAGCAATCTTTTCTTCCTCTAAGTCATCCATTTCATCTTCCCACCTCATCCTTGGTGTGGAGACTTAGAGACACCAAACTTTTGGTGTTCTTGGAGATCCTTTCCTTACATCCTCAAGGAGCAAAGGACTATCAAAAGGAGGAAAATCACAAAGAAGATCTAAGGAGATAGGAGGTGACTTGAAAACCCTCCACTTGGGTGAATCCCTTATGTAAACAAGGATGAGCTTCAAGGGTAATGAATCTCAAAATCATTTCTTCTCTTTAATGTAGTTAAAGAGGTTTGTGGTTCACCATTCACTAGGCTTTGAAAGTCATGGGTTTTAGATTTTTTTTTTAATGCATGCCTACTTTAAAGTGTTATTAGTTTGCTTGTTCAAATGTTCTCAGATGTTCTTAGCTAGGACAAATTTATCCTTCAACTTCTCTAGCTTTGTGTTGGCGTTTGAATCATTGTTTTTAGTTGAGTTTCGACCCCAAAATTGAGTCAGAAAAATTCTCGGCCGAATTTCGGCCTTCTTCTTCACTAGGTCCGGTGACTCGTGAGTTTAAAAGGCCAAGCCCGGCTCGAAGCAACCTGGCCCAACTCTAAACCCAACCTAAAACCTTGGGCCTATATAGCTAAGCCCAAAACATAACCTGCCCCAAGCCCAATCCTAAAATCGGCCTATCCACCTATTAGCCTAGGCCCAATCCTTTGGGCCTAAACCAAAGGCCAAAACCCACATTGAGAACTAGCACAATCCAGAAACCTAGTTCCACGGTTGGTGTGTGGGTGTGCATGGGCATGCATGGCGACTGGTGCACGGAGCACATGCGCCTCCATCGGAGGTACTGTGATGACTTTTCTGGTGAATTTTCCGGCAACCCAACTCGGCGTGTGGCGGCCCATGTGACGGCTTGTGGCCTTCCGGGCTGCCGCCCTGGGGCGGCGTGTAGGGGAACCTGAGGTCCCTCTTTGGGTTTTTCGACGTGCCGAATTCGAATCCGCTCTCTTTGTGTTTAGGTGCATTGGTTGGAAGTGATCCAATCCTCCCTAGTTCGAGTAGCTCTCCAGTAGTGGAATACTTGTGAGTGGATCCCTTCTTAAATTGTATATTTTTATAAAATCTTAGGTTTGCATGCATTTCATATTTCATGAATCGAGCACAGTTTCTATTATGTTTCACGGAGTTCTATATTTATAATTTATTTGAATTACTCTTATGAAATAATTATGATTTATTGAATTACATTTTCTGAAAGGTTATGAATGATGAGATTTTAGTATATGACATTCTATGGCTTTTGAATATGATTACTTTATGGATTTATGAATATGGTTTATCATGATTGTGACGAGGCTTGAGCTTTTGAGTTTCAGATTTGGATATGAGGTTTTGAGGTATGTTTTCGGTACGTCTCTAGTGGATTATTATACATCCACACAACATGGGTATGTAAACGTCTATGACCATAGGACACAGTTGATGATGTTTATGTAGATACTTATTCTCCGGCGTAATCCAGAGTCGTACAACTTCCCCTTCGGGTGATGGACCATGGTTTCTTCATTGGCGTAACCCAGTGTCATACAGTTTCACCTTTGGGTGATGGACATTTATTGCCTTCGGGCGGATGAGGAGTTGATAATATTTATCCTATACCCCCAGTTTCACTAGACCGGGGCTAGTGTCAGTGTGTGATGTTATGCATCATCTTCTCCAGCGTAACCCGGAGTCGTACAACTTCATCTCCGGGTGATGGACCATGGTTTCTTCACTGGCGTAACTCATTGTCGTACAACTTCACCTTCAGGTGATGGACAGGTACTGCCTTCGGGCGACTATGATATCCCTAGAAAATAAGTGTTGATGAGACTTATGGATTTTCCTTCGAGTGGTGATATTCATTTTTGAGCACTATTTTATACATAATGATTTTATGAACGTTTGCAACATGCTAGAGTTTTTAGAAAATTTACTATATGTAGTACTATATATGTTTTCAAAACAGGGGGTTAGTATGTTCAAAAATTTGGAAATGGTTTTCCTATTATTTGTATTAATATAAATTACGGCCCATTCACGTTTTTTGTTTTTGCGCCCTCTCAGGACATAGTGACGACGAGTACAACCCGAGCATCGAAGCGCTTCCCTACCAGTGACCTTGCGTCCCTACACTTAAGTATGACTTCTTTTTATGATCATTGTTACTTGTCATTCTACATTCTTTGACATTTTCATTTTATGGTATGCTCTGGACATATTTATTATCGTTGAATATCTTGTTTCGTTCATGCTTAAGTTAAATTTATTGTTATTATACGTTGTGAATGTCATTTCCTACAAAAGTTTTGCATTGCTTGTTCTTTCTTATCCTCACTAATTCACACATTTTTGGCTTTCGTCACCCTTGGGCGTCGGCCAGCACGTGCCATCCAGGTATCATTTAGATATCTGGGTTGGGGCGTGTCACCAGTAGTTGTTGCCAATGGGCCAAGTCATCACCAAAGGTGATCTCAATCTAGGTTCAATTTGGTGAAGGGTGTCGAAGTGTGTAAAGATGGGTGTATTGAGTCTTTTTTTTAGAGAATAGAGAGCGAATGAGATAGAGAAATGTGGACTGGGATCAGAGGTGATTGCAGGACTGGGTTTTTGGGTTGACAAATTTTTTTATTAACTATTAAATTATTAAGCCTATTTTGTATTTTTTTAAAATTTAATTAGACTTGTATGACCTATTTATGTGTCACATCAGCTGTGACATCCCACATCGCCCAGGGAAGTGAACCTTAAAATATATATTCCCATTTCTACCTAGCACAAGGCCTTTTGGGAGTTCACTGGCTTCGGGTTCCGTAGGAACTCCGAAGTTAAGCGAGAAAGGGGCTAGAGCAATCCCATGATGGGTGACCCACTGGGAAGTTCTCGTGTGAGTTCCCAGAAACAAAACCTTGAGGGTGTGCCGGGGGCCCAAAGCGGACAATATCGTGCTATGGTGGAGTTGGGCCCGGGAAGTGGTCCTGCCCGGGCCAGGATGTGACAATTTGGTATCAGAGCCTAACCCTGGTCGTGGTGTGCCGACGAGGACGTCGGGCCCCTAAGGGGGGTGGATTGTGACATCCCACATCGCCCAAGGAAGTGAACCTTAAAATGTATATTCCCATTTCTACCTAGCACAAGGCCTTTTGGGAGCTCACTGGCTTCGGGTTCCGTAGGAACTCCGAAGTTAAGCGAGAAAGGGGCTAGAGCAATCCCATGATGTGTGACCCACTGGGAAGTTCTCGTGTGAGTTCCCAGAAACAAAATCGTGAGGGTGTGCTGGGGGCCCAAAGTGGACAATATCATGCTATGGTGGAGTTGGGCCCGGGAAGTGGTCCCGCCCGGGCCAGGATGTGACATCAGCATATAATAAAAAATTTGACAGAATTATGGCAAAAGGACTACATTGATTTGAGGCACTTACTTGCGGGACTACATCGATCGATTTTCAATTTCAAGGACCATTTTGATGTCGTAGGTCAATTTCAGGGACTAATTTGATGTTGTGGGTCAATTTCAAGAATCATTTGTGAGAAAAAAGGATTTAGGTGCCTATTTATGTGCCACATCAGCATTTGATAGAATTTTTAAAAGAATTGTGACGGAAGGACCGCATTGATTTCGACACCTATTATCAGGAACTACATTGATTGATTTTAATTTCAGGGACCATCTTGATAGTGATGGTCAATTTCAGAGACCATTTGTGATAAAAACCCTATGGGCAAATGATACATACAATCAACATTCAGAGATATTTTGCAAGATACATGGAACATGAGCTAATACACATCACGTATTATAATACAATGTGAAGAGACGTTGTAAAATATTCTCTCTTCGCTTATATTATGACATGTAATGTATTAGCTTGTGTTCCTGTGCCAAAGAAAAACGCATATGCACGTTTATGGGTAACAACCAAGTTTCCATCACTTTCTTGCAAAATAGACATTTGGTAAACTAAATGATATGAAAATTGATGATTGGATTATTACTGAAGTATTGATTAATGTACTTATTTTTTATTCGTCACATATTATTTAGTTTACAAATTTAGTATCCCTAGCATTACCCTTAAGTTAATGACATGATTGTTATCATAAATGATAGGGAGGAAATACGAAGACAAAAAGAATACTTTTCGACTGAATTCGAGATGAAAAATCTTTGTGAATTAAGTATTTTTTGGTCATAGAAGTTGATTGATCTAAGCGAGGCAATAAATTGACATCTCGAATGAATTATGTTTTAGACTTGTTTGGCTTGCTCAAGTATTGAAGCTGGCATATAAAGAGAGAGCCAATGAAATATGTTTCTACTTATTTGGCTTAAAATTTGTTGACTCAAATTGAATTTAATCTAATCTGATGATGGGTCTATATTACGATAAAAAGGTTACAGGCGACATTGGTTATAATTTAGTTCAAAATGATCGTTCTTAACATTATATACATATAGCCTCCAAAATAGAAAAATACATGTTTTTGATGAGTATTTATCAAATATAGTAAAAAATTAACTCTTAATTTCAAATATGTTTCTACTTGTAAATATATCCAAAATTTCACTTAAATAGACACAAATACCCTCAAATTTAACAATTAAATAAATTAAAAGCTTCTTAGCTACTATCGCGTCAAGCTCCGGTCCAACTTCACCTTTGCTTCTACACTCCACCATCACAACCCTATCCCCTTCGACCCCCTCATCATCGACATTGAGTGCCGCCGCAGTTACCGCAAGTGGAGCAGCAGAATTTCAATCATGCCTTCAACGCCTTTTTTCTTACCAATATCATTTTTAGTTTTAAATATAAAAATAGTTTTTAAAGTTAATCCCACATGGTGACACATCATCACACTAACAAAGCAATTGACAGATTTTTCACAAAAAAACTAAAATGATCACGATGGACAAATTCAAAGAAAGACAAATGATTCATGATAGACAAATTAAAAAACACTACTATTGATTATCATTAATTATTACGGACCAGATTAAGGAGTTATGTTAATGGCACGAATTATTTTGGCTAAAAAGCCTTTATTTTATTTGATTGTTAAATTTGAGGATATTTGTGTCTATTTAGGTGGAAATTTGGATATATTTGAAAGATTTAATAAAAAGTGACATTTTTGAAATTAAGAGTTAATTTTTTGCTATATTTGACAAATACTCGTTTCTAACAAGCAACGATAGATTGGTATTTCATTCATCATCTCAAATAGTACATAGGTGCCAATTGGGCACAATACTCCAGTGACCAAACAATGATCTGGAGGTGAATTTGCTCAAACAAGATAACAATAACAAAACCCCTAAACAGTTGCCATATGTGCGAAAACTTTACACGCCACCATACAAAACTATCACGGAATGATAGATATAACAAATTTATATCAGCAATTGCAAAGGGTCATTGCCGAAGAGCAAGGCCACATAAAGTCATCGTAGGTAGACGAGACCACATAACACATCGCTCAATGCGAAAACTATATCCAACCAACATTGCAGTGTGGCCACATGGTGGAAGAGAAGGAAAAAAAAACCATGGATGGGGGAAGGAAAAAAGGTGAAGAAATGTAGAGAGAAAGAAAAGGGCGGTGAAGCAGATGAGAGGAGAATGAAAAACTAAAGGAAGAAAAAAAGGAAAGGGAAGCTAGGAGGAAGAGACAGGGATGGGCTGCTACTGGCCCCAAGCTATGGCAAGGGGCCTGCAACTAGGGTGATTTGCAAGTTAGGGTTTCTGGAGGGAGAAAGGGCGATCACCTTTTCAGTCTGTAAAACAAGCCATAGAAAACTAGATAATAGTGTTATAGAGGTGGATGACCCACTTGAAGAAAAAGCCACCGATATCGAATAAATATTCAAGTTGTGCTGCCTACTTTCACACTTCTTAACCTTAACAAAGATGATATGGTTTTTTTTATATAAAGGCCTATCAGCTTACAAATAGAATAGAGAAGCATAGATACAACGTATTATTTCTATGACTTTGTAATTTCAGTATGATAATGAGAGAGACTGCTGCTATTACCCCGAGGACGTAGGAACACTTGCTCAACCTCGTAAATATTGTGTCTTATTTACTTTATGTTCCACTGCACTGTATCTCTCATTTTCACAACACATCATCAGCACTAGAAGCTCTCATGTCAGTGGAAAGTACAACGCCATAAATTCAGGGAAGCACTGACTACCTCTCACCTCTGCTGTAATAACTTGTCCCTAATTTTACAATTTTATTAATTTTAAATGTGTGAATTGATCAAAATGCCCCTAGATGAGAGATTGTTGACTTTCGTTGACCGTCATTTTGTGATGCATATGAACTGTTATTTTACCGTATTCTTGAAGTTCTCGACGATACAAATGCGCATAAGCGGAATCGAAATCAGAGTTACAGTTAAAATTTTATAGAATTACAAATCCGAAAGATTATTTTTGTAAAATTATTATTTTAGTTATTTTATTATTATTATTATTATTATTATTATGTTATTTTAAGTAGGATTTTTATGTTGTGGGACCCACACCTACCACTCACTCTGTTTCACGTGTCTCCCTCCTCGACTATCTTGAACACTTTCTCTGTCTATCACTTTTATCTCTCCCTCGCTCTAACTCTCTTCCTTAACACCTCTCATCTCTCTCTTAACTCCCTCTCTCTCAGCAAATGCAAGGAATTCGAGGACACCATCACTCGCCACTCTCTCCGACGAGCCTCACAACCTAGATCACAGTCACAAACCATCACCTGGATGAATAACACCTAGCGAGAAACAAAGATTGCATTGCATAATGGCCATCGCCACTGTTCATAATCTCTCCGACAAATCCTCCATGATTGCAGCTATGGTAAACTCAGAAATAGACGTCAATCATTTTAAATCACTGTTTTGTATATGATTCTTGCCTTATTTGAGAGACATGTTGAAGTTTTGATGCATATGAATTCTGGAGAAACTCTCCCCAATTTTCCGATGAGAATCTGACGCCTTTAAGCCATTTTCGGCCAACTCCGGCCACGGCAGGGCCTTATGTTGGTATATTTCTCTTCCTTTCCTCTTAAGCTTTAATTTGGTAGGTAGAATGTGAACAATGGTGGAGATTTTGAGCCAAACGGAGTCCGGAAAGTATCCCAGCCAAAATTCCTAGAATCCGACGACCTGCAATCGAGTTGACCCGACCTGATGGGAAAAAAAAAAGTAAAAAATAATATCTAAACCCGAATCCAAGCTTGGATCTGAACTTGGGATCTGACTCGGGCCATTTTCGAAATGAATCCATAATATTCCTGAATCGTTCTCTGAACTATTCCTTTCGTTTTTTTTTTTTTTTGAAATTTTCTCAAAAACCCTTATAGACTAATTTCGATGCTTAAGATCCCTTTTTGACATCCATTTAGTGATATTTCGAAGTTTTAACGTAGTTGACCGGCTCGGTGTTTCAGTTGACTTTTTTGTTGACCGTTGACTTTATCATTGACGTTTTATAAAATTTACCCGGAACCCTTCTTAGCATATTTTACGCCTTGATTCCAAATCTGTGCTCCGTTTTTCCTAATTTAATCATTTTAGTTAAGTTTTACTAATGGGTCCCAATATTATGCTTAGGTGTGATTACTATCGGAAACTCCAGCTTTCCTAGTTCGAACAGCTGCGACCTCGCAAGTATCTGTGGATGGGTCTTTGCTTTTAAATATTATATATTTATTTAGTTTCCATTTATATATTTGATAAAGAATTTTTTACGTTACGCCTAGATTAGATTAATGTTTATAAAAATTAACGTATTGACGGAATTTATAAAATTATGTTGCATCTTGCAGTATGCACAAGTATGCGTATTATTATGGGATGCCTTAATCATATTTATAGCCCTGAATAGTATTATGTTGCCTAGAATTATCAATTTAACGTTGCAGGATTATATATACATTCTTTGCTTATCATGTGCTATACTGGTGTTAGTACTCGGCTAGGACATGTTTAGTCTTCACGTTTATGTTCACATCGCACCATATGCTCATTTTGGATCCATTGTAGGTACCAGTCCTATTCTAGATTGCTTTAGGCAATTAGGACTCGTATGTGGCGCATAGCACCAGTCTTCACGTGATTGTAGTATTAGAACGTAAATCATTTCTCTACACCCAGACCTGTTCATGTTAGAATACCTCTGCATGAACTCGTGTGACAACATATGTCGACGAGCATTCGATATAATAATGTTTGTTTACGCGATAGATTGTAACTACCAGACGTTATGTCTTTATTTATGAATTATTGTTAAGTATTGCATTCTTGGGATATTGCTGGCTACGGTAAGTATTTTCATACCATGCGTGGTATGTTATATTTGGAAACTATACTTGTTTTACGGCGAGGGGTTATTACATTTTTGAAAAGGTTTTACAAAACTTTATTTTTAGGTCTACTCACCCTTGTTTTTCGCCCCTCTAGGTTTTAGTAGCAGAGCTTTTGTGTCGACGAGGATTCTTGGCAAATGTTGGTGTAGGAGGGTACCCTAGATGGTATAATTCTTATTCTAGTTTTATTGTACTTTACTTATATTCTGACATCACGTGTGAAATGGGTTCATTCCCACTCACATGCGCACCTTTTCATTTAATCACTTATAAGTTTGAATTTACTCACATTTTCCACATCACTACACTTTATGGCTTCGTCACCTTCCTAGTGTCGGCCAACACACCTTAATTCAGAGTCCAGATGGACATTGTCATCTACCTGCTAGATACACAAAGATAAGAGAATTTTCTCATTCTATTTTCATCGAAAATGATCCTCGCTGAATCCCTTTGATCCTAGGAATCCCGCAATAGTGACTGTTTATCATACATTATGCGGTTAGAAATCATTTCAAAATTTAAAATTTAATATAAATAGTATCTAAAGAAAACTGACCGTACGATCTACAATGAACGATCACGATCCAGATCCTTTTCCTATTTTCATATCTCAGCACGATTAATTTTCTTAAAACAGATATATCTTGTGATATGACTTCTATTATTTGCAGAATAAAGGGGTATATACATGGTGCAAATTCAACTATGCACCTGGGAAAGATGATGGTGAAAATTCCAATAAGAAAAAGAAGAAAAAAGAAGGAAAAATGAGGGGAAGGCTCTGCTTGCAGGTTCCCACTTCCAAATCCACAAAGTCGCAAAGATTGTTGAACTTTGGGGCTTCACAACGCATCAGTGATTTTTAGAGCTGGAAAGCGGTGGTGGTTGTTTAAAGAAAAAAAAAGGGGAGAGATTGGAATCAATTCCACAGCCCATCGCCTGAAGCAATTTCGACTTTTATACCTTCTTATCGACATCCAATGCCCGAAGCGCTTGGAATCACCATGTTTTTCTGGTGACAAGATCGACGACGGCCCAGGCTCGGATGAGAACGTGGAGGGTCGTATCGTCCTCGAAGTTTTCACGGATGATGGCCTTGAGCCTTGAGCTTGGCCCTCGTACTCCATATGTCGGAGATGGCAGTTTGCCGGCGAAGCACAGAACGCCCAGATCACTTGGGGTGCACTGGTTAATGACCCATGTTTTTTGCGCTTTAGGCATAGTTTGGTATTAATGTGTTTTTTTTAAAAAAAACTGCTTCTGTCGTGTTATGAAAATAAGCAACTGTAAAATTAAGCAGTTTACTATTTGGTAAAGTTTTTGTAAATGTGTTTTTTTTTTAATTAAAAAAAAGAAGCAGCGTCTAAGTATTTGGTAAATTTTTATAAAAAAGTGCTGTGAATATGTTAAATGACCGAAAATTGTATAATAAAAAAGAGTATGATGATATAATAATAATTTATTTTATTTTTATTTTATAATTTATATATTTACTTTTTTTATTTATAATTTATTAAAAAGAGTATAGAGTATGGGGTGTGATTAATTTATATATTTATTAGTCATTTAACATGCAAGAGCAAAAAGGCTGACTTTTTGAAGGCCTAATTCTTTCCATTTATTTTTACATAATCGAGTCACTTAGGGTTTTTTGCTCAAACACCGCCAAAGAATCTATTACATTATCAACCACAACAAAGCAGTTTGTTTTCTCCGTCACCCTCTCTTTTACGTCTTCATTTTCTCCGCTATCAACTCAAACTGATCCTCGAAACAAAATCCGCAAATTGCTGAAGCAGATCACGCGATTTCGGGCTCTTTTTTGCCTGATTTCAGGGTTTTCTTCCTCAACCCCTATTTGAAAAAAATTTCCCAGATCAAGATCGATGGATCAGTCGACTTTGACAACAAGATCCACATCATTATCGTGCGCAAAATAGGGTACGAGGATGGCTTCATGTGGGTCTCCCAATATGTCGAGTTTGATTAGATTGATAGACTAATGGAAAAGGAATGGATTCAAGTGGCTACGGGGGGATGGCTTTAGGTGGGATTCTAAAGCAACCCAGTTTAATATGATAATGTAAATTATTGAATTGCTTAAGGTTAATATGGGTATTTGAAAGTTTCATTAAAGGCCTCAACGTCTTTTGGAAAAGAGGTTTGCGCAGAAGCACAAAAGCTGGGTTTTCAAAGCTAGGAATTGCTGCTGTGGCTTTTTGGTTTTTTTTCATCTTAAACTGTGAAAAAAAGCTTATTCTAAGATGTTACCAAACACAAAAAATGTCTCAACTTTTTTTATACCTGTTTTTTTTTTTTAAATCACAAAAATACCAAACTGGTACTTACTCTGCAGGTTAATCTGCTCTTGGGCTTATTGCAGCAGCAAGCCCCACTTTGGGCTTCTCCTTTGTAGTCAAGGCCCAAATTGACCAAAAGACTTCAAGCCCATTTTGATTCATAAACCTGGTGAGGAGAAATTTGTCCTAGCTAAGAACATGTGAGAACATTTGAACACATAAGCAAACTAATCACACTTTAAAGTAGGCATGCATTCAAAAGTAATTCTAAACCCATGACTTTCAAAGCCTAGTGAATGGTGAACCAGAAAACTCTTTAACAAATTAAAGAGAAGAGAGAGTTTGAGTTTCATTACCCTTGCAGCTCATCCTTGTTTACACAAAGGATTCACCCAAGTGGAGGGCCCTCAAGTCACCTGTTTTGCTTCTTGGATGGTTGCTTCTTTGCTTCCCCTTTGCTCCTTGAGGATTTGAGGAGAGGAACTCCAAGAACACCAAAAGTTTGGTGTCTCTAAGTCTCCACACCAAGGATGAGGTATGAAGATGAAATGGATGACTTAGAGGAATGAACATTGCTAGCTATTTTTCTCTAAGTGTGGCCAACCTCTTTGGAAGACAAAGAGAGAAAGAGTTTTGCTCTTTTGCCTCAAAGAAAACCCTTGAAGTGGTAAAGCTATAAAGTTCCTTTTATAGCACCTATTGGGCTATTTACCCATTTTGTTTTAGTTGTCATACAACTTAAACATAATGGGCCATGTGGACCAAAACTCTTTTGAGCCCCGAGACCCGAAACTGATGAGCGCATATTTTACTACTTATTTTACTCCGAAAGCTACATTTTCTTGTGTTATGTTTGTTCAAAATGAATGCAAATTCATGGTTTTGAGAAAAATATGAATTCAAACCTTTTAAGTTCAATTCAAGTAAAGTAGCTGGAATGTGGTTTTGTTCAGTAAGTGGATTGAGTGGAAGTGTGTTTGTCATTTTTGTAAGTTGAAATTGGTCTTAAGTGATATTCACAAGTTGAGAAATTTTTAATTACATTTTTCTGGCTCATCCAAATCTTATGCAAGTCTTTCCTTCAAAAATTAGAGCAGCTTATTTGGTTGAATTTTTGTGTAGGGATCATATTGTTTTACAAGTCAACAAAAGGTGGAAGACATGCCTTGCACATGATTTATTCAAGTGCACAAAGGCTGGCCTTATCCTCTCATTTACACCGACAGTGGAAAGAAAGGCCTAGTCCAATTTTTCTGGAGCAAACCACCACATACAACTGCAGCAGAGCAAGGGGCTTTAGGCAATCAAATTAAAAAAGAGATGGAAACCTAGCTTCCTAGATCAAATTCCAGTTTGAGGGTCTCAACCAAAAGTATGAACATGAGATATTTATTTGATGATTTTGATTTGTTGTGGAGATTGGTCAAGTTGCAAATCTGGTGGATGTCCATTTGGGAGATGTGATTGTCAGTCAACACTTAGTAGAGCATTGAAGAGGTAAATTGTGGAGGCCTGCTACTGCAATGAATTGACTAAGAAGAATGAGGCTAGGGGTTATGGCAGTGAGATACTAATGAGAAGGAGTTGAAGTTTCTTATGTTTCTCTTCATTCATTCTTGTCAATTAATGGGTTTTAAAACCTTTGTCGGTTACGGAAAAGGAAGGAGAAGTGGAAAAAAAAAAAGCAAGAGAAAAAGAAAACAGAGAGGAAGGGAAGAAGGGAGACTAGAGGTGCGGCAAAGAAGGAGATTTTTCAGGCTTTTTCTAAACTAAATTATCTTCTTATTTCTTATGGAGTCAGTACCAATTTCGATTATGTTTTGGAACTAATTTCATTTTTCTAGGCTACGGTGTAGCCTAACCACGATTGCTTAATGTTTCAGTTTAATTATTTATGAATTTGCATTCCCTTATGTATCATTTTGCTGTGCTTATGAACTTGATTTTAATTCTTGTGATTAGCTGCCACTTGGGTTTGAGTTGAGTGTATGTGATGTGAGTTTACGTAAATGGTACCATGAATTCCTTGTTGTAGATGCCATACACCAGGTTTCATGCGGTCTTTTAGTTAGTTCCCAAATCGTTAATGAACTTGTGTGTGTTTAGTAGTCTAGATGCCATAGATTATTAGCACATATGAGTATACGTAGTAATCTAGATGCCATGGATATTATATAAATTAGAGGACGTAGATCGTCAAGTTGGATGTTTATTCATTAATAATTAACTGTTGGAATTAAGTAGAATTGGTTATGGTGAATCGGATGCTCTAGTGTTTTTCACAATTGAATTATAATTTGTTTACTTTGTCGTTATCATCACTTAGCTAAGTACATTTCATTTTATTTACAATCACCATTTCAAAATTCTTATTCAAATCATCAATTTTTCATTCCAATTCAAATGAAACTTAAATTTAGTTAGATAGTTAGAATTACATTCAATCTTAGTTGGAACGATCTTGTGCGTGCCTACTATATTATACTACGACTCGTACACTTGTAAGTATTAAAATTTGGATTTAATTGGGCTGATTTTGATTAATCTAATTTTAGTAACAGAAACTAACTTGAAAGCCTAATACGAACCTTTCGTGTAATTAATTAACTAATTAATTAATCTTGACCATTCTTAATTAAACCATTTAATTGCTTATCCATCTCATTTATATTTCTTCACTTTCATCCTTACTCAGCATATGATCCATTAGATTCCAATTAGCGAGGCAATGGACGATTGTTACTCTTAATGATTGATTGTGAATTAAAACTACATTTCAATTCTCCCTTTGATGAAGATTAGTGTTTGCTAATCCTCAGGGCTTCCAAAAACCATGAGTGACACCTAGCAGTATGTCATGGCTACCCAAGCTAAGTAGAAGTGGTTGGAGAACCTATCCAGTTACAATTACAATGCAATACGGTCATTCTCTAATACAATACTCTTAATCAAATTGTTTGAGTGATAGTTTGTTTCATGTCTACTATCCAATGCGATACTTCTCTATATGATTCAATTGAATATGATTTGGAATAAACTTCCTAAGTCATAATCGTATGCTTTGGCCAAAGACTCCCGAATCATGTCTTAGAGTATCCTCCATCTACCATGGAAGGTTAGAGATCCTTTGTTGTGCATTCAGATGCCTATATGACTAGACGGCTTGATCCCAACAATGTTATGGATACTCTCGATGGAATGCCTCTGACATGATCAAAGATAAAGGACCTAACCATTAGACATCTATGATGCCTCAAGTCAAATGACTACTTTGCATATTGCAACTTACAAGTTCTTACATGACATGTATGTTCGAACTCTCTTTTGATCGTAGTTCAGTGTACTCGATTACCATTTTGAGCACCTATATGTTTGTCTCAGTGTCCAACACTAAATGACTTGAGACTAGTCACACTCACGCTTGAGTTAACATAACATATACTAACCTTAGCGGATTGTCAATGCCCAATTGGCAATCCTTTGGCTAGGAACATTTTAGGACTGAACATAAGAGAAAGGTCTCGTTAATCTAACTTACTTAGATCATTTCTCTCTTAGATTAAATACATTCCTTGGATTCCCTTATTGCTTAAACACATAATACAATAAATAGTAATTAACAATAAGCTTTGCCCTTCATTAAACATATAATGGTTTAACACAATAAGTATTCCAAAAGCTATTGCATCAACTGAGTGGCTTTGTGGGTATACTTCCAACAATCTCCCACTTGCACTTAAAGCCACCTTCCCATGTATCTAATACCCATCCTTTCCATATGGCGGTCAAGTTGGATTTGAGATATTGGCTTCGTTAATGGATCTGCTGTGTTATCGGCTAAGGCAACCTAGAGGATGTTAACTTTCCCCTCGGTAGTATATCTTCTAATGATGTTAAATCGTCAATCAAAATGCTTGTTTTTTTATAAGCCTTGGGTTCCTTGGCTTGAGTTATCGCCCCACTATTATCACAATACAAAGTTACTGGTGATGTAATGGTTGGAACCACTCTAAGTTCAGTAATGAACTTCTTCATCCATAACGTTTTTTTGCCGGCTTCAGTTGCAGCGACATATTTAGCCTCCATCGTGGAATCAGCGATTACATCTTGTTTCTTGCTTTTCTAGCTGACAGCCTCACCATTCAGAGTGAACACATATCTGGAGTTGGAACTTCCATCATTGATATCAGATTGGAAATCTGCGTTTGTATAAGCTTCCACTCGCAACTCTGATGCTCCTCCATAAACCAGGAACATGTCCTTAATTCTTCTTAAGTACTTAAGGGTTGTCTTGACAATTGCCCAATGTTTTGATCCTGGGTTAGATTGATATTGAGTATTAATGCTCACAACATATGCGATATCAAGCCTTGTGCGTATTATGGCATACATGAGAGTTCCTATGGCTGAAGCATAAGGAACAACACTCATATGTTGTATTTCTTCATGAGTCTTAGGTTCCATGGACTTAGAAAGGTAAATTCCATGTCTCACAGGAAGAAAACCTTTCTTAGATTGTTCCATCTGGAGCCTACTTAGCACCTTATCTATGTACATAGATTGGGATAATCCAATTAATTTTCTAGATCTATCATGATAGAGCTTTATCCCAAGCATGTAAGATGCATCTCCTAAATCTTTCATGTGGAAGGTTTTGGATAACCACATTTTTACAAAAGAAAGTACTGCAGTGTCATTCCCGAATAGTAATATATCATATACATATAACACTAGGAATACAACTGCATCCTTAACAACCTTTTGATAAACACAATTATCTTCTTCGTTTTGAGTAAAACCAAACGATTTGATTTCAGTGTCAAAATGAATGTTCTAACTCCTGGATGCTTACTTAAGTCCATAAATGGACCTCTGAAGCTTGCATACCTTAGTCTTTTCAGACTTAGACATGAAACCTTTGGGTTGAGTCATATAGAGCTATTCCTCTAGGTAGCCGCTCAGAAAGGCCATCTGCATGTTCATTTGCCATATCTCATAATCATGGTAAGCAGCTATAGCAAGCAAAATCTGAATGAACTTAATCATGGCTACAGGAGAGAAGATTTATTCATAGTCAATCATTTCTCATTGCATGTAACCCTTGGCTACTAGTCTAGCCTTATAAGTCTCCATGTTCCCATTAACGCTTATCTTCCTCTTGAAGACCCATTTGTTTCCAACAGGTACTATACCTTCTAGAGGGTCTCTTGCCATCTGTTTGAATCAATATCGGATATTGCTTCAGTGTAGTCTCGAGGGTCTTCATTTGTGTCATTGTCACCCATAAGGTGCAATTCCCTAAAGTCATTATCCAAGCCATACCTCTTAGGTGGCTTGCTGACCCATTCAGATCTACGTAGAGTTAGGGGTTCATGTACAGGGTTATCAACTTGTTGAGTGCTTGTTTATGGTTCATCATTAATCTCATTAATTTCCATCGTTTTACTTGTAGTTCCTTTGAGAACAAATTTGTCCTCTATAAACTTCGTAGTTCTGGCGACAAAGACTTTCTGGTTGTCAGGATGGTAGAACTCATATCCCATAGTTTCTCTAGGATATCCCACAAAATAGCACCTAACTGATCTCGCTTCAAGCTTAGTAGCTTCAAGCTTCTTGACATATGCTTCACAACCCCAAATCTTAATATGATTAAGACTTGGCTTTCTCTCATGCCATATCTCATAGGTCATCTGTGAAACTGACTTGGAAAGTACTCTATTAAGTAAGTAAGCTGCTGTATATAGAGCCTATCCCCAGAATGTTACTGGTAGATCAACAGTTCTCATCATAAAACGAACCATGTTCATCAAGGCTTGATTTCTTCTTTCAGAAACTCCATCAAGTTATGGAGTTCCCGGTGGAGTCCATTGTGATATTATTCCACACTATTTGAGATAATCTAGGAATTTGTTACATAGATACTCTCCCCCTTGATCTAATCTTAGGATCTTTATCTGATTCCCAGTTTGCTTCTCAACTTCATTCTTGAATTCTTTGAACTTTTCAAAGGATTCTAACTTATACATCATAAGATACACATAGCCAAACCGAGAGTGATCGTCGGTGAATGTGATATAGTAGGAAAAGCCTCCTCTAGATGTAGTAGACATAGGTCCACATACGTCAGTGTGGATTAACCCTAGAATTTCAGTGGCACACTCTCCCTTCCCAGTAAATAGAGATTTGGTGATCTTCCCTTTCAAGCAATATTCACAAGTACCCATTTGGTCATTACCTAATAGGTGGAAATATCCGTCTTTCGACATCTTGTGAATCTCATCAAGGTTCACATGTCCAAGTTTAAGATGTCACATCTTTTCTTGGTTAACTTCTTCTCTAGCCCTTTTGGATTTTGAGGTATTCCCGCTTTCAATACAGTGCAACCTACTACTTGTCTCTAGTTGAAAAAGTCCGTCTATCATATTACCATGAGAGATAATACGACCGTTCAAGTATAAAATGCAACTCATTTTGTCAAACAATACTGAGTGCTCATCTCGTAAAAGCATATAGATGGAAATCAAATTCTTTATACATGAAGGAAAATATAAACAATTTTTAAGTTCCAAGACTTCCCCAGAGGGTATTTTAAGCATGTAGGTGCCTACTGCTTTTGCAAAGATCTTAGTGTCGTTCCCAACTCACACAATCATCTCACCATTGCGCAGTGTCCTGTTCCCTGTTAGTCCCTGCAACGAATTGCAGATATGTTGACTAACGCCTGAATCAAATATCCAAGAATTGAAGCTTACTATAAAAGCACTCTCTATGACAGAAATAGTCCCTTCAAAAGTTCGTGTCATAAGGCTCGCAATGCGCACCGTGTATTTCTTCTTCCAACGTTCATCCTTTCCATAATGAAAGCATTTTCATTTGGATTTTCTTGCCTTCTTATTATGCAACCTTTTCCTTGTGATTGCATTCTCACTTCCACTATCTTTTTTGAAACCTTGTTCAAATTCACAATATAGGTTAATCATCTCTGAAAGAGTATGATCGAATCTATTCACTTTATAGTTTACTATAAACTTAGTGAAATCATCCGAGAGAGATGCAAGAAAAAAGTCTTGGGCCATTTTCCCATCGATGGAAGTTCCTAAACTCTCAAGATCTTGAAAGATCCTTTCCATCTTTTGTCCATGTTTTCGGACCGATGTCCCTTTTACCATTTTGACATTCAATAGACTACAAACATTTGAGAATTGTATATTACTAGTCTCAATGTCATGCAACTTATGTAAATTATCAACCATGGCACAAGAAGTGTCCATGTGCTTATGTAGCTTCTTAAGCTCCTCACTAAGTGAAGTGAGGATTAGGCATTTGTTTTGTAAGTCATCCTCATAGTGTCTAGCATAATTTTGACACTCCTCCTTTGAAGCTAGTTTCATAGGAGGTACATGAGGAGGGGATTGCTTGAGCACATACGATATGTTATTCATCTTTGAGACATTCTCAATGTGATGATACCAAGCAAGGAAACGTTAGCTCTTAAGGCTCTTTTTGTCAAGTATAATGGTAGGTGTAATTTTAGGCATGTCGTTAACTACATAACATAACAGAAATCGTACTAGATTGTTGATTTTAAAAACTACTTGATTGGGTCTTAAATCAAATAGTACCACCCACTATTTTTGGCAAATTCCACATACCTCAATGGAATCCGAAAGTTATGTTGAACTCTTATCGGGGTATGGAAGGTCACCATTACCAAGCCCACCTCACAATGATATGATGTTGGTTAGCAATAACAATGATGAGAGAATAACGCTTTAGTCATTTACAACTCTTGTAATTACCCATCTAGTTTGGCCTCTAGAGAATGATGCCTCACAATGATATGATGTTGGCACCATTGCACTTAGTTAAGCCATTCCCACCATGCTAGTTCGTGTAGGGGTTCAAGAATAGCCTCACAATGATATGATGTTGGCCATCCTCGTTGCCTACCTCACCACATCATGTATGTACATATGAACTCCACTTGAATGTAAGCATATACTTTGAACTTCCCCATGATAGGATGAAGCCGGTGTATGAGTCACAAACGATTGGAGCCCACCACGGTGGAAGGCCTATGAAGAGATGTTCAAAGCATCTCTCGCTTACCATCTTAATATTTGTTTTGTTGAGGGAGTAGTGTTGGGTTACATCAATTTCATTTTAATCTTATTAAAAGAACTTGGGCCTATCACAACTATTGGTCCAAGTTTATATGAATTAGTAGTATATAATACTCTCACTATTTCGATGAAACAAACAAGACTATATGGAACTACTAACGAATGCATAGCATCCTCATATGGACTATATAGTCATTTTAGGTCTTAGGATGATTATGATCCATTTGATTTGATTCAACACAAGCCTTATGTTGGACCTTGGGTCTAAGGTAGGTAGTTGTTGATTTTAGTTCCGTGTTTAATCTAATTAAACCGTCATTTTCTATTGGGCGTTGGACCAAACTATTCCAATTTGCATGCAGATAAACAAAAAGAAATACTTGAAATAAAGAGAGGGGCTTATGCCCTTTTACAACACATTTGATGGACTTATGCCTTTTTACAACACATTTGATGGACTTATGCCCTTTTACAACACATTTGAACTAATCAAATTACATTCAAATCTAAACTACTTAACCCAAACATTCATAATGTAAAGCGGCAAATCACATAGCTCAATTATCGAGGCATTTGGTTCATAATCACCATTTTCTTAATCAATCACATTAACTAAGAAAGCAACTTAAACAGTCGGTTTTTGAATTTATAGAATTGATTTAAATGGAACTAAATGAAATGAAAATCCAATTCTCATTAAAGAGACAAAACCATTTTGTTATCATCATAATTTGGGCCGAAAATGCAATGACCTCAACTATTGGGCCACAATGCAAAAACAAAAAACTTTTGGGGTCACTTTGTAAAAACACAAAAGTCCACAACTTTATGTAATTACAAGTAGAACCCAAAAATTTCAACAATTACAAAAACTTCATTAAAGGAGCAAAACAATTTGTCCTTTAGTGATTTTGGGCCCTTACGTAAAAACGTAAATTTTTGGGTCAAAGTGCAAATACACAAAAGTATAAAAAATTTGTGTAATTGCATAAAAGCCCCAAAAGTACCCCCACTAAGGGGTGGCCGGTTTTAGATAGTGTAAAATAAGGGTTGGTTTTGGTGAAAATTCAAAATTTTATAAAGTGTTCAAAAGGTGAAATGTGTTGTAAATATGGTGGATGTCCACGCTGGCTACTAATCCACTAAGCTACAAGTGGGAATAAGGGCTGTCTTCCACTGTCTGCTGAAGCTTGATTCCTACGACTCCTGTTTTCTATATAAATGCAACACACACCAAACATAGTGGTGATACGAAAACAGGAGTCGTAGGAATCAAGCTTCATATTATAAATAAAAGCACCATTTCTGCTCCAAGGATGTACTCTAGTATGGTCATACTGACTGTAGAGGAACCTTGTAAATTTTGTGTCTTGTTTCATTCATTCCACTGCGCACACCGTGGATTTTACAACACATTATCAGCATGAGAAGCTCTCAGAATCTAACCTGTGAACAACCGGGTGTATTTTCGAAATGGAACATCAGTGGTGGCAGGAGCAGCCCACTGCGCTATGCGAACTTTGTTGGCAAGTTCGTCAATCCCAACGACCCTTTCTGGAACGCCGTTACAAGAGTACTCAGGAGTTCCAAAAGTCTCACACGCACCTTTACATGTGTCGCCATCGCCAACCCTTCACTCAGTCGAACACAATTAATTGCTTATCCATCTTATTTATATTTCTTCACTTCCATCCTTACTCGGCGTACGATCCATTAGGTTCCAATTAGCGAATAGTGGGCGATTGTTACTTTTAACGATCAATTGTAAATTGAAACTACATTTCAATTCTCCCTTTGATGAAGATTAGTATTCGTTAATCTTCAGGACTCCCACAAACCATGAGTGACACTTAGCAGTATGTTATGGCTACCCGAGCTAAGTGGAAGTGGTTGGAGAACCTATCCAGTTACAATTACAATGCAATACGGTCATTCTCTAATAAAATAGCACTCTTAATCACATTGTTTGAGTGATAGTTTGTTTCATGTCTACTATCCAATGTGATACTTCTCTATATGATTCAATTGAATATGATTTGGAACAAACTTCCTAAGTCATATTCGTATGCTTTGGCCAAAGACCTCAAATCATATCTCAGAGTATTCTCCCTTCACCATGGAAGGTTAGAGATCCCTTGTTGTGCATTCATATGCCTACATGACTAGATAGCTTGACCCCAACAATGTCATAGACACTCTCGATGAAATGCCTTTGACATGATCAAAGATCAAAGACCTAACCATTAGACATCTGTGATGCCTCAGGTTAAATGACTACTTTGCATATTGCAACTTACGAGTTCTTACATGACATGTACGTTCAAACTCTCTTTTCATCGTAGTTCAGTGTACTCGATTACCATTTTGAGCACTTATGTGTTTGTCTCAGTGTCCAACATTAAATGACTTGAGACTAGTCATACTCACGCTTGAGTTAACATAACACATACTAACCTTAGCGGATTGTCAATGCCCAATTGGTAATCCTATGGTTAGGAACGTTTTAGGAATGAACATAAGAGAAAGTTCTCGTTAATCTAACTTACTTAGATCACTTCTCTCTTAGATTAAATACATTCCTTGGATTCTTTTATTGCTTAAACACATAATACAATAAATTGTGATTAACAATAAGCTTTGCCCTTCATTAAACATATAATAGTTTAACAAAAGCTATTACATCAAATGAGTGGCTTTGTGGGCATACTTCCAACATCTGGACCTGCAGTCTAGCCTAAAAATAAAAGACAATTCATTCTTTTGTTATTAATGTTATTGGTGCGGTATAATCGCCAATCATATAGTGTGTGTGTGTGTGTGTGTGTGTGTATCAATATGAATGGTACAATTTGATCACCTTCACCCTTTATATATTAATATATGTGAAGGCGTGACACTGTTGCCCTTCTTATAATAACAATTATTATCTTTAAGTTTTGATATTTATGTGAATGGTGCTGAATTAAAGCCCTTGCCACAATCATTACTCATTTAAAGCAATTTATTTATAGTGGCTGGCATTACCGCCCTCTTCTTTAATTTATTTATTGTACTACATTTTGTTATGATGAGTATAACAAGGGCCTGAAGTCCCTTGATCAAATTTGAACCTGAAGTTTTTTTTTTTATCTTCATCATATAAAATGATTGGAACTGAAGTTTCATCATATAAAAAGATCGAACCTAGATTTCCTTGATCATCATCATATAAAAGATTGGGCCCAAAGTTCCTTGATCTTGATCAAAATCAAAATCTGAAGTTTGTGAATCAACTGAGAGAGCAGCAGTTCCTCAACTAAAAATGACAGCCATATGCGCCTCAGTCCACAGACTATTATATGAGGGTCAGAAATTCCTTGATTCATGTAAATGAGGACCATAAGTTCCTTAGTCCATGTACAGGTTAAGTATGGGTATGATTTTCAAAAATATGAACCTAAAGGTTCCAATGATGTCGATATTAAGAATAAATTTTGAGTACATATGTATAATGCTTTGATCTTAAGTTCAAAATATGAATAATGTTAAGAACTTAAAGTTTTAACATTTTTGTAGGCATGTGTTGTGCTATGAATTAATTATCGCAAGTTTTTTCATACCTAAATTTCTTCAATTTGGAACAAGAAAATGGTGGATTTAGTAAAACTCGATTTGATTATCATCGACATATTAATGGAACCAGAAGTTTCATGCATGTATAAAACCAGAATAGAGGGAACTTTTCTATGTATATACACGTGCATATACATAAGTTACAACTACAAAAAAACAAACAAAATAGAGGGGAGCCTTCACAAAGGTTGCCTATGTGAAGCCTCAGTACTTGGCAGAACCCCAGAAGGGAGAGGCACTGAAAATTGTTCATATAAAGCCTCAATATTTGGTGGAAATTCAGAAGGAGGAGGCACCAGAGGTTGATCAATTAAAGCCTAAACACTTGGTACAACACCAGGCGGTGGAGACAATGGATGCCTTCATAACAGAGCCACAAAACTCTGATGGTCGCTTTGAATACGACTTTTGGATTCTTGTAGCTGGTCGAGCTTTCTTTTCATGCTCGTCGAGTAATTATTTGCAAGCATGTGCAATTCTATATTCTCGTGCTTAAGCCCTTTAATCTCTTGTCTAAGGCTTGCCACCTCAACCATTAATGATTCAACTTGGCGAGTTTGAGCAAGTAGATGTTGGCCCATATTGGATACAGAGCTTGCACACTGAATACTGAAAGCCAAAGAGTCTTTGAACAACCAATATATCGGATTGTTTTGAAAGTTTTCTTATATTCTTGGGAGTGAAAAGATTTATAGCTACTACTGTGGCAATTATATCATTCTTTATCACAAAGTCACCAACCGTAAGAGGATCATTAGAGGATAAGAATGATGGGCACCATATATTGTCTCGAAGAGGCACGTCTGCATCTTCCACAACGTTTAAATTGAAACAATGGTCAGATGGACAAGCCATTTTCAGAAATGATGAAAGAAAAGAAAGCAACATAAATTAAAATCTCAGAGATACAACAGAAGTAATTTTCATAGGCAGACAACTTTCCGAGCATGCTTTTTCGATACAATTGATGCCTCTATAAAAGAAGAGGCAATAGGGACACTTGTTAAAAAAAATCAAAGAGACACCACTCTCTGAATTTCAAAAGATGGACTTTCCTGAATTAATTTCATTGGCATTTTTAGACGCAATTTCAGTTTTCTAGATATCAAGGACAACTTTGTCAAAATATCTTTGGGAAATTTGAAAAGCGTGAATTCTACTGTTCCAATTACACCACTGTTGCTGACAAGTGTGAAGGAGATGTTCCCAACAGCACCACTACCTACTATTGGAAAATCCTTATATATGTTGACCTTTGTCCTCTATGGCAAAGCAGATCTCCAAAAATGTCTAACTTTTATTTCTTGATGAGAATGCATCTTCAACCAAGCCTCTTAAAATACTCAGCTTTCCTCCTCTCTAAGAAAACCTCTTCAACCAAGTTGCTCAAAATACCCAACTAATTTACTTAGAAAGAAAATATTTTTGATCAAGAAGCTTTACATCAGCATCAAATCCTTGTGTTGTTTTTCTTCAAGAGCAAAAGTATCTCATATCATCAGGGTCGAGAGCAAGATTATCTCAAATCATGCTTTACCTAAAATAAAACTTCTGGTCTAGAATTAATTGCCTAGAACCTAGGCCTAATTGCTTACTTTGCATTGTTCTCGAGTAGTCATCTTCAATTATTGTTGGAGCCGAGTTTCAAGTCTCCAACATCCCTAACAGTTGGTATGTTATTTGCTCTTTGTACTGAAGCTGCCAAGTGTGGATGAGTTACCAAGAAGTGATGCTTTGAAGGACCATTCAAAGGCAAAGGTTGCACACTACTTTTGCTATGTGCAGGAGGCTGAAGCTGAAAGATCAATGATGATCCTATAGAAGTTCAAAGGGAGAAGATGAGTGGCTGACTAAGTGAATGGAAGACCAAAGTTCAATGATGGGAATCTTACTCATAGCCCCAGCAAACTCTACCGGTTTATATTATTCCGATGATGTAAAGGTAATACATTCTTCACGATTGCTAATAAACTATCAAATGCATTAACAAGTTACAAGGATGTCGTATGGATTGAAGTCTCAAAAAGATTGTCCATGGACTTGACACTACTAAACTACTGCATGCTTAAAGCATGACAATCGCCGAATGGATTCAAGTTCTTCCATGGACATGATAATTTTAATATATCTTATGCCTGAGGCATGATGGAGGTATAGATTCCAATGATTCAACTCCCAGAAGTGGAGATTAAAAATCCAATCTCTTTAACGCTCTAGAGGAGGTTATGATCCAAATTCTCCAAACAATTCATCTAATAAGAGATGATTGTCCTAGAAGAGACAATGTAAAGCCCCTGATGAGGCAAGGATATCCAAAGTAATGAAATGCTTATAAATATGCATGCACATGCACATGCACATGAGAATTATGGGTTCACAAATTGATGATTAACAATGTTAATTTTGGTTTTACAGTAGCTACTAAATTTATCAATGAGCCGTGTTGATATTGAGTCACGTTCTTTTGTTCGTTGACTAAAATGAAAAATTATTGGCCAAAATAGAGAAAGGCAATTCCATTACAATTTATTAAGAACGTAAACAAATGGACCTATAGTACAAATCGCCAAATGATATTGAACCCAAAAGGTTACATATGGGCATTTGTAATATAGTGAACTACACTCATATGATATGACACAAGGTTCCTAGTTGAAACCTGAAATTATGATATATTCCTGTAAACATGATTTCCCATTGTGAAACTTGTTCATTTAAATGGAGAATTATATATTACATGAAACTTTATGAAATGCCTGAAGCATATCTCCATAAGTAAATCCCTCAAGTATAAATGGAAGCAAGTTTCTTTGTATAAATTTCAAAAGAGAATGTGTCATGGAGTGTAGAAAATCCCTGAAGGACTCAAATTGCTTGAAGAAAGTCCTGGAAGCGTAAAGCATAAATTATGTACTCAATACCAATAAATGAAATAAATTGCGTTAGTGACTACTATCATTATGATATTGTTGCAATGTACTAAATCTCTTGCAAGAGTTGATATTAGATTGGGACTCCTGAAGAGTTTAGAAAAATTATAAAGTGTTCAAATGAATATTATCTCGAGTTGCAGATTGAACAATATGGCAACACGAATGTCACACCCTGGACACGGGGTCAGCAGAGAAATAAACCCGGCGCCCGGTGCGCGAATAAAAGTAAAAATAAAACAGGAAACAAACTTCTCTTAAAAAATAACTCCAAAATCTTTACAAGGTATTCATAAATAAATAAAATCCTTGAAATCCTTTGTCTAACACAACCTCAACTCGTTTACCCTTCGTTAATCTTGTACCAAACTTGCAAGGACTAAAATATATAGGGTGAGCGAAATCATAGCTCAGTAGGGACATAAGTCTTATCAAGGATAATTGTCATGGCAACTGTGCAGCAACACACACTAGATTGTCCTGATGGACAGTCTTCTTCAATACACAGCATCTCGGGTTCAAACATTTTTTTATCCTCCCATTCACTTGGTGTAGCTTAAAATAATGATCTCGTTTGTAATAATAATAATTAAAAAAAGTATGCATGTTAGATTTTTGGTCCCTGGAGCAGATTTCTGAAGAAGATAATGCGCAGTTCATTCAAACTAAAGGAACTACGGTGAAGGTACGACACTTTCGTTATTAATATACCACTGAGAAAATAGAGGGTTCATTCAAGCATCAACAAATGACGATTCATCAACTGAAGTGTCATGCTACATCAAAATTTGGGGCTCCATTTTCTAATTTCTGCTCTAAAATCAACCTCCTATGTATACCGATTTTTCACCAACAGATCTCCCTCAAATTTGAAATGACGAAAGATTATTTCCATGTGAAAGAATTCAAGGGAAAGATCACAGAGTGCCCCGGACATAAGTGAAACAACTGCATCTGACTGAACAAACATCTGAAACGATGTGGATTTTCATGGCCAACACCTTTTACCACAAGCCGATGAACTTCCACCAAATCCCTCCAACTCCAAGCCAAATAATGATGTTGACGACGGATATAAGGAATCCGTAACCCCACCACTTGGCAAGTGGAACGTAGTTAGCACCATAAAAAACAGGTGCCGACCCAATGCCGTAATGGGTAAGACCACCCATGAGGTTGGAGAGGAATGCAAGCACCATCGCTCCAAAGTATGGAGGAGTACCAAGAGCGGTAGAAACAGACAAGAAAGCTGTAAACATGGCACCGATATGAGCAGCTCCACTGGCGAAGAAGTAGTGAGAATAGAAATATAGAAGAACCAGAATGCCAAAAGATGCTTGCCATGAAAGACCCAATCCGCCAACAAACTGTAAAACGAGCAGAATAGTTGTTAATGATGACCAAAGGTAAAACCTACACTTTCAACATAAGAATTTCTAACATATACATGCATATATATGTACATATATTTAATGGGTTAGGATCTGGGGACACACTTTTGACCCACATTTTGACACACGTTTTTGTGGGGCTCATTCCATAACGTGTTTCAACAATCCGAACCTTCTATTTTTAGGTCTTCCCTCAAAGATATGTCTACCAAAAATCACCCAAATCTAAAACCATATTACCGTTGAATTAAACTTAGTATTTCTTTGTAGAACCGTATTTGTCCATTTTATTCACCACAAATAATTGTGTTATCTATTACCGTTGGATTAAACTTAGTATTTCTTTGTAGAACTGTATTCGTCCATTTTATTCACTACAAATGAATGTGTTAATAATTTTGGATTTGTCTTTTTTTTTTTTTTTTGCAAGGATGATCTAGGAATGATGTACTTAAATACAGACGGTTCAGATCGTTGAAATACATTATGAAATGAGCCCTATAAAATGGGTGTCAAAAGCGCATGTCCCCAGATCCTAACCCATATTTAACACTGGTTTTCTCACTATTATCAAAGTAAATTGCGTGCACAGGGCACATCATATCTAATTTGGTCTGAGTCTCACGTCAGAAAATTCATTAAGGTTGAGGTCTTGTAGCAGGAGACACAATATTAGTGCGCCAATGCATATGCTTTAATAGAAGTAGATAATCTAGCAAATTGTAAATACAGTAGTTTATGCCAGTAAACAAAAACATCCCGAAATCAGATGATGGATAACCGGCAGATTGACTTGTGAACTAAACAATTCTGAAAGGACCATAAATTAAGTTAGGATGAACCCTATTTTATGTTTCTGACCTAAAGTTTTTCACCACAGAAATCAACTACATTTATTACTTTTAATAGTGGTGATATCAGAAGCATGCACGAGTAAGTGACCAGAAAGCGGAAAGAAAGACAAACCTTAACTACGGTCTGGCTAAACCAAGAAATAAGACCGTATTTGTTGAGATACCCAGCCATTGCAATGAGTGCAGCAAACCAAGTAAGTGTATCCCAGGCCACTGATTCAGCTAAGCACTCCTTCCATGTAATAACACCAGTCACGAGGAGAACAGATAATCCAAGAATAGCAGCAGTAACAGCATCCACACTCAAAACTCCTCCAAAAATCCAAAGCCCAACCTGATGTTCTCAGAAAAAAAAGAGGGTAACTATGAGCATAGATATTTTAAATGACACAACAGATTTACATATGCATCCAAGACACTTGCATACACGTGTTAGTAAGGGGATATAATTTATGACAACCAAGTGAATATTGCTGCACTAGTATTTCATGCTAAACTGCTAGAATAATCAGCACATAACCCCTACGCACGCCGTTGCAAAGGTGGTCAAAGGGAACACCAGCAACGTTAGGTTACCTAAGCACTAATTGACTAAATCCCACCCCATGAAAAAAACTTAAAGTAGACGAGTCAAATTTGCAGGTGCTGAATACAGATCATGTCAAATGGGCATCTATATAAGAACCATTCTAGTGTATTCTAAATGGCAATTGACAGGATGGACCAATCAAATTGTCTAAGAAACATGCAAATTCAAAAACTAAAGGCACATACAAACTTAGAACATTCAGCTTCAGCTTGTCAACGGAGATCAATGACACTGAATGTAAGCATGCCGATGATAACCAATTAAATTCTTGAAACTATTCAATCCAGAAACTTGTTACAGCCTCTTTCGAGTGTCGCTATTCAATGTTGAAAATCATTGAAGTATGCTAAAGTAACTCAATGCGGTCGTCCTCAATGCATTTATACACCATACCCACTATTGTCAAATTTAGCTCATAAAGCAACTTCAAAACATACCCAAATTTGAAGCACACACAATCTACGAACAAACACAAGAAACTAACAAAAAAGAAGAAATGAGTACCGTAAGAAACAGTGTGCCGGCCATGATAATCTCTTTGTTAGACATCGGCCCCATCTTCTCCAGCCTTTCCCTGGCAAGCTTTGGCGCATCCGGGCTGCTCTTCACCTCCGGCGGGTATATAATGTACAACAACAACGGCACCACAATCAACGACACCAAACCGGGGACAATCGCCGCCTTGGCCCAATCCGTCCACCCAATCGTCTGCTTAATCGTGTTTAATGTCAAGTTGGCGCTCAAGGGGTTAGCAGCCATGGCCGTCAAGAACATTGCCGATGAAACCACCGAAGTCTGGAAGCACGTGAGCATCAACCACGACCCCAACTTACCCTCGGTCCCGTCGCCAACATTGCTGCCGCAGGCGACGCAGAGGGACTTCACCAACGGCAAGAAAATTCCACCAGCTCTGGCCGAGACAGAGGGGATCGCCGGTGCCAACAAGGCCTCGCTGAAGACCAGACTGTACCCTAACCCTAGAGAGGAGCTACCGAAGAGGGAAACGAACTGGTACGCAATTCGATTTCCGAGTCCAGTCTTGATGAAGCCTCGGGCGAAGAAGAAGGCGAGGGCGATGAGCCAGGGGATTGGATCTCCGAAGGCGGAGAAAGCGGCGGCGAAAGTCAGCGTTTTCGTGAGGACAGAGGCACCGAGGCCGAGCAAGGCGACGGCTCCGAGAGGCAGGGGCTGAGTAATGATACCGACGATGGTAGCGAGGAAAATGGAGAGGAGCTGCCACGCGTTTTTAGTGACTCCGGCAGGAGTGGGAACGAACCAGAGAATAAGTCCAGTCGCAATGGACGCGATTAGAGGCGTCATCGCCGCGCCCTGCCATGGTTCCTTGGCGGGAGTGATGGCGGACCCGCCGCTGGCTACAGTGGCCTTGACGGAGAAGCCGCGGCGGGAGGGAGTGAAGTCGCGGGTTAAATTGGAGAGCTTGGGGGAGGAAATGAGGGGGGAGAGGGTTTTGTTGAAACCGAGGGCGTCGCTTTTGAGGGAGTTTCGACGAGTTTGGGAGGCGGGAAACGGCTTTAGTACTAAAGATTTGGGGAAGGGAGTGCGGGATCTAAGGGAGGGGAAGGTGGGGGTGGTGGCGGCGGTGGTGAGGGCGAGGGACGCCATCGGGATGGCGGAGGATGGGATCTGCTGCGGTGGAGCTCAGAGAAGTAGCGGGAGCAGGAGCAGCAAGTGTTGGTAGTTAAAGAGAGAGATTGTCGAAATGGAGGGGCTTAAAGGGGGAGGGGTATTTATGTCAATGTTGGAGAGAAATGTGTGCTGTTGAATTGAGATCTGACGCCTGGATTGGTGATTGGAATGTACGCAGCGGCTTTGGAAATGTCGTCCGGACTGGCTGGCAGTTGGTAGTTTGAAAATCGAAATGTCCGTCCAAAGTCTTTTAACATCATCAATTTCTCAAATTTTACGAATTTAATAATATTTCTCTTTACTTATAGGTAAGAAATTTTATATTTGATTCTCGTTAAAGACGAATTTGAATTACATTATTGCTAGCCATTGTGAGGCTAAACATATTCTCTTCCCTAATGTAAATAATGTTATTCAAAAGAAAAAAAATCATCTATTCCTCTTGACTTTCGATTCTTGTGAGAAGAGGATCCATATGTTGTGTGACATAATCTAATAATATACTGTTATATTACATGACATAATCTAAGCAATTGAATAATAGAAGAGGATCCATATTACATGACATAATCTAAGCAATTGAATAATTGAAGAGGATCCATATATTACGTGACATAATCTAAGTAAATGAATAACTGAAAATAAAATTTATTTTTATTATTATGTGATGTTTTAATTTAATAATATACTGTTATTTGTAAACAGATACTTTTGTGGACATATTCTATGTGAATCTATAATGACAATAAACACAGGTTATCCGTATTATGCAAATCTTTATCTTCGACGTCAACCACAAGAGCATTGAGGGTTCTCGTTGACTTGTGCCGGTGGGGAAGTTCATGTGGCAGAAGCTGAGTGGATAACTTATAGCTTTGTATTGTTATGGAGAAGGAGAGGAGATGGACGAATGAAAAATGATTTGCTCCACGTGGTAGTTGGAATTGGTAGGGCGTATTTGTCTGGTCGTGGAATCAAAAGGAAGGCAAAGGACTTTCTGACTGTCTGGGAATAGGACTGTTGGTCCTATGCCTCTAGGCCACTAATATAAGGAATCTAAAAAGACATAAATGCCCCTAAGAGTGTATGAGTGGAAACTAACATGCACCACACAAGTGCACGTGGGCTGCATCTCCCCATTGTTTCTTCGTAACAAACTTGAACCAAAGGACTTAAGATATGTCATTAGACTCATTACTTACTAATGGTTCAGGATTCTAAGAAAAATTGTATATTTGTCAAAGTTTTATGTTATATTCTCAAAATTGGAGTATGTGTTATTTGTTACAATTTTCATATTACACATTGAGACTTTGAAATCATACTAGTTTATGCGTTTTAGCTATTTAACTATATGATCCTCTATTAAATTGGTTAGTGGGAAATGTGGTATCAGTCTTTCATCTGACCTAGATGCCTTGCAAAATTAAGAGGAAAATGCAAATCCTCTGGCTCTAAGATGACTATTTGTTATATAGGTGTTGGATGACTTTTAGGTTAAGGTGGACTTGGGCTTTGAGAACGTCCTCTTGTCTCATTTGGTGCTGATTCGTACCAAGTTCCTAAATATCTCGAAAGAGTTAGCTTGTCTTAGGAAATACCCCAATAACATCAACGATTCGAAGATAGCATGATTGATCAAGATAATTACTTGCTCAAGTAAAGCATGGTATGGAAGCTAGAAGATTATGAGTTTAACATGAGAGAGAAGAGATTTACATGGTTGCATGACATTCTTGGCCAAATAACCTGGGCTTTCCTAGGGTGATAGTAAGACTTCTAATGACTGGGATGCTTAATAGAAGGTTGAGGGAATTGCTAGGTTGCATGGATGGTGATCCTTGAGGCTTGAAGTATGCTTCTAGACTAAATGGAACTCTTTGAGCTTATTTCCTTACTTCTGGACTAAATGGAACTCTTTGAGCTTATTTCCTTGGTGGTTCTTTCCCCTGCGTTCTTTCCATCTCTCTCCATGTTACCTCTAATCTTTTGTCTGTGTTCTCTAATGGCTTCCCCTCCTTTTGTAAGTGAAGGTTTCTTCTCTAGGCTTCAAAGGAATTTCCCTTTGTGGCTTGGTCTACCATTCCTTTCTCCCTAGCCCTCATATTATTTCTGTTTTGGTGTAAGGTAGCTGCATTGTTGAGACCTGTAGTTTGTATCTGTGCAAGCTGGGAAGGGAAAGTCAGCACTAAATGCCTGACTTGTTGGGCTTAACCTATATTTAATGCAGAAATCTAGTTTAGTCCTAACTAAGAAGGTTGGTTTGCTAGGGAAAGGGATAAACTAAGCTAGTTATCTCTTAATGTTGCCTGCGTGAAATGCAAATGGTATGGGCTTGGATCTTTAGGCCCTCAAGCAACACAAAGTCTTCCATGACACCGATTCCATATAGGCCCAATAACCTTCTGTAACCATCCACACTACAATCCACTTGACAAGCCCCGAATATGTGACTTGGGCTTAGCATGAATAATGACTAGCATAAGGAAGCATGGTGTGAATATCTGGCTTAATCATCATGGCATGGCATGTTTGTAAATATATTCATTATCAATCCTATATCTTGGCATATGTTTGGGCTTGAATGTAGGTTTTGACAATTGGGCTTTGAGACTTAGTTGGATTGGTGTGTGACATTTTTGGGCCCTAACACTAGGCAGTGCCGATCATTAGGGTGCGCGCGAATTTGATTGATTTGGTTTCACTACTAAGCATAACTGCTTGGGTGACGAAGCAACAGTTGTCGCGCCAAGGAAAATATAGTCGTCGGAAACATTAGGCGGTGAAGAGGACGTCATGCAAATTCTATCACGCAAAGCTCGTGACGTCAAACATTGTACGACAGAGGAAAGTCCTTTGTCGCACAAAATGAATGTCATATGATGGAATTGGTGGTCATTGTGCAAAACAAAGATCGATGAATGGGTGTTCGCTGCACGAGATACTCCGAGCGAATGTTGATAATATTGTTTTATGTAATTTAAATTAATTTAATGAAATTAAAAACAGAAAATGTAAAGAAGAATATTAAATTAAAAAATTATTTAAAGTGTACATACAACGGAAAGAAATATTTTAAAATTTGAAAATAATTTTAAAAAAACTACAATATGTAGTTGTCCACGTCACAATTGCCTGATGGTGGTGTTGCTGCTGTGTTAGGGGGCTGGGAGGTTGTTGATGGAGTTAGTTCAACGTCAAAGAACCGAATGCCAGAAAATTGAAGGGCGGGATGGATTTGGTTCAACAAACTGCTTTAGGCCGCAAACTAAGACTGCTGGGCAACAATTTGCTTTTTTAGGTCTTCCACTTCAGATGTCAGCGATTCGACCTCTTCTATTCTCTGCCTGGATGAAAAGGCAAATGGGTCTCAAATACGGGCTTTCCCAAGCCCCCGATGAACATTCCTTTGCCTATGACCGAGGGTCTAATCGAGTGTGTCCGTCATGATCTGAAAACCCGCATCCTCAGGGGGAAACACCTCCTCGATTGGGGTCTTTGGGGAAAGCTGGGAAGCCACCTCCTCCAGAATGGTCTGGCCCTTCTCCACCATGGTGGACTAGAAAAATGAAAACAAACAAATTAATTTTAATATACATGTAATTAATATTACTACTAATTGAATATTAAAAGATTGAAATAACTTACATGAAGCTGCTCTGCCAGCTCATTCCTGGACCGAACGTATACCTCCTTCAATCTTACGAAACCTTGACCCCCTTGAATAAAAAAAAAATATATATTAACACATACATTACCAATTGTGTAATAGAGAGTAAAAAGAATCAAAACTTAAAATAATTATACGGCTACCTTATGTCGTTCCTCCAACCTATAAGACAAGCGTCGTAAGCCGAAGCGGTGAAGAAGTTTCTTCTTCGTTCGATTGATCGAGTTTGTCTTCTCTTTTTTCTGTTGAATAAAAAAACGTGTTAGTTTAGATAATTATAACAAATTAATGAAAAAATTAAAATATTATTTAAAAATAAAAAAAATTTGATTAAACATTATTAAAATATATATTATACTTACGAGATATTTCTCGTCTTGAAAATGGTCGCAGAGCTACTCCCATTCATCTCGGCGGTCCACCAACTCTTTAGGGCACCCAACTGCTAGAGCGACCTTCGGATTGTCATATTTCTCATAATGCTTGTGGAGGTTGCTCTTCAACTGAGTGAACCTGCCAGTGCAAATCTCATTGATGTACTGGTTTTGAGTGACATCAAGGTTCGTGAGCTCATAGTGATGCTACAAAACTCAACAAATAAATGGTAGTTAAAATTTATAATATTTGTATACTTTAATAAAAATTTAGTATTTAAGGTTGAAAATAGTTATCGATAATTCATGAAGAATGTCGTGCTTGACTTGATGTGGGACAACTTTTCATGACTCCCATAGGAGCAGGCAATGATTCCTGATAACCGAGTCGCTGGCCAACGCATTGTGCTGCTTCTTTGTTGTAGCCGCATGATGTTGAGGATCCCACGTAATTGTGATCTTCTTGGTTGTGGTGTGAGTGGTCTATGACGTCTTCAGAAGTCTGCATGGGCCTCTAGTTCTTTTTTTTTTTTTTTTTTTTTTTTTGTTGAACTACAAAATAAACAATGTAAACATCAGACAAATTCTATTTTCTATCGAAAATTCGGCAGAACCTCCCCTAAAATATAACATTTCCGAAAACCTGCAAGCAATCTAACAACTAAAACAACACATCCACCCAACAATTCAAACACTTTATACCAATTAGGGACTTTAAAACAATTATAATCTAAATTCCAAATTGTTAAATTGAAAATACTATGAGAAAGATGCATTACCTATATGGGACCCTTCTCCATGGACAAAGGAAGCCTTACCAGACTGCTTAGCCTCTTTAGAACTTTGGGGTTGTCGATGAGTTTGTTGGACGCTTAGTAAAGGATGTGTCATCGAAGAAGTTAATGACGCAGAAGCCGGAGACACCATTGGACCGAAAGGCGTGACGAAAGGAACACATGTCGTGCCCAAATTAGGTGGGGAGGTGGCAGCAGCACTACCTACTAGAGTAGGTGTCTGACTAACCCTACTAGTTGCCTGGCGGTTTGAAATTAAGTTCGACATCTACAAAAACAGTAAATAAAAGTTACATTCCACTACTTTTAGTCAATTTATTAGAGTATAATACATGGCACATAATATACATAATCCACCAACACCAACATGTTTTTGTTTTGCATATAAAAGCTATCAAATATTTATAAAAAAACATAAGCAATGAATCCTAATTAGCCGATTCACCAATAGATCAGTAATAGACAAAGAATGGTCAAATATATAACATTGTCCTTGATATATATATATATATATATAAAATATATATATATAATATATATATATATATATATATATATATATATATGGGTACACACACACAGAGATAAAATTAAGTTTATTTATTTTAGGGAAAAAGATCCAATACCAAACTAAAACACCAAATCTAGTGAACTTATTTGAATATACAGCTAGGGCAAAGTATTCGAGACAATATCATATATGGTTGGTGTAGGGAAACAAATAGCAAACTAGCAAAAATATGGGTATTAGCTATAGGCAACATGGTTTCATCGCATACTCCAGAGTATTGGGGCATGGTTTATAGCAATATATTGGTGGGGAATTGATAGGAGCATATTCATGCGACTTAAATGACTTGTTCTCGTGCATTTACGTTATGTTTCTTTAGTTATTTTAGTCCTTTAAGCTATTTTCGTGTGTTTGTAGGTCCAAAGGGCTAAAGGAGCAAAAAGATGCATTTTGGAGACTTTTGGAGCACTTTTGGGCTAAGGATGGATAGCTTATGCTTGGCGCCAAAGTGTTGGACGAAATTGAAGACCTAATTGAAGACCAAAGTGTTGGAACCTTGTTTCCTTTAGTTTTAGGACATTTAAACCTTTCCAATTTCCTTAGCCGTGCATAACATTCCAACATTCCACTCCTTCATTTCAGCCACACTCCCACATATCATTACTTATCATCACCACTCATTACTTATCATCACCACTTATCACTTATCATATCATACACTTATCATATCATTCACTTATCATATCATTCACTTATCATATCATACACTTAATTAATTAACCCACATGCACCCTTTATTCTTTCATCATTCCAGCCACTCCACATCCCTCACCAAGAAATCATTCAACACATGCATCCATAATCATTTCTCCAACCTTGTGCCGTGACTTTCCCATCCAATTTCAGCCACATGTATTCATCATTGCAGCCACCATTCATCCTAGTTGTCAATCACATACTTTCCCATTGTATAATTCATCCACATGCATCTTTAAGCAACAAACAAATCAGCCACACATTCATTCACTTTCCTTTGCCGTGACTTCCCCTTCTTTCCAACATAATTCACATGCATTTCAGATTGCATTCCCATTCTTTAATTCAACCAACACAACCATGCACTCCACATGCATTTCCACCCTTACAAGACCCTAATCATTCATCCACACAATCTGCCATCATTCACACAAACACCATAATTGCCATGCATCCCATTCCATCTCCCATTTCAGATTGCATTTCATTCATTCCAACCAAGCCACATGCACTCCCTTTAAATATATTCAACCTAGCTGTCATTCCACTTCAAAGCACATGCATTCCCACCTTTTAATCACATGCATAAATCAGCCACATGCATCTCCCATCACCATTTCAGATTTCCACCAAGCTCCTAGCTGTCATGTTCCCTCTTTTTCACCTATAAATAAGCATCCATTACACCTCAATTCTCATTCATTCTCATTCACACTCATTCACTCCTCCATTTCAGAAATTCATCCATTGTACATACCACAAACACTCCCCCCTTTGTGTCGTTAGTCTCCCTTACAATCCAAACACCATCCTTCCATTTCCACCACTCCCCAAACCATTCACACTATCAAACTATCCTTAGACCTTGTGCCACAATAAAGAGGAAGAGAAGAGTGCCTAAACGTTCATACAATTCAAGTTTGAGTTGTTGGAATGTTTAGGTGTTTCTTTGATTTCAATGTTTAATTTCAATACTCTTTGTTTTGTACGAATGAGGAATGGAAGAGAAGATGGCCTAAACGTTTATACAATTCAAGTTTGAGTTGTTGGAATGTTTAGGTGTTTCTTTGATTCTCTTTGTTTTGTACGCATAAGGAACTAAACCCCCTTTAGCTAGGGGGTGATTCGAAATATATATTTATGCTTGCATTTTGATTTGATTACTTCTAATTGCGTTTCATAAGTTGTGGATTCAAATTGTTTAACTGTTTGATTGATAACTTATTTATGTATGTTTATTGAGAGTGCACGCTTAATTTTCATGCATGAATATGACGCTAGAATATAAGTGAGTTTCACCTAATAGTTACGAACTTATATTCACAAGTAGTGGAGGTTGCTTATAAACAATCGCGTTAAACGAATTCTTGGCATAAGTTTCATGCAATCCATAGTAACGAATGCCTCGTCAACACTTATAATTTTCATAGAGCGTAATGATTCTTGCTTGTATCTCTTCTATGCATTCATGTTGAGGACTTGTGGGGAATGTTTTGAATTGTGTATGCGCTAACCCATCCAATTCAATAACGTTAGGAAGATTTGAAGGTTAATTAGTGCATCACGGTTAACTTGGGGTGTTGAGAATTCATGGTTTATTGAAATGCAATTGGAAATCATTTTATTATGCAAGTGTAACATGTATGGAGATGAACCCCTTGGCTAGCATCCATCCATTCTAATCTATCACAAATCCATATTTACATTCTGTCTAGTTTATTAATTTGTTTCATTATTTCAATTTTCGTCAAATCTAATTCCCCCTTTACTTTAATGTCCAATTTAATTAGAAATACATTTAGTTTGTGTTTATAAGTGTTGTGATTCAATTTATTACTTAATTTCGTTCAAATTTGTGTTTGTGCTCAAATCTGCCCAGAAAGTGGTTTTTAGGCAGATTTGAGTGTGTTTGTGTTGTTTTGAGTCTTTTGGTTTGTCTTAGTGTTTTAAAGTTTAGTTTTGAATTCTTTGAGTCTAGTATAGTGTTTCATATTGTTATTTTACGTTTTTGAGTCAAATCCAAGGGATTAACAATCCCTCCTAATCCCCGGTCTAGAACGATCCCTACTTACATACTTACTACAATCGATAAAAAGAGGGTTTAATTTGTGTGCGTATAAATCTCGCATCAGGAATGGGAATGAGAAATAGCATATAATAGTAATAACAAGATCTACATTGCAGAATTACATATAGAAGAAAACTATTCATACTATTGCAGAGGTTGAAAACTGTGGTATAAAATCAAATGAAGCAAACTAAGGTATAAAACATAAGAAATTTCAATCCAAATCCAAATCCAATTATTGACTACCAAACACAACATTATGAAACTCAAATCACAAATTCACAATACAATAAACATGTAAAAGTTTTCCTTCACCACGTCCTGATTAACAAGAAAAAAGCATCCATGCGTAGAGTGTACAACATTATATTCCAAAGTTGTTGAATGCTAGTCCACTTTTCAGTATACCAAATATCCAATTCTGTAAAGCCCCAAATTACGTAACTTAAACATAACAAAACATATATTACTTGAATGATAGAGACAGAGAATAATAAAGTTAAGATTCTAAATCCAAATAGTGAAAAAAAGAAATATGCTTAAGACTATGAGTAGTAGCATGATTCCATACACTGCAGTATGACAAAAAAATCAAATATTTTGGTGCCTTAGCGGGCAAGATAAAGGTAAAGCTTAAAAGGATCACTACAGCATTGGCAAGTTGTGAAACATGATGAGCATGTCCAATAAAGAAGAAACCAAATTAAACCTATGATAAAAAAATACTGCATAAAAATGGGAAGTAAGGAATCATTTAATAATTATACTGTAGTAAAACTTTTTTTATTTTATTTTTTGTGTAACTACTCCAACCTAGATGAGAGGGAGGGGGAAGGGCTTAAGCCCGAGACGTAATAATGTTGTGTTTTCTTAATGAGTTTGATTTATGATAGTAGTATTCAAAGCAAAATTTACAAATTTCTTAATGTATAGTAACCAGTTTTATTAATGGAATTTGTTGGGACTTCCTCTCCTTCACATTAGGTAATCCCAATTCAAAACCCCTATTTGATTCCCAATTCGATACCCAGTTTTGTTTATAACCAAAAAAATGGAAAAAATAAAAAATAAAAAATACAAACCCCAGATTTCCAATTCAAAAACCAACCTAATATTCTCAATTCGAAAACCATAACCCAATATTCTCAATTTGAAAACCCTAACCCGAGATTCCCAATTCGAACCCTAAATCCCTAATTGTTCTAATTAAAACAATTCAACAGAAAAAAATGAAAAACTGCACTAATAAATAATTGAATTAAGGGAGAGTGAATTAAGGGATACTGGGTGCTTACCTAGCAATGTTGAGGCAGCGATGAGATGGTGTGGCATCGGAGTGCGGCGACGGATATCAAGTGCGGAAGAGAGAGTGACAGAGAGACGGAGAAACAAAGAGAGAACGAGAGAGGGAGAGATTGAGACAGTGAGTGATGAGAGCGAGAGATGGAGAGAATCTAGAAAGAGAGAGGAGAGTGAGATTGAGAGAGAGAGAGAGAGAGAGAAGAGTGAGCTTCGTAGAGAATGAGAGTGAGATAAAGTCTATGAGCTTTGCAGAGAAGGAGAGAGAGAAAAAGAGAAAAGTGTTCTAATTTTCAACAAAATAAAAAAGCGCCCAATTTTCGTCAAAAAAATCAATTTTTTATATGTTTGCACGATGAGGGTGTTCTAATTTTCGTCGCGCAGAAGGAGAGAGAAAGAGAGAAGAGTGTTCTAATTTTCACCAAAATAAAAAAGCGCCCAATTTTCGTCAAAAAAATCAATTTTTTATATGTTTGCACGATGAGGGTGTTCTAATTTTCGTCGCGCGTCCATTTTTTAAATAAAAAACGAATTTTTAAATATTTGCGTGACAAAAATTTCCAACATGTTGTTGGGCATATTTGTAAATTTAATTAATTTTTTTTGTTTAATTAATTTTTTACAAATTTTAAAGGAAACTTTTGTTTGTATACAAAATAGATACCATTCAATAAATATCATTACATTTGCATCACAAGTTTTCAGTAATCCTTGTCTAAACTAGAATAAATATCATCACTTTCGTCAGATTCAGATTCTCATTCCTCCTCGTCTGAAGGTGATAGGATTTTTAGTACCTGCACAAATAGGGTCAAAATCACTGAAAATACTTGCAAGAGTATAAGGTTGTTGTAGTATAAACGGCTCAAGTAAGGTCGTTTTCCACAGGGATTAAATAAATAAATTTATGTAAATACCAAATGTTAATTAATTATTTGAAAACAAAGATTGGAAAAGGTTGATTCTGAATTTAAAAATAATAAAAAGGAATTTAATTAAAAAGGTTAAAGAAATTAGCAAAGTAAAGAAAACGTTTGAAAACCAAATTGTAAAAGCCTAGGGTTCCGCCGTCCCCTTAACAATCCTATACAATTTTACCAATTACTTATGAATTTCTACATATATGCTTTGAAGGTTAGGCTTTCCTAATACATATTTTCCTCGTGATGTTCAAGCGAAAACATATATCTAGCATGCAATCCATCTATGATGTTCAGATCAAATATAAACATGCAAGACTCATTAAGCTTTATGAAAACCCTTTGAAAAACCATGCAACCCTTAAGAGCGTGATGTTCGCTTTAAGTGAACTTACAATTACTAATCACAAGAAACCCTCCTCAATTTCAGGGTGATGGTCCAACAAAAATTGCATCAAATTACTTGTCTAAAAGCCTTAATGGTTGCGAATCACTAAGACAACTAGATAGTTTAATCATGGTGAAGCAAGCATGCATCCATTCATAAGCAAAAATCACATATTCATGCTAAGGGTTGTGGCTTCGCCCTAGCAAAACAACTAGTTACGAACAATCATAATAAAATATTATTAACAACAAGGATAGAAAACACCTAGAAAATAAACTTGAATTGTCAAAGGCTTGTGCATGCGTTTCCTCCTCTCCTGCCCTTCTAACCCTAACGGCTAAAAGTCTTATTTATACTACTACAAAATAAAACCCTAAAAATTCTTAGAATAAAACTAGGAAACATAATAAAATAATAAAATAGAAAATAAAAGGTTTCCTATTTAAATTGAAATTCGGACTTCTCAGAAAATTAGACTTTTGACTGACGAAATCAACTCCAATTTGGTCCCAAAAGTCTTTTTTGAAACCTGGAGACGTCCCCTACAAATCCTCAGAAGGAATCTTTCTCAAAATATGCCATCTTGACCTGCAAAATGCCTAAAACATCTAGAAACGTCAATCTGGAAAAGCTGCGCGCTGGGCCTTTATTTCATTGCCACGGTTAAACGGCTTGGTAGAAAATTTGAAACTTTGATACAATCATCTTGAAAAACTCATGAACATCCTTCACTGAATCACTTCAAAATTCATTCGTTTAATCACTTTTTGCTCCAAAGGAAGTCGAATATCCTACATTGAAAATATATAACAAAATATCAAAATTCTACCAAAATAACAAATATATTAATACTAAGATAAAGGTAAAATATATGGTATAATATGGACTCAATAGTAGGCACATCAACATCGTCGTTCAAGCGCTCGGGTGCATTGTATCGCGGTACATCATCGTGGTCAATCATAATGGAGTTGATCGGTATTTTGATTTCAGGACCTCCTGTTACCTAATACAGTTCTTGTACAATAGTTATATCATGCAGTGTATCTACACCAAATTCCGTAGAAGGCTCCAGTTGTTGGTCAGCAACGTCATAGTAATCATCATCGTTAGTAGGATCTCGGTTCGAAATATCATACAACCCTGTTTACTCAATCTTCTAAATTACTTTCCATCTCTTCCCGCTGTTAGGGTTATCTATATAGAAAAAAAATTTGGCCATCGTTGCCAAAATGTAGGAGTTCTCGTTATACAACATCTGTTAGTGTTGACCGATAGCAAACCATCATCTCGTTTAACACCTCCAACCCTATGTGGGTTTGTATCAAACCAGCAACACTTAAATAGGATAACTTGACATCGGTCTTTGTAAAGCAATTGCACAACACTTGCAAGTTTCTATAGAAATTAATGTCTGCCATGTCGCCTGCACTCCGGACATGTACCTCACTATTTTCCGTACACAGCTTGTCATCGTGATTAGCTGCCAAAAACTTGATGCCATTTAAATGACAACCAAAGTACAATTCTGCGCTTAGGGGCCCAATAGCCAATTTGTACAATTCTTCAATGTAAGTGGGTTAATTCATGTCCTTCAATTTCTTCACCTAAAATTAATGATAAAAGTTGACATGTTAGTTTACCATTTACAATTATACAAATAGCCCAAAATACAAACAACTTACATCGTCACGAAACCAACGAGGAAACAAATCACGATACTTCTTGGCATATAAATGTGAATGATGTTCCCACTTCATCAACTCTTCATGCTCATCTAGGTAGGTAATTGTCTCATCACAATTGTTAAGTACAAACCAATGTGCTACCTCCATGTCCATTTTGTTAAACGACTCCCCTCTAATTGGTTCGCCAAAGGGTTATGCAATTTGGGCAAAAACAAAAAGTATTTCACTTCTTAAACCACCATTGTTATTCCATTGTTATCGTTTGAATGTAGTCCCAACGTCTTGTAGGTACATTGCACAAAATGTAAGCGACTCAAATGTAACCTATGCCTCCACGGTTGATCTTTTAGGTTCTGCCCTATTCTATACACTATTTTTTAATTCACCCAGTAGTCTGCATCAATAAACAAAATAACATGTAAAATTAGTCAAATCGTACATACATCACGAACTAAAGTATTTATGGCGATTAAATACTTTTCTATCGGATACATCCATCAATAGTTGACGGGTCCGGCTAGAAGTGCTTTCTCCGGCAAGTGAATCATGATGTGGATCATGCTTGTGAAGAAAGCTGGAGGAAATATTTGTTCAAACTTGCATAACACTTCAATAATATCGTCGCGCAACTATTTAACATCAGACTTGTGCAAAGATCTTGCAGTTAATTGAGAAAAATATCTCGCCAACAACATAATTGGGTTCACCACATCTTCAGGCAAGAGGTGTTGAATTCTCACTAGGAGAAGGCATTGAAGTATCATATGACAATCATAACTCTTGAGCCCTGAAAATTTGCCTCCATCCATGTTTGCGCAATGGCTGATGTTTAAAGCATACCCATCCGAAAACTGTACAGAAGATAAAAACTACAAAAACTTTTTCCTCTTATTCGATTTCACCGAAAACGATGCAAGCTTCTTTCTGGCTATGTCTTTGTCCCTCATCCCTCGTCATTCATAAACCTGGCCTAATGCCCACTTTTTTCCAGATCGATCCTAGCTTTTATTGTGTCCTTTGTTTTTCCTTTGATGTCTAGTATAGTTCTGACCAGTGTATGAAACATATTTTTCTCAACATGCATTACATCAATGTTGTGTCTCAATTTTAATTTCAACCAGGACGGGAGCTCGAACAACCTTGTCTTGTGTGTCCAGTTCAGATGTGTGTCTGGTCTTGTCCAATTTACAAATTTCCCCAAATGAGCAAAATCCAAACGATTCACCTGAGACAAAATTTCATCTCCAAACCATTCTTTAGAACCTGGCCAAATCTCTATGCCATTGAAGAAGGCTATCTCGTTCTGACGCCACTCGTGGTCCCATGGCAACCATCTATGATGCCTTAGGTAACAAACTTTTCCCGCGTGCCAATCAGACGTTATGTTCTCTTTGCAAACTGGGCATGCATAATAACCCTTAGTGCTTCACCCAAACATCATAGCGTACGTTGAAAAATCATTTATAGTCCACATCACTGCTGCTTGCAAAGTGAACATCTTCTTGGTAGATTTATCGTACGTGGGAACACTGTTTTCCCATAATTCTTTGAGTTCGTCGACCAAGTATTATAAATAAACATCAATAGACGTGTTCGGATCTTCAGTTATCAACAATGTCATCATCATATATTCTTTTTTCATGCACTTCCAAGGTGGCAAATTATACGAAATTGCAATGATTGGCCAAGTGCTATTGTTTTGGTTTAAAACCTTGAACGGATAAAACCTGTCTGTCGCTAGTCCTAATCTAACGATTCGGGGCTCATGTGCAAAATCGAGGTACAACCAATCAAACTCTTTCCATGTCTTTCCATCTGCAAGATGTCTCATATCATCGTCATCCACTCGTCTATCCTTATGCCACCTTGTGTCGTTTACAGTGTGCGTCGACATATACAATGGTTGCAACCTAGGCTTTAATGGGAGATAACGCATAAGTTTTTTTGGAATCTTCATTGTTCTATTCTAAGAGGTCATTTTAAATCGTGACTCATTACATATAGGGCATATATCCAACACTTTATTCTCTTTGTAGAACAAAATGCAATTATTTTTACACGCGTGTATTTTTTCATATCCCAATCCAAGACCATTCAGCACCTTCTTTGCACTTTTATGATACTGTTATGATTTTTAGGTAGGCAATTGTCCTTCGGAAGCACCTTCTTTGCACTTTTATGATTTTTAGGCAGGCAATTGTCTTTCGGAAGCACCATCTTGAAAAACCCCCAAAAAGTAATCAAAACAATGGTTCGACATACAAAATTTTATTTTGCCATGCATCAACTCAACAATAGCCGTAGCATTGAAAATCCTTCACAACCAGGGTATAATTCTTACTTGGCACTTTTTAATAGTTTTTCATATTTTTCAAATGCTTCACTGTCCATGGTGGGAAGGACGTCATCTTTTACTTCCTCATTCGTATTTGAACTAGCGTTTGGAAAAGCATCATTGTTAATGTCCGTAATTTGTTCATTTGGGTCCACAACAGATTCAACTGTCTCCATTGCTAGGGTAATGTGTGAGGATGAAGCATGTTGTATTTGTTCTCCATGATGATTCCACGTAGTATAGGTCTCCATCATCCAATTTCTGACTAAATGGTATCAAACAGTTTCAAAATATTCAATCATTGAGTTGTTACACTTTCTACAAGGACACCAAATTTGAGTTGAACCCCGGTTGTTTGCAATTGCAATATCAATGAACTAATTTATTCCATCCAAATAATCATCAGCACATCTATTAGGATTACATATCCACTGTTTGTCTATATCACTTGCAAACATAAAAAATTTACAAGGGTTACAACAACTTCAATTATGACATGCCACCTTATGCCTCCGGTATGGGTCCTATCTCATTCGAGAATGCACAGTTACGTGCTGTAATTTACGGTTGCAACACATTAAAGTTTGATCGTGGAAAAATTACGATGCACTCGAAGAACGCAAACGTAAATACATTGCAGTTCTTCAAGTGCATAACGTAAATACAAAAAACTATGATGCACCCGAAGAACGCAAAGACATGCTACCAACTTCCCACGTTCAAACTTTAATGCGTGAACTGCAAAAATACAACGTGTAACTGTGCATTCTCAAATTGTTCAAAATTTTAGGACAATTCAAGAATTAATTGGACTGCAGTCATGCTTTCGCATCCATTCGCGAAATCCAACTAATTCTCAAACAAGAAACTAAGCTCATATGAACATTGCAAACCATATTTTGTACATCCATACAAAAATGTTTGTATACAAATACATAAACTCACAACAATTATAAACTACAAACAAAACAATTTAAATGAATGGAAATTAAATAAGTTATTTGAGAAATATACCTCCGAGATTAACGACAACATAGATAGAATTGGCTGGAAATTTCAGGAGGAAGGCAGTTGCTGCAATTGTTTTGCAACTTATGCCTTCCCGCATTCTGGTTAAATTCAATAAAGTGAAAAGACTTTGCGCGACAAAAGCACCGTCACGCAAAACATGGTGCTTCCACTTTTGATGCCATCCAACTATGCTTTGCCGTGTTTTTACATCGCGCATTACATTTTTATTTTTTTTTAACTTCGTTTTGTGAAAAAAAATTGAATTTTTCCATTTAGTTTTTAATTTTTTCAAACCACATAAATACTTAATAAATCAAGAACTTATTTCATTAAACCATTAATACATAATTAATTAACATAAATATTTATTAAGGGAAGTGTTATTGGCGCTCCAAAAATCCTATTCTACATTTCTCACAAGTATATTTTTCTTTCTAAATATAGAAAGTTTGGAGTGTAAAATGAGAATTTTGGAGCGCCAATAACAATTCCCTTTATTAAAATGCATTAATTTTATTGAAAATAAACGTTAAGTGCATATTTAATTAAACCGTTCATAGTAAAAAACTTCTAATTCAGATCTCATTATTAAATAGGCAATAAAATTATTTAAAAAAACTCTATCCTATTCCTCCACTGGTGGTTCTAGTTCTCGATGTAGTTCTGCAGCACGTTGATTATCAAACTTCCACTCCCGAAAATGAGACTTGAGGATGTTGTCGATGCACTTCATCAGATTTGGGTTACTTTTGTCCTAATTAGGTTGTCATGCAAAAATTAATAAAATAAAATCTGACTATTATATTAAATTTAACAAACATAATTATTATTTAACTAATAACTTAACATGTACAGCTAACTCATTGATGCAAACTAAATAAGCACATAAATTAAAACCCTCTTGTGACAATTGTAGTATATGTATAAGTAGGGATCGTTCTTAACCGGGGATTAGGAGGGATTGCAAAATCACTTGGAAACTGACTCAAAAACGTAAAATAAAGTTTAAAACACTAAACTAGACTCAAAGTATGCAAAACTAAACAATAAAACACTAAAACAAATCAAAAGACTCAAAGAATGCAAAACACTTATAAACACAAACTAAGATACTTTCTAACTAAATTGGACACTAAAGTAAAGGGGGATTGAGGTTTTGACAAAATTAAAATAAATGCACAGATTGTAATTAAGGGCAGAATGTAAATATGAATGTGATGAAAATATGGATGAATGCTAGCTAGAAGGTTCTTCTCCACACATGTCACACTTGCATACAATTTGATTTTCAGTTGCTCTTTCGATAAATTATGAAACTCAACACCCCTGGTTAATTAGGTCCGCTTAAATTAACCGTCAAGTTTTCCTTAAGTTAATGAATTGGATGGGTTAGCGCAACGCAATTCAAAACATTCTCCAAAAGTCCTTTACGTGAAAAGCACAATAAAGATACAATCAAAGATCATTAAGCATCATGAAAACTATAAGTATTGACGAGGCATTCGTTACTATGATGAGAATGAAACTAGTGCCAAGAATTCATTTGACGCGATTGTTTATAAGCAACCTCCACTACTTGTGAAAATAAGTTCATAACTATTAGGTGAAATTCAATTATATTCTAGCGTCATATTCATGCATGAAAATTAAGCGTGCACTCTCAATCAACATACATAAATAAGTTATCGATCAAGCAGTTAAACAAATTGAATTCACCATTCATGAAATTCCAACCAAAAGTAATCAATTCATATTGCAAGCATAAACATGGTTTCGAATCACCCCCTAGCTAAATAGGGGTTTAGCCTCTCATGTTCACAAAAAGAGAAATACAATTGAATTTAAACATAAAGCACAAAGGATTGATTACACCTAGAACGCACAACGAATCCACTTGAATTTCTGCGCGTCGAAGCTCCTCTTTCCTCTTCTCCTTGCTGCGGCAGAGAGTGTTTAGGGAATTTCTGGATGGTTTTCTGGGTTAGGGATGGATTTAGGGAAGTTGGGTGGTGCGGCAAGGTTGGAAGATGGTGTGTGAAGGTATGGAAGGTGGCTCCACTGGAGTGGAAAAAGTTGCGGCTGTTCAGAAAAAAATGGGATTTTGTGGCTACGGCTTTTTGGTTTTTTTTTTTTTTTGGGTGATGGGATGCACGACAAAAGTGGGAAATTAGGGTAAAAATGATGAATGGCAGCTACGGCTTAGGGAGTGAATTAGGGTGGTGGTGTGGAGTGACGGCTTAATGAGAATTAGGGTGCATGATTATGGAATGCACGGCAAAGGTAAGAAAATAAATGGGATGGTGGCTGCGGATTAAAACCTAGGGTGAATGGCTGAAAAATAGAATATATATGAATGAATGAAAAGGCTCTAGGGTTTAATTAAAGGGAACGGCTGAGATTAGAACTAGAAGGCTTAGGGTTTATTTTTGGATGGAAGTTGCGGTTGAAATGTGTGTGGCTGAATATATGGCTGAATAGAATTAGGGAATTAAATCAGGAATTAAAGGGAAAAATGGTTAATAGGTGCGGCTTGGGCTTTAAAGTGGGCTAGGGCCATTGTTTTGTGTCCTAAAGTGCATACAAGGCCTTCAAAGTGGCTAGAAAATTCGGACGTTTAAGTTTAGGAAAGGTTACCAAAACGGGAAACCTAGGGTTAACTTTCCTACTTCAAATAGGAAACCTTGTTTGAGTAGGATTCCTCGTTTTGGTAGGAATTCATCGTTGGAATAGGAATTCGTCGTTTCTTCAAGTCTTCAACTCATTCATTCCTCTTTCGCTCCAAAATACTTCAATTTGCATCTTCTTGCACACTTTGACCTTATAATCTGAAAATACACAATGGTGGCCTTAACACTAAAATAACTAAGTAAACACAACATAAATGCATGAGAACAAGCTAATTAAGTCGCATGAATATGCTCCTATCACTCATCGATCAAGTGCATCTTCAGCTCCTCAGAGATGGCTCTCCAAGACTCTTAATCCACACCACATTTGTCATGCACCAATACTCTAGCATTGGACCAAAACCTGGTGCGCATATCTGACTTCATAACCCCTATTAATTCGTCAAAAGTGATTCAGTAATGGCTCCCACCATTAGTGTGTCGGACCGATACCGTAGCTCTTTCCTTCTTGTCTATTAACAAAATATATATTCATAATACTGAAGCTAAATATAAACTTTATACAATCCGCAAAATTTACAATGCAAGCCTTTTCTGGAACCTTCGCCATCCATTATATTTTATGAACTCGCACCATAGTCAACCATCGTACCAAGAATCAAAGAACAAATTGATTATAATCTGCAAAATAGTAAAGCATTTCTAAAACGAATTGTGAAGAATAAGGAAAGCAGAAACACATATTTATTAGAAGGTTAGGGACTTTGCGCAACGAAGCCTTTGTCGCGCAAACATCTGCACTAAATACGGTATTGATTCCTCTTATTCACATGCACTGAATGCTCTGACTCAAAAACTGAGTGGACTTTGCGCGAAGAAGCCTATGTCGCGCAAGGTTTTTACGGGAAAAACTTCGTCATTCCTTTGATTCGCATGCACTTAATACTCTGACTCAAAACCTGGACAAACTTTGCACGACGAAGCCTTTATCGCGCAAGGTTTCCGCAGGAACGTCGCGCATTTTGTTTCGGTCCAAAAAAAAAATTACCCGCAGTTTTCTTACTAACTTTGCACGATGAATTTTTTGTTTTTCGTCATGCATACAGTATTGTGCAACAAAGGTGTGCATCGTGCAAAGTAGCACCATTCTTACGTGATGAAGTTATTGTTTTATTGTGCAAAACACACTTGTGCAACGAATTTTCAACGAATTTTGCTTTATTGCCCAAACATCTGTCAAGCAAATGGCTTTTCCTACTAGTGTTTGACACAAAAAGTATAACCGAACAACCAACTTTCAACGGTTTAGTTTGATTTAATTTGACCAATGCCACCATTGAAATCAAATTAAGTTTGTTTAAGCCTATTCCACCACATCAATAAAAAAATGTCTATTTCTCAAGAGTTTTAAATTTAAACATCTCATATCACTGCTACAATATTAGCTTTAGGTGTCGATGATGGTGGTGGTTTAATAAGCCATTATGCCGGATAAAAGATATCTAACACATCATTCAGTTAGTGTTAGATAACAATGAAATCCTGTCGGTTATAGCCGACATAAATTCCTAGCAGATATTTAGTGTCGGATGCAACCGCCATAAAATTATTATAACCGCCAGTATTTTTTAATTCTTTTAAAAAAATATATATATTTTTAAAATATTCCGGCGGTTTTTAAGTTAATGGTGGCGGTTATAATCGATAGAAATCGACTATTTTATTATTTTGGTTTTTGGTGGTTATTATTTTAGTATTCTGGCAGTTATAGCCGACAAAAATTGACTATTTTATTATTTTAAAATGTTATATTGATTAAAAATAAATAAATAAACACATGTTTCAATTTTTTTTTCACTCATGGCCCTATTGGATATAACCGACACGAACAAAATGAAATTTTGGGTGGCCACCAGAATAATCTCCGAATGTTTTTTTTTCACTCATGGTCCCGTTACATAATCTCTGAATGTTTTTTTTTTTTCACTCATCTGTTACATAATTTCTGAATGTTTTTTTTTTTTTTTTTTTTTTTTTTTTTTTTTTTGTGATTTTTTACACATGCTATCTTAGAGTATATACAAACATATTTGATGGTTGGATCATTGTAACTAGTTTCGTAGAATGCATATCCTATCAAATTGATAGATTTAACAAACACTTAAGAGTTAATGTTATACTTCCATTAAGTATAAAATAAGATTTATCTACTAGTGTAAATATTTTAAATTGAAGATCGCTTTCATTCATTACATTCTTATAGGGTTGAGGAGTGTAGCTGTAAAAAATCATCAAAATCGGAGATAAAATAACTGTTAAATTGTGATTTTTCGTTTATAACCATAAATTTTTTTTGTTCCGTTACCTAATATCTGAATGTTTGTTTCTTGCGATTTTTTACGTATGCGATCTCGGAATGTGTACAAACAAGTTTGACTGTTGGATTGTTGAAAAACGTTTCGTAGAATGCGTATCGTATCAAAACAATAGATTAAACAAACACTTAGAGTCAATGTTATACTTCCTCATCAAGTATAAAATAACATTTTGTGGTATCCACTAGTGTAAATATTTTAAATTGAAGATCGAATTCATTCAATGCATTCTTATAGGGTCGAGGAGTGTAACTATAAAATAACCGTTAAATTGTGATTTTTCGTTTATAACCGTCGAAAACTTTTGTTTTGTTACCTAATCTCTGAATGTTTGTTTTTTGTGATTTTTTACGTATGCGATGTTGGAGTGTGTACAAACAAGTTTAACGGTTAGATCATTGAAAAAAGTTTCATAGAATGTGTATCGCGTCAAAACGGTAGATTAAATAAACACTTAAGAGTTAATGTTATACTTCCATTAAGTATAAAATAAGATTTTGTGGTATCCACTAGTGTAAATATTTTAAATTGAAGATCAAATTTATTCATTGCATTCTTATAGGGTTGAGAAGTGTAGTTGTAAAAATCATTAAAATCGGGGCTAAAATAACCGTTAAATTGTGATTTTTCATTTATAACTGTCGAAAACTTTTGTTCCGTTATGTAATCTCTGAGTGTTTGTTTTTTACGATTTTTTATGTATACATTCTTCGAGTATGTACAAATAAGTTTGATGGTTAGATCGTTGAAAAAAATTTCGTAGAATGCATATCGCGTCAAAACGGTAGATTAAACAAACACTTAGAGTTAATATTATATTTCCATTAAGTATAAAATTAGATTTTGTGGTATCCACTAGTGTTAATATTTTAAATTGAAGATTGAATTCGTTCATTGCATTCTTATAGGGTCGAGGAGTGTAGCTGTAAAAAAATCATCAAAACCGGAGCTAAAATAACTGTTAAATAGTGATTTTTCGTTTATAACTGTCGGAAACTTTTGTTCTGTTACCTAATCTCTAGATGTTTGTTTTTTGTGATTTTTTACTTATGCAATGTTGGAGTGTGTACAAACAAGTTTGATAGTTAGATTATTGAAAAAAGCTTCGTAGAATGTGTATCGCGTCAAAACGATAGATTAAATAAATACTTAAGAGTTAATGTTATACTTTCATTAAGTATAAAATAAGATTTTGTGGTATCCACTAGTATAAATATTTTAAATTGAAGATCAAATTTATTCATTGCATTCTTATAGGGTCGAGAAGTGTAGTTGTAAAAAATCATTAAAATCGGGACTAAAATAACCGTTAAATTATGATTTTTCATTTATAACCGTAAAAAACTTTTGTTCCATTATGAAATCTCTGAATGTTTGTTTTTTACGATTTTTTACGTATGCAATCTTGGAGTGTGTAGTGTGTACAAATAAGTTTGATGGTTGGATCGTTGAAAAAAATTTCGTAAAATGCATATCACGTTAAAACAGTAGATTAAACAAACACTTAGAGTTAATATTATACTTCCATTAAGTATAAAATTAGATTTTTGATGTCCACTAGTGTTAATATTTTAAATTGAAGATCGAATTCGTTCATTGCATTCTTATAGGGTCGAGGAGTGTAACTGTAAAAAAATCTTCAAAACCAGAGCTAAACCGTTGAAAACTTTTGTTCCGTTACCTAATCTTTGAATTTTTTTTTTTTTTTTGCTATTTTTACGTATGCGATCTTGGAGTATCTACAAACAAGTTTGACGGTTAGATCATTGAAACTAGTTTCATAGAATGCATATTTCCATTAAATTTGCCTAAATTTTGAACTGGGAAAAGTAATTTGTGCTAAATTTTTATTTATGTTTTTCATGTATTGATTAGACAATATTTAGTTTGTGTGATGACATTTTCATTGTACAATTATCTTTTTGTTTCTTTATCGCATATTTTACATGGGTTATTATTTATTAAACCAAACAATTATTTATTTAATTTTTAAAAACGTATTTTATTTAAATACATATTATTTATTTATTTATTAAACCAAACAATTATTATTTTATTTTTTTAAATTGTAACAAAATTTTTTGGGGAGGGGGTGGGGGAATTTAAAATTTTGGGAGCGAATTTAAAATTTTGAAAAGGAATTTTGGGGATATTTGCTGTCATTTTTTTTTTTCTATCGGTTATAACTGACAATAATGAAAACTTTATGTTGGTTTTTATTTTAAAAAATGTTTATGTCGGTTTTAACCGACAGTAATGAAAATTTTCCAAAATAAAACCCCTCCATCTCTTTCTTGCGCCGGTGCAACACAAATCCCGGCTTCCGGTGATTGGCGTTTCGGTAGTGGTCTACTGCGGTCGTCCTCGAAAATGGAAGGCAAGTACATGCCATCTTTACCGTCCCAGTTCCAGAAAGGCAAAGGAAAATTTGGACCGATCTCCTCAATGAGCTTGGCAAGGATTCTCTCGTAAAAGTAGAGGTACCAGCGGTGGAAGGGGTAGAAGAGCCACGAGGAGTGAACTTGTATTTCATTGCAGTGAACTTTCTCCTTGCCATTTTTATCACAGCTAACATAGTAATATGCAGTTTTGTAGTTTTTAAAATACTTTTCACTGCTAACAAGTAATTGCAGTGAACTTTAGCTTGGTTTCAGAACTTACGTGGGTCGTCCTCGGGGAGGTTCTTCATCCGGTCGATGGCCGTTCTGTAGTTTTTTAAATATTTCATCGACTTTATGTGCCGTTGGCCTGGTGCGGAGTGAATTTGTGACTTTGTCTGGTAGCTTGAATTTGATGATTTCAGTAGACGGTGGTGGACAACAATGAAGTCCAATCAAATCCTCCGTGGTCGGGACGCATAGGTCAGGAGTGGGAATCGGAAGAGCGGTGGCGAATGGGTTGATCCCAAGGCCAAGACCGGTGGCCCCGTACAGCCCTCCAGCTCCAAGACCAATCAGCATGTTTCTGTTGTCCAGTTTTCCATCGTCTTGGTTAATACCATGTTCATCATCGCTCTTTCTTGCTTTGCATGGAGATCGATGCTTACCTTTTTCAACTAATGAAAGTTTCCCATCGTCTTGGTTTATATATTTTTTTTATTATTAAGATATTTTCTGTCGATTTTATCCGACAGAGAATGCTCTTATTTATTCATTATTAATAAATTCTCTGTTGGTTATAACCGACACAAGTTTTGTCGGTTTTATAGTATTTTCTGTTGGTTTTATCCGACAAATAATGCTCTTATTTATTCATTATTAATATATTCTCTATCGGTTATATCTGACACAATTTCTGTCAGTTTTATAGTATTTTCTGTCGAAAAATTCATTTCCTAACGCAGACAATTCTGTCGCTTTTTATATCCGCCACTACATCCATTTTCTGTCGGATTTTGCTTAATATCCGACAGTAATATAAGTTTCTTGTTGGTTATCATAACAATACTAATAAGTGGTTTTGTAGTAGTGTATATTCTAATTCAATCAAAAGACAGAATTTTTGTAAACATAAAATTTTCATTTGATCAACTGGGACTAAGTTTCAATTAAATAAATCTCTTGTTGGCAAATGATTTATTAGTTACAATCTCACATAAGCATAAAATTTAAACAAATTTCTAATTGTTAATAGCTGTTACAACTTATATATGTGAACATTTCTAATTGTTGTGGTCAAATCTCCAAGTAACCTGTAAAATGTTGGCATGTATAAAATAAATAAGACTAATAATAAAAAATACGGGAGATTTTGGTTCCGGTCTCTAGCCACTAACACTCTTTAACTAAAACCTTAATGGTATTTAATTTTTTATCAAAGTCCCTTGACTTTGTACACCTCATCATTACTACAAGTGTGTATTTCCATATGTTTTATATTAATTACTTGACATGTTATGGGATTTAAAATCTCATATTTATATGGCATACAAATTAAAAACGGTTATAATAAAAAGAAAATATTAAATTTTTTTGATAGAATAAATGGATAAAAACGTATGTAACAATATAAGAAATAATAAATGTCAAACGATTGTACCCATAATGTTAAAAAAAAATGTAAATAACCTATAATGTAATGTACCCCAAAATGCATATGGATACATTCGATGGCAAACAAATATAAAGTAATATGGATACATGATAGGAATAAAAATAGTGGCCTATTAATATATATGAGTACATAATTTAGCAAAAGAAAACCCACTTATATATATAGGTACATAATATTATAAAAAAATATATTATGGCCACATAAATAGTTATAGGGTTGTTGAAAAAAAAAGTTATGGGGTTGTTAAAAAAAAATAGTTATGGGGTTGTTAAAAAAATAATTATGGGGTACATAATATAAATGGGTACAATAAAAAAATTAAAACTTTTTGATTGAATAAATGGATAAAAATAATGTAACAATATGAAATAAAAAATGGCAAAAGAATGTATTTATATTGTTAAAAAATTTGTACATTTTACATATGAAAGTTTGCAAAAAAATTTGGCACATTTGACATATAACAAAGTGGTACATTAATAAAGAAAGAATGGGTACATTATAACTAAATTAGGGTTCAAATAATTTAAAAAATATGAGTACAAATGAAATTTTAAAAATATATGAGCAGAAAAAGAAATTAATACATGGGTACAAATTCAAACTAAAAAGAAAATTAGTACAAAGTTGAAAACAAGGGTTACAAATTAAAATTGGATACAAACTAAAATTAGAAATATATGATACAAAGTTTAGCCATAAATACAAATATACTTAATGTAATGTTTCTAAGACTAAATGAATATTTTGGAAATTTAATTTAATTATGTTGATTTGCAAACTTTTATTATTGAAATAACGACATTCATTAAAACATAAGGACCTTGATAAAAAATTACGAAGAAATAAGATTTTAATCAATGGAATAGAAGAAAGAGGAGGGTCACTTTGGTTGTGGTCCCTCGTCAGCTCAATTATTAGATTGAAACCATATTACTTTTTAATTTTTGATCAAAGTCCTTCGACTTTGTATACTTCAGCATTTTAGTATTTATTATATTTCTGTATCATTTTTTTATTTTTTAAATTTAAAATTGTTGATTGAAGTTTAGCATTTAAAACAATCTGCTTCGTTGTCCTTTTCATTTCAACATTGCTTTAATTAACAACATTCAAGGGATTTCCATGAAAAAAAAAAAAAAAAAAAAAAACAAACAACATTTGACACACCCCAATCGGAATCAAGGCGTGCTGGCCATCACGTGAGGGTCACGTAGCTATGTGCACAGTGCGAAAGCAAAAGATAATAATAAAAGTACGAATACATAAAAACCAAACTACTAAATAAACTAATTAAGGTAATACATTAGTGTGAGACTAAGTGTGATAAACATAATCAGAGCACAGAAAGCCTAAGTGCAGTCTAGAAGAACGAATACTAATTACACAACACCCAAAGGTGATCCTACATTTGTGATGTTCTGTCAGAACCACCGTCAAGTCCTCGTGAACCACCAAAGCTGCTTCTAACTAAAACCTGGAGGGGCGTAAAACAGAAAGTATGAGTGGGCAAAAACAAAGCTTTTCAAAATCATTTCATTATCAAAAGTTCTAACCCCTCGCCATAAAACCTATATAGTTTCCCAGAAAATAGAATATACACATATATCAAAAGGATGTTCAGAAATATGCCATGTCGAATGCCTCCATATAAAATGTAAGTAACTCAGGTAATGTCAATCAATGCAAGTAACATGCCAACCAGAGTTACCTAACGTGACCTGTACGACTGAATTTAGAGCTCAAATCCCTAACTCACTAACTATACCTGCACACGAGTCGGAACCACCTAAAGTGGTTTGTACGACAGGACTGGGTGTAAATAAATACGCTCAAGTGCTATAATCACGTGAAGACTAGGTGAATAATCGCGGGTCACCTACGAGTCGAAACCACTTATAGTGGTTTGTACGACAAGACTGTGCACTTAACTTGGATCTAAGATGAGTGTGTTGTGCGGGAGGTGAACATCACGTGAAGGACTGTGCCCTACTCTAGGCGGGAGCACTAACACCGGGGGTGCAGGTTATGAGCTCTCTATGCATCTCACATAACCACTAATTCATAATCATAAACCATAAACTTACCTGGCACTTACCTGCGTGTCCGCAGTACTAAACATACATATATGCAACTACTAATGCAAAAATAAATAGGCAAACGCTATGCATGGCATTTAAAACATATAAACATTCCATTTCATTTTTTGGGAAAAACCACAAGTATATAGGTATATATGGAAAACCAAAAGCCCACTCACTGATATGTGGAAGAGTCGTAAATCCCTTGCCTCGAGTAACTGCGCTCGTCCTCAGGATAGGTGTCACCTATATGCGAAACAACTATAAGGTCAATTTAAAGCACATAACCAAAACTAGGTAATAACTTATCATACAATGCTCAAATAGGATGTTTGGATATACCAACGTGATCTACTCAACCTCACGAACATCCCCATATTTTTAAAATAATTTTTCGAGGCTCCACGCACCGGCGAAGGCACGACCCTAAGCGCCCTCCACGCGCGGCCACGTGCCAATCACATTGACGGCGTCAGGAATATTCTGTTAAACCATAATAGATTCCGTTAAAACTAATCTGACGCTGTTAACAATATTCTGTTAACTTAACAGAATATTCCCTTATCTTCTCCGGCACTTCTCCAGTACCGTCGCCGTCGCCGAAAAATTGGAAAATTTTCAAATCTTAATATCTCACTCGTTTCTTCACCAAATTTCATGAAACCAGTACCAAATTGAAGCTCTTAACTTGTAGAACATTTCCTTACTTGTTTAAAGCCCCAAAGATCACGAGATGTCGTCGGAGAAATTCAAGAAAAATCGGCCAAACTTGCAACTCATAATCCTGACGTCCAATCCCACTCAACGAACCACCCCGAGCTTCCTAAGGACCTCACTAAGCTTCCTAAAAGCTTCAAATTCCCTGAAAAACCATATTTCACGAGTGCATGAACAGTGACCAAATCGGAGATTCCTGGTTCGACGTGAAATCGAAGGATTCTTTACCTGAGTTTGGTATGTTGAACTCATATGATCCTCACGAACACAAATGTACTATTTTCCACTTCGATTTGCAACGTTTGCAAGGGTTTTGAACCCCATCTATATAAGTGAGAAGGATAAAGATAGTGTGTGTGTGTGTGTTCGAGACAGAGAGAGATACACGAGGAAGATGATATGGATGCGTGGGTGTGTGTGGTCGAAGTGCAACTAACAAAACAACAAAACAATCACCCCAAAATAACAAATACCCACCAAGGGTAAAATCGTCATTTCACACCTACGGTACAAATAATTCGGGATGAGCTGTCACAACCTACGCTCCTTAAAAAAATTTCGTCCCGAAATTCATAACAACTCAAACTAACCACTAGTAACCATAGAACAACCGAGGATACAAATCTCTTATCCGGTCTTTAGTCTCCCAAGTAGCCTCCTTCGCGAAGTGATTCCTCCACAAAAGTTTCACTAAACTCACAGTCTTGTTCCTCAAAACCTTTTCCTTCCAATCCAGAATCGTTACCGGTTCCTCGTCATATGTCAAATCCTGATTAATTTCCAATGGTTGAGGAGGTATCACATGCGACGGATCCGCAACGTAATGACGAAGCATGGACACATGAAAAACATTATGTACTTTAGCCAGTTTAGAAGGTAACTCAAGCTGTTAGCCACTTCACCAACTTGCTCAGTGATCATATATGGTCTGATATACCTGGGACTTAACTTACCTTTCTTTCCAAACCGTACGACACCTCTTTATGGATGAAAGCTTCAGAAACACCCAATCACTAACTTTATACACCTTGTCAGTGGCATGCCTGTTCGCAAAGCTCTTTTGTCGATCCTGGACCGCTTTCAGGTTAGACTTAATTACCTGAACATTCTAAGTAGTCTCATCTATAATCTCGGGGCCCACCAAAACTCTTTCTCTGACCTCTGACTAACATAGGGCTGTAAGACAAGATTTACCATACAATGCCTCAAATGGTGACATGCCGATACTTGAATGAAAGCTGTTGTTGTAGGCAAATTCCATTAAATCTAACCGCTTGTGCCAAGCATCGCCAAACTGCAATACCGAAGATCTCAACATATCCTCCAAAGTCTGAATGGTCATCTCTGATTATTCGTCTGTCTGAGGATGATATGCCGTACTGTAGAGTAATCTTGTACCTAAAGCTTCTTGAAAAGCCATCCAAAATTTAGAAGTAAATCTTGGGTCACGATCCGAGACAATACTCACTGGAATACCATGGTACTTCACAATCTTCAATATGAATAATTTAGCTAATCAGCCCAAATAATACTTTTCCCTCACTGGAATAAAATGCGCTACTTAGTAAGCCGATTAACTATTACCCAAATGCCGTCAAAACCATTATGTGTACGCGGAAGCTTGTACACAAAATCCATCATAATATTTTCCCATTTCCATTCTAGAACGAGAAGCAGCTGCAACAACCCAAACAACTTCTTCCTTTCAGCTTTAACCTGTTAACAAATGGCACACCTACTCACATACTCAGCTATCTCTTTTTTCATACCGGGCCAATAATAAAATGGTCAAATGGTATGATATATTTTAGTACCTCTAGGATGCATCGCATAAGCTGAGATATGCACTTCATCAAGAATTGCTTTCTTTAATTCCAAATTATTAGGCACAAACATTCTGCTCTCCTGCATAAGCATGCCATCCGATTCTCGAACTTTGAAGTCTTTCTTTTTCCCTTGATTCCTTGCTTGAATTATTTCCTGGGTCTCTTCATCAACCATCTGGGCTTCAAGTATACGATCAATTAAAATTGGCCTAACTTGAAAATTAGCAAGTAAGGCTACCTCCTCATCTTCTACCTCTAACCGTACTCCAATTGATCTCAAGTCTGCCAGAAGAGGAACACGACTAGCGTACAACGCGTTAATACGGCCCTGAGATTTTCTGCTAAGTGCATCAGCTACCACATTCACACGACTAGGGTGATAATCAATTGTGCAATCATAATCACTAAGCAGTTTCAACCATCTTCGCTGACGAAGATTAAGGTCTCTCTGAGTGAAAAGATATTGAAGACTCTTATGATCCCTAAAGATCTTACATTTTTCCCGATAAAGATAATGTCTCCATATCTTCAAAGCAAAGATAATGGCCGCTAACTCCAAATCATACGTAAGGTAATTCAACTCATGAGGCTTTAATTGTCGTGAAGCATAAGCAATCACCCTACCATGTTGCATTAGCACACATCCCAGACCATTTAAGGAAGCATCACTATAGACTTCGAAATTACCACTATCATCCAGGAGTGCCAAAACAGGTGCATAAGTGAGACAATACTTCAATTGCTAAAAACTCTACACACAATTATCATCCCACTCAAATTTAACATTCTTCCTCCTTAACCTTGTCAGTGGTAAAGCAATCACGAAAAAATCCTTTACAAATCGTCGGTAATATCCTGCTAAGCCAAGAAAACTCCTCACCTCAGTGACGGTTCGTGGTTGCTCCCAATTCTCCATTATTGCTACCTTTAGAGGATCCACCAAAATACCTTGAGCAGCTATGACATGTCCCAAAAATGCCACTTGATCTAACCAAAATTCGCACTTACTAAACTTAGCATACAGTTGGTATTCCCTCAACCTCTTCAACACCAAAGTAAGATGTCGAACATGCTCAGATTTAGACTTAGAGTATACTAGGATATCGTCAATAAAGACAATGACAAACCTATCCCAATATGGCTAGAATACTCAGTTCATCAAATCCATAAAAACTGCTGATGCATTCGTCAATCCAAATGGCATCACCAGAAACTCGTAATGACTATAACGAGTCCTGAAAACTATCTTAGGGACATCCTCACTACTGATCTTCAATTGATAATAACCAAACCTCAAATCAATCTTGGAAAATACATAAGCACCTCGAAGCTGATCAAACAAATCATCTATACGCGGCAATGGATAACGATTTTTAATTGTTACTCGATTCAATTGCCGGTAATCAATGCATAGCCTCAAAGTCCCGTCTTTCTTCCTCACAAACAACACTAGAGCTCCCTAGGGTGAAGTACTAGGCTGAATAAAACATTTATCCACTAATTCCTGCAATTGGATTTTCAATTCCCTCAACTCAGCATGAGCCATTCTATAAGGAGTTAAGGATATATGATTAGTACCTGGAAGCAAATCAATAGTGAACTCCACATCTCGGTCTGGCGGCAATCCAGGTAAATTGTCAGGGAAAATATCAAGAAAATGCCTGACTACCCTTACGTCCTCCACGCTATTAGGAGCAACATCGTTCAACACTACATGAGCTAAGTATCCCTGGCAACCTTTTGATAACAACCTTTTTGCTCGCACAGTAGAAATAACGCCATGTCTCACCCCACTCTGCTCACCCACAACAGTGACAATAGGTAATCCAGGACAATGGAAGGTAATAGTTTTCCCGTAACAATCAATATTGGCATGATTATGGTGCAACCAATCTGTGCCCAAAATCACATCAAAATCAACAATATCTAAAGGGATAAGGTCAGCTGGCATAACTACATCCTCCACCATCACTGGACATCCTAGATACACACAATCAATATAACATCTCTCCCTTCTAGGCATAACAAACTCTAAATCATACCCTAAAGGTGTAGGGTGAGGTTGCGCCACTTGAGCAAATGTATATGAAATAACATAATGTGTCACACCACAATCAATCAATACTCTAGCAAAATAACCAAGGATATTTAACGTACCCATAATCAAGTCAAGATTATTCTGAGCATCCTACAGAGAAATATTGTGGATACGCCCTTGGGTCTGCTGTCGTCCACCACGACCTCTACTAGTTTGACTACCTCAACTCTGCACATTACGCCCCTGACTAGGCTGACCAGACTGCCTTGAAGATCCCGCACTACTAGTAGCAATTTCTCCCTGCTGAGGCTATCTTCCCTGGTACCACTGAGATCCACCCACTGGAATGGAAGGATACGACATATAACCTCTGGAGTACTGAGGATACCCATTTTAAGAATAAGGATCTTGAGGATACAGATAATGTCTAGGAGCATAAGGAACAGCATCACCCTGATAATAGTAGGCACCACCACGACCTATCTGACCAAAACTACTAGGCCTTGGAACCTACTGGATTGGCTCAATTAGTAGTAAGAAAGACTGCTGGGGCCCCTGCTGACTCTGGGGACAATTTGCAGCTCTATGTCCCATTTTCCCACAAGTGAAACAACCACTGCTGCCTTTCCTATATTCACCAAAATGTATATTGTTACACCTGCGGAAAAACGAAGCTTTTCCTCTACCAGTATCGCCCTGTCTCTAGCATCTAGGACCCCCAGAAAATCTACCACCTCTTCCCTGACCAGTGGCACTAAAACCTCCGCTGGAAGAACTTGAACTAGCTTCACTCTGCTTAAATCTCTGAGTCTTGCGAGGTCCTTGAGATGCTTGACCTTTGCCTTTATCGTCTTTCCTTTGATTGCCATATTTTTCTTCATCCTTACTCTTGCTAGGCATATTCTCAGAATCCTCAATCCTCAACAAAATCTCATAAAACTCCTGATAAGAGTTGCAAGGAGTAGTGGTCGCCATAGAATGTCACTTTTTCTTAGTCCCCAATAAAAAACGACGAAGCATTTCACCCGGATTGGCAGCAATCTCTGGATAATAACGAGATAAATCAGTGAACCTCCTATAATATTCATTCGCCATCAACTTCCCTTGCCTCAACTCAGTAAATTCTTGCTTCTTACGACCAATGTACTCAGGAGGCACAAACTTTTTCCTAAACAACTGCTTAAACACTTCCCAATCAGCCTTTTCCTCTAGGGTCAAATGACAAACCTCCTGTCCCCACTAGGATGATGATTCCTTACCTAAGAACCATGAAGTCTTCTCTACCCACTTTTCAACAGGAAGATTCCCTTGATTATGCAACACTCGAAAAGTCTTTTCAATATGCTCAAGCCACCGCTCAGCTCCCTCAAAACCCTCGTGGCTCTCAAACTTATCCATCTTTAAATTATACATGGTCTCCAAAGGAGTCCTCTGGGGAGGGCATAGCGCAAACTGAAGAGCAGTAGCAATAGCTTCCCCCAATTGAGCTACATCTGAGAAACTAAGCTCAGCAGAGCGACGTGGTTCCCTATGAGGCGACATAGTTCTGACAGAAGACACCAAAACAATTAGAACACTCACAAAATATGCAGGACTGCAAAACCTATGCTCTGATACCAAACTGACACACCCCGACCGGAATCAAGGTGTGCTGACCGTCACGTGAGGGTGACGTAGCCATGTGCATAGTGCGAAAGTAAAAGATAATAATAAAAGTACGAATAAATAAAAACCAAACTACTAAATAAACTAATTAAGGTAATACACTAGTGTGAGACTAAGTGTGATAAACATAATCAGAGCATAGAAAGCCTAAGTGCAGTCCAGAAGAATGAATACTAATTACACAACACCCAAAAGTGATCCTACATTTGTGATGTTCTGTCAGAACCACCTTCAAGTCCTCGTGAACCACCAAAGCTGCTTCTAACTAGAACCTGGAGGGGCGCAAAACAGAAAGTGTGAGTGGGCAAAAACAAACCTTTTCAAAATCATTTCATTATCAAAAGTTCTAACCTCTCGTCGTAAAACCTGTATAGTTTCCCAGAAAATAGAATATACACATACATCAAAAACATGTCAAAAAATATGCCATGTCCAATGCCTCCACATAAAATGTAAGTAACCCAGGTAATGTCAATCAATGCAAGTAGCATGTCAACCGGAGTCACCTAACGTGACCTGTACAGCTGAATCTAAAGCTCAAATCCCCAACTCACTAACTATACCTGCAGATGAGTTGGAACCACCTAAAGTGGTCTGTACGACAGAACTGGGTGTAAATAAATACGCCCAAGTTCTACTATCACATGAAGACTGGGTGAATAATCGTGGGTCATCTACGAGTTAGAACCACCTATAGTGGTCTGTATGACAGGACCGTGCACCTACTCTGGGCGTGTGGTGCGGGAGGTGAACATCACGTGAAGGACTGTACCCTACTCTAGGCGGGAGCACTAACACCGGGGGTGCAGGTTATGAGCTCTCTATGCATCTCACATAACCATTAATTCACAATGATAAACCATAAACTTACCTGGCGCTTACCTATACGTCCGCAACACTAAACATACATATATGCAACTACTAATGCATAAATAAATAGGCAAACGCGATGCATGGCATTTAAAAAATATAAACATTCCATTTCATTTTCTGGGAAAAACCACAAGTATATAGGTATATACGGAAAACCAAAAGCCCACTCACTAATATGTGGAAGGGTCGTAACCCCTTTACCTCGAGTGACGGCGCTCATCCTCACAATAGGTCTCACCTATATGCGAAACAACTATAAAAATGTCAATTTAAAGCACATAACCAAAACTAGGTAATAACTTCTCATACAATGCTCAAATGGGATGTTTGGATATACCAACGTGATCTACTCAACCTCACAAACATCCCCATATTTTTAAAATAATTTTTTGAGGCTCCACGCACCGGCGAGGGCACGGCCCTACGCGCCCCCCACACGCGGCCACGTGCGAGTCACACTGACAGCGTCAGTTAACGCCGTCAGGAATATTCCGTTAAACCCTAACAGATTCCATTAAAACTAAACTGATGCCATTAAGAATATTTCGTTAACTTAACGGAATATTCCCTTGTCTTCCCCGGCACTCCTCTGGTACCGTCGCCGTCGCCGAAAAACTGGATATTTTTCAAATTTTAATATCTCACTCGTTTCTTCACCAAATTTCATGAAGCTAGTACCAAATGGAAGCTCTTAACTTGTAGAACATTTCCTTACCTGTTTAAGGCCCCAAAGATCACGAGATGTCGTCGGAGAAATTCAAGAAAAATCGGCCAAACTTGCAACTCATGATCCCGACGTCCAATTCCACTCAACAAACCACCCTGAGCTTTCTAAGGACCTCACTAAGCTTCCTAAAAGCTTTAAATTCCCTGAAAAACAATATTTCACGTGTGGATGAACAATGACGAAATCGGAGATTCTTAGTTCAACGTGGAATCGAAGGATTCCTTACCTGAATTTATTATGGTTAAACTCGTATGATCCTCACGAACACAAAGGTACCATTTTCCACTTCGATCTGCAACGTTTGCAAGGGTTTTAAACCCCGTCCATACAAGGGAGAAGAGGGGGGAGAGAGAGAGAGAGAAAGTGTGTTCGAGACAAAGAGAGATACACGGGGAAGATGATGTGGATGCGTGGGTGTGTGTGGTCCAGGTGCAACCAACAAAACAACAAAACAATCACCCCAAAATGACAAATACCCACCAAGGGTAAAATCGTCATTACACACCTACAGTACAAATAATTCGGGATGGGCTGTCACAACATTCGAGGGATTTAAATCCAAGAATTAATGTAATTCAAAATTTTAATAATTATGAAATTCAGTCAATCATCAAATCTAAAAAAAATTATGAAATTGTAAAAATCCCATTAATTTATGGGATTATGGATTTACAAATCTCAAGGATTATTAGAAATTTATATAATAAAAATCGTCCACATACTTCTGCAAAATTTATGTATTCCATCGAATTTATTATGGGCACATACAAAACAATGTACCCATAAACTTGACAAAAAGAAGTACCAATGAACATAAAAAAATTTACGTACCGAAAACACATAATACCAATGGGTACATATACTGAATTTACAAGAAATTTATAATTAATATTTTACCCAAATAAAAATAAAATATAAGAGCAAAAAACTCTGGGTACATGTTAAATCTCATGGAAAAGAATGCACCGCATTGTTTTGTAAGAATGCATATGGGTACATAAAATGCAACAACCAACATAAAATTTTCTCCAAAAAAAAAAAAACATTGTACCTGTATCAATATGTATAACGGAATTGTAGTCACAAAACATATTGTACCAATATGTATTTGAGTGAAATAACATGTAAAATAAAATTGTACCCATGAAATATAAGTGTAGCCACCCATACATTTAACAATCACGATTAATATTCAATAATAAAGGAAAATAAAAAATAAAAAGAAGAAAGACAGTTGACTGCATATATAATGGTCTAGGGATGCTGCTGCTATGGAGAGTCAGGGGGTTTGACGTCTGGTTGATGAAGAAACACATTGGATTGAGTTTGGGGTCTGTAGGATGTGTATAAGGGAGGAAAGAATGGAGGAGTTTAAATGGTTGTTTATTTATCTTAAATTTGGGAAGGGATGAGATTTCAATTATCAACTAAAAATCCGGACAAAGCAATTAATATTAGTTACAAAAAAATTAGGCAATACTTTAACTAAAAATTAACCAAATATAACAAAGTGTTGACATGTAAAATTTTAAATTCTACAATAATGATGTGGACAAAGCAAAGGACTTTGATAAAACATAAGAAAACAATAAGGTTTCAATCAATGCTATATACAAATTAATTAGGGGTGCGAACCTAATTTCTTCTAATTTAATCTTCTTTTCGAAGAAATGGAATAAAACTGGAGTTTTATGGTTGATTTAAAAATCACCTTAAGCATCGAGGTGTAAAATGTGGTTCGATTTGAAAATCACTTTAAACCTTGAAGTGTAATATGTGGTTAGCTCTTAAGTTTATCAACAATATTTTATGCATTGGGGAGAGATCAATGAAGAGCAAATCACATAGCCGAACGAATTCTCGAATCGTTTAAATGTGTTTAGCTCTTAAGTTTACCAGTTTCCACCATAGATTCGAGAAATAACTCAGCTGTTCAATCAGAAAAAATGGAAATCGGATTATCAGACAACTACCTTTGTTATTTTTGGTGTTTGGCTCTGAAAGAGTGAATGACTCACGAAAGAATGATATAAATCTCTCATTTATTTATTTATTTTATCTTTTTCTTTGCGTAAGACCCTTTTTCTTGCTGTATTTACTCGACTATCCTCCACGATATCTATACAATGATGGCCGCATTTGTTATCCATCCTCCCTTTCTTCCATTTCGAAGGTAAGCAATTTAATATTCTGGTGGGCAAAGATACATTTTACGCACTCGAAGTTTGATGTCCGTAACACATTGGTTCTCGAAGGCTTAAAAAATAGCAAAACTTTCGTCTGGCGACAGATTGTTAGTGTTTATGGTTATGTTTCTGAGCTTCAGTGAACGATTTATAGGTTTTGGATTTTTGAGAAGGTTGCAGAGAATTGCAGAGAGAACGTAGAAGATGCTGATGTGTTGATTGATTGTTCTCTCACACAAGAAGTGTGATATTACCGATAGAGGAAAGTAAGGGAGATCCTTCTCTCTCTTACATCAAAACAAATCCTAGCCCTTTATTTAGTCACCCTATGAGGTGCTTACGCTTGTTATAATCTATCACTTAAAAAAAAGGCTAGCTAAAGAAGCCACTTGGATTATGATTCAACGACTCTCATTACATTTCAAGAAAACATTATAAAATGAAATTCAAACATTTCTTTGGCACTAAGAAATCTGCTGGAGGCTATGCACCAACACAAATTTGGAACGTAAATCATGTTTAAGGACAACAAGTACGTGATACATTGATATATATGGTATGGTAGCAAGTGGCCCTCTACCATAGTGGTAGAGAGGAATGTTGCCCTTACACCACAGCGTGGGTTCAAACCCTTTGGCTTCATAATCTAAAATCTAATATAACATCTAATCCAACAAATCTATCGTTTGACTAAAAAAAAAAAAAAAAATATCTGGCATGATATAAGGCATGCATATATTGCACATGAAGGCTAGGTTTGAAAATGGCTTGATACCAGTTCATGGCATTCTAACCAACCAAATATCTCAAAACTTTATCACGATTATCCTTCTCATCACCACCACGTTCAATCACCATTTTCACCCTCGTCACAGATGTTGTCCACAGCAGCAACCTCTTTTCCGGCCAAATATTCCTCCATCAAATTAGGGAAAGTTACATTTGCTCCTTCGGGGTTTGCCATTTTTAAAACTAGAGGGACCAATGTATAATTTTCCCTAATTTTGTTTTTCAACAGTATGATTAGATCCCTATTACATGTTTATACAAGAATGTTTTGTTGGCTCCCAATCTTCTACATATAAAGCCGGCAGGGCTTTTGAATAGTGGTTTTTGGGGTCACAGACTTCACAAAAAGAAAAAAAAAAAAAAAGTGGACAGAAATGCTCTTCAAGCAAAAAACTTCAAAAGCAGTCCAAAATAATGTATCAAATGTGGTAGGGGTATTTTCGTCATATAAACAGTGATAAATAGTATTTTTAATATTTAACGTTTTCTTGTACAATATATTTTTTTAATTTTTTATAATTAGTATCTCATAATGGGCTAGCAATAATGTGATTCAGTTGTTTATTAATTTTTTTTTTTCTATTCTTAATATAAATTCAATCGACTGTAGATCAAAATTGAAAGACCAATTTTATTAAGTGGATTCAGCTGCTTTGATTGGTTTATTAGGGGTTTCTTCTAGCATGATCTAATATTATTCATTTAAAACGTTTAAGTCACGTGTAACACGTTGTGATTCAAAAAATATTTTATGCACTAGCTTAAGCACTTGCATGAAAGCTAGTTATGATAAAACCAACATATTATTACAATTTTTATGCGTAATAGTAAAAGGCTTTGGCTTTTTGAAGGGTGTTCCATTTTCGGAGTGGCTAGGATGACGTAGGCTGATTTTTCTACCTAGGGACTAGTATATGTGCACAACAAAAAAACCTGTTGAGACGAAAGCATTTCGTTGGGTCAAATAAAGATTTATCGTCCAATGTTTTGCCCGACAACACTTTGTCGGCTGAAGTTCATCTCGTGAAGCTCGTTGTGCAAATTTTAGCCAACGAAAATTAAAAACTTTGGCAGCATAAAATTTTTGAGTGTTATCCCTGAAATTGTGTTATATAAAAATTAACTTTTTTACTACTCGATAAAATGTATTTTTTATTTTAGATTAATAAAATAAATGATAAAAGAAAGAGTAAATTGTAGCTATGGTCCTTTAACTTAATTGGAGCAATGATCTCTCAACTAAAAATTCATTACCATTGGTCCCTCAACTCATCAAAACGTGCAGCTATGGTCCCTCAACTAAAAATTCATTACCATTGGTCCCTCAACTTTAATTCAACTGGAGAAATGGTCCCTTAAGTTTAACCTAATTATACCAATGGTTCTTCCAACATAACTCGTTTTGACAAACTTTTTGATGTAGTTGAAGAAAATGACCATAATTACACACTTTGATGAGTTGAGAGACCCTAATTGTGTAAATGGTCATTCCAACATAACTTATTTTGACAAAATTTTGACAAAATTGATGAAAATGACTATAGCTACATATTTTGATAAGTTGAGGGACCAATGGTAATGAATTTTTAGTTGATAGACCATTGCTCCAATTTGATTAAAGTTAAGGGACCATTGCTACAATTTACACTTTAAGAAATAAATCATTAAAGTTTAATGAGTCTTCCACTTATTTGATGGGATGGTTAAGAGATTATCTATGGTTAAACTCTTCACAACTTATCAATGGATATAACCCTTTTGGTATGAATAGTTTATCAGTCTGGGCGTGGATGTTCTTATTTGGACATCTTGTTTGGGCTACGGGATTTATGTTCTTAATTTCCTGGCGTGGATATTGGCAGGAATTGATTGAAACTTTAGCATGGGCTCATGAACGCACACCTTTGGCTAATTTGATTCGATGGAGAGATAAACCGGTGGCTCTTTCCATTGTACAAGCAAGATTGGTTGGATTAGCCCACTTTTCTGTTGGGTATATATTTACTTATGCGGCTTTCTTGATTGCCTCTACATCGGGCAAATTTGGTTAATTCTTTATTTTATGTGGTGTATCCACGATAATATCATACCATTTCTTTCGATAGGGAAGGGAACCAACGACAAATTCGTCGAGCAAAAATGTGTTGATCAACTTTGCACGAAGAACCTAATAGGCCCGACCAAACTCTTTCATCAAGCAAAGTTTTATTTTACAGAAAAAAATAATAATATAATTAAGCACGTTATTTCGTCGGGTAAGCTTTATAAAGAAAAAATTAAAAATATAAAAAGCTTACTCGACGACACCCTTTGTTGAGCAAACGTTTTTAGTATTAAAAAAAAATATAAACTGTTAAATATATTTAATTTAAATTAATTAATTTTATTATATTAATATCACATATACCACAATCTGGATTTTTTTTATATTATTAAAACGAAAGGGTTCGTACAATTATATTGAAATTGAAAAACAAATTTATTCTCGATGGCGCATTGTTTCTAAGATGTCCAACTGCTTCACTCTAGAAGACATCCATCTCTAGAAATTATAAGATTCAAAAGTAACCATAGAGCTAGTGCCCCTCATCCATCCTATGCTAAAACCCTAGGGTGGATGAGTCAGAGCTACATCATGAGTTTCAAAGTCTTGTAGCGCATGTGCAACTTGTACACCCACTCCTTGAACCGCTAAGCCCACAACCGAGTTATGTAGGGCTGGTTTGGTATTGTTGTGCTTTGAAAAAAAACTGATTCTGCTATGCTGTGAGAATAAGCGGCTGTGAAATAAAGCAGTTGAGTGTTTGGTAAACTTTTTTTGTAAAAGTGCTTTTGAAAAAAAAAACAGTATTATAGTGTTTGGTAAACTTTTATGTAAAACAGATGTGAAAAAAGCCGATTTTTCAAAGCTAGGTTTTGTAGCTTCTTGTTTTTGGCTTTTTTTCACTCCAAACTGTGAAAAAAAACTGAAGCTGAATGTTTACCAAATACAAAAACAGCTCCCAGCTTTTTTTTATACCAGCTTTTTTCAGAATCATCTCAGTACCAAACCAGGTCGTAGTCAGTCATACCTGACATTTTCAGGTCAATCTCGAAGTTGTTCTTAAATGGACAAAAAAAAAATGCTAGTTTTAAAAATGCACTTAATAAGTAATTAATTCGAATAATTTAATTATTAAAAAATAATAAATAAATAAAAACACACTTACCTAGAGCACTGCCATCATCGATTCCTTCACCTCGGGAGAGATATTCTTCCATTTGGAGGCTTTCCTGGGGCACTTCATGCGGATGATGGCTCCTGCTATCGCGTAAGCCAACCACATTTGGACTTCGGGGTTGTAAACAACCTTGATTCTTCCTTGCCAGACGAGTCAGCATCAACTTCTTCTTTAGAGCATCATCTTCAGTTTCAACATTGACAGCATCGTCTCGCAGGCTTCTCTTAGAGCCAGACTTCTACCCTTTCCATTCGCAGTACCTCCAAACATTGCACTGGATTTGAAAAGCTCATTTTCGTCAACTTTGCATTGAGCTGCCACCTTAGTTGGGGAAATACCCTTGAAACGGTGCCCCCATTGAACTCAACAGCCACCTCAGTTCGCGATACTCCTCCGGAACTCACAGGGAACGACAAACTTTCCTCATATCCGAGATCACGTCGATCTTTCTCGCAAAAGATGTATCTACAAAAGCAAGTAAAAATGATCACCGACTGCACATTATGACTTGCAAAAAGGTATAGAACGGGAAACAAAGTGAAGCATAAGGTACAAATATGAACCACTATTAACTTTGACGCAAATCTGCATCCCTGTTGGTTCGTCACTATTGGATGGTTGTTTATTTGAAGTAGGGTTGGAAGTAGGGTTCCTAAGAGTTGGAAGCATCATGGAGTATCATGGAAGAATAGAATAATGGAAAGCTAGCTAATGCATGGATTCAAACTTTTGGCTAAAACTTAAGTGATGCTTTAGTGCATCTTAGTTTAATATCTACTTTAGGCATAATGCAAGCCTTGATGATGTTTAGTTAGGTAGAGTGGAGACCTCATCATCATTGTAAGGATTAATTAGTGGTTTAAGTTAGGTGGAGGTGTCATGGAGGGGTCTTAACTCTCCATTGTTTCCGTAGCTTTCCTCTTAGTTTTCTATAGGTTCCTCTATATATGTTTTGTTGTTCTTGTAACTAAAAATTATGAATGAATGAGATACAATTCATTCCTTGAAAATCAACATGGTATCAGAGCAGGAAAAATAACCTACTTCTGCTTCATCCGAACGTGATCAATCCTCAAGATGGCTGAAGACAATCCTCTTAGGTCAGATGCTGAAAGTTCACCGGTTCTTTCTTCCGGAAATATGTCTGAGGTGGATGTCAATCCAAATCAAAGGTTAAGCTCAGTCTTGTTAACTGAGTTTAATTACTTACCTTGGTCGAGAGCAGTGAGCCTTGCTCTAGGTGGAAGGTCCAAGCTAGGGTTCATAAATGGAAGCATCGAAGTTCCTGATGCTTCCTCACCAACATATGAAAACTGGCTTTGCAAGGATCAGTTAGTTATGTCATGGCTCCTAAATTCCATGGAGCGTAAACTAGCTGAAATATTCAGTTATTCTGAATCATCATTCGAGCTATGGGAGACAGTCAAGGAGATGTATGGCAGTCAAAACAATGTTGCACGTGTGTTTCAACTAAAGAAGGACATTTCCAACCTGCAACAAGAAGGAAAGCCATTTGTTCAACTTCTTGGCAGCATGAAGAACATGTGGAATGAGTTGGAAATGTATCGACCTCATACAACTGAAGCGTCCGTGCTACTGAAAAGGGCAGAAGAAGACAAGATATTCCAACTCTTGTCAAGCCTCGATTCAGGATACGAAGACCTACGAAGCCACATACTCATGAACCCCGAACTACCTTCCTTCACCAGTGTATGTGCAACAATCCAACGTGAAGAAGTATGAAGGAAAGTCATGAACATTGGCACAAAGACCAATGTAACTGAAGCAAGGTCTTACCTAACCAACGAAAGAAAATACAAAGTGAAGAATCCACACTTGAAGTGCCAACATTGCAACTATACTGGCCATGTTAAGGAGACATGCTGGATTTTACATCCAGAATTAAAGCCAGAGTTCATGAAGGATAACAAGGGCTCACAAAGACTGAACCGTGCACCACACAGAGCCAACAATGCATCTACCTCAACCTCACATGGGTCTGACGCACTCAAGAGCTTCACAGCAAATCCGGCTGCACTCATAAATGAGTTTGCAGCATATCTTCAAAGCAAGAAAGAAGAGGTTAAGAGTGATCAAACGGTCGTTTTTGAAGATGGAAACTCAACAGCTTTGCTAGGCAAGTTCGCTGGTTTTCTGACAGACACACAACACATGTCCCGAGATGACATGCAAGGTATCATGACTGCTTTCAAAACTGCTCTTAATGTAAATATGATGCATGATTTTTGGATTGTTGATTCGGGTGCCACAGATCATATGACCAATCATGTTTCTAAGTTTCAAAAGTTTGAAAAATTTTCGCAACTTTCTCAAGTCTCAACTGCCAATGGTGAGAGTTCCAAGGTTTTAGGCAAGGGAAATATCCACTTAATGTCGGACAAAATTGAGTCAGTAGCCTTATATGTTCCTTCTTTTCCATTTCAACTTCTATCTGCGGGAAAAATCACCAATACCTTGAATTGTTTAGCCATCTTCTCTCCTTACAATGTCATTTTTCAGGATTGCCTCACCAAGAAGACGATTGGTGAAGGGTTTTATCTAGATGGTCTCTATTACATATCAAAGAGCAGTCCCAGGGGATTTCAAGCCAAGTCCAATCCATCCCAAGATAGTCAATTGTGGCATCAACGTCTAGCTCATCCTTCTCAACCTGTTTTGTCATCTTTGTTTCCAAATTTAGGGAATGATTTAATTTCGTGTGAAACCTGTCATTTGTCTAAGGACACTAGATTGCCTTTTAACCCATCCTTATCTAGGACTAGTAAAGTTTTCGAACTAGTTCACTCAGATGTATGGGGACCAACGTTTGAATCTTTTGATGGTTATAAGTATTATGTGATCTTTGTTGATGATTTCTCTAGAGCCACTTGGTTGTACCTTTTAAAGTCTAAGAGTGAAGTGATGGAAGTATTTAAGGATTTTCACAACCTTGTTAAGAACCATTTTTCTTCTCAAATTCAAACTTTGATCTGACAATGGCACCGAATACACATCCCATCTCATGTCACAATATTTGAGCAATCATGGTATCTTGCATCAAACAAGCTGTGTTGGCACACCTCAACAAAATGGTGTAGCCGAAAGGAAAAATCGTGACATACTGGAAAAAACAAGAGCATTAATGTTACACATGAATGTACCAAAGAGATTTTGGTCCCAAGGAGCCATGGCGGCTGTGTACATCATCAATAGACTTCCTAGCCGAGTCTTGGGGTTTAAATCTCCCCTTGAAGTCATGAAAGGAAGAAAAATCGACCTCTCACATCTTATAACCTTTGGTTGTGTCTGTTTTGTTCATGTTCAGTCACACCATCGAGATAAATTGGACCCTAGAGCTCTCAAATGCATTTTTCTTGGTTATTCATCAACACAAAAAGGATATAAGTGCTATGATCCCCAACTGAGAAAAATCATTGTATCCAAAGATGTTCGATTTCATGAAGCTAACCCTTTTTTCAGCAAGTCACTTGAAGCCACAGGTTAGGGGGAGTGTATCTTTGATCTGCTTCTTCTACCAAGAATCAGCACTCCAGATGTTTTAAACGAAAGCAGTTCTAACCATGACAACAATGATGAATCTTCTACACCACTCACTGAAGTCAACAATGAAGGCACTCATCCTGATGGTTCTGTGGATGATGATAACAACGGCAACCAAGAAAATCTTCAAAGTGTGGCTGATAATTTGAACGAGGATGAGACAACTCTCCCAGTACCTCGACGCAACCCTCGGCGTGATAGACAACCTCCCACAAGACTTCAAGATTTTGTCACATATAAACCGAGGTATCCAATCTCCAATTGCGTGTCGTATCAAAAGGTGACTCCATCTCATGCTGCTTTTCTTAATACCATTTCAAGTCACAGTGAGCCTCAAAACTTTCATGAGGCTAATAACCAAGTTGTGTGGAAAGAAGCAATGCGAGATGAACTCAAAGCACTGGACCAACATAACACCTGGAGCATCACCAAACTTCCAAAAGGAAAAAGGGCAGTGGGCTGCAAATGGATCTATAAGATCAAGTTTAATTCTGATGGTTCAATTGAAAGACATAAAGCCAGGCTGGTGGCTTGAGGATTCACTCAAACATTTGAGGTAGATTACAAAGAAACATTTGCTCCTGTTGCAAAAATGAACTCAGTTAGGGTCCTATTGTCTGTTGCCGTTAATAAGGGTTGGTCCATGTACCAAATGGACGTAAAGAACGCCTTTCTACATGGTGATCTTGAAGAAGAGGTCTATATGAGATTGCCACCAGGACACCCTCAAAGCCAGGAGCCTGATTTGGTGTGTAAGTTGCATAAGTCGATTTATGGATTGAAGCAATCGCCTCGTGCTTGGTATGCAAAACTAAGTTCAGTTCTTCATAGTGTTGGTTTCAAAAGGAGTAATGCAGATTCATCATTATTTGTTCGCACGGGAGCTGCGAGCAAATTAGTTGTGTTGATATACGTGGATGACTTAATAATTACAGGTGATAATGCTGCAGAGATCTCCACACTCAAAAAGTCACTTCAACAAAGATTTGCGATTAAAGATCTTGGGGTGCTGAAGTATTTTCTTGGAATCGAAATGGCATCTTCTCACAAGGGACTATTTCTTAATCAACGAAAATACATCATGGACCTACTCAAGGATGCTAATATGAGCGATGCTAAGCCTGCACTTACTCCTCTTGATAGCAAGCTCAAACTTGACTTGGGAGGCACACCACTCTCGGATATCAGCTCCTATCAGAGGCTTGTCGGTAAGCTGATTTACCTAACGATCACCAGACCTGACATCTCATATTCAGTGAGTATAGCCAGTCAATTCATGCATTCCCCCACCATCGAGCATTTGAACCTTGTAAAAAGGATCTTACGTTACTTAAAAGGGTCCGTTGGTCGTGGCATCCTCATGACGAAGAATGACAACACTCAAATCATGGGGTACTGCGATGCAGATTGGGCAGGAAATGCCATCGATCGCAAGTCCACCACTGGTTACTGTACCTTTGTCGGTGGAAATTTGGTCACATGGAAGAGCAAAAAAATAAACTGTCATCGCAAGATCAAGTGTCGAAGCTAAATATCGTGCAATGGCCTCAACCGCGTGTGAGCTGATATGGCTAAAAGGACTTCTATGTGACTTAGGTGTGTTCACGACTCAACCAATGACCTTATTTTGTGACAACCAGGCTGCTATGCACATAGCATCAAATCCAGTCTTTCACGAGAGGACGAAGCATATTGAAGTCGACTGTCACTATGTTCGTGAACAAGTACAGTCGCAGGTGATTCAGACACATTATGTAAAAAGCTCCGATCAGCTGGCCGATATATTCACCAAACCTCTGGCCTCTCATCAGTTTCAAAGACTCCTCTCCAAGCTTGGATCCATCAACCTTCTGGATCCAGCTTGAGGGGGAGTATTGGATGGTTGTTTATTTGAAGTAGGGTTGGAAGTAGGGTTCCTAAGAGTTGGAAGCATCATGGAGTATCATGGAAGAATAGAATAATGGAAAGCTAGCTAATGCATGGATTCAAACTTTCGGCTAAAACTTAAGTGATGCTTTAGTGCATCTTAGTTTAATATCTACTTTAGGCATAATGCAAGCCTTGATGATGTTTAGTTAGGTAGAGTGGAGACCTCATCATCATTGTAAGGATTAATTAGTGGTTTAAGTTAGGTGGAGGTGTCATGGAGGGGTCTTAACTCTCCATTGTTTCCGTAGCTTTCCTCTTAGTTTTCTATAGGTTCCTCTATATATGTTTTGTTGTTCTTGTAACTAAAAATTATGAATGAATGAGATACAATTCATTCCTTGAAAATCAACAGTCACCTTCCTAGTTCACGTTGATTTCCAAGGTGGCCTTCTTCCATTGATGGTCCCCCGTACTTGGCTTTTGAAAAAGCTTACGTATTTCCTTTAACTGAGCATACTTCTTGAACCGACTTATTTGTAAGAAGTAGAAGAATTCTTGGAAAGTCAATCCCAGATCGAAGAACTCGCTCAGGTTCAGAAAACTTAGCATGTATATATGCATTCGACAAACACAGAGCATGCACGCACTTCATTGCGCAGAGCAACTCTTTGACCAAGCCGCCGATTGGAGATTTGAAGCCCAAGAAGATGTAGAAAGGATGAAACTTTATCTTCTTTCTAGATTCTCATGATACTAATCAGTACAGTCCTCTCTCAGTTCCACACCAACGTTCGAAGGGAAAGCTGCTCTGTTGTTTTCTAGCCAAGACATGAAAGCATCATTCAAATCCAGCTTCGTCAGGTTTAGAGAAAATTTCCCAGCCACAGACGGGTTTTCTCACTGCTTGTACAATGGAACTTCAATGTTGCTTGCCACTTTCTTTGAAGATGAAATCGCTCTCTTACTGCCAAAGAAACGAAAAAATTTCAGAAAGTGCTCACGAGACCTTAATTTAATCTAATATCGTTTTTGTTGATGTCAATGCTGGAGACGGATTGATGTTGGATTGAATTAAGAAGAACGACGAAATTAATAAACTAATAAAAAATGAAATTAGCAACCAGACTTGACCTAACTGGGCCGATCTGACTCGCGACCCACACCGAGTTGCCTACTCGACTCCAATGCCAGCTGGCGGGCCGCAACAGCCACAGCACAGCCTACAGGTCATGCCTGCGAGCCTAGTGTTCATTCTAGTCTAGTGAGTTGCGGCAGAAGCTCCTAGACCCCGTCTGTAGCCCAGCCGACGAGAGACCAGGGGCAACACTTGTTGCCCCATTACGCGTAATGAAATTGAGGAAGGGAAGAAGAAGGGAAGAATTTCATACTTGGGACCTTTTCCCTATGAATTCTCTATGCAAACACCTAAATTTTAAGTAAGGAATTTGCGAGAATTCAACCAAGGGTTATATCCTATTTATACGAGTAATGCTATTAATACCATATTTTTGTACCACATTTTTATACTATCTTACGTGACATTTGATGTGGATAGTCACATCATTTGAATTAATTAGATTTTTAAATTTAGTTCATTATTCAATAAACTACTAATTAAGAAAAACTAGTTAATTAAATGATGATTGTGGTATACGAGGAGTCTTTCTAATTCCCTTCTTTGGGTTTTGCAAATTTTTCAAATGATGTAGCTGTCCACATCAAATGCTACCTAAGGTGGTATAGAAATGTGATATAAAAATATGATATGAATAACATTACTCTATTTATATTAAATTCTTGTGGGGAAATAAAGGGAAACCTTTTCCTTCAATGACTCAAAGACCTACCTTGTCTTGGAAGAAAAGTCCCATTCAATTAGGAAGTCCTATTCAATTCGGTAATACATCTCTTTTTTAATTCCTACTTAAACACAAACAGATGTGGGGCCATTTGTGGATAAATTAATCATATCCCATAGAAGAAAGAGTATATGCTCAATATGACGGTTTTACCCTTGACGTCGTGGGCATGCCACATATTGAGCATATAGTCCAATGGAATAAAACATTAGTTTGCCTTACCGTAATGGGCCTTTGGGCCACCAACGACTCATGGGCTCTTTGAGCCACTATGATTCGGGTCATGGGATCTCCAAGCCATCCATGACATGTATTATGTGGCTCCAGGCCACCGATAATATGTCCTGGTAGTGGGGCATACCCAGCCTAATGGTGGTAGGAAGCTGACTCTCCAAAGTCTCCCTTTAGGTGTCTGGCACGCCAACGCTCCTATCAACAAGGACCTTTAAGACTACTAGCTAGCATGACTACAGAGACTAATCTGCACCATCAAAGACAGCTTTGTGTGGTATGCAGCCTCCCTTTCAAGTTGCATGCTAGGGTTTAGTTTCTATAAATTGTTAGGTCAAATAGAGGAAAATGGTAATTGCCACTTACTACTTGTAACTCTATCAAGTTTTTTTCCTCTCCACTATTTTCTGAACTTTGTTGTCGGAGGGCTTTTGTGGACACCCTCGCTCCTTTTTCAGGGTGTTCATCAATTAGGCTAATGGTGTTTGTTTTCTTATAGGTAGAACTTCGTCAAATCAATCATGTACCAAATTTGCTTCTGCAATAATCACTTGAACTTTCATCTCATACTATTAAATTCTTCAAAGTACCAAAGAAAATTTATCGTTATTTTTATATGTTATATGTTATAAATAATCTAATTAAAATAACAAAATCCACCTAGCCCCTAGGCAGTAGAATCCTCCCAGTTGTCCAACGAGCATGTAATGCCTTTTAGAACCTTGATTAGAAGTCAAATTCAAGGCGCAAACACAACCACCCTTACATATTTTCTAAGTCTAAACCAATCTGAACTACGTGATGGCATGCTCTCGCAAAGAAGGACCACAAATCCTTCCGGAGGTCTTCCAGACTGAAAAGAGGGAAACATGGTTGACAAAAAACCTTGCAAAAATGCAAGGAAGAACAAAATTACCACAATATGCTAGGAGAGATAACTCTCCACATAAATATATGGTTGGAGTAGGGGTTCTTTTAGAGGGTTTTCTTCGTACTTTACGCTTTCTATTGAACAAAGTATAAAATAATAAAATATTGAGCTCGTACACAAAAGGAATATATAACTTTTTTGTAGAATATGAAACTGTTTGATCTCTTTTAGAATTATAGAGACTGAACTTAGGCGTAATCATCGGTCATATAGATGCCAGTCTCAACTCTCAAGAAAAACAAGGTTCATGATAATTAATAGAAACACATGTTAGTTATGAATATGGTACGTTCAAAATCTAAAGGCAAATGATGGCAATTAAGTAGAAGCACTCACATCATATGTCATTTGAATTGAAAATGGTCCCCTTGTCTTTTTTGCATAACTAAAATATGTAATACCATCATCACATTCCAAGTTGATTTCTATTCACTTCTTGAATATTTGGCCAAAATCTATCTTTACATTGATTATTTTTTAGGTGCACTAATTATATGTCTGCCCATTGGAATGCTAAACTATGATAATTGCTCTTTAAACCACCATATAGCCCAATTAACTAATTTAATAATGAATAAGCCCATGATACAATGAGAGCTTAAGCCAACTGTATTGCTCTTTCATTGATGTTAAACTTTGTTATAACTATTAACAAGTGGACATGACAACAATTGAAGTGATCAAACCTATTATATAAGAGAAGCCATGATCATTTAGATATGTTGCCATTTCCCTTAGAAGGACATTGATAATTACGAAAGAGTATTGTTGTATAATTTTAGATCAATTTAGTAAGGATTGCACTCGAATAGCTCGAGTTGTTACTAACACTTCGAAAAAGTGTTGTGGAGCAAAAAATAACCTGGAAAATTCTAGAGCTCTCACGTGGACTTTTATATGCAACTGACGAGAATGCCCATATTAAATTGGTGAGGCCCACATTTATTCCCTAAGTAGTTCAATCCTTTTGAAGACTTGAGCTGCTGACTATACTTGTCCAACTCCGCTGCCCATGACAAGAAGAAAAGACAACAAAATTGAAGATATGATTAATAATTAATCTTTATCGTTAAGCTCTATTGAAGATCAACTCAATCAATCAATTAATTACAACCATATCTAATTAGGGATACTATAAGATAGTCTCAAAATAATACTTAATTAATAATATATTTGGGATAATTCTTTCTATTATCCAATAGATGATGCACCTTGGCCAACAAAATGATGACACATGTCACAAGATTTACACCAAATTTGGTAAGTTTTTGTTATGCAAATAAGCCCTAAACTCTTCTCTTTTAAGAGAAACTCACTTAAGCCTCAAAGCTCCAGTGGCCATAACCTTCCTCCTCCCGGCAATTGTTTGGGCTCATGGCTTTGGTCTTTGTTCAAAGGTGTTTAATTGTTTTGTAGGTACAATTTCGCTAAGAATGAAGACTGCAAATTTTTGCTACCATAAATTGGTGCTTTATTGAGAGACTAATTTAATTCTCATAGAAACTCTTGCAATTCTTCTCGAAATTTCCACTCTTTGAATTTTTTCTCCCAATCTCTAAATTTTAAATTCCTTAATTTGCATGCCATAGAGAAAGGAGAACATGGTTGCAAATTCCAAAACACGACAAACGGT